>NC_136183.1:1200000-2400000 GCF_965212315.1 Lampetra planeri
CAAGCAGGGGTTGCGAACACGCCCTCCTGCTGGCAATTATATCTTACCACGCACACATACCACAGTTAATGCTCAAGCAACTAAATTCTAATATTATATTGGATTCTTTCGGTAAAGTCACGTCGGTATAAAATAAAATAAATCACTAAGTTTCAGGCGCAACACAAGCGTCCCTCATCAGGTGGGAAAGCAAGGTCTGCTGCTGGGCAGACTGTTTTAAAAAGGTTTGAAATGGGTGTAGCCTAAGAGTCATAAAGAAGTGACGGGGCTAGTTATGTTAATGTGAGAAATTAGCATGTAACTGTAAGATAGGAGAGCGGCCTCCTAGACGAGGGCACGGAAGTGGCTATGTTAATGTGAGAGATTAGCATATTAATGTAAAATCAAAGAGTGGGGCAATCCAAAGGCATGAGTGCAACCCAACGGGTGCAATCCAAAGGGCATGTGAGTATGAGAGTGCAATCCAAAGGACATGTGAGCATGAGAGTGAAATCCAAAGGCATGAGAGTGCAATGCAATGGACATGTGAGCATGAGAGAGGCATCGAGAAAGAGACACATAGAGTCGAAATAACAGCTGACATGGGCAGGTAGGATGGAAACATCACAATCAGTTAAGACTTTACCTGGTTAATAACGTCCTTCCAATGATTGCTCAGTTTATACCCATCCTCTCGGTTGAAGTTGTGTCTGTGTTTATATATCTGGATGGATTCATGAACAAATCTCTGAAGGTAGCCGGTAGGTTACAGAGTACCTCCGTCTAAGAAAAATACATTTCATGTGAGCCCACAGTGTTAAAACAATGATCGGCAATGGCAAATGTATTGGTCCTACCGTGTTTCAGATCTGCCTTGTGTTCACGGATGCGGTCTGACACATGCCGCAACCACAGCTCAGTTTGTAGACACCAGGGAATTGCATGTCAGGAATCGCATCTTTTACAGCTGGGATTAAATCACAGATTTTGTGTACTGTATTGAAACGAACCTGGATATTGTGTTTGTTTAAGATTTTGGATATCTTTTTGGTAACCCCTGCTATGTACGGTAAAGTGATGGTTTTGGTTGGATCCTCAGAATGTTGTCTCCGCATGGTTGGGTATACAGCTTTGCGTATTGTACGGTCCGAGTATCCGTTCATCCTGAGGGTTTGGTGTACGTGCTCCAACTAACTGGCTAGGTGGTGCTGGTCGGAGATGCAATGGGCCCTATGGTGTAGTGTTTTGATGAGGGAATTATTCTTGGCTGGATGGTGGTGGGAGTCAGGCTTTAGATAGGCATCTGTGTGGGTGGCTTTCCTGTAGACCGAATGTCCCAACGAGCCATCAAGTTTCTTCTCGATCAAAACATCCAGGAATGGTAGCTTGCTATCCTTTTCCACTTCCATGGTGAATTTAATAGACGGGTGTATGGAATTGATGTGGTTGAAAAATTGGTTCAGTGCTGGCAGACCATGTGGCCAGATGACAAACGTGTCATCTACGTATCTCTTCCACAAGGAAGGACGTTGGGTGGATGTCTGGATGGCATCTGTCTCAAATTTCTCCATGAAAACATTCTGTAGAAGGTACCATTCCAGGTGAAGTATGTGTTGGTAAGACAGTGCCTTACCAAAGTTGGTATATCTGGATTCAGTCTTTGTTGGACCAAGTCTTCAATGATTGCAATGGTGCCAAGTACAGGTACATTGGTGAACAGAGAGAGTACATAAAAACTGACAAGCAAATCATCCGGAGACAGTGAGATGTCCTTGATTAAAGAAACCAAGTGAGCTGAGTTAAGTACAGTTGAGGTGGTCTTGCCCGTGAAAGGAAGCAGGGTCTCAGACAGAAATCGGGCCAGTTTGTAGGTGGGTGAGTTAATGGATTTGAATACGGCAAAACTAACTCCTCAGCCGTTGCCGACCATTGCTATAATGCTGTGGGCTCTCGTGATATTGTTTTTTCCGAGACCAAGATGCTCTGCAAACCTTCTGGCTACTATGAAACGTTTGTTCATGAAGCCATCCAGATATATAAACATAACTTCAACTGAGAAGATGGATACAAATTGAGCAACCACTGGAATGATGTTATCAACCAGGTAAAGCCTTAACTGGTCGTGATTATTTCCAAGTTAAATGTCTTTACATTAGCAGACTATATCCCTCTGGCTAGCTCTCCCGTCGCCGCCGCAGATCTTACTCTGCCCCACCCCATCTCTAGCCCCGCCCATGTACCCTACCTATATAGTCTACTAGCAGGAAGTACCAGGCATTGCCCGGGGGAAAATATATTTCAAAACCTCTCTTAAAAACCTTACATATACATACACAGATACTAAGGTATTGTGAAAGCCCGGTGGGCCGTTTGTCCATTTCTCCACCAACAAAATTATAAGAGGCTTGCACAAGTCCAAAAAATTATTGAAAGTGTGGGGTAAATAGTTGATGTAAAAGGTTTCCAAAAATTATGGACCCCCTGCCTCAAAAAAGTATCTTTACCCCCGCGTAGGTATATATACCTACACACCCTACATACAACAGAGGAATTAGTATCTACTGACTCTGTAGTTGTATCTATGGACTGTGCAGTAGTATCTACTGAGCCAGTAGTAGCTACAGACTGTGTAGTAGTATTTAGTGACTGTAGTAACTACTGGCCGTAGTCGTATCTACTGGCCCTACAGTCGTATCTACCGACTCGATAGTAGTGTAATAAAGGACTTTGCTGACACACTGCTTGGTCTCCATTACTCTTTATTCTGGTTGACACTCGCACCCCGCTGGACCCGACAGCGGACCAGTTGCTCTTCGCGTGCGCCCCGCATGCGCTCTCCCGTCAGTGGCTCCGCTCCTCCGCCCCGCACACCGCTGGCCAACGGTGTGCCCGAAGCTCCTCCAGCCACGTGGCTGATGGCGCGGATCCCCTCCGGCCACCCAACGTGGTCCAGCTTCGTGACTCTACCAACTGACCCGGAGCCCTTCCGGGCTCCCACCTATATTCCCTTCACCACGTGATCCTGTCTCCTCCCAGATCCGGCCTCTGCATAGCGCCTTGCTGGCTCCGCCTTTAGGTTGGCCTCTGCTCACCTCGCATCTGATTGGACCCGAGGTGAGCGACGGACCTTCACATACGCCCCCATACTGGGCCCAGCCCCCCAATACCCTGGGCCGTATGATTGGCCCAGAGCCGAGCAGCGAGCCCCGCTTACGCTCGCATTACAATAGTAACGACTAACTGTAAAGTAGTATCTGCTGACTCTATAGTAGTATCCACTGACTATAGTAGTAACTACTAACTCTATAGCAGTATCTACTCACTCTATAGTAGTATCTACTGACTCTAGTAGCTACTCACCGTAGTAGTATGTACTGACTGTATAGTACTATATACTGACTGTAGCAGTATTGACTGACTGTAGTGGTATATACTGACTGTTTTAGTATCTACTAACTCTATATAGCAGTATCTAACAACTCGATAGCAGTATCTACTATCACTGCAGCAGTGCATACCGACTGAGGTGGTACCTGCTATCACTACAACAGTGCATACTGACAGTGGTGGCACCTGCTATGACTACAGCAGTGCATACCGACTTTGGTGGTACCTGCTTTCACTACAGCAGTGCATACTGACTGTGGTGGTACATGCTATGATAACAGCAGTGCATACTGTGGTGGAACCTGCTTTCACTACAGCAGTGTATACTGTGGTGGTACCTGCTATGATTACAGCAGTGGATACTGACTGTGGTGGTATCCTATGACTACCGCTGTGCATACTGACTGTGGTGGTACCTGCTTTCACGAAAGCAGTGCATACTGACTGTGGTGGTTCCTGCTATGATTACAACAGTGCATCTTCTGGTGGTACCTGCCAAGATTACAGCAGTGCATATTGTGGTGGTACCTGCTATGATTACAACAGTGCATACTGCTGTGGTGGTATGTTGTATATGTTGTAATTATTAAGTCCGAAAAATGCGCAAATCGCATGAATGATGTTAATGTATGTAATTATATGCATACATTATGATAATCACGGAGATAATTGTAGTAATTTATGCGGATGCTTGCGATTATGTTAATGTGTGCAGTTATGATAATTAGGCTTAGCTTCGTTATCCAGAGTTGTATCAATCGGGATAAAACGATTATCTTTGATTGAACATTTACTGATTATCTTAGTGTGTTTATGTAATGTTAGGTCTCTAATTTCATATCTCATCGCAGGATACAGTTCTTAGGAATAAGACAGTTTTGCATGGACTGGGAAAGAAGCACTCGAACACTTGGTGTTAAGCAATTTTTATTCTAAACAAACATATGACCTCTAAGATGCAAAGGCAAAGTATACGTCAGTAGATTCATCGGCAAGATTATGCAATTAACGAAAATAAATGACTAAAACATTTCTTATTCCTGTAACTCGACGGCAGCAACTGCTTTGCACGATCAGTTGATTATTGAACGCACCACCTTGAAATGGCAACCCTTTTTGAAACGCAAGATAACTTTTTGAAAGTCTTATTCGTGTGCGTGTTGTGTATGCGTTGTCCCTTTGTAAAATTAATTACATTTTTCTTAGAGCCGGGAGTTATGTCTTTAGCTTGTGGGGTGGGGGAGATACAACCAGCTCTTTAGAGGTTCCTCTCGCTTGGGCGTGGCCACAGCGAGCCCGTGCTGTCTCCCTTTCTCCACTGCTCGATTGAGCGGCGTTGGCACGATGTCCGCCATCGTGGTGCGCGATGATTCCGTAGTCGGATAGCGCGCAGCTCCTCCACGAGTCGGCACGACGCTTGATGACGCCCGAGTCGTGCTGCTCGTGCGCTTTCTCTCTCTCTACTGCTAGATGAGTGGCGTCGCACGATGCTCGCCGTCGTGGTGCGCGATGATATCGTCGTCACTCTCTCCTTGATCGCTGCCCGCTTCACACGGACACTCGCCCTTACTTCAGGCTGTGTTGGCTCAGGCTCTGGACGACGCGGCTGTGCGTGCTCACTGGCTTGGAGCGCTCTGGCGATGAACGATGGCTCTTGTTGCTCATCCGCTGCTGCTCGTCCTTTGCGATGCTCGCTTGGTTGACGCTTGGCGATCTCCGCCCTTTGTACAGGTTGTTCGCTGGTCGTCACTCTGGCGATGAACGATGCTTCGTTCATTGTTGGGTGGACGTTGGGTGTCTTTGTTGGCTCGAGAGTGATAGCTGGAATCTCCGTCAGCTTCACTCGCAGCTCGGCGACTCAGGGTAGCAATTCTTCTTAGGTGGTGCAGACCTCAGCTTGTCGATGCACGTCGCTACCCCACGAACATCGTCATTCTGGATGACGGAAGAGCTTCTTCATTGTCGGCGTTGAGATGAGATGGGGCCGTAGCCCTGGAGATCTCTGGTGGGGGCCGTAGCCCCGGAGACGAGATGTCTTGAATGGATTTTGCCTCGGCTTATATTGAGAAAATCCACTCGGTTTCCCGAGTTGTTCAAAGGCCGGGTCATATATCTTTTGTGGGGGCGAACACATCTGCGTCCGTGTGTGTCGTGTGCGTGTCCGTCCGTATGTGTTGCGTGTGTTTATTAGCTTTAAAGACACAGCTGTGTAATCATTCTGGAAGGAGGGGTGGGGGCTTCTTCACGAACTGGTGCCCCACACGAGTTATCCATTAAACCAGACCGACGATTCGCGTTCGCACCGAGGTTACATCATCACAATCATAATACACGTTTTTGATTGTGAATAATATTTGTCGCGAAAACCTACGCGTTAAGCGAGCTTAATGATCCCCTCCCTCGCTCTGGGCGTTATATCCTTTGTCTCACACAGCTTAAGTTGTTTTTGGTTTGGAAGTTAAAATGCGACTCATTTGGCTGTTTAGTATTATTGTGATTTGATTGTAAGTGACTCAAGGCGTGCCGTAACCGTGTTCACTGTATTTCATCGTGGTTTGATCTCCCTACGGGGAAGTGTTATTTGCTCGCGTGTGTTTAACTCAAAAACGTGAACACCCTCTCCTCTCTCAGCGTCTCTTGTGAGAGGAAAAACAAACAAGAGAAACAGATGCCCTAGGAATGTCAGGCACAGACCCCCCCCCTCGCGACCCTTTGACTCCCTCCTTGCTCCCCCTGCGTGGGTCATCCCGAGGCCAGACCCCGCCATACGTACTTTATGGCATGCGTGTGTTTGTGCCAAACCGCGTTTAATGGCCCTCCCCGTTTCACAGATTCCTGGTGTGCTTGTGAGGAGTAGTGGGTTGTTTTCATTATTTAATTTAAATATATATAGATATAAAAAAAAACATTTTTTTATTGTTCTTAATATTAATAAAAAAAAGGGGTATAGACACAACAGGTACCTGCTATTATAGCAGTGCATACTGTTGTGGTGGTACCTGCTATGATTACAGCAGTGCATAGTGCTGTGGTGGTACCTGCTATTACAGCTGTGCATATTGTGGTGGTACTTGCTTTCACTACAGCAGTGCATACCGACTGTGGTGGGACCTGGTTTCACTACAGCAGTGCATACCGACTGTGGCGGTACCTGCTATGATTACAGCAGTGCATATTGTGGTGGTACCTGCTATGATATGTACTGACTTATAGTAGTATATACTGACTGTAGCAGTATAGACTGACTGTAGTGGTATATACTGACTGTTTTAGTATCTACTAACTCTATATAACAGTATCTACCAACTCGATAGCAGTATCTACTATCACTACAGCAGTGCATACCCACTGAGGTGGTATCTGCTATCACTACAGCAGTGTATACTGACAGTGGTGGCACCTGTTATGACTACAGCAGTGCATAACGACTTTGGTGGTACCTGCTTTCACAACAGCAGTGCATACTGACTGTGGTGGTACGTGCTATGATAACAGCAGTGCATACTGTGGTGGAACCTGCTTTCACTACAGCAGTGTATACTGTGGTGGTACGTGCTATGATTACAGCAGTGCATACTGACTGGTGGTACCTGCTATGATTACAGCAGTGCATACTGACTGTGGTGATATCCTATGACTACCGCTGTGCATACTGACTGTGGTGGTACCTGCTTTCACGACAGCAGTGCATACTGACTGTGGTGGTTCCTGTTATGATTACAGCAGTGCATATTGTGGTGGTACCTGCTATGATGACAACAGTGCATACTGTTGTGGTGGTACCTGCTATGATTACAGCAGTGCATACTGACTGTGGTGGTACCTGCTATGATTACAGCAGTGCATATTGTGGTGGTACCTGCAATGATTACAGCAGTGGATACCGACTGTGGTGGTACCTGCTTACACTACAGTAGTACATCCTGACTCTATCTATCTTATACATAAAAGGCAAATTTTTAAATGTGTGTTTGTTCGAAATGTTTAGCATACCGTGATGGCGGGTTGAGGCCGTGATGGCGTGGAGGATGCCGTGATACACTCACGCATCTTACACTGACTCACTCACACATCATACACTGACTCACTCACACATCATACACTCACTCACACATCATACACTTACTCACTCATCATACGCTGACTCACTCACTCATCATACACTCACTCACACAACCACTGACCCATTGACTCATCATACTCACTCATCATACGCTGACTCACTCATCATACACTGAGTCACTCACACATCATACACTCACTCACTCACACATCATACACGGACTCACTCATCATACGCTGACTCACTCACACATCATACACTCACACAACCACTGACCCATTCACTCATCATATACAAATTCATTCATCATACACTAACTCATCATACGTTGACTCACTCGTCATACGCTGACCCATTCACTCATCATACACTAATTCACTCATCATACGCTGACTGACTCATACTTAAACTCTTATCCCGCTCTCTGACGTCACCACTGCATTACCTAATCGGCGTTAGACTCGAGGGGGAGGTGTACCCCGCTAGTGACTTCATGTCACCTGCTGCTGCCGCGTGACGTCATGAGATACCAGGAAGCTGCCGATCCTCGCGCGCGCTCACTGAGATCCGAGGTGAGAAGTTCACATCGTGATTGTTGTCGTGGTGGTTGTTGTTGTTTACCCAGGTAGAGCCTCGCTCCTTCTCCCCCTTGTAGGGATATCAATTGAGTAGCAGCGAGTATGGAAACCATGTCCAGGTTGGAACATTACGACGCGGGGCCTAGCCATGCGGGGCCTTGCCTCCTGCTTTCGCCTGATTGAATTTGCTTTAATTCTCGGCTTAAGTTTAATTTGTCTTCACCTGGCTCACTACTTTGAAACTTTTTTTCTTTAAAATATTAATAAAATTTGTTTTATCTTACCAGGCAAAGCCCACTTGAGCTACACCGCTCTTTTTCAGAAGCGACCTGCCCACAACAAAGTGGCTTATCAACGTGTGGAAATGTATATCCGTCAAATACTCTAAACGCGTGGTGATGTTGACTCTAAATGTGGAGGGAAAAACCGGAAGACCCAGAAGAAAATCCACGCGACCACGGGGAGAAAGACACGCAAACTATAAATATACATCCTTAATTCAGGTTTGTTTGGGTTAGATCGCGTACATATATAAAGTTAAATCTGCCACCACCCAACAGAGCCAATTAGTAAGGTTTGTTAAGTAAACAACGTGGCCAAATCGTCACTAGTACAGCACACCGGTTGTGTGTTGGAGAGCCAAGCCACAACATTACAATCTGAGTAAGACGTTGGCCAGTATTTACAACCAGCTTTATCAGGCGACAGCCAAATGTTGTGGCTTGGCTCTGGGAATATAAATCAGGTCGCTGGGTTTATAGTGCAGCACGCGAACCATTGCACTGCCACTTTTCACTCATGCACAAACATCATCGGAAGTATTGTATTCAGTAATAACTAAGTTACCCGGCTTCGCACAAGTCTGAGTAATTAAACGTTACGAGTAATGTTTTGCAATGCTGGCTTTGTTAGAATTATTGGAATATGCCAATGAGGTCTGTAAATATGTGTATTGTCACGGTGTTTTGGTTGTGTTATACAATCGCAGGGCTTGTTTGTTTAATAATTAAGACAGCTTTTAAATTCGTTGCCCTTGAAGAGCTTCAGGATAGACAATGTTGGATGTTTTGCCATCTAGTGGGTTTAATCGAATGAAGCTTCTATTTTGGCATAAATGTCGACAGAAAATTGGTGGAAGAGCTCTTTGCATCTTAAGAAGAGATTGAAGCTGCCTTTTCGCACCATGATCCTGAAGGCAAAGAAGTCTCTATATAAGGAACGAAACAGTAAGATTCTTGATTTGAAGCTTTCGTGAATGCAGGCATCCATACTCTTTGGTTCTTTTGGTAAAGTCACGTATGTGAACCAAAGAGTATGAAACAGTAAGACTTCACCACAAATCTGGCTGTCGCCTGATGAAGCTAGTTGTAATTACTGGCGAAATGTCGTACTCAGTTGGTAAATGTTGTGGCTTGGCTCTCCAACACACAACCGGTGTGCTGTACTAGTGAGGAATTGGCCACGTTCTGTTTACGTGACAAACCTTACTAGATGGCTACGTCGGGTGGTGGCGGGTTTTAACGACGCATATTTACGCGATCTAACCCAAAAACCTCTTATGAACGAAGTAATTGTTTGTAGCGCTTGATGTAGGTATTCATAGTATGTGAGTGGTGGTGCGTGTACTTGTATAATTATTTTAACGCTAGTGCGTGTATTTTCATGCTTTTTATTCCTTACCAGGCGATGTAGATTTGATGTATTTAGTCGTAGCTGTTGTTTCGCATCTATGTTGTGTCGAAGGAGGTCTGTAGTGATAGTAGGTTTTTACCCTTTTAACTGGTACAAAACTGACACCTTTATTCAAGGCATCATGTTTGCAATGACCACAACACAAGTAGTCAAAAAAGCAAACAAAAAGAAGCAACTCTGATAAGGATGATAATATGCACTGTCCTTGAAGTTGATTGGCCCACACCCGAGACGGCTTTCTTTAGAGCCTAGTCCCCATTGGTGTAGGGCCAGATGACACCAGAAGGCGTACAACTCAAACACAGTGCAATATCAGAGTATTGAGAGCTCGGGGCAAGCATTTACACTATGAGATCTCTTTTACCAGTGGCAAAATATAATAGTAGGTTTTTACCCTTTTAACTGGTACAAAACTGACACCTTTATTCAAGGCATCATGTTTGCAATGACCACAACACAAGTAGTCAAAAAAGCAAACAAAAAGAAGCAACTCTGATAAGGATGATAATATGCACTGTCCTTGAAGTTGATTGGCCCACACCCGAGACGGCTTTCTTTAGAGCCTAGTCCCCATTGGTGTAGGGCCAGATGACACCAGAAGGCGTACAACTCAAACACAGTGCAATATCAGAGTATTGAGAGCTCGGGGTAAGCATTTACACTATGAGATCTCTTTTACCAGTGGCAAAATATAATAGTAGGTTTTTACCCTTTTAACTGGTACAAAACTGACACCTTTATTCAAGGCATCATGTTTGCAATGACCACAACACAAGTAGTCAAAAAAGCAAACAAAAAGAAGCAACTCTGATAAGGATGATAATATGCACTGTCCTTGAAGTTGATTGGCCCACACCCGAGACGGCTTTCTTTAGAGCCTAGTCCCCATTGGTGTAGGGCCAGATGACACCAGAAGGCGTACAACTCAAACACAGTGCAATATCAGAGTATTGAGAGCTCGGGGTAAGCATTTACACTATGAGATCTCTTTTACCAGTGGCAAAATATAATAGTAGGTTTTTACCCATTTAACTGGTACAAAACTGACACCTTTATTCAAGGCATCATGTTTGCAATGACCACAACACAAGTAGTCAAAAAAGCAAACAAAAAGAAGCAACTCTGATAAGGATAATATGCACTGTCCTTGAAGTTGATTGGCCCACACCCGAGACGGCTTTCTTTAGAGCCTAGTCCCCATTGGTGTAGGGCCAGATGACACCAGAAGGCGTACAACTCAAACACAGTGCAATATCAGAGTATTGAGAGCTCGGGGTAAGCATTTACACTATGAGATCTCTTTTACCAGTGGCAAAATATAAGGGTAAAAACCTACTATTATATTTTGCCACTGGTAAAAGAGATCTCATAGTGTAAATGCTTACCCCGAGCTCTCAATACTCTGATATTGCACTGTGTTTGAGTTGTACGCCTTCTGGTGTCATCTGGCCCTACACCAATGGGGACTAGGCTCTAAAGAAAGCCGTCTCGGGTGTGGGCCAATCAACTTCAAGGACAGTGCATATTATCATCCTTATCAGAGTTGCTTCTTTTTGTTTGCTTTTTTGACTACTTGTGTTGTGGTCATTGCAAACATGATGCCTTGAATAAAGGTGTCAGTTTTGTACCAGTTAAAAGGGTAAAAACCTACTATTATATTTTGCCACTGGTAAAAGAGATCTCATAGTGTAAATGCTTACCCCGAGCTCTCAATACTCTGATATTGCACTGTGTTTGAGTTGTACGCCTTCTGGTGTCATCTGGCCCTACACCAATGGGGACTAGGCTCTAAAGAAAGCCGTCTCGGGTGTGGGCCAATCAACTTCAAGGACAGTGCATATTATCATCCTTATCAGAGTTGCTTCTTTTTGTTTGCTTTTTTGACTACTTGTGTTGTGGTCATTGCAAACATGATGCCTTGAATAAAGGTGTCAGTTTTGTACCAGTTAAAAGGGTAAAAACCTACTATTATATTTTGCCACTGGTAAAAGAGATCTCATAGTGTGAGGTCTGTAGTGTTGGCACATAGATGTAAACATTTTAGAATAGTACGTTTTTTATAAAAATATTGCTGTGTGTTAGAGATGAGCCGTGCACGTGCAGAGAGGACAGTAAGAAGCCAGAAGGGGATGAATTTGGCGGCAAAAACGCAGGGCTGATAATAGGGAAGGATAACCTGGTAAATATGAGATCAAGTATAGCAGTGCAGTGGAGACACTCATGTTATGGTGAGTGCTTGGAATTGTAGTATATGAAATGTCATAATGTGTTTACATGTGTGGCAAACCGGAAGTAGTGAGAATGTCCAGGGGAGGTGAGGAGCGTGGGGTGTGTGCAGGTGGTACAGATGTAGGTGTTTAGTTAAGATTAAAATTAGTGTGAACAACACACTAACACACCCGTGAGTATGCATGGAAAGTTTGGAGTGTGTTAGCACAATTTGGTTCGCTAAAAAATATACACAAGCGCCAAGTCTGCTTTATCTTTATAGATTTATACTATTTTTTGTCTGGGAATATTTTTTGTGTTTGGTTTCTCCATGTTTATTTCAATTTTTAGTTTATTTGGAATACAGTACAGTACTTATTTCAATTGTGATGTTGTAAATTTTAGTTGACGTTTACCCAACACCATTACTTAGGAAAGGCTTAAGTATTGAATATCGCGCTTTTAGCTTTCGCGCGGCAATTTCCAAGAATGTACCCTCCGCGATATGCAAGCAGCTGCTGTATTTTTTGTCTATTGACTACAGCAGAGGCGTATGTATTTTCAACAGAAATTAGATCTCTGCATTCTTGATTTAATTAAGCCCTATAGTACCATGAAGAGGCTTGGGGCTTTGGATTGTTATTTGTTTTCAAATCTATGCCTCTTCTCACATTATTTGAGGATTTGTATGATTTTGGGCAGGATGATCTTAAGCTGTGTGACCAGGAGTCGGAGCCATATCCTGTTCATCTTGGCTTGTGACCGAAATTCACTCTGGCCCCATGCATTACATTACATAGCATCTTCAATAAATATGTAGTTTGAGAAGCTCCCAATGGTCATATAAAAACTATTGCATTTGTTACGGTTACAATGATACGCTAATTGATGCCTGGTTATAGTTCAAGGATCGTTCCATGCTGGTCGACCATGTTACATCTGCTGATGATCTGGTAATGGCTACTTAAGGAGATGGAATTAGGGAATCTTGTTCTGTGGCTTGATAATTCCAATCATGAAATGGGGCCTTGAAAATGTTCCACAAAAATAAATCACCTGCCTGGGAATTTAATGTCATACAACACTGCACCTGCTCAACTCTCCATGAATAATAAGGCAGTTCTACAAGTGGTGGAGGAGCTCCCATACCTGTTTAATTAATTCATGACCAGCTCTGGTTTGGCAGCCAAAATCTCACTTAAAATTAGTCGGGCAGCATTCCTTCATTAGACTGTGTAACTCTGTGTGCAAGGTGCCTGGACTTTTGCTCTATACAAAGCTGTGAGTGTCCATCGCGTAGGTCGAGTCCATATGAGACCATCCCTCTCCCTGCCATACTGGCATCGCACCCGCCCCTCACCCTTAATCCTGCGGATGTTCAGTGCACAGGATGGTACCACGTAGCCATTTCGAGCTGGCCCGACTGGGTTACATGGGTCACGCGGCCACGAGTCGCTTGTTGGCAAACACAACCCCTGGACCTGGCTCTAGCGGTGATATCAATATAGAATATATGTAAGGATGCACCCCAATAGACTCCCCCTGGAACTGTACCATGCACGTCCCACTGGGCAAAGACCTTGGGGCTGGCCCAAGACACGTTGGCCTGTGAACGCTTTGGAATTCCCCAGGTTGAGCTAGTCTGTCGCCAGGGAAAGGGAGGCCTGGACCGCCCGAATCTGTGTGCTGCCCCCACGAGCATCACCAGGACAAGCGTTTTTAGAAACGAACGAACAAACCTGTGATTCTTCTTGGCCACAGATATTACTCTGTGGATGCAAAATATGAACTTATTTAAATGACCATCTGTGCTGGCTTCTACAATGAAGGCTGGCCTGCCTATGATTCATCCTTAATTCAACCAGACTATTTTGTATTCGAAGCTCTACAGATCCTTAATATATCAATATAGAATACTAGCTGCACTACCCGGCTTCGCCCGGGACTTGTATCCACCACGCCCGGCCGCCTTTGTCTCCCCAGTGGCGATGTTAATACGCCACACCAGTTACTCGTTTTGAGGCTGAATCCCTCCCTCACCACTCTCCCTCCCTCACCACTCTCCCTCCTTCACCACTCTCCCTCCCTCACCACTCTCCCTCCCTCACCACTCTCCCTCCCTCACCACTCTCCCTCCCTCACCACTCTCCCTCCCTCACCACTCTCCCTCCCTCAGCACTCTCCCTCCCTCAGCACTCTCCCTCCCTCAGCACTCTCCCTCCCTCACCACTCTCCCTCCCTCACCACTCTCCCTCCCTCACCACTCTCCCTCCCTCACCACTCTCCCTCCCTCAGCACTCTCCCTCAGCACTCTCCCTCCCTCACCACTCTCCCTCCCTCACCACTCTCCCTCCCTCAGCACTCTCCCTCCCTCAGCACTCTCCCTCCCTCAGCACTCTCCCTCCCTCAGCACTCTCCCTCCCTCACCACTCTCCCTCCCTCACCACTCTCCCTCCCTCACCACTCTCCCTCCCTCACCACTCTCCTTCCCTCAGCACTCTCCCTCCCTCAGCACTCTCCCTCCCTCACCACTCTCCCTCCCTCACCACTCTCCCTCCCTCAGCACTCTCCCTCCCTCACCACTCTCCCTCCCTCACCACTCTCCCTCCCTCACCACTCTCCCTCCCTCACCACTCTCCCTCCCTCACCACTCTCCCTCCCTCACCACTCTGTAGAGGACGTGAAACTTTGATGAATTTACCTCAGAGTCGCGTGGTGGGTGTCGAGGCCTAGTACCGTGCAGAGCCTCCGGCCTCGCCTGATTTTCCCACCCGGCTGACGCTGGGTACGGGTGCCGTTTCCCCCCCCGCGCTACAATAATACTGTCTAATCGCTATAATTTTATAATCGACCGACGCTATAATAGTAATTGCACACATTGTGGTGGGGGGGGGGGAGTGAAGAGGACTTGAAACTTTGATGAATTTACCTCAGAGTCGCGTGTTAATGCGTGCGCCTATTTTTAACGGGAATTAAAAATGGCGTCCACCCCGCCGGGAAGGCGTCGCTACCCGTTGCAAGGGGGCAACCGCCGTCCAATGAAAGCGGCGAAGGCGTCGCTACCCGTTGCCAGGGGCAACCGCCGTCCAATGAAACTGCGTATGGTCCGGCGACCCACAGACAGACAGACAGACAGATTCGCGATTTTATATATATAGATAATGAGTCTCTTTGACAGGCGAGGCTGCATTGGTTCATTCGTGAATCCTGCATTTCCAGTTACCACATGCTCAGGCAGCTTCTGTTAGTCCAGATATTAGGGGCTAAACAGGTGTGGCATTGGCGAGAGAAGAGATTGTAGGATGTGGCGGTGATCGTCACGGCCGATGACTGGTATAAGTAGTGTCAATATTGGCCTCTCGAGGAGGCCCGTTATCTATGCTGCAGGGCATTTAAGAGATTATTGCTCTGGAACAACGATTAGGTCAGAGGAGCGACACTCACATGAATGGGTGGAATGCTGGGTTCCTAAAACCCAGTAAGACAGTGGGGTGTGCAGCTGGTTCATCTGTCAGTCATCCCTTGACACCTGGATCATTCCCAATACATTCTGACAAGGAATCCACACGTACATGGCCTGGAATTGCAGCTATCATGGCATTACCACTGCGATAAGGTTACTTCCAATTCGTCATGAATGGTGGATGTTTTGTTTATACAATGTTAATGATCCTTGTGAAATGTATGTGTATTTAAGAGTTTATCTTTGTGGGGAGCTGTGGCGTAGTTATTTCACTGCATTTTGAACTCAACAATTAGTTTGATTATTGCCGACAGCAAACATGATTGATAAATGAAAGCTGAACTTATTGTGGGCCTCTGCTATGTTGATTGATCTTAAATGAATTACATGGTGAAGTGAGGAAGCATTAATACTGAGCAGATGAAGGTGGCCAGGCATGGTTCTGGACACACCACCACCACCTTTATACCATGCGGGTGTGTGACAGTGTCATGTTTGTATTTTCAGTAAAGCATATTAACAATTGAACATGGAGGTTAAATCAAAACAATAGTTTATTTTAGTTTTCCTCTGGAACTTTTTATAAGAATGGAAACAGTAAGGAAAGCATCTCAACACATGCAGCTGAAGTTAGATCTGTTCATCCGAGCATTCAAGCAAATCAGAGCCTGGCTTCACTTGTAAGTTTTGATCTTGATTTGAAGCTTTCGTGACTGCAGGAATCCATACTCTTTGGTTCTTTTGGTAAAGTCAAGTAGGTATAAAATAAAATAAATCACGACGTTTCCATTACAACACAAGCGGTCGTCCTCAGGCAGAAAAAATATAATCCAGCAGTGCTTTATTTAATTTTATACCTTCGTGACTTTACCGAAAAAACCAAAGAGTATCTAAGTTTTCATTGAACATTAATGTATGCATTTCTGCATAATACAAATAGTATATTCAACACACTTTGCTATGTTGGCTGAATTTTACTGAAATAAATATTCCTTTCATACCTAAACAGCCGAAAGTGTGTGCTTGGAGTTTTGGTTAAACATTAATTTTGAAGATACTAGGGAATCCATTCATATTTTTGACCATTTGCCCTCTCATTGTGTGGCTTAACAGCCCGTGTGCTGAATTGGGGAATCTTTTTCACTATATCTTGAATATATGAATAAGTATAGACGTGTAAGTCATGTGTGACTGCGTATATATTCATTCTTCTGTGCCTCGATACTGACGTAGATGGTGTGGATATGTTTTTCTGTCTGCAGCTGATGCTTCCGCTGACGCTTTCTCTGCAGAATTGGTCTGATGGAGCAAAGGCACTCAGCGCAGCTCGGTACAAAAATGAAACAATGCGACCATTATGCAAACAGCACGGATCGTACTGGAAATTTGACACAGCACCAGAGAACGCAAACAGGAGAGAAACCCTTCAAGTGCACTGTATGTGAGAAGGCATTTGCATGGTCATCATATCTTAAAAAACACCAGAGAACGCACACAGGAGAGAAACCTTTCAAGTGCACTGTGTGTGAGAAGGCATTTGCACAGTCATCAGATCTTCAGAACCACCAGAGAACACACACGGGAGAGAAACCCTTCAGGTGCCCTCTGTGCGGGAAGGCATTTGCACAGTCATCAGATCTTCAGAGCCACCAGAGAACACACACGGGAGAGAAACCCTTCAAGTGCAGTGTGTGTGAAAAGGCATTTGCACAGTCATCAAATCTTAAAAAACACCAGAGAACACACATGGGAGAGACACCCTTCAAGTGCAGTGTGTGTGCAAAGGCATTTGCACAGTCAGCAAATCTTAAAAAACACCAGAGAACACACAGGAGAGAAACCTTTCAAGTGCACTGTGTGTGAGAAGGCATTTGCACAGTCATCACATCTTAAAAAAACACCAGAGAACGCACACAGGAGACAAACCCTTCAAGTGCAGTGTGTGCGGGAAGGCATTTTCAAGTGCATTTTATCTTAAAATACACCAGAGAACACACACAGGAGAGAAACCTTTCAAGTGTACTGTGTGCGGGAAGGCCTTTGCACGGTCATCACTTCTTCAAAAGCACCAGAGAAAACATACAGGAGAGAAACCCTTCAAGTGCACTGTGTGTGGGAAGGCATTTGCACAGTCACCATATCTTCATAGACACCAGAGAACACACAGGCATCAGAAGATCCCCAAGGAGTGTAGTCTGAAATCGACTTGTGGAAGTCAAAGTGCTGTAATGAGCTTATGCCTCCTGAAAAAAGAGCCAGAAGTAAATTCCAGCTTGGACACTACGAAATGTATCAAAGTGAAATGTGAAGAGGTGAAAGTGAAATTTGAAGAGGCGACAGTGAAGAGCAAAGAAGTGAAGGTAAAATGTGAAGATGAAGATTCAACTACAAAATCGAACCTTCACATCAGTGGAGGAAACGTGAAGCAGGAGGACAATTCTGACTATGAGGCAGAGCGAGGCAACTCCCAGAAGTTTGTTGAAGTGGAGGTGTGGGTGGACTTCTTAAACAATACAAAGTCAAATAGAGACCCGGTAGATGTGTAGGCTTGAGATGGTGAAGCTCCATTATTAAAGGCCTGTAACACAGGTCTTGTATCTATACCCTTTTTTTATTCATATTAAGAATAATTCTGCCAATACTATATTTCTTTTTAACAGCCACCGGTGGCAACTTGGGAGCAAACAAAGACGAGCGAAAAACCCGTTTCCCAAATCCACAGCAGATGCGTGCACACCTCGCTTCAAAGGCCAGAAAGCATGAAAGAGACAGCCATCAAATGTCATAAAACCTCCCCGACTTTCACACGAGAGGAAAAGGGGGGGGGTCGCAAGAGGGTGTTAGAATAACACCAACACTTCCAAAAGCCCCCCTCACAATACAAGAACAGGCGCCACGAGCAATATATAATTATATTCTTGACGGCTAAAAAAAATATAGAATTAGGCCGTAAGGTGAACAAGGAAAAAGTGGCTAGAAAATGATTTTCGTTCCCACACCTGGGAACTACTTTTTAAATGAATTTTTTCATAGACAAAACCATTTTCGACTTTATGTTAAAAGTTCTCCACAAAATACCCTGCAGTTTTTTTTCAAAATCCATAAATGTATATAATTGTGAATTGGAAAAAACGAAAATCTTATGCTGCTGGTTTTGTTTGTAACTTTATATACATTTTAGCAACACCAAATATCTCTCAAACTGACACTTATACATGTACCTAAACACTTGAGACAGGTTTTGGTGCATTATATACTTATGTGTGAATGTAGACCATGAAATATGGCAAATTTGTAGAAAATATGCTTCAACTTCACAGATTGGCACTAAGCAAAATTAAACAAACATTTTAAATTTAGCAAAACTGTGATGTTTTGTACATCAAAATTTTCAGTAGGTACTGTGTAATCACAGAAAGATACAAATATAAGCACACTTTGGCCCAAGTTGGCTGAAATGACTCGAAATGCTACACTGTCCCCTTGTTTTGGAATGCTGCCAAAAAAAATTACAATTCTACCACAGATTCTTTACAGCTCAAAATCACATTAAATTATAACACAGCGCATATTTACTCATCGGTATCATCCCTATCACTATCAGAGCCATCATCCCATGTAGGTCTTCTGTTTCCTGTGAAACATTTGCACAATTTTGGCACCGACATAAATCAGTACAAGACAGTCTTGCAGACATACAGGAACATCTTCCAGTCTCACATTTGCTATGCTTGCAACTGCAGTGGACTGCCTGCAACACACTTTCAGGGGCAGGATTTCTAGTCATCCAGGTAACTGTTAACTCACCATCCTCGAGGTGCCATCCATTGCCGACGGGTGAAGGGGCACACATTATACCTTTCAGAGAATGTCTCATTATGGCTGCTTGGTAGTTTGCCCTTTTGCAGTGTTGGTACAGGGCGTCACTTGTAAGGGGCATGGATAGTTCTGGAAAAGCTGACCATGCCATACAGAATGCTTTGTATCTTGTATCGTTCACATTTTCGGCAGATGACTGGCCATACAGGTGGCACACATATGTGCAAAGTAGCTCAAAGGTAGACTGGTCTAGGTTAAAACTGCTACCCAGATTTGTAAAAGCAGTCATATATTCCTCTTTCTCACAAGCAACAGAAAATGCCTTTCTTTTGCCTTTGCCATAAAAGGCACTTGTAAAGTCACAACCTGAGAAGGTATGGATCCCAATAAGTGCCAAACAGACACTTGTGCCAAGAGCTGACGACACCTTAGCTAAGTCAATGAGCCTTGTTTTGTTGCCAACCCCCGTGAAAAAATACAACCTACATGGTAAATCTGGCTGCAGACTTAAAGCAATCACTGCCACATCAGTATCAGGGATCTTGATGACTACAGTTTGATGTTCCTGTGCAGCATGTTGTGCATGTAAAAACACCCTGGTGTCACATTCCTCATGATCACATGTCAGATCTTCAACAGCACTGAGAGTATGTAAATCCTCCATTACAGTCACGCAGTGACACAGGTCTCCATGTGCTATGTACAAGCTTAAGTCCTTTCCCACAGTGGTAAGATCAGCCTCTCGCCACACAACATAGAGGAATTCTGCCAGTGCTTCTTTGTTTGTTCCATCTGATATACACTTTTTCCATTGTGTTGATGTCTTATGATCCTGTCCATAAATTTTCACCAGTTGTGTACCACCACCAGCTCTACGTGACCGTTCTAGGTTTTTAATACTCATTTTTGGATACTGGTCAATCACAAAGTCTATCCGTGTACAGTTTGTTTCAGAGAAAGTTTGACTATGTACTGCAGTATGGTCTCTGCCAGCTCTCCAAAGGTACTTGGTATTGACCGAATGGCTTGAATGACTGCCATGCCATCAAAGAAAATAGCTCTACTGATCACTCCATTGATGGATCCTGGGGCAACAACTTTGGACTCGATGAGTATGTCTTGCAGTCCTGCATCTCCAAACCTTTTTCCTAGAATGCTCAGGTAGGACATGCATGTGTGAAATTCACCTAGTCTAATCACTTTACGCTGAGTAAAGTCATCATCTTTCCAGCAGATTTGCTGAGCTTTGGCATATATAGCTTTGTCAAAAACTAACACTATATGGTCCAGTTCTAACTGATTATGAATTTGGACACTTCGCTTCAGAATTGTGTTTACTGTTGACATCTCTGTCGGTGAAGCCTCAATGACTGGAAGATAATACAGTGCTGACTTTTGCAGAGTGCCATCACCTTGAAGTAATGTATGTAAACCTGTCCAGCTTGGTATTGTGCATCTTTCAGCATCTATGGACTTTACAAAAACATATGCCAGTTCAGTTTGTACAGCAGACACCGTGTTCAATTTGTATGTGTCCGCCTGTAATGGAACACTTTCCTGATGAAACAAGTTATGTGGTCCTTGTCTATTAGACTGATGGTACTGTTCGACAGGGATGCTAGGGGGTACTTTCAATGAGGTTTTTCCCTTCTGTAGTGGTTGTCTGTTTGTTGTTGACACAGGTTCAACTACAGAACTTTTCAGCATAATCCCATTTGTGTGGTGGGTAGTTCTACGACCTGACTGTCTCCTCCCCAAAGTCAATATTGTCCCACACAAGTACTGTAGGAACCTTCTTTGAGAATCCCTTTGGTATTTTGTCTCTGCCCTCTATTAGTTGAAGTTGGGCAAGGCTAGTGTCTAGACTGACAACTGTGTCCCATGCTGCACAATGTCCTAGTCTATTTAGAAGTGACACAATTTGTGATGAACCTGTTAAATGGCGAACCGTTAGACCAAGACAATGATTTAGGGGTCTGCCCCCAACCCTTAGATGCAAGATACACAATGTCTTGACAGATACATATCACTTTTAGGTTCAAATCATCTGGAATATCAACATAATGGGCCAGTGTTGGTTCCTCAGTTGCACCAATAATCCAGGAAATCGGATTGTACAGTTCAATTGGAACGACAGATTTTGCCTCGCTCACATTTAGATCATCTGATGTGGGTGGCCACGGGCATTTCATACCGGGAGAGTCACACAGAAGCATATTTAATATTAATGCCGCACTGTAAAGTGTCCTCGTGTCCTCTGAAATATTGTTGGAGGCCATTGAACTTGGTCTTTGTGGACCAGCTTTTGCACTAGCCCTGTTTTCACAGTCACTTTCGCTAGTTACCTCAGTTGACTGTTGTTTCTGTACCTGATGGATGAGGTAGCCTGTCTATCAGCTTATCTGCAGACAATGTCTCAACGAAAACCATCTCACTTATGTTGCGCTTCTTGGGGTAGTGAAACACCAGCTGGGGGAAATTACGGGCCAACCTCCTACTTTTGAAATGTGAAAATGTGAGGGAATTATTAATTAATATTTATTAATATAAAATATTGCTAACTCACTGTTCTTCTGAGGTCACAGTAACTGATGCACTAGACTTTGTCAAGAACCTGGTGTACTGTCTATAACAGGCCTTGTGGTATCGCACCTCCAGAGACAGTCTTTCTCTCGAATATGCACAAGAATGCTAGTGTCTTCCTTCATCTCAGCAGCTTTCAGCAAATTGCCTGTAAATAAATAAATACTAATTAAACTAATAAAAAACTGTGTTAAGAGTTAAACAATAATGAGTGTTCTGGCTGTAGCTGTATGCAAAACAATGCAAATCTGTCTCTGACTAAAATAAACATTACATAAATTATGTAATTGTAATTGAAAGTTAGCCATGGTACCCAGCATAAGGGAATACAAGTTCAAACGTGTGTGTTTGTGTGTGTTTTGTTTTTACCTACGTGCTGACGTTTCTGCCTGTGAAAGATGGTCCTTCTGGCGTTTGCCTCCCACAGTAATGTACTTGTCCGTTTTCTTACAAATTATGCACAAGGCAGAAAGCACAGGACCAGCAGAAGCTACTGGCAGGCCGGTCCTGGACCTAAGTTTTTTTGCGGGACAATCAACTGCAGCGATACTAACGTTACTACCCGATGGCACAGACTGGCCTTGATCTTGAGCTTCAGGACGCTGTGGCCCGTTTCTCGGCCGCATCCAAGCGCTTTTTAAATCCTTTATATTAAGTTCGCTTGCTTGCTTGCGTGCGTGCTTGCTTGCTTTCTTAGGACCGTGCAAATCTTTCGGTCGTTTTTTAACCCACTTCCCGTGATCCAATCAAGCTGACATTTTCCACACAGACTCGTTGTGCCAGACAATTATTGTTCGTGAAAAAAAATTCCCAAAATTTTACACTTTTTAGGCAAAAAAATGTATTTTACATATATTCAAATAGAACTCATTCATGGCTTTGGCTGAACGTCAGAGTGTAAGAGCCCAGAGCGTAACCTCTCCACAAGCCGTGGCGGAGTAGCGCAGTTGGAGCGCCCTCGCTTCCCATGCCAAAGGTCGCGGGATCGATCCCCGCGTCCTCCACAGGCGAATATATTTTTAAATCCTTTATATTAAGTTTGCTTGCTTGCTTAGGACCGTGCAAATCTTTCGCTCGTTTTTAACCCACTTCTCTTGATCCAATCGAGCTGACATTTTCCACACAGACTCGTTGTGTGTGACAATTAATTTTCGTGAAAAAAAAATCCCAAATTTTACACTGTTTAGGGAAAACAAATTAAATATTTAATTACCAATTGCTTAATGGTGGCAGACAATCATCTGACCCATAGGTGGCAGCCATCTCAAGCCAGAGGACGAGAGGACTCTAGCCGCCACGCATATAAAGGATTTATAGTGAAAACTTTGTTTTTACGGGTTTACTTGTCAATGAAACGCCTGTAGCAAGTGGAGTGAAACCCAGCGTCTTCAGGAACATTGTCAAACTCGATTTCTAGACAATGTTTGTATGTTTCTGCTATTCTCCGATTCTCACCTTGCAAAAAAAGCCACCGTTTGACGCAGTTTCTGAATGTATCTCACCGTGTGCGTGTAAAATCCTTTGCTTCTTTCTTTATGGACGTATGTAGCATTGTTTAAAATACTATTTACAGACTTTTGAAGGAGGTCTGGCCGTAATTTTCTCCTCTTCACTACTCGATATTGACAACAAGGGCGCAGACATCTTGGACTAATGTTTACCTCTCGTCCCAAAAAAGCGGCCACCTTATTGGTCTAGCGGGAAGCACGTGACGCAAAGCCTCATCACTGACGATCAAAATATGATTACGCGAGGAAAGAAATATTGCCGACTTTAAACAGTAATAAAAAATAAACTGCAGGATTAGACATGGAGAACTTTTATTTTCACGGCCAAAAGCAATAGATCTTTTTATTAGAATGAAAAGAATGTAGTGGCCCATATATGGGAACGGGATTAAGCGTAAAATGTCTTCACCTTACGGCCTAAATTGTCAACAAGAAGCAAACAAGACGGGTTTTAAACGAAGTTACCAACTTAACCATGAAGATTAAGCAAACATTATCGATCCTCGCTCCAATTGGAAACCAGACTACAGTCTGCACCAGGGTCGTGAATCCTCATTTGTTAATTTAATACTGACATTATTTACCTTTAATAATTTCTACGCGGCATGACCGAAGCATCAAAGAATAATTATGGCAGTCAAGGTCGCTCCTAAGCAAAAAAAAAACATTCCCTAGCCCCGGGATATCAGATAAAATAATAACAGGCTAAGTCAAATAATAAGTACGAAATTAGAGTGGATCTCCTAGGAGAGTTAAGGGCAGAGAAGTCTATCATAATTAACCAACATGCAACACTCCAGGGTAAGCGAGCAGCTCACAGCCGTCTTTGTCTCCCCGCAGCACGGACAGCAAGATTTGCACACGCGAGCAAATAACATTTCCCCATAGGGAGATCAAACCAGATGGAAATACCGTGAACACGGCTACGGCATACCTTGAGTCGCTTGCAATCAAAGCAGCAAAGTGAGTCTCATGTTTTACTTCCAAACCAAACGAACAACTTACAAGGGATGAACGCCCAGAGCGAGGGAAGGGATTATAGAGCTCGCTTAACGCGTAGGCTTTCGCGACCAATATTTATAATCAAAACCCAAAACGTGGATTATAATTTTGCAACCTCGGTGGGAACGCGAGTCGTCGGTCTGGTTTGGTTTGTGTGGCGCCGGTTCGCGAAAACATGGCCTGCTGCTGATGCAGACTGTTTCTACAGTGCATCAGCAGCAGGCCATGCTTTCCCACCTGATGACGGACGCTTGTGTTGCGCCCGAAACGTGATTTATCTTATTTTATACCTAAGTGACTTTACCGACGGAGACTTGTGTTGCCTCCGAAACGTCGTGATTTATAATTTTATTTCTATAATTTATTTTTACCTACGTGACTTTACCGAAAAAACCTAAGAGTATTTACCGAAAGAACCAAAGAATATACACACAATAATGTTAACGTTGTTGTTGAGCTCACGCACCCAAGGGGTCTCTGCTCAAGAGAGGGAGTAATGGAAAAGGAATCTAAATTAACTTAAACTCAAACCCCGCGCTCTCTCGCTCCGCATTACCTCATCGGTGGAGACGCCTGGGGGAGGTGTACCCCTCTAGTGACGTCATGTCACCAAAGTATTCCCCCTCCCCAATCGCTGCTCCACAGCGCTTTGATCGTGACGTCACATCCGGTTGGTCTGCCGATTCTGTTCCAATAAAAATCTTTATTTGGGCAAAGCTACGCACAGTCACTGGCTACAATTAACATAATTAATGCATAAATACTGTCTCGTTCATTGCGACTGGTTCAGCATCCGCGCCCCATCACCCGACATAGGCCTGATTCATTAACATAATTTATTCAGTTACACTGCCGCTCGTTGGGGGAGGGGATTGTGTGTTGAACCCCGCAAGTGACGTCATGTCACCTCTTGCGGCCGCGTGACGTCACGAGATACCAGGAAGCTGCCGCTCCGCGCGCGCTCACTGAGATCCGAGGTGAGAAGTTCACATCGTCGTTGTTGTTGTTGTTGTGGTGGTGGTTGTTGTTGTTGTTTACCCAGGTAGAGCCTCGCTCCTCTCTCTCTCGTAGGGATATCAATTGAGTAGCAATGAGTATGGAATCGATGTCCAGGTTGGAACATTACAACGCGGGGCCTTGCCTCCTGCCCTTGCCTGATTGCATTTGCTTTAATGCTCTCCTTAAGTTTAATTTGTCTTCATCTGGCTCACTACTTTGAAACTTTGTTTCTTTTAAATATTTATACAGTTTTTTATCTTACCAGGCCAAGCCCACTTGAACTATACCGATCTTTTTCAGAGGCGACCTGCCCACAGCAAAGTGGCTTATCAACGTGTGGAAATGTATATCGGTCAAATACTCTAAACGCGTGGTGATGTTGACTCTTAATGTGGAGGAAAAACCCCTGAGGATCCGGAGGAAAATCCACGCGACCACGGGGAGAGAGAGACAGAGACAGGCAAACTTCAAATATACATCCATAATACAGGTTTGTTTGGGTTAGATCGCGTAAATCACTCGATTCAAGAGCCGAATGCTTCACAGGGCTTTACCACATAAATGGAACTCAAAAGAAATAAATAAAACATGTGTCAAACACAAGGCCCGCGGGCCGAATCCGGCCCGCCAGGCCATTTTATGTAGCCCTCGCAGAGGTGCTGGCTGGGGAGATCCCTGCACCAGCTCTCTCTATACTTACAAGTAAGCAGGCGCGCCGCTCGCGCTACCTGCAGTTAGGAGCATCGGGGGTCACGTCTACACTGTCACTGTTTGAAAAATAAACAGTGAAGTCCCGCCGCTCCTCTCTCCAGAGCCGGCCCCTAGAATGTGTTTTTTTTTACCGCGCTAAGTCCCGGCACTCAAAGTGAAACCGTCGCGGGACACAGATGAAAATTTTGCTGATTTGTGTGGGTCGTTCCTTCGCCATATTCAAATAGAAAAAGTTTGGATTCATCTGCTACCAAAATAGTGGTATGTTTAAGGAGTTGTATTGTCTGTCAATATTCTGTCAATATTGTGTATATCTCTGAGTGAGTGTGTCTTTGAGTGTGTGTCAGTGAGTGTGTGTCTGTGTGGGGAGCGGTAGTGTAGCGGTTAGCGCGCTGCGCTATGAACCTGGCGACCCGGGTTCGATTCCCGCTCACGGCCAACACCCAGTGACGATTATCTGAACCGGTCCCGGGCCTCCCCTAGGTCGACTCAGCCTCAAATGAGTACCTGGTGCGGTGTGTAAACATCGCCACTAGGGAGACAAAGGCGGTCGGGCGTGGTGCTGGCCACCCCCTCGTGTACCGTTCCGGCCTTCATAGGTGCTCGCTAACAGCACTTGCCCCTACAGTCTGTTAAGGTTATACGGGGGGATCTTTGTGTGTCTGTGAGTGACTGTGTGTGTATGAGTGTGTGTGTCTGTGAGTGACTGTATGAGTGTGTATCTGTGAGATAGTGTGTGTCTTAACTCCATCAAAAAAGTAACCTGCAGCACCACACCTATTACCATCATTAGGAGAAAAAACGGTGATCCAATCTCTGACCCCCAGGAACAGGTTTGCAGATTTGCTGAACATTTCTGTGAGGTCCTGGGGGAGGGGAAATCCTTCAGCCAGAAAAACAAAGTGGGGATGACCCTGCTGAGGCTGCGGTGCCTCAAATATTGGAAGAAGAAGTCACCTCCTGTGAGTGGCTGGCAGAGGTGCCATCTGTTGAGAAAGGACTGAAGGCGATCCAGAGTCTGAGACCAGGAAAGGCACCAGGCAGAGATGATCTCCCAAGCAAAATGCGGAGGGAGGGTGGCTTTTGTGCACAGACTGCCCTACATGACATCATAACAACAGTCTGGACCACTGGATGGGTTCCGCAGGATTGGAACGATGCCCTGGTGGTCCTCTTTAAGAAGGGGGACTGCTCAGACTGTAACAACTACAGGGGCATCTCACTCCTCAGTGTGCTGGGAAAGGTCCTGGCAAGGATTATTCAACATCGCCTTGCTAGGCACGCTGATGAGAGGCTTGCGGAGCTCCAATGCGGTTTCAAAAAAGGGTGGTCTTGCACAGATGCCATATTTTCTGTCCATCTGTTAAAGCAGAGGTGTAGGGAATTCCAACAAGACCTACAACTCTGCTTTATTGACCTGGTCAAGGCCTATGATACCCAGGTAAAACTATGTAGCCGGGAGAGCCATTCCCTGTACACCTTGGGGTGCGACAGGGATGTTCTCTGGCTCCCACATTATTTAACATATTTTGACCATGTAGTTTGTGAAGCCTTCAATACCTGTACTGGGGACATTTTCATTTGGTACAGATATACTGGGAGGCTGATCGATGCCCGGGTGCGGTCAAAGGATGGCTCCCTATTGGTCAACCACGTTATGTATGCCGATGATTTTGTAATTTCTGCTCGTTCAGAGAAGGAGTTAGAGACGCTTCTGCTGAAACTGGAGGGTGCCATTAAGAGGTGTGGCCTTACCATCAGCCCCACCAAAACTAAGCACCTGTCTGGGTATTTTGTACCATCGGACACTCCACCCCCACAACTCCCAATCGGTGATGGGGCAGTTGTGGAGAGAGTCGAGAGTTTCCCATACCTGGGCAGTGTGCTCATGACCGGCTCCGGTTTGGCAGCGGAGGTCTCACTCCGAATCAGTCGAGCGGCAATATCTTTTCATCAGTTGCATAACGCTGTGTGGAAGCTGCCTGGTCTGTCGCTCTGCACGAAGCTTCAGGTCTTCTCGGCCACAGTCATTCCCTCCCTTCTCTACGCTTGCGAAATGTGGACCCCCCTAATAGAGCATCTTCGCTGGTTAGAAACATTTAGTCTGGCCTGCCTACGATCCATCCTGGGTTTAACCAGGCTGGATTGTGTGAGGAGCTCACAAATCCTTGAAAGATCTGGGCAAAGTCCCATCGGTGAGCTCCTCCGGCAGGCAAGGCTGCGTTGGCTGGGTCATGTAGCTCGCATGCCCAGCCAACGCATGCCTAAACAGCTTTTGTTCGGCCGGATCAAGGAGGCTAAACGGGCGCAGCACGGGCTGGAGAAGAGATGGAGTGATGTGGTACAGGAGGACGTGGAGCAGAGTGGACTTGCCGATGACTGGTACCAGCGGTGTCAAGATCGGCCTCAGTGGAGGAGGCTCGTGAAGGACGCTACTGGGCACTTGGAGGCAGTCGCCCTCCAACAACAACGGAGGGCGGAGGAGCGACGCTCAACAACGAGCGGAGCGCCGGGTGGCTAAAGCACAGCAAGTTGGCATAGTAGGGGGCACAGGTGGTGGATCAGCTAGTCATCTCGGTCATCTCAGTCAGTCGACCCGTGGCACCTGGGTCTGCCCCGTGATCTCCTGCCAGCGGGCGTTCGACACTTCACGTGGCCTCAAGGTACACATGGCCTGGCACAAGCGTCGTGGTGACGTCACCGCCACTTATTGGCGAATGGCGGTTGTTGTTGTGGTTGTGTGTATTAGTGAGCGGGTATTAGTGTGTGTTTGTGTGTGTGTATTAGTGTGAGTTTGTGTGTTAGTGACATAGTGATATACACACAACACAACAACTGCCATTCGCCACTAAGTGGTGGTGACGTCACCACGACACTTGTGCCAGGCCATGTGCACCTTGAGGCCACATGAAGTATCAAACGCCCGCTGGCAGGAGGTCACGGGGCAGACCCAGGTGCCACGGGTCGACTGACTGAGATGACCGAGATGACTGGCTGATGCACCATCTGTGCCCCCTACTGTACCAATTTGCTGTGCTTTAGCCACCCGGCGCTCCGCTCATTGTTGTGAGCGTCGCTCCTCCGCCCTCTGTTGTTGTTGGAGGGCGACTGCCTCCAACTGCCCAGTAGCGTCCTTCACGAGCCTTCTCCACAGAGGCCGATCTTGACACCGCTGGTACCAGTCATCGGCAAGTCCACTCAGCTCCACGTCCTCTTGTACCACATCACTCCATCTCTTCTCTTTAGCCCGTGCCGCGCCTGTTTAGCCTCCTCGATCCAGCCGAACAAAAGCTGTTTAGGCATGCGGTGGCTGGGCATGCGGGCTACGTGACCCAGCCAATGCAGCCTTTCCTGCTTGAGGAGCTCACCGATGGGACTTTGCCCACACACAAACACACACACTAATACACGCTCACTAATACATATGCACAAACACATTCACAACGCTCACTAATACACACACTAATACACACATACAGTGGCGTAACTACCATGGTTGCTACTGGTGCTGTGGATGTATGGCATGTGGTGGTTGCACGTGGTTGCCTGGTAGTTTAGGGTGGCCCAGTGGTGTCTAGTTACACCTCTGGTCACATCACGTGACCTCCCGGCGCTCAGGTACCGTGACATGTGCGGTGACGTGCAGGAGCATGGCTGCACGAAATAGAGAGTCTGAGAGCAGCTCTGTCCTATCCTGTCTAGGAGAAGACATCAGGAGACGGTGGATGAAGTACACATAAAGCATAGAAAAAGTAAGTGCTGCTGCATATAAAAAAAGTCATTAAAAATGTGCTGGGAGCCTTGGCAGTCCTGGGATGCATTGGCACGTCTGATGGTCAGATTGATAAGTCTGGGAATGTATTGGCAAGTCTGGGGGTGATGGTTACATTCCACGGCAGGTGGATCGGTACACATTGGATATACTGACCTATTCTGTCACTTTACAGAGGTATAGGGACCATAAACTACGATCAAACAGCCCCAAAATGTCCAAGAAAAGAAAAGTTGATGCAGAGGGAAGACAATTTAATGAGAGATGGGAAAGCAAATACATGTTTGTGCTTAATGAAGACAAGCCAGTATGTCTTATTTGCTACGAGGCAGTGGCAGTGATGAAGGAATATAATTTACGTCGGCACTTTGAGACCAAACACGGAGCCAAGTATGCTAACCTTAACCACCAAGAAAAGCAACAAAAAGTCCAAGAATTAAAAGGCAGCCTGCATTCTCAACAGAATATTTCTGCAAACATTACAGCAAAAAATGATGCAGCAGTGAAAGCCAGCTTTGTTGTGGCTGAAGAAATCGCCCGAGCTTCAAAGTGCTTTTCAGAAGGTGCATTTGTAAAGCAGTGTATGCTGAAGGTATGCGAACTGGTGTGCCCTGAGCAGAGACAGGCTTTTAACAATATCAGCTTGTCAAGAAACACTATCACAGACCGAGTCAGGGAACTAGCAGGTAATCTGACAACACAGCTGGCTGAAGAAGCCCGCAGTTATCTCGCGTTTTCATTAGCTGTTGACGAAAGCACTGACAATACTGATACAGCTCATCTATCCATTTTTGTAAGAGGCGTGAAGGCAGACTTGTCTATCAGTGAGGAGTTCTTGGATGTGGTCGCCATGCACGGGAAAACAACTGGGAGGGACATATTCAATGCAGTGGAGGAGTCTGTAAGTAAAATAAAATTACCCTGGGAAAAGTTGGTGGGGCTTACTACTGATGGCGCACCTGCAATGTGTGAAGAGAGAACTGGCTTGGTTGGACTGTTGAAAAATAAAATGCAAAAACCGCTAATAACTTACCATTGCATTATCCACCAAGAAGTTCTGTGTGGCAAGATTCTGGAACTGGATAACATAATGGCCACAGTCACAAAAGCTGTGAACTTCCTTCGTGCACGGGGCCTGAATTATCGTCAATTCCAACTATTTTTGAAGGAGGTGGGCACGGAACATACGGTCGTGCCATACCATACAGAAGTAAGGTGGCTGAGTAGGAGCACCATTCTCAAGCAATTTTTTGAGCTTTTGGAAGAAATTGCTCTTTTCACGCAAAGTAAAGGGAAGCCCTTGCCCGAACTTTCAGATCCAAACTGGCTGTGCGATTTTGCCATGTTGTGTGATATAACAGAGCATCTCGCCCAACTGAATCAGAGGCTGCAGGGCCGCCAACAAGTCATAACGGCCATGTACGACGCAATCACAGCTTTTCAGGAGAAACTGCGCTTATGGAAGTCCCAGCTTGAACAAGACAGTCTTGCCCACTTTCCTATCTGTCAGAGCATCTCAGCCTCATTCCCGGGTGCTTTTTCATGTGCTCGATTGGCTACCAAAGTGAATCGGCTGATTAATGAATTCGATCGGCGCTTCTCTGACTTTAAAGAACAGCATTTAACTTTTACCAACTTTGCCAATCCTTTCACTATTGATGCTGACAGTGCACCACATCACCTTCAGATGGAATTAATAGAGCTTCAGTGCAACAGTAGCCTGAGAGCAAAGTTCCAGGATACTTCAGTCGAGGACTTTTACCGTCTCATCCCCCCTGCTTTGATGCCACAGCTCCGACTTCAAGCTGCCCGTGTTCTGTCCATGTTTGGAAGCACCTACCTATGCGAACAGATGTTTTCAGTTATGAATCTGAACAAGACCAAGCACAGATCACGCATCACCGATGACAACCTCCACGCTGTTTTACGGATTGCTACTGCACAAGACCTAAAGCCAGACATCGACGGACTGACCTCAGGAAAACGGTGTCCGCTTTCCAAACAGAAAACAAATAAGTAAGTATTTTTTTTTTCAATATCACAAAATATATTTCAATCAAGAATATGTACAATGTGACAATGTTTGCATTCTAATGGTCACTCTTTCATTTAGTTTGTTTTGTGTTTGTTATATGCAGAAATTGATCAATGGATGAGGAAGGTGTTTGATATGGTGTCTCAAGGTGAGGTGGGATCTACCTGATCTGTACAGGGCCAGACAACATCACCTTATCAACTTTATATGCCACAGATTGCACATTAGATCAGAGCACAATTATTTGTTTTGCGACAGTTCTGCCTGTCTCAACTGGGACCAAAAAGTTTAGCAAAGTTAATGTAACAAACAGTGCTTGTTAATATTTGTCTGTTTAAAAGAAATAACTTTCTGTTACCAAAACTAATTTTTCAATCAATTGTACAATAGTTGTACACTTGAATAGTTTGCTGATCTTTAAAGGTGTATTTAAAAAAAATTGATACTACGACTGGATACTCCTGCTGTGATGGAGTGACTCATGCAGCCAGCTATGGCTGCAAAGTTTGGTCGTACATGTTATCTTTATCGTTTATTGTTAAATTTGAATCACAGTTCCTATGATCACTGTTACATTTCGATTTAAAGCTTTCGTGACTGCAGGGATTCATCTTCTTGGTTCTTTCGGTAAAGTCACGTAGAATGGAAATAATAAAATAATAAAAATAAAACATAAAATAATTCTCACGACGTTTCGGCCACAACGCAAGCAGCCGTCCTCAGGTGGAGAACACGTCTGTCGAGGAGACAGAGTCTGAATGACACGCCCCAGGCTTGGAGCGACTATTTAAGCTGGGATGGAGGGGCGAAGAGCGCCTTGACAAAATAATTTGCATATGGGAAATGCAGATATGCGATTAGTACTACTTGTGAAATGCGTAGGAGATTTGGCGAGGGGTTTAAAGTCATTATGCCCGTGCATTATGCAGGATTAGCAGCATCAAAGGAGGGAATAGGGGTAACATTAATAAAGGGAAGGAATGTTAATAGTATGTAGCTGCAGTAAATAAACCACCACGTAAACAACTAAAGTATAAACTACATAGTATCATCAGTATACTAAATATACTCTCCCATTGACATATTTCGTTGCTTCCTTTCACGCGACGGTCAATGGTATATTGTATAGCTGATTGTATAATAATAAATAGTATACAATTGTAATGTTTTATACAATGTAAAAAGTAATATATAGTATCGTAATTGTATAGTGAATATACAGCAGTGTGATATAGAGTAGGGTAGGTAGAATAATACATAGTGTAATATTACAATGTATAAGGTTTATAGCAATACAGTATATAATTTAATGTTGGGTTTGTCTATGGCAGTATATAGTACGGGGTTTCCCGTGTGATGTAAGAGAATAAAGTTTAGCTGGAAGCACATATTTTTTGCGACGTAGAATTGTAATGTATTACTTACTGTTAGTAGCTCAGCTTATTGGAGAGTATATTTAGTATACTGATGATACTATGTAGTTAATACTTTAGTTGTTTACGTGGTGGTTTATTTACTGCAGCTACATGCTATTAACATTCCTTCCCTTTATTAATGTTACCTCTATCCCCTCCCGTTGATGCTGCTAATCCTGCATAATGCACGGGCATAATGACTTTAAACCCCTCGCCAAATCTCCTACGCATTTCACAAGTAGTACTAATCTCATATCTGCATTTCCCATAAATATGCTAAATTTCTCTTGATATGCAAATTATTTTGTCAAAGTGCTCTTCGCCCCTCCATGTGTTCTCCACCTGAGGACGGCTGCTTGTGTTGTGGCCGAAACGTCGTGAGAATTATTTTATTACTAGCGGTTAGTACACGGCGTTGCCCGAGCGAAAAAGACAGACACATGTAGTTACACACGCAAATCCATTGATACACACACATAGAGTTACATGCACAAATGGACTCACATACAGACATAGACTGAACAACACCATTCGCCACTAAGTGGCGGTGACATCACAACAACGCTTCTGCCAGGCTATGTGCACCTTGAGGGCACGTGAAGTGTCGAACGACCGCTGGCAAGAGGTCACGGGGCAAACCCAGATGGCACAGGTCGACTGACTGAGACGACTGGCTGATGCACCACCTGTGGCCCCTACTGTGGCAACTTTCTGTGCTTTAGCCACCCGGCACTCTGCTCATTGTTGTGAGCGTCGCTCCTCCGCCCTTCAGGATGCTACTGGCCAGTAGCGTCCTTCAGCAGCCTCCTCCACAGAGGCCGATCTTGACACGGCTGGTACCAGTCATCCGCAAGTGGACTCAGCTCCAAGTCCTCCTGTAGCACATCACTCCATGTCTTCTCCAGCCCGTGCCGTGCCCGTTTAGCCCCCTCGATGCGGCGGAACAAAAGCTGTTTAGGCATGCGGTGGCTGGCCATGCGGGCTACATGACTCGGGCAACGCAGCCTTGCCTGCCGGAGGTCACCGATGGGACTTTGTCCACATCTTTCAAGGATTTGTGAGCTCCTCACACAATGCAGCCTGGTTAAACCCAGGATGGATTGTAGGCAGGCCAGCCTAAATGTTTCTAACCGGCGAAGATGTTCCATTAGGGGGGTCCAAGTTTCGCAAGCGTAGAGAAGGGAGGGAATGACCGTGGCCGATAAGACCTGAAGCTTAGTACGGAGTGATAGACGAGGTAGCTTCCACACAGCGTTACGCAGCCAATGAAAAGATACTGCAGCTCGACTGATTCGGAGTGAGACCTCTGCTGTTAAACCGGAGCCGGTCATTAGCACACTGCCCAGGGAAACTCTCTCCACAACCACGCCATCACCAATTTTGGGAGTTGTGGGGGTGGAGTGTTCGATGGTACAAAATAGCGAGGAAGGTGCTTAGCTTTGGTTGGGCTGATGGTAAGGCCCCACCTGTTGGTGGCAAGCTCCAGGTTCAGCAGCAGCACCTCGAACTCTTCCTCCGAGTAAGCAGCCATTAGCAGATCATCGGCATACATAACGTGGTTGAGCAATAGGGAGCCATCCCTTGGCCGCACCCGGGCATCGATCAGCCTCCCATTGTATCTGTAGCAGATGGGAATTCTTCCGGTACAGGCATTGAAGGCTCGAGGAACTACGTGGTCCAATGTGGGAGCCAGAGGACATCCCTGTTGCACCCCAAGGTGTAAAGGGAATGGCTCTGACTCACGGCCACGTAGTTAAGACGCGGGGCCGCTGACCATCATGAAGGTCCTTAAGGATGGTGATGAGTGGGTTCGGGACTCGGAAAGCACAAAGAGCAACCCAGAGGCCAGGCCTACTGATGGTATCATAGGCATTGACCAGGTCAATAAAGCACACGCATGGACTAAGATGCACACATGGACCTACAGACACGCAAAGAAATGGAGTTACACTGACTAACATGGAGCCATGCTCACACAGCGACTAACACACACACAGATGGACTGAGACACACACACATATGGACTGACACACACAAACACATCGACTTACAGACACACACACATATGGACTCACACAGACATGCACTTGAGATACGCACACATGGAGTTACACAAACATATCGACGTACACATACAGCGACACACATACATAGAGTGACACACACATTGCCGTACACACACATAGACATGTGGACTGGCACACAGACATCCACTTGAGATATACACACATTGAGTTGCACACGCATATATGGACGTACACACATACAGCGACTCACACACACACACCGACTCGCACACAGCAATACGTGGACTAAAACACACATTGACGTAAACACACATGTACTTACACACACACATATGGACTAAGACACACACACATGAACTTAGACATACATAGACTGACACACACATAGCCCTACACACACATACACATATGGACTGTGAAACACAGATATGTACTTTAGATACACAGACATGGATTAACACACATATGGACTCACACACAGACGCATTGACTTACACACACACACATCGAGTGACACACATGTATAGACTTACACACACATGTGGACTAACACACACACATATGGACTGACATACACATCGACGTACACGCACACAGATCGACTGACACACACACACATTGCCTAACACACACACATAAACACTTTGACGTTGTCCGTTCGAAAAAGACACCCACATGGAGTTAAAGACACGCATGGCTCTACACGCACACACACACATGGACTCACACACACACACATCGACGGGCACAGCAATCCCCGATGATGGCACAGCTATCAGTATCGCAGTACTACGTATGAGTAAATAGCGTGACGCGAGCAATGGAAACAATAGAAATGCATTGAAGAAATAAGCAGAAATCACAGACTGGCAGTAGACTGTGGCAGCGTTATAAAAGCGCAGCAAAAAAAGGGGAAATTGAGCAACCCAAAAATCCAAAAAGAGTTTTGTGTACACAAACATAATTATTGTAACATGTCAACTTGTTTCATAATGGTAAACAATGAACCTGAGTTGTTATCTGCACACAAACATTATTATTGTAATGTTTGTCAACTAATGTGTTTAACAATAGTAAACAATGGGCTTGAGTTGTTAGCGTAAGAAGCAAGGAAATTTTCTCTTAGCATAGGCGTGTTGAGGCCTTGTGCCATGCGTAGCCTCCCGTCCTGGCCTACATTGGCGAGGCGGCGGAGTTGGCACGTTGGCAGGCTAGGGGCTGGGCCGCTACCCCCCCCCCTCCCCAGCATTCCCTGCCCTTGCAAGAATAATGCTATGTAAGCAGTAAAATATTATTATCTACGGAGTCTGTAGTAGAAACTGGACGCATCTTGTTGGGGGGGGGGGCGAAGAGGACATGACACAGTGAAGAAATGTCCGCAGCGTTGTGTGTATGTGTTGGCTGTAAAACGCGTAAAATAAAATGTCCCCGTGAGCTCGAGTGAACGCGCAGCACTTGGTAGGGTCCGTCCCCCCCACGCAATTGGCGACACTTGGTACGGTCGACATCACGCAATAAGTAAATAATGAATAATAGAAACGGCACAAATGTGTTAATTAAACTACTTTAAAGTTTACGGATGGGAAAACGGAATAGCCTATTCCCACCACGGGGCTTAGGGCATGCCGCCTGGCAAATTATTTCGGTCTTAAACCCCACCGTCCGAGAGCCAAATCCCCCGCAAGCGCGAGCGCATGGAGACTTTTATATATAAGATGTTATTTTTATTATTTTATTATTTCCATTCTACGTGACTTTACACTGTTACATTGTTTTTATAGCTTTAGGTCATTTTGAAAACGTTTTGATTTAGCCATGTTTGTTTGTTGGAGTACAGAGTTAGCCTGATAACTTTAATCTAAATTGTATTATGGTTATTGTTTGACTTGCATCCCACTGGGATTTTTGCACACAGTGTTGATATACGGTGTTTTTTCTGGAAGACTTTGCTGTTTTATCCTGGATTTTTGTGTTGCGTGAAGTCACATTAAGATATTCCTTGTTCATGTTTTTGTTTGTTGCGGTTGCACCCGCGTCAAGAGCCGCATAGCTCACAGGGTTATACCTAATAAATGAAACTGAAAACTGAAATGAAAAAAAAGAATATCTGCTTGCCATTATTTTTCCTAGACTTCTACTTTCAGAGTTAGTTATTACTTAAGTTATTACTAAAACCAGAAATTATCGAATGCAGAGGCAATTATTTAATATGATAAAGAGTAGATACATTTAAATAGTCTTACAGATACAACCGGCCCTTTGAGGGCACCCATAATGACGATGCGGCCCAAGATGAATTTGAGTTAGACACCCCTGGCGTAAATATACAAAGGTTTCGTTAAACCTGCCACCACCGACACAGCAAATTATGTTTGTTATGTAAAAAGAACGTGGCCAATTCATCACAAGTACAGCACATCGGTTGTGTGTTGGAGAGCCAAGCCATAACATTTACAATCTTGAGTACGACGTTTCGCCAGTAATTACAACCAGCTTCATCAGGTGACAACCAAATTTTGTGGCTTGGCTCTGTGGGAATATGAATCGGGTCGCTGGGTTTATAGCGTAGCACGCTAACCATTGCACTACACTACCGTTCCCCACTCATGCACAAACATTATCATCGGAACTATAGTATTTATTTATTACTAGCTAAGTTACCTGGCTTCGCACGGGTCTCAGTAATCAAACACTAAGAGTAATGTCCTGCCATGCTGGTTTTATTAGAATAATTGAATTCTGCCAAAGAAGTCTGAATGTGTGTGTTTTGTCACGGTTTTTTGGTTGTGTTATACAATCACGGCTCGTTTGTTTTATGACAGCTTTTATATTCATTACCCTTGGAGAGCTTCAGGATAGACAATGTTGGATGTGTTTCCATCAGGTGGGTTTCATCGAATGATGCTTCAATTTTGGCATACATGTCGACAGCAAATTGGTGGAAAAGCTCTTTGCATCTCAAGAAGAAATTGAAGCTGCTGTTTCGCACCATGATCCTGAAGGCAAATAAGTCCATGGCGGAAATCTTCGTTTGTGTTGGCAAGCCTGTTGCTGGGTCAGTTTGGCGAAGTAGGAAATGGTAGCCATCATCACCTTGCAGGATTTGCACCTTGGTGTTGGTGACATTGTTGCAGTGCTGTTGAGCCTGTCACTTATTGTCAGACTTGAATGCAGATCTGTGGTAATGTAGGTAGGTCATTAGGTAGTGGCAGCAGACTGCCAATGCGAGTATGTACCTGGCCCTGCACTTTAAATGTGGGCATGTAGCCAGATGTCGGGATGAGTTGCTTGGTGTCAAAACATGTGCTTTGGAAGCACGAGTTCTATCTTCCATTGTTGTTTCAGAATTGGCTTGCATAGGCAGTTTTGGCAGGTATCAATACATGAATAGGCTCGGGATGGTCATTCATTGTGGGGAGCTGAACCATGGTACTGTTGCAGCATAGCCCTCGAGGGTCTCCTTTCAATGTCATTGTATGGCAGCAGCGGCAAGAAATAGACATGGAACCAATGGATCAGAAGTGCAAATGAAGTGAGGGATGTATGGAAAAGAAGACTTTTCCTTTTGGGGCCATCCATAAATGATAACACGCACCTGGGGGGGGGGGAGGGTTAGACATTTGTGACGATGTGTGATGAGGGGGGGGGGTGAGAAATGTGACATCACATCAAAATGCGCAACTTTAAATAAATATAGACAACACATTATACTTAATTAAATATACTTTTTAATAAATGTTTTATCGTACAACATCAGAGTGCAGTGCCACATTAAATACGCACTATAATGACAATAGTTTAAAGCGATTTGAAGCATGGTTTTTTTTGGGGGGGTAGAGCTTTGTGACGTCATATTTGAGGGGGGAGTCTGCCTTTTTGTGCCGAATGGGGGGGGGTCAAAAATCGTCCAAAATCGCGTGACGTCATTTATGGACGGCCCCTTTGGCTGCAGAGTAGGCACCTGTTTGCAACCATTGTGCTGTTTTCAAGCTGCCTAGCTTGTTGGTGGACTGGAGTTTGATTAGTTGTGGCGGCAGCCATTTGTTCTGTGTTAGTATTCTGTGTATCTCATTGCTGTTGACTTGCATTCGATGTAGGTGCAGGCAAAGCAGCACTGGTCACAACATGTATTGCTTCCTGCTGTACTGGAGTTTTATAAGCTGTAGGTGCAGCCATCGCAGAACTTGTACGAATGGCATAAATTATTATCGCGTTTGGTGAAGAGAAATGCACGTTTTCCGCAAGGCACATTTTCGGTGGAGGTAAAAGTTAGTAAGCAGAAAAAATGAGTAAATAGTGTGTGAGTGAATGATGTGTTGAGATTGTGTGTAATCATTGTATGAATGTGAATACATAGCCACAAAGGAGCAAAGTATAAAGGATGTAAGTTGTTGGTGGGAGTAATTTTTTGTATTGTTTCAAGTGGGTATGAATAGTATTTCTGTGGTGGTGTGTGTACATGTATAATTATGTAAACGCGAGTGTGTATGTTCATGCTTTGTATTACTTACCAGGCGATGTAGACTTGATGTATTTAGTTGTAGCTGTTTATAGCGTCTGTTGTGTAGAAGGAGGTTGGTAGTGCTGGTACTTAGATGTAGACATTTCCGAATAGTACATGTTTTTTTAAATATACACATTGCAGTATATTAGAGGTGTGCAGAGAGGACAGTAAGGAGTCAGAAGTGGATGAATTTTGTGGCATGAGAAAAAAATATGGCAGTGCAGGGCAGACACTTATATTATGGTGAGTGCGTGGAATTGTAGTATATAAAATGTCACAATGTGTTTGCGTGTGTGGGAAACCGGAAGTAGTCAGAATGCCTTGTTGCTTTAACACATTATGAGAGAAAGAGAGGGGGGGGGGTGTGTGCAGGTGTTACAGGTGTTGAAGGTGAGCAGGTGTAATAAAGGACTTCGCCAACACACTGCTTGGTCTTCGTCACTCTTTATTCCCGTTGACGCTCGCACTCCGCTGGTCCCGACAGCGGACCAGCTGCTCCTCGCGCGCGCCCCGCATGCGCTCTCCCGTCAGTCACTCCGCTCCCCCGCTCCCGCACACCGCTGACCGACGGTGTGCTCGAAGCTCCTCCAGCCACGTGGCTGATGGTGTGGATCCCCTCCGGCCACCCAACGTGGTCCAGCTTCGTGACTCTACCAACTGACCCGGAGCCCTTCCGGGATCCCACCTATATTCCCTTCACCACGTGATCCTGTCTCCTCCCTCTCACCATGCCCTTCACCGAACCTTCCAGATCCGGCCTCCGCATAGCGTCTTGCTGGCTCCGCCTTTAGGTTCCGCCCCTTCTCACCTCGCATCCGATTGGACCCGAGGTGAGTGGCGGACCTTCACATACACCCCCATACTGGGCCCCGCCCCCCAATACCCTGGGCCGTATGATTGGCCCAGAACCGAGCAGTGAACCCCGCTTACGCTCGCATTACATGACCTGATGTAAAGGACCAGCCGTCCCGGCTGAATCAGGATGAACATAATGCGAGCGACGGCAACACCCCCATGAACCACAACAGACACAACGGAGAAGACAACAACGACAAATACAATCAACGAAAGAGAAGGGATCTGGAACGAGTGCGGGCCGCCGGCCCGTCCTTCACGAGAACCGGCGCCCTCGGAGACCGCAGTCCGGGCGGGGTTGAAGGAGCGACGGAACCGGAATCATCCGCCGCTGGTGGAGGCCCATCCGTTGCAGAAACCCGCGCATCAGAGAGGCCCGAAATCGGAGCTCCTTCCAGCCACAACCTCGGCGGGGTTTGAGGGGCAGCGGAAGCAGGTACTCCCATCGCCGTAGTAGGCCCACCCGGTGCAGAAATCCCTGTGTCCGGTAGGATCACCGTCGGCCCGTCTACAAGAGGCACGACAGGCGCGCTTGCAGGTTGAACAGGCAAGGGCAGTGGCACGTCGGACGCGACAGACACTAACAAGGCAACGTTAGAAGATGACGCATCGACACGAGGGGCAACGTAGGGCTTCAATCGGGACGTGTGGACATACCAACGGCGCGACCCGACACGAATGCGTGCGGACTGGGGACTAGGAACTTCAGTCAGCACCACTGGGCCTTGCCAGGGTTTGTGCAATTTAGAGGAGGTCCCCACCGGCACCTGTGGGCAGTGGAGCCAGGCCATGTCCCCCACACGCCAAGGGGATGCACGATGAGAGCGCCGGGTGCACCGTTCGTTCTGGGCCTGGGTCTTGGCCGTAGCCAATCGGGCCGCATCCCGCGCTTCCGCTACGCGCTGAACGGACTCGCGAATATAATTGGGTAGGGTTTAATAGGACCCTTCGCACGCGTGTTAAGCTGCACCTCCACAGGCTGCACATTCTCGACCCCGACCAACAAAAATTTGTTCCCCCGAGCGGACGGGGGAAAGGACCCCAGAATGTCCAATGCCACCAATTCGTTAACCCGCGTCACTTTAATCGATTGCACTGGGGGAACATACGGCTGTTTGGGGGGCTTCCGCCGGGCACAGTCGGAGCACGCACGAATGTGCCCGACAACGTCAGTCATCATGCCGTGCCAAAAATAATCACGTAACGTCAACAAGGTTTTCTGCACCCCGAGATGTAACAACTTCTCAGCGTGTAGAATCCGAATCAACTCATATCGCAATGACAACGGAATGACAAGGCGCCAGCGACCCCACAAGTCCTCTCTCCACATCAACAATCCGTCCCGGAGAGCTGCTCCCGGCATCCCATCAGATGACGGATACCCCTTTGACTGTGCAGCCTGACTCCGCAAGGCCGCAAGCGAGTCATCGAGCAATTGTTCACGAACCCACACGGAACACGGCAAATTCAAAACCCCATCAGCCGGCTCCGGACAGGTGGAGTCCGCGGGATTATCCACAGCGGACATGACAGGCCGAGGGGGCTGTGGAACCCGCGTGCCCCTAAGCTTGCCCGAGGCACACGCGCGGGCGGACTCATGTGGCAGTCGGGAGAGCGCGTCCGCATTAGCGTGACGAGAACCCTTACGGTATTGAATGTCAAACGAGAACTTCTGTAAAGTTTCCAGCCATCGTGCCAAATATTCCGGGGATGCTAGTCCCATACATATGAATCCGCATCGGTTGAGCCCTTTGGAGAGAGATCACGTTCGCGGTGCGGTGGATGATATGCTGGCCGCTGACATTATCTCTCCGTCTAACAGCCCATGGGGTGCTCCGGTTGTTCTGGTAAAGAAGAAGGATGGTAGCCTGCGTTTTTGTGTTGATTTTCGGAGGCTAAATAAAGTGTCGGTTGCAGACGCGTACCCCCTGCCGCGTATGGATGATTCCCTCGATGCCTTGTCTGGGGCGAATTTATTTTTCGACCCTCGAACTCTCCTCGGGGTTCTGGCAGCTCCCCCTTGACGAGTCGTTGAGGGAAAAAATGGCTTTCCGTACGCCGCAGGGGCTTTTTCAGTTTAATTGTCTCCCCATGGGATTGAACGTCGCCCTTGCTACGTTCCAAAGGTTAATGGAACTCGTGTTGACCGGCCTGCAGTGGGACACATACCTGATATATTTGGACGACGTCATTGTTTTCAGCCGCACGTTCGAGGAGCATCTTCAGAGATTGGATGCTGTTTTTGCTAGGGTGCATTCCGCTAATTTGAAATTTAAGCCCAAGAAGTGTCACCTTTTACAACACTCCGTGCGCTATTTGGGTCACATTAACAGCCCTAATGGGGTGGCCACAGACCCGGACAAAACGGCGTGCGTTCGGGACTGGCCAACTCTGGCCACGGTGGGGGACGTACGTCGATTTGTCGGGTTCGCTTTCTATTACCGCAGATTTGTACCAAATTTTGCTTCGATCGCTAGGCCGCTGCATCTCCTTACGGCGAAGAATCAGAGGTTCAAATGGGGGCCGGAGGAGGAGATGGCATTTCGCGGCCTACGTGATCGATTGGCGTCAGCACCGACGCTGAATTACCCTGATTTCGCTTTGCCTTTCATTTTGGATACCGACGCTAGTGACACGGGTATTGGCGCCGTCCTATCGCAGTGTAAGGGTGGCATCGAACACATTGTGGCTTACGGGAGTCGCGTTCTCTCTCCGACTAAGACACGCTATTGCGTCACCCGGCGGGAATTGTTGGCTATCGTGCATTTTGTCCGCCAATACTGCCCGTATCTGTATGCAGAAAATTCATTGTGCGCCCAACGGCGCAAGTTAAACTGAAGCGCGGACCGCTGGTACTCAGTCAGGGACGTGTTTTCCTGACACAACCCGGCGATCCATCGATCGTCCGGCGACTTAGAAGCCGAAACCCCCGCCACGAGACCCTGCCGATCCGCTTCAGCATGGGCTGTGAAAGCGGTAGTGGCATGGGCCAAGACCGTACCGGCCGGCACCACAACATTGTCCGCGCCTCCCTTCAAAACTTGCAAAAACGGAGGCTGACCAGCGCCTGGACGCCGGTAACAGCGTTGGACGGCGACAGCAACCCACCCGCCGCCCCCTCAACCCCAAACACGGGTTTACGATAGCGCAGCGGAATGAGCATCTGCGAGCCCGGAGGAATGTCGACCGAGACGTCGGCCAGCACCTGCACCGGGAGGTCCGGGGTGGAACGGCCCAATGGCGATGGCAGAAAAAAAATCTTACGGCCCGCCGGCAACTCAATGCAACCCTGATCCACCCTTATTTTAATTGGCATCTTTGCCAGGAAATCGGTCCCCAATAAGCAAGGCACAGCGAGGGACCCTGAGATCAACACCGGCCCCGAAGCCAACACGTCCCCAACGGAAATGTGTGCTTCCACCTGGCCTACGATGCTCATACTCCCCCCGTTAGCAGCAACACACGCATCGAAAACCGGACGTACCCGCGACGCCGGAATGGATAGAAGATGGAAAATGACATCCGAGACGATAGTGGTGGACACGCCCGAATCAACTAAAATCTGCACATCAACCCCTTGTATAGAGCCCGGCACGGTTGAAGACCCTGTGGCGGCCGCAACGACTCTGCGAGCCAGTTTCAGCCACTGCGTCACCATCCGATGCGGATCAGCTAGAGTCCCCCCGTTAGAACAGGCACCCAGAACGCACTCCGATAACGATGAATGAGGTGACAGGCCTTGCCGGGTGTCTGATGCGTACCGAGTTGCCTGACACGGGTCACCGTCCGACGTCGATGGCGCGTCCTTAGGCGGGGACTCCGGGAGAAGAGGTGGACGAGGTCGACCCCGACAGTCACGCGTGAAGTGTCCGAGACGGCCGCAGCGATAACACGCCATGTCGGCCCGCCGCCCGGCCCCCACAGCGTCCCAGCGATCCGCCGACGAGGGCACTGAGCGTGGCACCATTCCCCTTCGTGGGACCCACTGGCCTGCCGCCGCAGTGAGATCGCCAGGCCCCGCATCGTCCAGGACGAAGACGACCTTCGATGGCGTCCAACCAATGGGTTTCCCATCAATGGCCAGATCGCCCGTCCTGGTGGCCATCTGCGCCCAACGGCGCAAGTTAAACTGCACGTCGAGGCACTTGGCAGCCAACCGGGAGGTTAGCTGCTTGTGGCCGCACACGGGCAGTGGGATGCCTAGGTCCTTGGACAACTCCAACATCTTCCCCAGTATCAAGGGTTCCAACAAGTCGAGCTCGGTCTCGGGGTACGCGGCCATGGCCAGCGCAATCAAAGCGCCACGGAAGGCCACGGGTGATTCCTCCGGCGCCCGTTGTCTTTGGACAAATCAACGGTGAGCGTCGTCCGGTGGCTCGTATGCTTCCGCCATCTCGTCGAAAGCTCCCTTTAGCGTTGCCTTCTTTGCAGCTGGGATGGAGTGGAAAAACTTTAAAGATGCGTCATCGAGGAGCGTTGGCAGGACCTCCAAGGCCTCTCCACTTGGCGGAGCGGACAGCCGATTCAAAACGCCAAGCGAATGCGCTCCAATTCCTGCCATCGGCAAATTCCTTTATAGATGTCAGACGGTGGCTGCGAGCCCCCCCGCTGCTCCCACCCGAAGCGGCCGCCCCACGCGGCGGTGACAAAATGGCGGCTTTCCGCCAGTCAGTAATGACCGCGCCCAAGATGGCGGCGTCCTGCCGCGTGTCGGGGAAGGCGGGAAGCCTCGCAGAGGACGCAATGAAGGACGGCTCGGGCCCACCCGAAGTCTCCCCCCGCAGAGGTCCGACACGTAGTTGTCCCGGCGCCGGCGCGACCAGAGTGACCAAGTCCAGCATAACGGCCCGCAGCATGTCAATTTGCTCCGCTACGTGCCGCCAGCCGTCCTCGGCGACCGAAAACGTAGACGGCCCGGCTCCCGCGACGATATCTTGCACTCCCGCAGTGTCGCTTGCCGCCGTCCCGAATATTGGAAGAGGTCACCCCCTGTGAGTGGCTGGCTGAGGTGCCATCTGCTGATGAAGTACTGAAGGCGATCCAGAGTCTGAGACCAGGAAAGGCACCGGGCAGAGATGATCTCCCAAGCGAAATGCTCAGGGAGGGTGGCGTTTGTGCACAGACTGCCCTATATGACATCATAACAACAGTCTGGACCACTGGACGGGTTCCGCAGGATTGGAAGGATGCCCTGGTGATCCGCCTCTTTTAGAAGGGGGACCGCACAGACTGTAACAACTACAGGGGCATATCACTCCTCAGTGTGCCGGGAAAGGTCCCGGCAATGATTATTCAACATCGCCTTGCTAGGCACGCTGAGGAGAGGCTTGCGGAGCCCCAATGCGGTTTCAGGAAAGGGCGGTCCTGCACAGATGCCATATTTTCTGTCCGTCTGCTACAGCAGAGGTGTAGGGAATTCCAACAAGACCTACATCTCTGCTTTATTGACCTGGTCAAGGCCTATGATACCATCAGTAGCAGAGGGTCAGGGACTGATGATCATTAAGGACCTTCATGATGGTGAGCGGGCCCGGGTAAAACTACGTGGCCGGGAGTCAGAGCCTTTCCTTGTGTAATGCGAGCGTAAGCGAGGTTTGGGGGCGTGGCCCAGTAAGGTGGGCGTATGGAGAGGTCCGCCGCCTACCTACGGTCGAATCGGATGATCAAGGGCGGAGCCTAGGGGCGGAGCCGGGGGGGGGGCTAAGTGAAGGGCGTGATCTGGAAGGTTCGGAAAGGGCGTGGTGGAAGGTGGAGATGGGATAACGAGAGACGGGAATATAAGGGGGATCCGGAAGAGACTCGGGGCAGTTGACATAGACTCGAAGTGGGACCACGTCGAGCCGTGGAAGGACTCCAGCGCCATCGGCCACGTGGCTGGAGACGGCTCCAAGCACACCGTCAGCCAACGGTGTGCGGGAGTGCAACTGACGGAAAGAGCGCACGGGGCGCGCTAGTGGAACAGCCGGTCCACGGTCGGGACCAGCGGAGTGTGAGCGGTATAACAAGAATAAAGACAGAGACCAAGCTGTGTGTCGTTAGAGTCATTTATTACACCTGTACACCTTGGGGTGCGACAGGGATGTCCTCTGGCTCCCACATTATTTAACATCTATTTTGACCACGTAGTTCGTGAAGCCTTCAATAGCTGTACCGGGGGAATTTCCATTTTGTACAAATGGGAGGCTGATCGATGCCTGGGTGTGATCAAGGGATGGCTCCCTATTGGTCAACCACGTTATGTATGCCGATGATTTGGTAATAGCTGCTCATTCAAAGGAGGAGTTGGAGACGCTGCTGCTGAGACTGGAGCATGTCACTAAGAGGTGGGACCTTACCATAAGCCCCACCAAAACTAAGCACCTGCCTGGGTATTTTGTACCATCGGACACTCCGCACCCACAACTCCCAATCGGTGATGGGGCAGTAGTGGAGAGAGTGGAGAGTTTCCCATACCTGGGCAGTGTGCTTATGACCGGCTCCAGTTTAACAGCAGAGGTCTCACTCCGAATCAGTCAAGCGGAAATATCTTTTCATCGGTTGCGTAACGCTGTGTGGAAGCTACCTGGTGTGTCGCTCCGCACGAAGCTTCAGGTCTTCTCGGCCACAGTCATTAGTCATTCCCTCCCTTCTCTAGTCTTGCGAAAAGTTACGATCCATCCTGGGTTTAACCAGGCTGGATTGTGTGAGGAGCTCACAAATCCTTGAAAGATCTGGGCAAAGTCCCATCGGTGAGCTCTTCCGGTAGGCAAGGCTACGTTGGCTGGGTCATGTAGCCCGCATGCCCAGCCACCGCATGCCTAAACAGCTTTTGTTCGGCCGGATCGAGGGGGCAAAACAGGCGCGGCACGGGCTAGAGAAGAGATGGAGTGATGTGGTACAGGAGGACGTGGAGCTGAGTGGACTTGCCGATGACTGGTACCAGCGGTGTCAAGATCGGCCTCAGTGGAGGAGGCTCGTGAAGGACACTACTGGGCAGTTGGAGGCAGTCGCCCTCCAACAACAACAGAGGGCGGAGGAGCGACGCTCACAACAACGAGTGGAGCGCCGGGTGGCGAAAGCACAGCAAGTTGGTACCGTAGGGGGCACAGGTGGTGCATCAGCCAGTCATCTCGATCATCTCAGTCGACCCGTGGCACCTGGGTCTGCCCCGTGACCTCCTGCCAGCGGGCGTTCGACACTTCACGTGGCCTCAAGGTGCACATGGCCTGGCACAAGTGTCGTGGTGACGTCACCGCCACTTCGTGGCGAATGGCGGTTGTTGTTGTTGTTGTGTGTGGCTCGATGTGTTTGTGTGTGTGTGGGTCAATGTGAGTGTCTTTTTTGCTTGGGCAACGCCGGGTACTTCCCGTTAGTATATGAATAAGTATAGATGTGTAAGTCACGTGTGACTGTGTATATATTCATTCCTCGTTGCCTCGATACTGACGTAGATGGTGTGAATATGTTTTTCTGTCTGCAGCTGACGCTTCCTCTGACGCTTCTTTTGCAGAATTGGTCTGATGGAGCAAAGGCACTCAGCGCAGCTCGGTACAAAAAGGAATGCGACCAGTATGCAAACAGCACAGATTGTCCTGAAAATTTGACACAGCACCAGAAAACTCACGCGGTGGAGATACCCTTCAAGTGCAGTGTGTGCGATAAAGCGTTTCCAAAGTCCTCGCAACTTAAAGGACACCAGAGAACACACACGGGAGAGAAACCTTTCAAGTGCACGCTGTCTGAGAAGGCATTTGTAGAGTCATCAGGTCTTCAAACCTACCAGAGAACACACAGGAGAGAAACCCTTCAAGTGCAGTGGCTGTGAGAAGTCATTTTCAAAGGCATTTACTCTTAAAAGACACCAGAGAACACACACAAGAGAGAAACCTTTCAGGTGCACTCTCTGCGGGAAGCCGTTTACAGTGTCATCATCTCTTTAAAAACACCAGAGAACACACACGGGAGTGAAACCTTTCAAGTGCAGTGTGTGTGGGAATACATTTTCAGATTCATCAAATCTTCAAAGGCACCAGAGAACACACAGTCATCAGAAGATCCCCAATGAGCAGAGTCTGAAACCGGCTTGTGAAAGTCAAACTGCTGCATTGTGTCTATCCTTAATGATTAAAGAGCCACGAGAGAATCTCAGTTTGGACACTTTAAAAGGCATCAAGGCGAAATATGAAGAGGTGAAATGTGAAGAAGTAACAGTGAAGAGCGAAGAAGTGAAGGTAAAATGTGAAGATGAAAATTATACTCCAAAATCAGACCTTCACATCGATGGAGACAACGTGAAGCAGGAGGAGAATTGTGACTGAGGAAGAGCGAGGCAACTTCCAGCAGTTTGTGGAAGTGGAGGTGTGAGTGGACTTCTTAGATAGAGACCTGGTAGATGTATAAGCTTGAGACACTGAAGGTCCAATAGATTCACCTGTGTCACAGGCTTTTAACGAAAATAATATTGAAGTTGAACACTCAATTCCTCAGTTCAACCTGGAGAGTAAGAGCGGCCAGTATTTGTGAACCTGTGGGTTGGGTAGATGTCTAACCAGGAGTGAGAGCCAATAAGCTCCCAAGCATTCACTATATTATGATAATAATGTTTGCATTTATATTTTGCTTCATTTCCCATAATGGGGTTTTTTTTTGGGTTCGATCGCGTAAATATCAATGTTTCGTGAAACCCGCCACTAGGCCTCGGCAAGGTAGGGTAAAAGTTAAAAGGTAAAAACAACGAGCCTACCTTGACCCTACCTTTTACCTTACCACAATACAATCACTCTACCCTTACCTTTTACCCTTTAGCAGGTAAGGTATGTTGTATTTATCCCCCTTTTTCCAAAAAATTATATTAAGAATAATTAGGCCAATTTTGTTTTTTAATTAAATAATGAAAACAACCCGCTACTCATAGCACCAAGCATCTGGAAAACGTGGAATGCCATTAAACAGCAAACCTCAGGACCTCCCCGGCCACCTTTGTCTTCCAATGGTTCGGCACAAACACATGCCAGCCATAAATACGTATGGCGGGGTCTGGCCTCGAGATGACCCACTCAGAGGGAGTGGGGGGGTCAGGGCGGTTGCGAGGAGAGTTCGGGAGGGTGTCTGTTTTTTTTTTCTCTCGCAAGAGATGCGCAAGGAGGGTGTGAGGGGGTTTCACGTTTTTGGGTTTAAGCACAAACACACATCACGCAGTTCTGTCTGGGTCGAGGCTGGGTTTCAGCCGGTGTCCGGCTGGCGGTGCCGTTGCGAGGGAGCAAACACCGATACCGATGGCCGGTGTCGCTTCTCGCAGAACGAAGTGAACCTGAACCAGCGCAGCCCTGAAGTGAGGGCTGGAGGGGCATCAGCAGGTGCCCGTGTGAAGCTGTCAGCTGCACGCCAAAGGCAAAAGCAAGGAGAGAGAACGGAGCAGTAGAAAGAGCCTGACCGGCCACCCGTGAGGAAGAGGAGAGCGCCTTCGAATGCGCCGTGTGTTTAATACACACACATCGACCAGCACCCGCTGAGAACAGACAAGACATCCAGCAGCGGAGGAGCTGCACGCTATTCGACGATGGAATCATCGCGCACCACGACGGCGAGCATCGTGCCGACTCGTCATCCGGCTGTGGTCAAACAGCTGCAACGGCCATAGAGCACAAAGGTGCCAGCCACCAGCGCACAAGTGCACGAGTGCAGCCAGCCGCCAGCGGACGAGTGCACGAGCAGCACCACCCGGGCGCCACCGAGCGTCAAGCGACCCAACCTCTTCAAGGACAACATCGGGCCAACGCCGCTCAATCTAGCTGCGGAGAGAGAAAGCCGGCGACGGGCTCGCTACTGCCACGCCCGAGAGAGGGAGCAGGGTGTGAAGCCTCTGGTTGTATACCCCTCCCCACCCCGCAAGCTCACGACACAACTCCCGGCTCCAAAAAAAAAATTTTTAACAAGGGGATAACACACACACACAACACGCACATCGGGACGAATAAGATTAGAACAATAGTTATCTTTGTGTTTCGAAAAGGGTTGCCATTTCAAGGTGGTGCGTTCAATATCAACTGATCGTGAAAAGCAGTTGCTCCCTGTCGAGTTACATGAATACGGTTGTTAGAAGTGTTTCAGTCATTCATTTTCGTTAATTGCATAATCTTGCCGATGAATCTATTGACGTATACTTTTGCCTTCGGGATATAATAATTTGCTTATCGCCTTTCATATGAAATCATTGCATGCATGCTTAAGGACTTTTTCCTATCACCGTATATGGTCGCGTTACTCTGGAATTAACTGATTGCCATGATTACCCAGTTTGACAACATGGTCACTGAGGGTAAATGTGCAGATCAAGAAGAAATCTTCAGGAGTACTGTGTTAACAATTCCCAGCATGAGAGTTCGCATATTAGAGTGTCATATTTTTGTTTAGAATTAAAATTGCATAACAAAGAAGTGTTGAGTGTTTCTTTCCAAGTCCATGCATAACCATCTTAATTATAAGAACTGTATCCTGCGTTGAGATATGAATTTGGAGACCTAACATAACAAACACACTAAGATAATCAATAAATGTTTAATCAAAGATAATTGTTTTATCCCGATTGATACAATTATCTTTGATTTAAAGCCTAATTATCATAACTGCCCACATTAACATAAGCGCAAGCATTTGCATAAATTAATACGATGATTATCATAATTTATGCATATAATTATATAGTATAATTTCCACGATTTACACATTTTTATTAATTTTTATTATTTTCATCAAAATTTCATAACCCGACATATACAACAGGTAAAAGGTTAAAGGTAAAAAGCAACTAGCCTACCTTTTACCCTACCTTTTACCCTTACCCCATGCAAATTACCTGATTACAGGGTCATTACTGGGGTACTACTACACATGACAAAGGTTTATAATGGTAAATACTAGGTAGAGTGCTTTATTCATATAGAATACTCTCGATTTCAATTTTACACGCTTGTCGTCGTCGTATCCTCAAATTTTGTAACTCAATTTTAACCCACTTCCTAATGTGGTATCGACTGCAAACTTGGTATACTTATGTCATACTGATGACAATACTATATTCTATCATAAAATATATATTTTTTAAACATTCTTTTTTATATGTTATGTTTCGGCTTGGGTCTAATTGTCCACGCTCAATTGACGTTGGCTGTAATTGGCCACGGTGCCTTACATTATGGCAAGCTTCGGGGCCACTTCCTGGAGGCGTGGAGTTCTGCCATTACTAGTACATTTAATAAAAGCTTGTTTTTAAAAAAGTTTTTTTAAATATTACTTATTCAATGGAGGCCACGGACTGCGCCACGGAGCTTTTAGCGGTAAACAATGCACCGTATTTACCGGGTAACACTTCGCGCTACCTTTACCCTACCGGGTAATTCTTCCGAGCTACCTTTACCCTACCCTTTAGCTTACCCCTTGGCATGTCGACACCTTTACCCTTTTACCCGGTAAAAAGGGTAAATTACCTTACCTTGCCACCACACGATTTGTTCTCCAACACACCGGTGTTCTGTACTAGTGTAGTGTAATAACGCGACTGTTGTCCAACAACGGTAACTGCGGTGGACAAATAGGACACACGCCAGTGAGCATATACACGGGTGTATCGGCAGGGCAGAGGAACTGGGGCAATGGTCACGGAAGATCCCATCTGGAAGCCCCTGAAACCTGCTCGTTGATTCGAGACGAAAGGTGTGACCAGGGCAAAGCCAGGCCACGCTGGGTAGCATAAATGCAGCTGAGAGCGGGAGCTCAGGGCTGCCGGTTCCGGAAGTGGAGCTGTGGCATCAAAGCAGGGGGGATGAGACGGTAAAAGTCTTCGACTGCAGTATCCTGGAACTTTGCTCTCAGGCTACTGTTGCACTGAAGTTCTATTAATTCCATCTGAAGGTGATGTGGTGCACTGTCAACACCAATATAAGGATTGGGAAAGTTGGTAAAGGTTAAATGCTGTTCTTTAAATTAATTAATCAGCCGATTCACTTTGGTAGCCAATCTCCGCAGTGAGTGTTCGAACATCCCACGTGGCCACACGTAGTGGCTTTTTATTGTTTCTGGAGGAGCCCCGAGGGTAAAGATCAATCTCCTGGCTCCGCCAGATGGGGTTTGGCCAGGAGACGTCATAGACGCCTGTACCCCCGGAGCTTCGGGCACAAGCTTATTCGATATTTTTCACAAAGTTTAGTTGTAATTTATTGAAGGTGGAGGGGTTACCAGCCCCTCGCACCCGTCCAGAGCCCCAATTTAGCCAATGTGGTGGTGTCGTGCGATTGTGTGAGGATGGATGAGACATCCGCTACACATGTATGGTGAACTTTTTTCACAACTTACGCAGCCAACCCTTCTAATCGGAGTAGTGTATAGCGTTGTGTACAGTGGTGTAGAGTATAGTGTATAAGGGTAGTATATATATATGTGGAACTTTTTTCACACCGTTTGTAGCCAAATTTGCTATTCGGAGTATTGTATCATGTTGTGTATATTGATGGAGTGTGTTGTATAGTGTAGTATATATGTAACGGTGTTTGGCAAAGATGCGCTGTTCCCATGCAGTTGCCTGCAGCAATGGCTACACGCCGATAGGGGGCAATCAAGGGGCTGAGGTCCAGTATGAGAGACGATGGGCCTTGAGACCCAACGGTTACTCTATGGATCGTTTATGGTTAAGGGTCAGACCGTAGACCCCAGGAGGGGGGCTGGGGGATGACATCACTACCAGATCCTTCTCGAAGGTTCGGAAGGAAGGCGTGGCTAGGGCGGAGCGAGCCACGGGCCAAGGATAAAAGCCGGACCCTGAACGGACCGAGTCAGTCGTCGTCCAGCGGAAGACAAGAAGCTCCTGAAGATTGAAGAGCCCAAGGGCAGAGCCGTACCTCTGGCAAGGGACAGCTCAGTTTATATACCAGTGAAGATCCAAGCTTCACTCAAAGAGGACTTATAGATTAGCCAGTGAGATATATATATTCTTAGGTTTTCGGTAAAGTCACGTAGGTAAAAAATTAAAATTAATAAAAGTAAAATAAAATAAAAATCACGACGTTTCGGAGGCAACACAAGCTTCCGTCTTCAGGTGGAACCATCACAGCACTATAGCTGTATCAAGTAAATGAGATATTACAAGAGATACTACCACGTATATATACTGGTTGAGGGGTGGGGGGGTGGGCCAGGAACGGCCCACTTTTTATTAGTATGGTTAAGGTGCGGCTTGAGACTACGGTTAGTCTACATAACAAAGGACTGAGCCTTTATTATGGTAAGGTGCGGCTTGACACTACGGTTAGTCTACATAACAAAGGAATGAGCCTGAGAGGAGGGGGGGGTGCCAGAGTTGTTCAAAGTGCAACTGCTGCTAATGAGACCGAGCCTCTGCCATGTAGATGGTAAAAGCACAAAAGCAGGTCAGGAAGAAACGGCCTCCTGCTATGTTGTTTGGTGGGTAAAACTTATAGCAGGAAATCAGTGTGTGAAAAATTAAGCTAAACATGGTAAAACAAAACTGGCTGTCTATCAGTAACCTGTACAGTAACTCAAGAATAGTTGTCTGTCAAATAAGATGGTCCAAATATGTGTAGTTAAATCTTTTTTGCATGGTTAATCACATCTTTCCAATGATTACTCAGTTTGTAACCATCATCACGGTTGAAATTATGTTTGTGTTTGTATATTTGTATGGCTTCGTGTACAAACCTCTCATGGTAGCCAGGAGGTTTGCAGAGCACCCTGGTCTCGGAAAAGACAATCTCATGAGAGCCCACAGAGTTGTAGCAATGATCGGCAACGGCCGAAGAATCAGTTCTGCCGTGTTTCAGATCTGACTTGTGCTCGCGGACACGATCAGAGACATGACGTTTTGTTTCTCCAATGTAGCAATCACCACAGCTGCAACTCAGTTTATAGACTACAGGGTATTGCAAGTCAGGGATGACATCCTTCACAGATGGAATTAGATCACGGATTTTATGTACTGTACTGAATCGGACTTGGATCTTATGTTTGTTCAGAATTTTGGAGATCTTTTTGGTCACGCCTGCTATGTATGGTAACGTGACAGTTTTGATCGGAGTTTCAAGTGACTGTTTCTGTATGGTGGGAGACACAGCTTGGCGGATGGTGCGTTCAGAGTATCCGTTCATCCTGAGGGCCCGATGTACGTGTCTTAATTCACTGGCCAGGTGGTGTTGGTCAGAAATGCCATGAGCTCTGTGGTATAGCGTTTTGATGAGAGAGTTCTTTTGAGATGGGTGGTGGTGGGAATCCGGTTTCAAGTAGGAATCTGTGTGGGTGGCTTTCCTGTAGACAGAATGTCCCAAGGATCCGTCAGGTCTCCTCTCAAACAGAATATCTAAGAATGGTAGTTTGCCATCTTTCTCCACTTCCATGGTGAATCTGATGGATGGGTGTCTGGAATTGATGTGGTCCAAGACGTGGTTCAATGCTGGGAGGCCATGTGGCCAAATGATGAAAGTGTCACCCACATACCTCTTCCACAGGGAAGGACGCAGGGTGGATGTCTGGATGGCGTCTGATTCAAACTTTTCCATGAACATGTTGGCTATCACTGGTGACAAGGGGGAGCCCATAGGGGTACCCTCATTCTGTTTGTAGAAGGTGCCATTCCAGGTAAAATAAGTGTTGGTGAGGCAATGCCTAACCAGCTCAGGTACATCCGAATTCAATCCATGTTGGACTAAGTCCTCAATTATTGTTAGGGTGTCCGGTACTGGGACTTTTGTAAACAGAGATACTACATCAAAACTGACGAGGATGTCATCAGGAGATAGTACCATGTCCTTGACAATAGAGACTAATTGGGTTGAGTTGAGTACTGCCGAAGAGGTCTTGCCTGTGAAGGGAAGCAGAGTATCTGATAGAAACCGGGCTAGTTTGTAGGTAGAGATTGTCTTTTCCGAGACCAGGGTGCTCTGCAAACCTGGCTACCATCAGAGGTTTGTACACGAAGCCATACAAATATACAGACACAGACATAATTTCAACCGTGATGATGGTTACAAACTGAGTAGTCATTGGAAAGATGTGATTAACCATGCAAAAAAGATTTAACTACACATATTTGGACCATCTTATTTGACAGACAACTATTCTTGAGTTACTGTACAGGTTACTGATAGACACCCAGTTTTGTTTTACCATGTTTAGCTTCTTTTTTTACACACTGGTTTCCTGCTATAAGTTTTACCCACCAAACAACATAGCAGGAGGCCGTTTCTTCCTGACCTGCTTTTGTGCTTTTACCATCTACATGGCAGAGGCTCGGTCTCATTGGCAGCAGTTGCACTTTGAACAACTCTGGAACCCTCCCCCCCTCTCAGGCTCAGTCCTTTGTTATGTAGACTAACCGTAGTGTCAAGCCGCACCTTACCATAATAAAGGCTCAGTCCTTTGTTATGTAGACTAACCATAGTCTCAAGCCGCACCTTAACCATAATAAAGGCTCAGTCCTTTGTTATGTAGACTAGCCGTAGTCTCAAGCCGCACCTTACCATAATAATAAAAAGTGGGCCGTTCCTGGCCCATCCCCCCCCCCCTCAACCAGTATATATACGTGGTTATATCTCTTGTAATCTCTCATTTACTTGATACAGCTATCGTGCTGTGACGGTTCCACCTGAAGACGGAAGCTTGTGTTGCCTCTGAAACGTCGTGATTTTTTTTACTTTTATTTAATTTAAATTTTTTACCTACGTGACTTTACCTAAAACCTAAGAATATGAATACTTGCAGTCACGAAAGCTTCAAATCTAGAATTAGCCAGTGAGAGGCGTATTAGTCTGAAGGGTACACTCTCCATAGTGTATCGGGTATGAGGGGCCGTACCCCTCTGTGTTAACTGTTGTTAAAATAAACCTGTGTTGCCTCAGATAAGTTTCCTCTCTGTCATTGAACCCACTACATATATTTAAGAGTGTTTTTGCACCGTACATAGCCAATCGTGCAAATCAGAGGTGCACGGTAATGCATTTGCCCTCATATGGAGCCTTCTCTTCACGAGTCCCGGGCACAGAAATATATCTTCCAAAATACGTTCAGTAGAATAGCACAATCACCCTCCTGAGGGAAATTGTCTAAACGTCTGAGCAGGTGGCTTTGGTGATACTTGTGGTGTGCGCCCATTGGCCAGTTGATCCCATGGAGGGACTGGAAAAGACTATACAAGGGACCAGCACTTGTGAAATGGAGTCTAGACAGATTTGTAATCAGGAGTGTAAGAATGCGGTTGTATAGAATTCAGGTTATTCACAGGCTTCACTCATGACATGAATGCATACGGGCTTGGCATCATCCAATCAGAGAAGAGCTTGCTGTACATATGAAGTATTGAGTGCAGAAGTGTAATAGTTGCAATGCAAAGTATTTTGCTGCCTTTACAAATATATATATTTAGGATCGTGTTTTAATGGGGACATTTGAAATTACATAGTAAAATGTCAATTGTTGTACATTGCTTTAACAGTGGCTGTCAGGTATGACGGCGCCTCTCTGTATGCTCTCAAGATGTTTTTAGAATAGTTTTTTGTAACGCACTTTCTTTATTAAATCAATGGAACATTTATATTAGGCGGGGCTTAAGGTGGAATTTGCATGTTAATGTAAGATCGGTTATTGTACCTCGACGACGCAGCTATGGAGGTGGCCATTGTATTGTGAGAGATTAGCATGTCATTTGTACCTGATGATGATTGCTTGTGTTGCAATCGAAACGTCGTATTCTATTATTTTATTTTATTTCTTTCTACGTGACTTTACCGAAAGAACCAAGGAGTAGTACGTGCTCCAGTTTACTGTCTAGGTGGTGATGGTCGGAAATACAATGAGCTCTATGGTGTAGAGTTTTGATGAGGGAATTCTTCTGGGATGGATGGTGGTGGGAGTCAGGTTTTAGGTAGGCATCTGTATGGGTGGCTTTCCTGTAGACTGAGTGTCCCATTGAGCCATCCTTTTCCACCTCCATGGTGAATTTGATGGCTGGGTGTATGGAATTGATGTGGTTGAAAAATTGGCCCAGCGCTGATAGGCCATGTGGCCAGATAACAAACGTGTCATCTACGTATTTCTTCCACAAGGAAGGACGTAGTGTGGATGCCTGGATCGCATGTCTCAAAATTTTCCATGAAAACATTGGCTACAACTGGAGATAAGGGAAACCCCATTGGGGTACCTTCAACTTGTTTGTAGAATGTTCCATTCCAGGTGAAGTAAGTGTTGGTGAGGCAGTGTCTATCCAGGGCCAGTACATCAGCATTCAGTCCTTGTTGGACCAAATCTTCAATGATTGCAATGGTGTCAGGCACAGGGACTTTGGTAAGCAAAGAAACTACATCGAAACTCACAAGCAAATCACCTGAAGATAGTGAGAAGTCCCTAATTAGCGATACCAAGTGAGCTGAGTTAAGTACATCTGAGGTCTTACCAGAAGCTCTCTCGCTATAATTTTTCACCTGATGAAGATTGCTTGTGTTGCGATCGAAACGTCGTGATAACTTTATTATTTTTCTATCTACATGGCTTTACCCAAAGACCCAAAGAATATGAATTCCTGCAGTCACGAAAGCTTTTAGTCAAGATTTAACCGCCTCTACGGGGAGGGTTTCCACACAACTATTAGATATTTTAACAGACTTCGAGACAAGAAGGCTCATCTGTCTTCTTGGTTCTTTCGGTAAAGTCACGTAGAAGGGAAGTAATAAAATAATAAAAATAAAACATAATAAAACAATTCTCACGACGTTTCGGCTACAACGCAAGCAGCCGTCTTCAGGTGAAGAATGAGACACTGCCAAGCTAGGAGCTTATATATAAGCTGAGTTGGAGGTGGAAGAAGAAGAGAGCCTTAACAAAAGAATGTGCATATCAAGAGGAATTTAGCATATTCATGGGAAATGCGTAGGAGGTGGGCGGGGGGGTTTTCAAAGTCATATTATGACCATGCATTATGCAGGATCAGCAGCACCAAAGGGAGGGGGGGGTAGCATTAACAAAGGGAGGGCATGTTAATAGTATGTAGAAGCAATGACACATGTGAATGGGAAAACGGTGGCAGGAGATCCGCAGCGGAGCAAATAATGCATTCCCTGTGGAGAACACAAGATACAACGTTAATGCCAGTGAGTGGACTGCGGTCTGAAAGTCACCATAAACGTGAACAACAATCAGTTAAGATCCGAAGTGGTTTATTACGTCCTTCAAATGATTGCTGAGCCAGAATCCATCTTCTCGGTTGAAATTGTCTCTGTGTTTGTATATGTGGATCGCCTCATGAACGAATCTCTCATGGTAGCCAGATGGCTTGCAGAGAACCTCTGTCTTGGAGAAGTCAATGTCATGTGAACCCACTGAATTGTAACAGTGATCTGCCACGGCTGAGGTGTTTGTCCTGCCGTGTTTCAGGTCAGCTTTATGTTCACGGATGCGGTCCGAGACATGTCGTTTGGTTTCTCCAATGTAACTGCTACCACAGAGGCAACTTAGTTTGTAGACGCCAGGGTACTGTATGTCTGGAACCACGTCTTTTACAGACGGAACCAGATCACGGATTTTATGTACTGTGTTGAATCGTACCTGAATCTTGTGTTTAATCAGGATTTTGGAGATCTTTTTTGTGACCCCAGCAATGTAGGGTAAGGTGATGGTTTTGAAAGGCTCCTCAGCAAGATCCTTCTTGACATTGCTGGGGTCACAAAAAAGATCTCCAAAATCCTGATTAAACACAAGATTCAGGTACGATTCAACACAGTACATAAAATCCGTGATCTGGTTCCGTCTGTAAAAGACGTGGTTCCAGACATACAGTACCCTGGCGTCTACAAACTAAGTTGCCTTTGTGGTAGCAGTTACATTGGAGAAACCAAACGACATGTCTCGGACCGCATCCGTGAACATAAAGCTGACCTGAAACACGGTAGGACAAACACCTCAGCCGTGGCAGATCACTGTTACAATTCAGTGGGTTCACATGACATTGACTTCTCCAAGACAGAGGTTCTCTGCAAGCCATCTGGCTACCATGAGAGATTCGTTCATGAGGCGATCCACATATACAAACACAGAGACAATTTCAACCGAGAAGATGGATTCTGGCTCAGCAATCATTGGAAGGACGTAATAAACCACTTCGGATCTTAACTGATTGTTGTTCACGTTTATGGTGACTTTCAGACCGCAGTCCACTCACTGGCATTAACGTTGTATCTTGTGTTCTCCACAGGGAATGCATTATTTGCTCCGCTGCGGATCTCCTGCCACCGTTTTCCCATTCACATGTGTCATTGCTTCTACATACTATTAACATGCCCTCCCTTTGTTAATGCTACCCCCCCCTCCCTTTGGTGCTGCTGATCCTGCATAATGCATGGTCATAATATGACTTTGAAAACCCCCCCGCCCACCTCCTACGCATTTCCCATGAATATGCTAAATTCCTCTTGATATGCACATTCTTTTGTTAAGGCTCTCTTCTTCTTCCACCTCCAACTCAGCTTATATATAAGCTCCTAGCTTGGCAGTGTCTCATTCTTCACCTGAAGACGGCTGCTTGCGTTGTAGCCGAAACGTCGTGAGAATTGTTTTATTATGTTTTATTATTATTATTTTATTACTTCCCTTCTACGTGACTTTACCGAAAGAACCAAGAAGATGAATCCCTGCAGTCACGAAAGCTTTAAATCGAAATTTAAGGCTCATCTGATCGAGTCGCTCACTTTTCTGAAGAAATGCCGCGACACTAAGGTAATACCAATCAACTTTACACTGACATCTGCTACTGTCACTTATCCTAATGCTAAACGAAGCTTGTTCAGGGCCGGCTTAGCCCTGATCTCAGAGATAATAAGATTTCTCCGATTTGAACAAGACAATTTAGACAAGACTCTCTTGCAATCACACTTAACATTGACAGAACAATTTCTACATCAGATTCGGACCATGTAGATAGCATGACAACTTCTTCAGCCGCCTCAATGTCAGATAAATGCAAAGATAACCTGATTTGCAAGTTCAACCTCCTGTCCAAGAATAAGCCAGATCCACATATTAAAAAGTTAGATGGTGACAAGGTTAAATCTTGACTTAAAGCTTTCGTAACTGCAGGAATTCATATTCTTTGGGTCTTTCGGTAAAGTCACATAGATAGAAAAAAATAATACAAAATAATAAACATCACGACGTTTCGATCGCAACACAAGCATTCATCATCAAGTGAGAAATATCGCGGGAGAGCTGCTGAGATTATATGGTGGGAGCACTGCTATGGTAAAGAGTTATAAAGGTTAGGGATGGGTGTAGCCCAAGGGTCAGTGGGAGGGGCTAGAGATGAAATTTGCATGCAAATGTAAGATCGGGTATATGTTGACAAACGAAGCTGTGGGGGTGGCCATTGTATTGTGAGGGATTAGCATGTCAATGTAAGAGATTTGCATGTAAATGTAAGCTCGGAGAGAGCTCGGCAAGAGCATCGCCACATGGAGGTGGAAATGGATGGCAAGCCGCCATTTACTAATACAGCTAACGGTGGCTGTGTTAATGAATTTAACTCAGAGAGTTGGAAATAACTACTAACATGGGTAAGTAGGGAGGGAACATCACAGCCAGTTATGACATAAACGGGTTAATAACGTCCTTCCAATGATTGCTCAGTTTGTACCCATCTTCTCGGTTGAAATCGTGTCTGTGTTTTGATATATATCTGGATGGCTTCATGAACGAATTTTGCTGATAGCCAGTGGGCTTGCAGAGTACCCTCGTCTTGGCAAAATCAATTTCGTGTGTCCACAGCGTTAAAATAATGATCAGGCACAGCTGAGGTATTGGTCCTACCGTGTTTCAGATCTGCCTTATGTTCACGAACCCGGTCCGAGACATGTCGCTTAGTTTCCGCAATGTAATAGCTGCTGCAGACATAGCTTAGTTTATTGACACCGGAGTATTGCATGTCAGGGATCACATCCTTCACAGATGGGATGAAATCATGAATGTTATGTACTGTGTTGTACTTAACTCAGCTCACTTGATATCTTCAATTAAAGACATCTCACTATCTCCAGGTGATTTGTGTGTCAGATTCGATGTGGTATTTCTGTTTACCAAAGTTCCTGTGCCTGACACCATTGCAATCATTTAAGATTTGGTCCAACAAGGACTGAATGCTGATGTACCGGCCCTGGATAGACACTGCCTCACCAACACTTACTTCACCTGGAATGGAACATTCTACAAACAAGTTGAAGGTACCCCAATGAGTTATCATTTATCTCCAGTTCAAGCCAATGTTTTCATGGAGAAATTTGAGACAGATGCCATCCAGGCATCCACCCTCCGTCCTTCCTTGTGGAAGAGATACGTAGATGATACGTTCGTCATCTGGCCACATGGCCTACCAGCTCTGGACCAATTCTTCATCCACATAAATTCCATACACCCAGCCATCACATTCACCATGGAGGTGGAAAAGGATGGCAAGTTACCATTCTTGGATGTGTTAATCGAAAAAAGAGCAGATGTCTCAATGGGACACTCTGTCTACAGGAAAGCCAACCATACGGATGCCTACCTAAAACCTGACTCCCACCACCATCCATCCCTTCATCAAAACTCTACACCATAGAGCTCGTTGTATTTCCGACCATCACCACCGAGCCAGTGAACTGGAACACGTACACCAAGCCCTCAAGATGAATGGATATTCAGACTACACAATCCTTAAAGCTATCACCCAAACCGTTGGGAAAGAACCATCTGAGGACCCAATCAAAACCATCACCTTGCCATACATAGCAGGTGTTACCAAAAAGATTTCCAAAATCATGAGCAAACACAAGATCCAGGTTCGATTCAACACAGTACATAAAATGCGTGATATGATCCCATCTGTGAAGGATGTGATCCCTGGCAGGCAATACAAACTAAGCTGTGGCTGCGGCAGTAGATACATTGGGGAAACTAAGCGACATATGTCGGACTGTGTTCGTGAACATAAGGCAGATCTGAAACACGGTATAACTAATACTTCAGCCGTGGCTGATTATTGTTTCAACGCTGTGGGCACACACACAATAGATTTTTTCAAGACAAAGGTACTCTGAAAGCCCACTGTCTATCAACAAAGATTCGTTCATGAAGCCATCCAGATATGTTAACAGACACAATTTCAACCGAGAAGATGGATACAAACTGAGCAATCATTGGAAGGACGTTATTAACCATTTTAAGTTATAACTGGCTGTGATGTTTCCATCCTACCTGCCGATGCTAACAGTTATTTCCATCTCTCTGAGTTACATACACGCTAAATGACTCACTAACAGCCACCGTTGCTCCTTTCATCGATGTGGTGTTGTCCCTCGTTTTCTAACAAGCTGGATGTCTCACTAGCACAGCCACCGTTGCGTTGGTTCGTTTACATTGAGATGCTAATCTCTCACAATACAATGGCCACCTCCACAGCTGCGTCGTCGTCGTAGAGGTACATCACCGATCTTACATTTACATACAAATTCCACCTCTAGCCCCGCCCACTTACCCTTGAGCTGAGCCCATCTCAAGCCTATATAACTTTGTGTTTCAGCAGCTCTCCCGCTGTATTTTCTCCTGCCTCGGCAGCTCTCTCGCTATATTTTTCACCTAATGACAATTGCTTGTGTTGCGATCGAAACGTCGTGATAATTGTATTATGTTTCTATCTACGTGGCTTTACCAAAAGACCCAAAGAAAATTCATTCCTGCAGTCACGAAAGCTTTAAGTTAAGATTTATATTAGGTTTAGCACTTGTTACAATTGCATTTTCATAATGCAAAAACATGTTTAATGTTGGGCGTGCCTACTGCCCTTTTGTTTTTAATCCCTTTTGAGTCTGATTTAATTGGTCTTAGCCTGACATTACTTTTTGAATTTTACATAATGGCAGGTTTCTGTGCAAGCCTACTGTACATCCCACCTGCTGGCTGTACACACAGAAACAGTACAAGTAGTGTAGTGCTTTTGATTCATAGTGCAGTGTATTGTGCCTGCATAGATTAAGCTCCAGATTGAGGCGAAGTAATCAGACAGACGAAGGCACACTATACGAGAAACAAATACAATAACAGCGGTGTTGCAGGCCAGTCCTGCATGGCGAGTCGCCACGTTGCAAAATGATAATGTAAAAATGTGGACATGGATTTCATAGCTTAGCTGGATTATCAGGAGGAAGTGAGAGTTCATTAGGAATATTAGTAAGCGGCCATCTTTAGTTCATTTGGGTCAGTTTGAGAATAAATTCATTATGATGGTGGCTATGGAAGCGGTGTAGTTGAGCAAGGTACAAAACATGATGAAAGAGGATTTGTTCAGGAAGTGTTTTTTCAGGTCATGAATTGTAAAAGTTATCTCCCTTTGAAGAGGTTCAAGGTTCAATACGACAAGCAGCTCTGGTTATGACTGCGGCTAGATTAGCCTAAAAAGAATATGCACCATCTGCTTCAAAGTGGATGTTAAAATTCCTCCGATGTCATTAAAATATTTCGTGCTGGTGTAATTGTTAACATTTACCAAATTTCCACAAAGTATCCAAAAGCTACCCACCTGAGATTACACACCAATCATCGATCCCAACGTGGTTGACGAATGTCCACTTACAGACCGTTACTTAGCCAACTTGCGCAGCACAAGGACAGTTAAACCATGGGGGTGGCCATCGACTGTTTGACATGAGATATGATACAAGCCACTTTAAGTTGCTTAGGCAAATAAGCAAGTGCCATATAAATGCTAATATTAATATCCTAAGATGCATGCTCTGGAGTGTCCGTGTCTCATGCTCTTGGTTACAGATCGACCCAACACTTATGGTCACATACTGGCTGCTCCTACGTTACAGTCCAAAAAGTCCTCCTAAACCTCCACATCCACAAATGGCTGGGATTTGTCTCGGGCTCCATTAACGACCTGGAAGTCAAACCCGAGAGCCTTCACAGGTCACCTTCACAAATGGTAACGTTTCTTAGCTGCCATCTTCTTCTGGTCCTTGTGTAGTGTAGTAACTCGGCGGGAGACGACTTCACGGGTAACACACTCTTTATTTTATCAAACTCGTTCACAGGTGACTAACACCTACTTTGTATCTCGGGTGACAAACACCCACTTAGTATCTCGGGTGACAAACACCCACTTAGTATCTCGGGTGACAAACACCCACTTAGCTACTTGGCGACTAACGCCCACTGAGCTACTCGGATGACCAACATCCACTTAGTATCTCGGGTGACAAACACCCACTTAGTATCTCGGGTGACAAACACCCACTTAGCTACTTGGCGACTAACGCCCACTGAGCTACTCGGATGACCAACATCCACTTAGTATCTCGGGTGACAAACACCCACTTAGCTACTCGGCGACTAACGCCACTGAGCTACTCGGATGACCAACATCCACTTAGCTACTCGGCGACTAACGCCACTGAGCTACTCGGGACACTCCCTGCCCGGGGTATCCGTCTCGACTGTGGGTCCCCAGCCCGACCCACGGGGGCGTCGGACCCCGGGTCCCACAGCCTCGCCTCCGAGCCACACAGGGCCCCGGTCCCCACAAGGACGGCGGGACTAGGGGTCTCGGGGCACTAGGTCTTCAGCTCCGTCTTCGGGTCTTCAACTGGGTAACTCTCCCCGAGTGCTCTCGCGCGTCCCCCTTTATACCCCACCTGCGGACGTCGCTGCGAGCACCCACTTATTCGACCAATCGCTGGGCGCTGGCTACGATCCTCTTTTCCCACATCTCATCGTGCCTCACCACCCACGCCGCGCCGCCCCGTCATCTGTCACTCCCGGCGCGCGCGTCCACACCACGCCCACAACGCGTGCCCAACCCCGCACCCCGCGCCGCCCCGTGATCCATCACTGTCACAGTCGGCGCACGTCAATACCACCACTACACTTGCATCACAAAAGATGGGCTTATGGAACTTCGAATTTCACACGTCAATTTCAGACTGCTCCTTGTACACCTCCTTATACGCGTTTCAGTTTCAAAACAATTTAAAAGGCGTTCCAAGTGTATTTTACGTGGTTTTTAATGTGTGTTCCCTGGCAGTTGTGAAGATGTGATTTCTGTGCAAATGCATTCCAAGACACCGTGCACAGTCGTTAGATTCTGGTGACGTCACAAGCTAGAGGGAGGGCCTGACGTAACCCACTCGTGGGAGCTTCTACATATTTAAGTAAACATGTGGTGAACAAGGTGGGACATCAATGGACACATTAATACAACTTTTATTTAAACAGATTATAATTCAATAAAACCTAGGATAGAATACAAATCTGTAACAAAAAACCCGTGGTGCATTCAAATGTGCTCTTAATATTATCTCCTTGCTAAGAAAAACAGCAGACATCTTTCATTCATCGGTCTCTAACGAAACAAAGGAATGTTTTACACAAAATATAAATACCACGGCCTTCTGGGAGGGCATGTCTGCTGCACTGATTCAGTGCAAGCCATCTATGGACCGGTTTTGGTGTAGTGTCAACAGTATTCGGGCTTGCTTCAACGAATGTTAATCAGCAAGGTGCATTTCAAGATCAGTTCGACAAAAGCTATAAAAAACGTAATACAAAATTAGAATTAGTGTTGTTGTGGAGAATGTATCTCCTATACGTAACTTGAAATTTGTATGACTTGTAACTGATGAATGATCCGTCTATGTTCCCTATTTTAAAGACAATGAGTTGACCAGGGGCAAATTCTTACTGAATCACAAAGAAACAGCTCTCACACGAATTATCTGCACAGGTTACTACCAAAACAGATACTATGTCCTGACATCACATATTCTATGTTTGACATTAATACACAATGTTGCATTTACGTTCTAAATCAGACAAGTATTCATAAAATTATTATTCTAAATTATTGATAGGCACATTGACATATCATTACGACAGTGAAATGTACTGCATCTCCTTGCATCGTATTTACAAGTTGATCTCTGACTAGATGAGTCCTATATCTATCTGCAGCATTCCCATATTGAGGGAAGCCAAGGGGTAGTACATTCTCTATTTGTTGCAGAGGTTCAAGGTCTAAATCCAACTGGCATATCAATCATTACCCCCTACTTACAAACTATATGTCCATATGCAGGCTAGTGCAGGGTCACCTTGTGGCACACAGTGGCAGCTGCCACTTGGGGGTGCCCTTCGAGTGTGTAAGATGAGATATGATACAAAATACTGAGTCGCTCCTGGTTAGAGATCTACCCAACCCACAGGTCCAAATACTGGCCGCTCATACTCTGCAGGTTGAACCTAGGAATTGAGTGTTCAACCTCACATTATTTTTCATTAAAGGCCTGTGACAAATGTGAATATATTGGAGCTTCATTGTCTCAAGCTTGCATACCTACCTGGTCTACATTTGACTTTGTATTGTCGAAGAAGTCCACCCACACCTCCACATCCACAAACTGCTGGGAGTTGCCTCGCTTTGCCTCAGAGTCAGAATTCTGTTCCTGCTTCATGCTGCCTCCATCGATGTGAAGGCCCGATTTTGGAGTTGAATCATCTTCAAATTTAACCTTCACTGTCACTTCTTCACATTTCACATTCGCTTCTTCATAGTTCACCTTGATACCTTTCAAAGTGCTAAAGTGGTGATTTTCTTCTGGTTCTTGTTTCATGAGGGATGGGCTCATTGCAGCACTTTTACTTTCACAAGCCGATTTTAGACTCCACTTCTTGTAGATTTTCTGTTGCGTGTGTGTTCTCTGGTGTGTTTTAAGATTTGATGACTGTCCAAACGCCTTCTGGCACAGACTGCACTTGAAGGGTTTCTCTCCTGTGTGTGTTCTCTGGTGTATTACAAGCGCAGATGACTGTGAAAACGCATTCCCGCACAGAGTGCACTTGAAGGGTTTCTCTCCTGTGTGTGTTCTCTGGTGGGTCTGAAGAATTGATGACTGTGCAAACGCCTTCCGGCACAGAGTGCACTTGAAGGGTTTCTCTCCTGTGTGTGTTCTCTGGTGTGTTACAAGAGCAGATGACTGTGAAAATGCGCTCCCGCAAAGAGTGCACTTGAAGGGTTTCTCTCCTGTGTGTGTTCTCTGGTGGGTCTGAAGAATTGATGACTGTGCAAATGCCTTCCCACACAGAGTGCACTTGAAGGGTTTCTCTCCTGTGTGTGTTCTCTGGTGGGTCTGAAGAAGTGATGACCGTACAAATGCCTTCTCACACACAGTGCACTGGAAGGGTTTCTCTCCTGTGTGTGTTCTCTGGTGCTGCTTCAAGTTTCCAGTGTGATCCGTGCTGTAAGGACACTGGTCACACTGGTGGTTTTTTGTACTGAGCTGTGTTGAGTGTCTTTCTTCCATCAGACCAATTCTGCAGAGTAAAGTGGCAGAGGGAGAGTTAACGGCATAGATAATTTAAATATCCACACCATCTAAGCCAGCATCATGGCACACAGGCATGCATATATACACAGTCACACATAACTTACACATCTACACATTCATATATTCATGATATATTGAAAAAGCTTCCCTAATTCACCACACTGGCTGTTCAGGCACACAGTGGGAGTGGCAAATTGCAATAAATATGCCTGGAAGGCCTAGTAAAGTAGGTGTGAAGCCAGGCTTAGAATTGCTTGAATGCTCCGAGGAACAGATGTAACTTCAGCTCGATATGTGCCATGTTCTTATCCTGTTTCCATGCTGATAAAAAAAGTTCCAGGGAGACAAAAATCCCTATGGTTTTGATTAAACCACCATGTTAGAATCAAAATACTTTACAATTAAACCAAACGTTACAATCTCACACACTGCCATTGTGAACAATGTGGTGGTGTGGGCAGAACCGTGCCAGGCCACCATCTGATCACTACTAATGATTCCTCACTTCACCAATTAGTTGAGGATCAATCAACTCAGCGGAGGCCCACAATACGTTTAGTTGTCATGTTTTCTGTTGGCAATAAAACTCTAATTGGGATTTTCATAATGCAATCACCGCTACCTATACAGACACACAATTACATATACATTTCAAATGGATCAATAACAGATAATATAAACAGAACAGTCATTCCACTAATTGGTGGTGACATGGTCAAAATGCTTGTGCGAGGCTAGGTGCAAATTGAGGGCATGTAATTGTGGAACACTAGTCATCAGGTCATTGGACAGAACGAGGTGGTTTCAGTTGCTCCACTAACTGATGTGTACATCGCTCCTCCACCCTCATTGTTAGGGCAGGGTAAACACATTCTTACGGAGGGAGCTGGTAGGAACTTTGGGTTGCTCGGTCAATGGCCAGGGTCAACGGCGGCGTGGTGTATTCCGCAAATATGGCCGACTGTGAGGGCGGGCATAAGTCGGCGTGAGTAGGTTAAACGTTGAGTTTTATAAGGGCACCACGGGGTGCCCTTATAAAAGACTTGAAAAGGTTGAACATATATAGCTGAAGCAGTCTCCAGTGTGATCAAGAGCTTTGACGAATTGCTTCATTAACGCAAGTTTTATGTGCAGTGGGGGAAATACAATTTTATTCCTATCAACCAGAGGCTCATTCTTAATGTTCTTGTCACCAGGCGTCAAACTGATTCTTGGTGGCCAGATCTTTTTAACCCAGTGATCTAATGTAGTCCTACTGTCCCAGTAGCACAGGAAACAAGGGTATTTGGTGTGACCTCCTTGCTGACCCAGCAGAAAATTAACCATTTTCAAATCAACAGAAATTAGCCATCCATGAACATGGTATTCCAATCTATCCAGAACAATCTTGATGTTGGCATACTCTTCATTCATTTTTACAGTGTCCTATTGGGATTGAACCATATATATTTCCGTTGTGAAGTAACACACATTTCAAACTCCTTTTACTACTGTCAATAAAAGGAGACACTAGTGCCAGGTCTGAGTAGTCCTTTCTCTTGTAGCCTGGAAGCCAACAATTCAGCAGACTGCTTTGGCAAATACAAATCTCTTATAAGATCATTCAATTCAGGCTGACTAAACAGAGACATTTTATCACAATCTGCATCAGATGGTGTATATTCGATCTGAGCATCATCATCATCTGTAGAAGCAGGTAAACTGAGGGATTCAACATCAATCTCTGGTAGCTCAATAAATACAGGCACAGGTATTTCCTCACAGTGCTAAACTGGTAGTCTGGCAGATGGGATATCTGGGTATTGTAAGTGTTTTGTTTTTCTTATTGAAACCTTTTACATTGACAAGGCAGAAGTAGCAGTTATCCAAATGGTTTGTAGGTTCTCTCCAAACCATTGGCACACCAAACTTCAGCTTAACATTATTTCCTTTAGACCATGATCGCAAAGTTTCAACACAGGTTTTACACACTTTGTGAGGAGCCCAATTTTTGTCTTGGTCTCCAAGTCGTACTTTAAAGTAGGTAAGATAAACCTTCTTGACAAAGGCATTGATGTTGCGCCTTTGATCCTGCAAAGTGAAGCTGCCACAGATGTAGCAGAAGATATCTGGGTCATTACTGCATTTCCTTCTTTCGGATGTTGTAGTCATTGTTAGATCACGCCCTGCAGAAGAAAAATATTAAATAAATGTGGATATCCACATAAAATTATATTATAAACACACTATCCTAAAAATACAGCACCATATTTTAACACTAAAGCAGTCACTGACTCGCAACAACTTGCAATCACAAGTGACAGAGTTAATTTCGGGTAAAATCAATGAAAATGGGGTATGCCGATAGCATAAAAATGAGATGTGATAGAGCAAATCTGAGATCAGATTTAGAATCAGCACCCTGAAATTAGTCTAATACTGCTGCAAAAGTCCAGGCCAGAATTTTTTTTGTTGCTCGACTAATTTGAAGTGAGTCTTTCGCAGCGACGTGAGATCTGGTCATCAGTACAGTAGCTTCGAATGGAAGCTCCTGCAATAGCTGCAGAACTGCTGGATTACTCAGGGAGAGTTGAGGTGGAGTGTTGGATGACGTGAAATACCAAGACGGATGCTTTTTTGTGTGGAACATATGCAAGACCCCACCTCTTAATAGCACACTCCAGTGAGTGGCCATTACCAGGTCATGAGCATACATAACATGGTGAACCAGTAGGCAACAATCTTTTGACTACAACCAGCCATCCATGAGCTTCTCAATGTAACTGCACCTAATGCAAATTCTTCTCATAGTGCCATTGAACGCATCTCAGACAACATAAGCAAATAATGTAATGTAGGGGCTCGAGAGCATACCTGTCACACCCTAAGTTGAACAGGAAATTGTCCAGACTCCAGTCATGAAGCAGTACCCAGTCCTGCCAACCATCATGACAATCATTAATTAAAGTGAGTACAGGGGAATGGCCCCTGAAAACATAAACAGCCCAAAGCCCCGGCCTTGTGATGGTCCTGTATGCGTTGATTAAGTCTAGAAAACAGGAATCTAGTGTCTACTGAAAATTCGTATATATGTGCTCTCGCACACGGACAGAGAGTATGACATTTGTGTAGGACTGCTCTGGCCTGAAACCACAATGTGGCTCTGCAAGCTTCTTCTCAGCAGGTATGGCAAGCCAATTCCTACTATAATGAGCCAAGAATGTCTGTTTGTGTGTAACGTGCGTGAAGTCATTAATATTCATGAGCGGGTGGATATTTGCACTCACGCAGAAAGTCGAGCGGAAATAAAATTTTTTTTCGCAAATTCGCTTTAAGTTTGATGTTTCTTTATATGAAAGTAAATCAAATAAATAATTATACGCATCAACAGTGGATTTGGTGTTTTTATTTCTTCACCACTTGAGACAAACGGTAAGTCTAATTTACACTTCTACATTATGGTAGAATAGACATTTCTTGGTGATTTTCCAGATATTGTATCGAATTCCAATTTATTTAAACCCCAGCGACCGAAAGCAGACGAGAATAAAGTATCAGAGCAGTGAATTTGTACAAATTCAAGGTCAGTTATATACAGTGCTACAGTGACATGAAGTGCGGTATTTTATGACGTAGTTTTGTGCAAGAATCACTGCCATTAATATTGTGCTACAGTGAACTGCAGTGAAGTGTTTTATGACTTTGTTTTGTGCCACATTCACTGCCATTAATAGTGCTACACTGAAATGCAGTGAAGTGTTTGATGACATACTTTTGTGCAAGATTCACTGCCATTAAATTTACACAAGATACAATTATGCTAAAAAAAATTCGTTAATATTACAGCTTCCGTTTTAGGATGGGCAAACAAGCTAGTTATGCATAATACTTATCTAACAAGCAGTGGTCTTGAAAGGTATTCTTCCAATCCCAGAGATCCCATTATTTGATCCACCCAGTGGTAATAATCTTGTTTTGCAGCCTTTGAAAACTGCTACCCTCCTAGAGGAGTTTATTTTTTTAAAGTCATTTATGCCCGGCGCTATAATTGCTCACAGGCTCTGGATGGCTCCTCCATCCAGATATCTGAGACTACACAGCCTCATCCTGCCCCATGATGCTGCCTGGGCTGAGGGGTTTTCCCAACTAGAATACCTCACAATTACTCTCTAAATCTACAAATGTTTCTTAATGATGCTAATAGTTTCGGGCCTGCAAGTTACGTTTTTGATTAAATTAAGTGGTAATTTGTGATTGCGAGCTGCTGAAGCAGCTTCCATCTCTTCAACAACCCACAATCACCCCTCATCTTTGCAGTACCGCACGGCTCTTGGCTGCTGTAAGCCTCCTCATTCTGACATGGATTGTTTGACAACGTGAAACACCTCAGCTTGCCAATAAACCTCGTCCATCATTTCCATCTTGAACCTAATTACCAAAACAATGAAAGGAATTTCAAAGTAAGCATGTGCCATCGGCCCCAAGGGGACAGATGTCTGTGATGTTTTGGTTTCGAGAAATGAGGCAATGTTGCTCACCACATAGAATTGCATAAGGTCATAGGGGAGGAGATGCTGCCAAACCTGTGTTGGGAGTTGGACTAATAACGCCTGGATCTCTGTGCAATGCAGGAGGTCTAATGGCCTGAATCTGGCTCCAGTCACCTCGAAGTTTGGACAAAATAGATGTGTACATGACACATTTTAAACATGTGTAGAACAGTGATGAATATTGTGCTTGGGTTCGATTCTTGACTGGGGTTACTTGCTGTATGAGGTTTGTAATTTCTCCCCTTCTTCTGCATTGGTGTTCCACTGGGGTTTTCCGTTTTTCTCCTGGTAGTCAAACAGTCCAATGCAGGACCCTCCTGAAACATAATCTTTAACTGCTAAATAAGAAATTAAATTGGAAAACCCTCAAAACACAGAATACAAACTATTATTATTTTACCAGGTGAGGCCCACTGAGCTGTATAGCCTTTTTTCAGAATAGACCTGGACTCAAATGAGAGCTCACCTCAGTGGCTTATGATATGGAACTGTATTGCAGCCAAATTCTCTAAATGCATGTTTCTAAATGTGGAGAAAAATCAATGCCACTACGTGGAGAGAATTTTTTTTTAACTCCAATTATAAATGCGTCAGGGTTGGAATTGAACCCATGACATTCTGCATACCATGTGAGGTAGTTAACATCTCGCCACCACAACACAATATATCACACAAACAAATTACAATGAACACACTCACTCCCTTGCTCTGTACACACTCTACACGCGTTACTCACTCTCAAACACTCGCCCCAAGCGCACCTCTCGCTGCTGTCCCCAACTCCTCTCTCCGGTCTGCTCTTGGTGACGTCACCCGCCTGACAGAGGGGGAGGCGCCGACTCTGAAGGTGACGTCAACGCGCGACACTCCCGCTCCCCACACTAGGCCTCGGCAAGGTAAGGTAAATTACCTTTTTTACCGGGTAAAAGGGGTAAACGGAAAATGTTTCGACATGCCAAGGGGTAAAGTAAAGGGTAGGGTAAAGGTAGCTCAGAAGAATTACCCGGTACGGTAAATGTAGCGCGAATAATTACCCGGTAACTACAGTACCTTGTTAACCGCTAAAAGCTCTGTGGCGCAGTCCGTGGCCTCCATTTTAAATTGCGATAATTGATGTCGGACCAGACGGAAACGGTCCACGTTCTTGAGGCAGAGATACTAGAGGACGAGGTCGAGGATGCCAGCAATGGCATTTTTGGGGTTGCTGCGAACAGCAATCGAAAGAGGCAGCGGCATGCGTTCCCGTGGGAGCACACACATGATTGGATGGAGGGTGATCCCCATGTACAGCAAGGGAAGCGGCAGTGCGTGCACTGCCACAAGTGGTTTTCCACCCACACGAACGCGTCGGGGTGGAAAGCCCACCTCAAGAAGCACAACGTGCTCGCCCCAGGCAGCGAGGTCGGGACGTCGGCGTCGGCTGCCTGAAGGTTCCGTCTTACTGGGCCGGAGCGCCGCAGGATCTTATTGCCTATCGTTCGTCCGAGGACGATGGCAATGACAAACTTGATCAGGTTGTTGATGAGATTGCCATCGACCAAGACGACTGGGACAAGGAGGTTATGGAGGACGGTGTCGTCGACAGCCTCAACGCCCGATTCGAGAGTATTCTATATGTATAAAGCGCTCTAGCTAGCATTTATCGTTATAAACCTTTTTCATGTGTTGTATCCCTGTAATTTCCCTGTAATCGGGTAATTTGTATGGGACAAGGTAGACTCGTTGCTTTTTACCTTACCTGCTAAAAGGTAAAAGGTAGGGTAGAGCGATGACACACACACACGCAGATGGCACACACACGCAGAGTATGCTCACGCGCAGAGTACCCTCACGGAGTACAGACTCACACACGAAGAGTGCACTCACACACAGAGTACGCTCACGGAGTACACTCACACAAATTAGTACACTCACTCGGAGTATTTTTCTCCGGGTCCTTCGATTTTTCCCTCCATATTTAGAAACATGCATTTAGATTATCGAGCTGCTATAATCTTCCACGTTTCGATTTAAAGCTTTCGTGACTGCAGGGATTCATCTTCTTGGTTCTTTCGGTAAAGTCACGTAGAAGGGAAGTAATAAAATAATAAAAATAAAACATAATAAAACTTGCGTTGTGGCCGAAACGTCGTGAGAATTGTTTTATTTTTATTATTTTATTACTTCCCTTCTACGTGACTTTACCGAAAGAAGCAAGAAGATGAATCTTCCACGTGATAAGTCATTTCGTTGAGCTATCATCTATGGCCAGGTGGCTTCTGAAAAAGATCTAATAGCTCAGTGAGCCTTGGTTGGTAATATAAAAAAAAGTTGTTCATCGGTCTAAAGGGTGCATCAGCAAAACCAACTCGGCAGAACGCTCCTGAATTAGAGTGCTGAGACTCATTGTGGTAATGTACTCGAGTGAGCACCATGGTGGCTGGGAGATGTTAACTGCCTCTCCTGGAATACAGGTGGTGGGTTCGATCCCGACTCCTGCTGTATATTTGCAGTTTGCGTGTCTCTCTCCCCGTGGTCGCGTGGATCTTACCCCAGATCCTCCAGTTTTTCCCTCCACATTAAGAGTCAACATCGCCACGCGTTTAGAGTATTTGACCGATATACATTTTCACACGTTGATAAGCCACTTTGTTTTGGGCAGGTCGCTTCTGAAAAAGAGCGGTGTAGCTCAAGTGGGCTTGGCCTGGTAAAATAAAAACTGTAGAAATATTTAAAAGAAACAAAGTTTCAAAGTCGTGAGCCAGATGAAGACAAATTAAACTTAAGCAGAGAATTAAAGCAAATGCAATCAGGCAAGGGCAGGAGGCAAGGCCCCGCGTTGTAATGTTCCAACCTGGACATCGATTCCATACTCGTTGCTACTCAATTGATATCCCTACGAGAGAGAGGAGCGAGGCTCTACCTGGGTAAACAACAACAACCACCACGACACCAACAACCACGATGTGAACTTCTCACCTCGGTTCTCAGTGAGCGCGCGCAGAGCAGTAGCTTCCTCGTATATCGTGACGTCACGCGGCAGCAGAAGGTGACATGACCTCACTTACGGGGTTCACACAATCCCCTCCCCCAAAGAGCGGCAGTGTAATTGATAAATTATGTTAATAAGCGGGCCCATGTGGGCTCATTGGGCTTGGCTGCTGAACCCGTCGCAATGAAATAGCGACGGTATTCATGAATACACTATGTTAATGAACCGCCAGTCAAAAACCTTGGTCGCGAGGGGGGGTTGAATATCTTGGTGACATGACGTCACTAGCGGGATACAGCTCCCCCTGGCGTCTCACGCCGACGAGTTAATGAGTGGTGACGTCACTGTGTGTGTGTACACTGTGTATGTACAAACTGTGTGTGTACACTGTGTTGGCACAGTCGGGGGTACAGGTGGTGCATCGGCCAGTCAACGGAGTGAGTCGACCCATGGCACCTGGGTCTACCCCGTGCACATAGCCTGGCACAAGCGCCATGGTGCCGTGACCGCCACTTAGTGGCGAATGGCGGTTGTTATATGCTGTGCGGGTACATTGTTTACGCTCGTTGTGTATGTACATGGTGTGTGTCCACCTCGTGGGTATACTGTGTATACTGTGAGGGTACACCGTGTGTGTTGCCGCTGTGCATGTACATAATACATGTCTACATTGCGTATGTGTGTACACAGTGTGTGGGTGGTCCGAATCAGTCGGGCGGCATTATAATTTCATCAAGCTGCGCGATGCTGTGTGGAAGCTACCTGGTCTGTCCCTCTGCACGGTGCTTCGGGTCTTCTTGGCCACAGTCATACCCTCCCTTCTATAGGCATGTGAAACGTTGACCCCTCCAAATGGAACATCTGCGCCAGTAAGGAACATTCAGGCTGCCATGCCTATTCAGATTGAGGGAAGCCAGGTGGTAGCACATTCTCTATTTATTGCAGAAGTTCAAGGTTCAAATCAGACAGGCGCCCCTGTCTTCTCCAGTAATATAACCAAAATATGCACCGTCTGCTTAACAGCGGATGTAAACATACTATTGTGCAGGGGCGGTTTCTTCATTAGGGCGATTGGGCGACGCACCACCAATGTCATTCAACCAAAGAGTCACGCTAGCCGTCACTGTCAGCCTCTGGATATAGTCCAATCAGCGTCATGTCACGTTCTGTGGAGTACCGCCTCTTTTTGGGCGATTTCACTACGGCTGAGAATCGCCCCGAGTGGCCCCATAGACTTACATTCAAAGATGTTTTTTTTCGAACGGGGGCGCTGCAATGCATTCTCTATGGCTTCCGGGAGAGCATGCACTAACGTGCTTACGTCATCATACGTGCTAACGTCATCATACGTAAGCACGTTTCATCCAACAATATAATTTATCGCCACCTAGTGGAATCTTTAATAAAATAAACTTGAGTGGTTTGTTTTAAGTGAGTATATAAACAAACAAGATGTATTGTAAGAGTCACTTTATTTTTCATTAATATTAAAGAAGTGAAATTGCCTTTACATGCTTAAGCTGTTAATTTATTCATTGCATGGGTGGACCTTATCCCTATCAATCATCCAGACATTTGCCCCCCCTGAGAGATTTTGCAGGAGCCGCCACTGCTAGTGTCATTCAAAACCCAGTCATTGCATGCTAATGTCATGGTCAATATTTGTGTAATTCCAAACATCCAGAAATTACATAATGGAGATTACACATCAAGCATCGCCCCCTCGTGACAGACTCATGCCCACATGCAGGCTGGTGCAGGGCCACCTTATGCCACACAGGGGCAGCTTCCACTTGGGGGTGCTCTTCGAGTGTTTGTGATGAGATATGATACAAAACTCAGAGTTGCCGAGGCAATTAAGCAAGTACCATATAAAACACATTCCTGCAGAGGGAGCTGGTAGTAACGTTGGGTTGTTCGGTCAATGGCCAGGGTCAACGGCGGCGTGGTGTATTCCGCAAATATGCCCGACTGTGAGGGCGGGCACAAGCCGGCGTGAGTAGATTAAACGTTGAGTTTTATAAGGGCACCACGGGGTGATCATCCCCTCCCCACCCAGCCCCACCCCCCACCCAGCCCCTCCCCACCCAGCCCCTCCCCACCCAGCGCCTCCCCACCCAGCCCTACCCTCCCCACCCTCCCCTCTCCACCCAGCCCCACCCCTCCCATTTTTGGATGCACGACAGACGGACGGACAGGATAATCCCCTGTGGGCTAGTGTAACCAGGAGGTTACTACCAGTATGACATTGGGAGCTTATTGGCTCTCGCTCCTGGTTAGATATCTACCCAACCCACAGGTTCACAAACTCTGGCTGCTCTTACGCTGCAGGTTGAACCTAGAAATTGAGTGTTCAACTCCACATTCTTTCATTAAAGGCCTGTGACAAAGGTGAATCTATTGTCTCAAGCTTACACATCTACCGGGTCTCCATTTGACTTGGTATTGTCTAAGAATTTCACCCACACCTCTACTTGAACATACTGCTTGGAGTTGCCTCGCTCTGCATCAGTCAGAATTCCCCTCTGTTTCACGTTGCCTCCATCGATGTGAAGGTCGGATTTTGGAGTTGAATCTTCATCTACATATTTTATCTTCAATTATTCGCTATTCAAATCACTTCGATTTCAGACTCCACTCCTTGAGGATCTTCTGATGCCTGTGTGTTATCTGTTGTCTTTGAAGATGTGATCATGAATGTGCAAACGCCTTCCCTTACAGATTGCACTTGAAAGATGTATCTCCTGTGTGTGTTCTCTGGTGTTTATTAGGAGCAGATTAAACTGAAAATGCTTTGCCACACACAGTACACTTAAAGGGCTTTTTCCGGTGTGTGTTCTCTGGTGGCTCTAAATAACTGATGACCATGAAAATTTCTTCTCACACACAGTGCGCTTAAAAGGTTTCTTTCCTGTGTGTGTTCTCTGATGCTGTGTCAAATTTCCAGTACAATCCATGCTGTTTGCATTCTGGTCGCATTGTTTGAATATATGAATAAGTATGTTTCCATACTTATTCATATATTCAGGGTATAATAAAAAAGATTCCCTAATTCATCACACGGGCTGTTAAGGCATATAATGAGGGCTAATATGCCTGAAAACCCTATTATGTTCAAAATGAATGTCAACCCAAAATTCCAAGCACACAATTTTGACTGTCTGGCTACCAAAAGAATATTTATAAAATTAAAATTCAGCAAATATATCAAAGGATGTTGAAAATAATACTATTTGTATTATGCAGAAATGTATAAATTAATGTTCAATCGCAACTTCGAGGCGTGAAGCCAGGCTCAGACTTGTTTGAATGCTTTGATGAACAGATCTAACTTTAGCTGGAAATGTGCTGTCTTAATATATTTTACAGCAGATACAAACTTGACACTGTCACACACTGGCATGGTAAAATGTGATGGTGTGTCCAGAACCATGCCTGGCCGCCTTCATCTGCTCAGTATTAATGTTTCCTCACTTCACTATGTAATTATTTGAGGATCAATCAACATAGAAGTCCATAATAAGTTCAGCTTTCACTTATCAATGATGTTTGCTGTCGACGATTATCAAACTCTAATTGTTGAATTCATACTGCAGTGATATAACTGCGCCACCGCTCCTCACATAGATAAAGTCTTACATACACATGCATTGCACGTGAATCATTAACATATGCTATAAAAAAAAACAGCCACATTTATGACGAATTGGAATTAATCTCATCAGTGCTCATGCCATGATAGGTGCAATTTAAGGCCATGTAAGTGTGGATCACTTGTCAGTAGAGCATGCGAATGGTCCAGGTGTCAAGAGATGACTGACAGATGCACCAGCTGTGCTCCCAGCTTTCTTTCTGCATTTAAGCACCCAGCGTTCCACCCATTCATGTGAGCGTCGCTCATTCGACCTCATCATTGTTGCAGAGCAAATACCTCCAACTGCCCTGCAGCATACCTTACGGGCCTCCTCCAGAGACCGATCTTCACACCTGGCACCAGTCATCGGCAGGTCCGATCACCTCCACATCCTCTAATCTCTTCTCTAGCCAATGCCATGACTGTTTTAGCCCATAATATCTGGACTAACAGAAGCTGCTTGAGCATGCGGTGTCTGGGAATGTGGGATTCATGGTCAAACCAATGGAGCCTTGCCTGCCAAATAGACTCACTGATTATATGCTATATTAATATATTTTGGATCTGTAAGCTTCTAATACAATATAGTCTGGTTCAATAGCGGATTGATCATAAGCAGGCCAGCCTTCATTGTATAGGCCAGCACAGACGGTTATTTAATAATAATAATAGTTCAATTTGTAACGCGCGCAAATTTGCAGACGTAGTGGCCGCAACTCAGAGGCGCGGAGCCAAGCTCAGAGTCGCTCGAAAGCATGATTGTAGAGGTGTTTTTAAGTCTCTCTTGAAAGAGGCGATTGAGGTGATGCTGCGAATATGCAGAGGGATATCGTTCCAGACTGTTGGGGCTGCCACCGAGAAGCGGCGCATAGACATGACCATCCTGGATCTTGGTATCAAGAGGAGGTCGTGAGTCGCGCTGCGCAGGCATCTGCCGTGTGCTGAGCTGCAAGTTGTCAATAATGAAGAAAGGTACGGCGGGCAGGCGGATATGAAGGCATTGTGGCAGAGGCAGGCGGTCTTGTATGTGACCCTACTGGCGATGGGTAGCCAGTTGAGAGCACGGAGACAAGCTAGTGAGTCGAGACGGGATGAGTGTGGGAAATGACGACGCGTGCTAGGTTGTTTTGTAGTCTTTGAAGTTTCTTTAGGTTGCCAGCTGAGGTCCGGACTCGGCCGGAGTTGCAATAGTCAAGGCGAGACCCAACTATGCAACATGCCAATGTGTTGGCAATTTCAGTAGAGATTTAAATAAGTTAATATTTGCATCCACAGAGAAAGGAGTAATATCTGTAGCCAAGAAGACTCCCAGCAGCTTTGTTCTTTCGTTTCTTTCTAAAGCTGCTTGTCCTGGTGAGGGTCGCAGTGGCAGCACGTTGAGTATGGCGGTCCAGGCCTCCCTTTCCCTGGCGACAGACTCGAGCTCTTTGTTGGGAATTCCTAAGCGTTCCCAGGCCAGCCGAGTGACAGTCCCACCAGCGTGTCCTGGGCCAGCCCCGGGGTGTTCACCCAGTGGCACATGCCTGGTAGAGTTCCAGGGGGAGTCCAATGGGGGGGCATCCATACATATATTCTGTATTGATATCATCCCTGGGGCCCGGCCCAGGGTTGTGTTCGCCAACAAGCACCTTGTGGCCGGGAGACCCACGTATCCCGGTCTGAACAACTCTGCAGAGCAAGCGTCAGCTGCAGACAGAAAAACATATCCACACCATCTCCGTGAGTATTGAGGCACAGAGGAATGCATATATACACAGTCACACATGACTTACACGTTTATACATATTCATATTTTCAAGATATAGTGAAAGAGATTCCCCAATTCATCACACGGGCTGTTAAGGCACACAATGAGAGGGCAAATGGTCATAAATATGCCTGGACACCCGAGTATCTTCAAATTGAATGTTTACCAAAAACTCCAAGCACACAATTTCGGCTGTCTAGCTACAACAGGAATATTTATTTAAGAAAAATTAGCTAACATAGCAAAGGCTGTTGAAAAGAATACTATTTGTATTATGCAGAAATGTATAAATTAATGTTCATTTGCAACTTAGAGGTGTGAAGCCAGGCTCAGATGAGCTTGAATGCGAGGATGAACAGATCTAACTTCAGCTGCATATGTGCAGTGTTAATTTCCTGACTGTTTCCATTCTTATAAAATCTTGTTCTGTACCTGTTGAATTCCATAGCTAAATGGGGCCTTGCATGTTCTACAAAAAGATCACCTCCCTGGGAAAATCTTGACTTAAAACTTTTGTCACAGCAGGAATTCATATTCTTTGGTTATTTCGGAAAAGTCACGTAGATAGAAAATAATAATTCAAATAAAGTGAATAGAAGAAAAAAACGACTAATGTAGACTGTAGCCTGGTTATTAACCTCAGTGAGCATACTGGCCGTCTATAATGTAGACTGTAGCCTGGTTCTTAACCTCCGTTAGTGTATTGGCAGTCTATAATGTAGACTATTGCCTGTTTTTTTGATGAGACCTTTGCAATGGACGAGACCTTGGCGATGGACACTCACAGCTTTGTATAGAAAAAAAGTCCAGGCAGCTCCAACATAGTGTTACAGAAACTAATGAAAGAATGCTGCTAGACTAATTTGAAGTGAGACTTTGGATGCCAAACCAGAGCTGGTCGTGAACACATTAACCAGGTATAGGAGCTCCTCCACCACGTGTAGAACTACCTGATTATTCATGGAGAGCTGAGCAGGTGCAGTGTTGTATGACATTAAATTCCCAGGGAGGTGTTCTTTGGGTCTTTCGGTAAAGTCACGTCACTTTACCGAAAGACCCAAAGAATATGAATTCCTGCAGTTACGAAAGCTATAAGTCAAGATTTTCCCAGGGAGGTGATCTTTTTGTAGAACATATGCAAGGACCCATTTCGTCATAGAATTCTCCATGTACAGAACACGATTTTACAACTCAATATCATTGAGTAGCCATGACCAGATCATCAACATGCGTAACATGGTTGACCAGCAGGGGACGATCCCTTGACGACAGCCAGGCATCGATTAGCATATCATTGTTACTGTATGAAATGCAATTTTTTATAGGGCCATTGTGAGCTTCTCAAAACACATCATTATTTGAAAATGCTACGTAATGTAATGCATGGGGCCAGAGGGAATTTCAGCCACAAGCCAAATTGAACAAGAAAGGGATCCGACTCCTGGTCACGCAGCTTTAGATGGGCCAGCCAAAAATCATAAAAATCCTCAACGAATGTGAGCAGAGGCAGAGACATCGAAAACAAAAAACAATCCAAAACCCCAAGCCTATTTATGGTACTATAGGCCGTAATTACACCAAGAAAGCAGAGATCTAGTTTCTGCTGAAAATCCGTACCCCTGTGTTATAGCTGATGGACAGAAAATACAACAGCACGGAGGTTACATTCTTGAAAAGTGCCGTGTGAAAGCTAAAATGCCGATATTCAATACTAAACCCTTACCTAAATAATGGGGTTAGGTAAACGGCAACTAAACTATACATCACAATTGAAATAAGTACTGTACTGTATTCCAAATAAACTAAATTACTGAAATAAATGTGGAGAAACTGTATACGAAACATTCCAAGATGAGTATAAATGTATATAAATAAAGCAGACTGTGTATTTTTGAGAACCAAATTGCGCCAACACTATGAAACATACACACATCAAAAATTCCATACGTACTCAAGGAAGGTTATTATGTTTTTCACGCAATTTTTAGCTTACCTGTTCACCTTCAACACCTGTAACCTGCACACTGTTGTATGTGTCGGGTTATGAAATTTTGATGAAAATAATAAAAATTAATAATTTTCCCAAAAATGCGCAAATCGCATTAATTATGTTAATGTGTGTATTAACATGCATAAATTATGATAATGCATGTGATTATATGCATAAATTATGATAATCGCTGAGATAATCGTAGTAATTTATGCGGATGCTTGCGATGATGTTAATGTGTGCAGTTGTGATAATTAGGCTTAGCTTCGTTTATCCAGAGTTATATCAATCAGGATAACACGATTATCGTCGATTAAACATTTACTGATTATCTTAGTGTGTTTATATTATTTTAGGTCTCCAGTTTCATATCTCATCACAGGATACAGTTATCAAGAATAAGATAGTTTTGCATGGACTTGGAAAGAAGCACTCGAACAGTTGGTGTTAAGCAATTTTATTCTAACAAGCATGTGACATTCTATCATGCAGGTCAAGCATGCGTCAATAATTCAGGAATAACCAAACTCTTATGCATTTGCGATACTATGCATTCGATTAATATGAATAACTAAAATTCTTATGCAATTACGATATTATGCATTTGACTAAAATGAATGAATAAACACTTATGCATTTGCGATACTATGCAATTACCTAATATGAATGACTAAATATTTCTTATTCATGTACTCGACGGCAGCACTGCTTTGCACGATCAGTTGATATTGAATGCACCACCTCAAAATGGCAACCCTTTTTGAAACGCAAAGACAATATTTTTTTTAGTCTTATTCGTGTGCGTGCTGTGTGTGCGTTGTCCCCTCGTAATATTAATTGTGTCGTTAGCTTGTGAGGTGTAGGAGGATACAAACAGCGGCCAGAAGTTTTCTCTGGCTTGGGCGTGGCCGCCGCGAGCCCCTGCGTGTCTCTGCTTGTGCGATCTCTCTCTCTCTCCACTGCTGGATGACGAGTTGGCACGACGCTCAGTGACGCCCGGTGACGTCCGAGTCGTGCTGCTCTTGCGCTCTCTCTCCCTCTACTACTAGATGACGAGTTGGCACGACGCTCGGTGACGCCCGGTGACGTCCGAGTCGTGCTGCTCTTGCGCTCTCTCTCTCTCCACTGCTGGATGACGAGTTGGCACGACGCTCGGTGACGCCCGGTGACGTCCGAGTCGTGCTGCTCTTGCGCTCTCTCTCTCTCCACTGCTGGATGACGAGTTGGCACGACGCTCGGTGACGCCCGGTGACGTCCGAGTCGTGCTGCTCTTGCGCTCTCTCTCTCTCCACTGCTGGATGACGAGTTGGCACGACGCTCGGTGACGCCCGGTGACGTCCGAGTCGTGCTGCTCTTGCGCTCTCTCTCTCTCCACTGCTGGATGACGAGTTGGCACGACGCTCGGTGACGCCCGGTGACGTCCGAGTCGTGCTGCTCTTGCGCTCTCTCTCTCCCCACTGCTGGATGACGAGTCGGTTTTGGTTGATGCTGGTTGATCTGGGTGTGTATTAGACACACGGCGCATTCAACAGCGCTGTCCTTCTCCTCACAGCCGTTTGACCAGGCTTTCTCCACTGCTTCGCGCTCTCTGCTTTGCTCGCTTGGTCGACGCTTGGCGATCTCCGCCCTTTTACAGGTTGATTGCTTGTCGTCGCTCGTCACTCTCTCTGCTCCGTGCTTCCCTTGTTCGTGCAGCTGCCAGCTTCACTCGCACTTAACTTCGTTCTGCGAGAAGCGACACCTGCTATCGGCATCGGTGTTTCGTTTCCTCACGACGCTCCGCCAGCCGGAGCACGGCTGAAACCCAGCCCCGACCCAGGTTGAACTCAGACTTCTGCGACTCGAACGACCCCTCCTCGTTCCATCACTTCTCGAGGCACAACCGCCCCAGCTCTCTTGCGAGCCCCGTCGCAACACTGCGTCGCAAGCCGAGTTGTGAGACTGAGCGCGACTCGGACAGACTGCTCTCAGACTGTCACTTTAACGATGTCTCGTCGTTCCATCTCTCCTCGAGGCACGACGCGCCTCCGCTCTCTTGCGAGCCCCGTCGCAACACCGCGTCGCAAGCCGAGTTGCGAGACTGAGCACGACTCAACCCAGACTGCTCTCAGGCTGCCACTTTAACGATGTCTCGTCGTCCCATCTCTTCTCGAGGCACGACTGCCACAGCTCCCTTGCGTGCCCCGTCGCACCGCTGAGCGCGACTCGGACCGACTCAACCCAGACTGTCCTTTCGCGGTGTGCGCCCGTGCTAACTCAAAACGTGACTCCCCTCTCTTCGCGTCTCTTGCGAGAGAAAACAAACAAGACAGAGCGAGAAGAAGCAGACACCCCCCCCCCCCCTTGTGACCTTTTGCTCCCTCCTTGCCCGTCAGACCCCGCTGAAAGACAAACGTGGCTGAGGAGATGTTTGTAGTACATTTATGTGGTCCTGTGTGTTACATTTATTCTTGAATTATATTTTATGAGTTCCTTCGGTCTTAGTATCGTGGTAATCATTCGTCTATGTTTAATGAATATTCGTAATGATTCTCGTCACATTATTATTTTGGCTTCGCCAAGTTTAGTTCTCCAGAGATTGGTGTTTATTCTGAGTTATATTTTAATGTCCTGAGGTTAAGCGTAATTATGTTTCCACTTAAGCTTTCTGGAATTCGTACTCTTTAGTTTTTATTTTTATTTTTTTGGAAGGTCGTGTAGGTAGGAAACATATAATAATAGAAAAAATATTACTGTTTGTTGGTTAATTATCTTTGTTAAGTTTCTACTTTTCGGTAAGGAAAACGTTAAGAAAACGCGAAGTTTCAACCGTTATTTATTCTGCCCTTATCTGTACATCTCCAGATGTCTTGGGAGGCTAGTCCATACATCTTTTGTCCATCTGGATGTCTATGACCTCTTTGTGACCGAATTCTCAACATTTTAACCGCCCTCCATGTTTCATGGATTCCTGGTGTGCTTGTGAGGAGAAGTGAGTTGTTTTCATTAATTAATTAAAAAAAAAGGTGTATATATATAGATTAAAAAAAAATTATTATATATTTTTTTGAATTGTTCTTAATTAAAAAAAGGGTATAGACACAACAACACTCCAACACCCTGCCGCTGCTATATTTTTTCTCATTTACCACATTATCCTTACATATTATAAGGCCAGCATTTTTCCCACAAAATTCATTAACTTCCGGCTCCTTACTGTCCTCTCTGCACACGCACAGCTCACCTCTAATATACTGCAATATTTCATCATGGAACCTTTGCCAGTACTAAAATATGAGAATAGGTTTTCCACGTTTTTCTGGCAACAAAACAGGTGTTAAGATGTTAAAACACCAAACTGAAACCTTTTACAAGTGTAATGGGTTCTGGAGACACTTGTAGAGGTAACTTCTTTATTACAGTGATACCTCGGTTCACGAACGCTTCAGTTCACGAACAACTCGGTTCACGAATAGAAAATTTCATAAAAATATGCTCCGGTTCACGAACTCCGCTTCGGTTCACGAACAGGAGCCGCGGCCATTTTTATGCTAATTCCAGGCTGTCACATGGTCGTGACTTCCTGTAGGAAGATCGTGGAGAGAAGCAGAGACAGAAAGAAGTACTGTGAGTACTGTGAAGACACTTTGAGTGACTTTTTGGTGTGCTTTTTAGCACATACAGTACTGTACTACTGTACTGTACAATACTGTACTTACTGTATTGTACAGTTCACCCGTTTGAGTGCTTACTGGGACTCTCCCTCCAAAAAATAACCGCCTCCCACCCGCCTCCCACCTGCCTTCCTCCATGCCAGAAGTCATCTCAAGCAAGGTTAGTGTTCTCTCTTTATACATTACTATACTGTACAGTACTACAGTAATGTGTATTGTCATTTGTTTCATATTTTTGTGCTTCAAAAACCAAAAAAAAAGGTCAGAACGGATTAACCGGATTTACATTGAACCCTATGGGAAAATGTGCCTCGGTTCACGACCAATTCGGTTCACGACCAGAGTCAGTTCACGAATTAAGTTCGTGAACCGAGGTATCACTGTACAATCCAACACTCCAACAGTCATTTTACTCTGTTACAGCCTAGGTGCACAGCTTAGATCCACTACTCTGGCTACACTCTGGAACTCGCCCTCACAAGGACGTACAGCCGGGAGTTCCAGAGTCCCACCACTGGCTCTCACAGCATCCCAGGGTCCTGAGATGGCTGGTCTTGGGTCTTGGGTCTTGAGCTACAACTGGCCCTGATCGTCCAGGGAGCTCCCCTTTTATGCCTAGTCCCCAACGAGGGGTGGGGCCGTGTGCGCCCCCAGATATCCCACAGAGCACACACAGCCCCCCCCGTTGGTGGCGCCAAGGGGCTTAAGCGTCTGGGCCGCCCGGGAACCCAGCGCCTGGCGCCAAGAGGCTTAAGCGTCTGGGTCGCCTGGGAACCCAGTGCCCGGCGCCAAGGGGCCCAAGCGCCTGGGCCGCCCAGGGTCCCAGAGCCCCCAGCAGCCCCTCCCTTCTTATGTCACTACACAAGGAATCATGTGTGCATTAACCACAATACTTGTGGTCAGAATGCAAACAAAAACATACTCTGATAGAAAATGCATTCTTGATTTGAAGCTTTCGTAACTGTAGGAACTCATACTCTTTGGTTCTTTCGGGAAAGTCACATAGGTATAAAATAAAATAAATCACGACGTTTCGGGTGCAACACAAGCGTCCATTATCAGGTGGGAAAGCATGGTCTGAGGCAGACTGTTTTAAAAGGTTTGAAATGGGTGTAGCCCAAGGGTCATAAAGAAGTGGCCAGGGCTAGTGTTGTTAATGTGATAAATTAGCATGTTAATGTGAAATCGAAGAGTCGTGCAATCCAAAACGGCCTCCCTATGATAGAGAAGGAGCGAGGTTCTACCTGGGTAAACAACTACCACCACGACAACAATAACCACGATGTGAACTTCTCACTTCGGATCTCAGTGAGCACGCACTAAAATAAATCACGCTTGCTAACACAGAGCGCACGCCCGGGATATACTGCCGAGATCATCGATGACCTCGCTGCCGAGAAAGTTCAGCAGTATCTGACAAGCACAACGGGGTGGAAGCCAGATGCCAATTGCCCAAATCCCCCATTTAACATCCTTGCCGAGCACGCGCACATGTGTGTGTGAGATTTGCTCGCGAGCGTGCGGAATTCCGATGGCTGGGACGGGATAGCACCATTGCAAGTATTCTTCTAGAGGAGGAGAAGCTCGCCAGGACGGTGAGGGGGGGGGTCGAGGAAGCCTCCGGGATCCCGTGAGACAACCCCAGGATGGGTGGCAGGGATACAGACTGGTATAGGAGATATCGTAGGCCATGTGACTCAAGTACGCAAGGAGGTAACCCAAGTATGCGGGGAGGTAACCCAAGTACACCTGAATGTGACCAAGCTGCAGTCCACAGCGGAGATAGTCCAGTCCAAGGTGGGAGGGCTACGCTCCATGGTCGGGCGGCTACCCAGGCGAGTATCTCAATAAGAGGCAGAACTCGAACAAATGCGCACTGGGAGGGTAAGGGGGAGTGAGAAAGGGGCCTCTAAAGGAGCCACCGCCCTTCCCCGTGCGTGCTATCTATAGTGAGGGAAAAAAGTATTTTGATCCCCTGCTGATTTTGAACGTTTGCCCATTGACACAGAAATGACCAGTCTATAATTTTAATGGTAGGTTTATTTGAACAGTGAGAGGCATAATAACAACAATAAAATCCAGAAAAACGCATGTTAAAATGTTATAAATTAATTTGCATTTTCATGAGGGAAATAAGTATTTGACCCCTCTCAATCAGAAATATTTCTGGCTCCCAGGTGTCTTTTATACAGAAAACGAGCTGAGATTAGGAGCACACTCTTAAAGGGAGTGCTCCTAATCTCAGCTTGTTACCTGTATAAAAGACACCTGTTCACAGAAGCAATCAATCAAATTCCAAACTCTATACCATGGCCAAGACCAAAGAGCTCTCCAAGGATGTCAGGGATGAGATTGTAGACCTACACAAGGCTGGAATGGGCTACAAGACCATCACCAAGCAGCTTGGTGAAAAGGTGACAACAGTTGGTGCGATTATTCGCAAATGGAAGAAACACAAAAAAACTGTCAATCTCCCTCGGCCTGGGGCTCCATGGAAGATCTCACCTCGTGGAGTTGCAATGATCATGAGAACGGTGAGGAATCAGCCCAGAACTACACGGGAGGATTTTGTCAATGATCTCAAGGCAGCTGGGACCATAGTCACCAAGAAAACAGTTGGTAACACACTATGCCATGAAGGACTGAAATCCTGCAGCGCCCGCAAGGTCCCCCTGCTCAAGAAAGCACATATACATGCCCGTCTGAAGTTTGACAATGAATATCTGAATGATTCAGAGGACAACTAGGTGGTCAGATGAGACCAAAATGGAGCTCTTTGGCATCAACTCAACTCGCCGTGTTTGGAGGAGAAGGAATGCTGCCTATGACACCAAGAACACCATCCCCACCGTCAAACATAGAGGTGGAAACATTATGCTTTGGGGCTGTTTTTCTGCTAAGGGGACAGAACAACTTCACCGCATCAAAGGGACGATGGACGGGGCCATTGTTGTGTCTATACCCTTTTTTTTATTAAGAACAATTAAAAAAAATGTATTATATTTTTATATTATCTATATATCTTTTTTTTTAATTAAACAATGAAAACAACTCACTTCTCCTCACAAGCACACCAGGAATCCATGAAACATGGAGGGCGGTTAAAATGTTGAGAATTCGGTCACAAAGAGGTCATAGACATCCAGATGGACAAAAGATGTATGGACTAGCCTCCCAAGACATCTGGAGATGTACAGATAAGGTGCAGAGTAAATAACGGTTGCAACTCGCGTTTTCTTAACGTTTTCCTTACCGAAAAGTAGAAACTTAACAAAGATAATTAACCAACAAACAATAATATTTTTTTTTTATTAGTATATGTTTCCTACCTACACGACCTTCCTAAAAACTAAAGAGTACGAATTCCAGAAAGCTTAAGTGGAAACATAGTTGCACTTAACCTCAGGACATTAAAATATAACTCAGAATAAAACACCAATCTCTGGAGAACTAAACTTGGCGAAGCCCCAAAATAATAATGTGACGAAGATCATTACGAATATTCATTAAACATAGACGAATGATAACCACGATACTAAGACCGAAGGAACTCATAAAATATAATTCAAGAATAAATGTAACACACAGGACCACATAAGGATCGCATACATCTCCTCGACCACCTTTGTCTTCCAGCGGGGTCTGACCTCAGAATGACCCACGCAGGCCAAGCAAGGAGGGAGCAAAAAGGTCACAGGGGGGAATCGGTGCCTGACATTCCAAAGATATCTGTTTTTTTATTCTGTTTGTTTTCTCTCGCAAGAGATGCGGAGAGAGGAGAGGGGAGTCACGTTTTGAGTTAGGCACGGACACACACCGCCTGAGGGCAGTCAGTCCGAGTCGCGCTCAGCGTTGCGACGGGGCACGCAAGGGAGCTGTGGCAGTCGTGCCTCGAGAAGAGATGGGACGACGAGACATCGTTAAAGTGGCAGCCTGAGAGCAGTCTGGGTCGAGTCGTGCTCAGTCTCGCAACTCGGCTTGCGACGCAGCGTTGCGACAGGGCTCGCAAGAGAGCTGGGGCAAATCGTGCCTCGAGGAGAGATGGAACGAGGAGGGGTCGTTCGAGTCGCAGAAGTCTGAGTTCAACCTGGGTCGGGGCTGGGTTTCAGCCGTGCTCCGGCTGGCGGAGCGTCGTGAGGAAACGAAACACCGATGCCGATAGCAGGTGTCGCTTCTCGCAGAACGAAGTTAAGTGCGAGTGAAGCTGGCAGCTGCACGAACAAGGGAAGCACGGAGCAGAGAGAGTGATGACAAGCAATGAACCTGTAAAAGGGCGGAGATCGCCAAGCGTCGACCAAGCGAGCAAAGCAGAGAGCGCGAAGCAGTGGAGGAAGCCTGGTCAAACGGCTGTGAGGGAGAGGACAGCGCCATCGAATGCGCCGTGTGCCTGAGGGCACACCGACCAACGACCAGTGTGAACACACAAGACGTCCAGAGCGACGGCGAGCATCGTGCCGACTCAACAATCAATCGAGCAGTGGAGAAGCCGGGGGCTGCCACCAAGAGAGCGCGAGCGCCACCGAGCGCCACCGAGCGACACCGAGCGACAACGAGCGCCACCCAGCGCCACCGAGCCACACGAGCGACCGAGCATCTTCAAGGACAGCATCGTGCCAACTCGTCATCTAGCAGCAGTGGAGAGAGAGAGCGCAAGAGCAGCACGACTCGGACGTCACCGGGCGTCACCGAGCGTCGTGCCAACTCGTCATCTAGCAGTAGAGGGAGAGAGAGCGCAAGAGCAGCACGACTCGGACGTCACCGGGCGTCACCGAGCGTCGTGCCAACTCGTCATCCAGCAGTGGAGGGAGAGAGAGCGCACGAGCAGAGACACGCAGGGGCTCGCGGCGGCCACGCCCAACCCAGAGAAAACTTCTGGCCGCTGTTTGTATCCTCCTACACCACACAAGCTAACGACACAATTAATATTACGAGGGGACAACGCACACACAGCACGCACACGAATAAGACTTAAAAAGAAAATTGTCTTTGCGTTTCAAAAAGGGTTGCCATTTTGAGGTGGTGCGTTCAATATCAACTGATCGTGCAAGCAGTTGCTGCCGTCGAGTTACATGAATAAAAAATGTTTAGTCATTCATTTTCGTTAACTGCATAATCACGCCAATGAAGAAGTATTTTTAGTCATTCATTTTCGTTACTGCATAATCTTGTCCATGAATTTATTGACGTATACCTGCTTTTGCATGATAGAATGTCACATGCTTGTTAGAATAAAATTGCTTAACACCAACTGTTCGAGTGCTTCTTTCCAAGTCCATGCAAAACTGTCTTATTCATAAGAGCTGTTACCTGCGATGAGATATGAAAATGGAGACCTAAAATAACATAAACACACTAAGATAATCGGTAAACGTTTAATCGATGATAATCGTGTTATCCTGATTGATATAACCCTGGATAAACGAAACCAAGCTGAATTATCACAACTGCACACATTAACATAATCGCAAGCATACGCATAAATTACTACGATTATCTCCGCGATTATCATAATTTATGCATATAATTACACGCATTATCATAGTTTATGCATGTTAATACACGCATTAACATAATTAATGCGATTTGCGCATTTTTGGGAAATTTTTTAATTTTTATTATTTTCATCAAAATTTCATAACCCGACACATACAACACCATGTACCGTCAAATCTTGGGTGAGAACCTCCTTCCCTCAGCCAGGGCATTGAAAATGGGTCGTGGATGGGTATTCCAGCATGACAATGACCCAAAACACATGGCCAAGGCAACAAAGGAGTGGCTCAAGAAGAAGCACATTAAGGTCCTGGAGTGGCCTAGCCAGTCTCCAGACCTTAATCCCAAAGAAAATCTGTGGAGGGAGCTGAAGGTTCGAGTTGCCAAACGTCAGCCTCGAAACCTTAATGACTTGGAGAAGATCTGCAAAGAGTGGGACAAAATCCCTCCTGAGATGTGTGCAAACCTGGTGGCCAACTACAAGAAACGTCTGACCTCTGTGATTGCCAACAAGGGGTTTGCCACCAAGTACTAAGTCATGTTTTGCAGAGGGGTCAAATACTTATTTCCCTCATTAAAATGAAAATCAATTTATAAATTTTTGATATGCGTTTTTCTGGATTTTTGTTGTTGTTATTCTGTCTCTCATTATTCAAATAAACCTACCATTAAAATTATAGACTGCTTATTTCTTTGTCAGTGGGCAAACGTATAAAATCAGCAGGGGATCAAATACTTTTTTCCCTCACTGTACGCGACCAATGGGGGAATCTCGTGAGAGACTGTCCCCAGATCGCCTGCACGAGAGAAGCACCAGGGTTAAACACCAAGGCCTCCTTAAAGAGGGGACCACAAAGGGGTGCAATCGACGTGGTCCAAACACAAATAAACTGTCATGATAAAGATGAGCGAGTGACCCCCACGCAGATGCCGACAACAACACCCCAGAATGCGGCGACTGCGGGTGACTGGCTGTGGGAGCTGATGGCAGGAATAATGGGGGCCACGTCGCTCGTGGAAGGGCAGGTGAACAGGCGGCGTACCCGTATTCTGCTGGACACGGAGGCGGTAACGTCACTCGTGAGTGCAACACACTGCAGCGTGGTCGGGGTTGAAGTGGGCCGCCTACAGGCCCCGGATCGTGCACTGCACACTGCAAGTGGAAGTGGGATGGGACTGCTGGGGAGGGTCACCCTTAAGGGTCGCCTCGTACACCAGGTGTGTAATCAGGAGTTATACGTGTCGAGCGTGTTATGCCACGAGTGTATTGCAGGTACCGACCTCCTGAAAAAGTTGGGGCTCAACGTGCAGCCCCGCCAACGATGCGCCACCGTGGAGGGCAGCGGGGAGCGGATTCCTTTCTTGGGACAAGAGCCGGGTTGCCCCCGCTTCGAGCCCGTGGCCGCTATCCTGGCGTCGGCCGTCACCGTCGGCATTGGTGTTCCACTGGGTTTTCCATTTTTGTCCCAAACCTAAACTCAAAATATATTTGGTGATGGTCAAACAGTTCAATGCAGGACCCACCTGAAACATAACCTTTAACTAAATAAGAAATTAAATTGGAAAACCCTCAAACACAGTACACTATTTAACATGTAGGCTTTCGCGACCAATATTATTCATAATATAGGTTTTTGGGTCAGATCGTCACCGCGCAACACGACCGCTCCCCACATTACACACACGGGGTACACTCACACAGAGTACTCTAACACACGGAGTACGCTCGCACACAGAGTGCACTCACGCACGCAGAGTACGCTTGAGGAGTACACTCACACAAATGAGTACACTCACTCACAGTATTTTTTTATTAGGGTCCTTCGATTTTTCCCTCACACATTTAGTAACATGCATTTAGATTATCTGGCTGCTATAATCTTCCACGTGATAAGCTATTTCGTTGAGCTATCATCTATGGCCAGGTGGCTTCTGACAAAGATCTAACAGCTCAGTGAGCCTTGGTTGGTAATATAAAAAAAGTTGTTTATCGGTCTAAAGGGTGCATCAGCAAAACCAACTCGGCAGAACGCTCCTGAATTAGAGTGCTGAGACTCATTGTGGTAATGTACTCGAGTGTGCACCATGGTGGCTGGGAGATGTTACTTGTCTCTCCCAGAGGTGTGGACTCGAGTCATGTGACTTGGACTCGAGTCAGACTCGAGTCATGAATTTGATGACTTGCGACTCGACTTGGACTTGCATAACAATGACTTTGTCCCACCTATGAGATGTGGACTCGAGTCATGTGACTTGGACTCGAGTCAGACTCGAGTCATGAATTTGATGACTTGCGACTCGACTTGGACTTGCATAACAATGACTTTGTCCCACCTCTGGTCTCTCCTGGTTTACAGGTTGTGGGTTCGATCCCGACCCCTCCTGTATATTTGGAGTTTGCGTGTCTCTCTCTCTCCCCGTGGTCGCGTGGATTTTCCCTCCACATTTAGAGTCAACATCACCACGCGTTTAGAGTATTTGACCGATATTCATTCCCACACATTGATAAGCCACTTTGTTTTGGGCAGGTCGCTTCTGAAAACAAGCGCGGTATAGCAGCTGAAGTGGGCTTGGCCTGGTAAGATAAAAAAAACTGTATTAAAAGAAAAAAAGTTTGAAAGTCGTGAGCCAGATGAAGACAAATTAAACTTAAGCAGAGAATCAAATCAAATGCAATCAGGCAAGGGCAAGGCCCTGCGTTGTAATGTTCCAACCTGGACATCGATTCCATACTCGCTGCTACTCAATTGATATCCCTACGAGGGGGAGAAGGAGCGAGGCTCTACCTGGGTAAACAACAACAACCACCACCGCAACAACAACCACGATGTGAACTTCTCACCTCGGATCTCAGTGAGCGCGCGCGCGGATCGGCAGCTTCCTGGTGTTTCGTGACGTCACGCGGCAGCAGGTGACATGACGTCACTAGCGGGGTACACCTCCCCCTCACGCCGATGAGGTAATGCAGTGGTGAGGTCAGTGAGCGGGGTTAGAGTTTAAGTTCATTAAGATTCCTATTCCAATTTAAAGCTTTCGTGACTGCAGGGATTCATCTTCTTGGTTCTTTCGGTAAAGTCACGTAGAAGGGAAGTAATAAAATAATAAAAATAAAACATAATAAAAAAATTCTCACGACGTTTCGGCCACAACGCAAGGAGCCGTCCTCAGGTGAAAACCAGGTCTGTCAGGGCGACAGCGTCTGAATGAAACAGCACCATGCTTGGAGCATATATTTAAGCTGGGTTGGAAGGGGGGGAAATGGCGCCTTGACAAAAGAATTTGTATATCAAGAGGAATTTAGCATATTTATGGGAAATGCAGGATTGTGATTAGTACTACTTATGCCCGTGCATTATGCAGGATTAGCAGCATCAAAGGGAGGGGATATGGGAAATGCAGGTATGTGATTAACTCAGCTTATTGTAGAGTATATTTAGTATTCTGATGATACTATGTAGTTTATACTTTAGTTGTTTACGTGGTGGTTTTAGTTACTGCAGCTACATACTATTAACACTCCTTCCCTTTATTAATGCTACCCCTATCCCCTCCCTTTGATGCTGATAATCCTGCATAATGCACGGGCATAAGTAGTACTAATCACATACCTGCATTTCCCATATCCCCTCCCTTTGATGCTGCTAATCCTGCATAATGCACGGGCATAAGTAGTACTAATCACATACCTGCATTTCCCATAAATATGCTAAATTCCTCTTGATATACAGATTATTTTGTCAAGGCGCCCTTTCCCCCCTTCCAACCCAGCTTAAATATATGCTCCAAGCATGGTGCTGTTTCATTCAGACGCTGTCGCCCTACGTGACTTTACCGAAAGAACCAAGAAGATGAATTCCTATTCAATTTATCCCTCTATTGAACATTGACCCTTTGGGTGCGTGAGCTCAACAACGTGAACATTGTGTGTACAAACTGTGTATACAGTGTATGTACAAACTGTGTATAGTGTGTGTGGGGGCCGTATAATATAAACACGTTCTACTTGATTAAAGTCTTTTTAATAAATGTATTCTCCTACAACATCAGAGTGTAGCGCCACATTAAATACGCACTGCAATGGCAATAGTTTAAAGCGATTTGAAGCATGTTTAAAAATTTTTGGGGGGGAGGGTGGGCAGAGCTTTGTGACGTCATATTTGAGGGGGGGAGGCTGACTTTTTATGACGTCGTGTGACGAAATAGGGGGGGTCAAAAATCGTCCAAAATCGCGTGACGTCATTTATGGACAGCCCCTGTATACAAACTGTGTGTACACTGTTGGCACAGTAGGGGACACAGGTGGTGCATCGGCCAGTCATCTCAGTTGAACCATAGCACCTGTTGTATATGTTGGTTATGAAAATTTGTTATGTGTTGTATGCGTGCGTGGGTGAAATTATTATGTTGTATATGTGGGTTATGAATATTCAGTGAAAATAATAATAATCAAATGAAATTTGGCCAAATGTGTAATTATCCGGAAATATGTTAATTTATGTAATTATGCACATTTAATTATGCCAATTCGAGAGGTAATCGTAGTAATTATGCGAGTGGGTGTAATTATGATAATGCAAGTCGTTATGATAACCAGACCCCGCCTCGGTGACGAGGGTGGGTTATCGATCGGAATAAGGCAATTAATCGTATGCAGTTATGCAGGTGTGGTGTAAGTATGCAAGATTAACTTAGATTAACTCGGCATCGTTGTCTAGGTTCGTCTCATTCTCGCTTTAACATTCCCAGAGTGGGTATTCGTGGTTATATTTTAGGTCCCCGGTTCACCCCGTTATCCCTTTAACATTTACTGAGTATGTATTAGTGTGTTTATTAAGGTCACCAAGTTCAGATCTCAACGCAGAAGCAGATCTTATGCATAGATTTCAGGAAAGAATCACACAACCACTTCTGTATTAATCAATTTATTACTAATTCAACCTCAACTATGATATAGTATGCGAACTCTCAATCCCGGAACGTCAACACGGCATCAATACAGTATCATCAACGATTGTCTGATTTCACTTTGACAACGGCACATGGATCCCGCATAACGCGATGGTTGTTAGTGAGAGAGAGAGTCGTTAAAATATGCAAATACTATGCTAAGAAAAACCTTAACGTTAATGAATGATTATACTCAATATTGTTCACGCAGTACCGCACTCCTTATTGATCATACGCAACCCTTATCACGTTGTTAGCACCTTGGGTCACGGGACAGTTGAATATTCTGTAGAGGATGCGAGTACGTGCGGCGATTATGACTGAAAGATACTTGAAAGATTATACGGCGATAAAAAAACACAATCAAAAACAGTTATTATTCTTAAAGGCACCAATCTCAACAGATACTTCGGCACGTTATCTGACAACAGAATGGCTCAGAGTAAGGGCCTGCGACGGTGCTCCTTTCCCAAAGATCGTTATCTTATACCAAGTTTACTAATTGGGGACCAGATCACCTGATAAGGATCTGGTGGGCCACCACTCCCCACGTGAGCGTGGCTCGGCGGAAGGAGGTGCCAAGAATCAATTCGTATTGATGGATCTGTTGGGAATGTATGCGATTAAGAGTACAGCCCACTAAATATTAAAGATAAAAATTACGAATACACTTATAAACGACGGATGGCCATCACTCGGTCTTCGTTGTGATGCCTTCACAGCCACGGATGGCTTATGGGTTCGAGTGTGTTTGAGTGGTAAGAGTTGTCTTGAATAGTCAGTGTTCAGAGTCGGTTCTTTATGTCAAACAGACGCCTGGTGGTCGTGTGGTGAGGGGGCGGTGCGCGTCATACGTATCAGTCGCTCCCCTGTCACCGTGGTGAAATGGTTTGGATGCCTGTTGATACGCTGTCGCAGTTCGGAACCCGGTCGGTAGGTGGCGCCCACAGCTCGCTCGCAGCGTGCAGTGTTGGGTTGTCGACCAGGGTGAGCACGGAGCCTCGTCGCCAAACCGCGACGCTCGCCACTCCGGCGGCAGCAGAGACCTCCGACTCGGCAGAGGTTGACCCACGCAGGCCGAGTTGAGCTGTCAAGCGGGTCTTGCCCGCCTGCAGAGGAGATGGGGAGCCGCTTGAGTCGAGCCCCGAGAGCCGGCTCCGGTGAGCCGATCGAACTCGGCTGAGTCCCAGACGAGCTGAAGAGTCGAGCCGACCCGCTGGTCGCAGCTCGCTCCTGAGTCGACCCTCCCGGTCGAGCTGAAGATGAGTCGAGCCGACCCGCTGGTCGCAGCTCGCTCCTGAGTCGACCCTCCCGGTCGAACTGAAGATGAGTCGAGCCGACCCGCTGGTCGCAGCTCGCTCCTGAGTCGACCCTCCCGGTCGAACTGGTTTCCAATGCTCAGGGTCCTTTCTTTTATGCCGAAAAATCCCTTTGGACCCTGCCCACAAGGCGGGGTTTCTTTCGATTTACTGTGTCAGGATCTGTCCGTAGGTAGGTGTGTCCATGTGTGTGTCCGTACGTCCGTATGTCCTTGTGTGCATCACTCACGGTATATTCCGTTGTCATACTCCCTCCATAAAATCCACGAGCAAACAATCAGGTGTTACAAATTGCCTCGAGGTCGTCTCTCTGTCTGGGTGCGATATTATCTCTTGTTTGGCCTTCTTCATGAACCAAAACACAGACGTTACAAATCGTCTCATAGGCATCTTTGTCCGTGTTGCACCACCTGGAAGGAGGGGCAACACTCCCTCCGACCCTCACTGACGCACAAAGAAATGGGTAAAAAGTTGTAACATTTGTCCCTTACCATTTCACAGTTATGATTCTGTATGTAACCTAAGGTCTGTCATTTCCCATCGTGGTGCTTGACTCAAGTGGAGGTGTTTCCCCGAGCGTATACACACTCCTATCCCGCGCTGCGGGGATACAAAGACGGCCGGGATCTCCCTTTCTCTCCGACCCTGGGTTTAACATCGCTCTTTTATTATGTATTTTATATTCGACCTGGTGGTGATTCATCCCGTTATGCTTCGGGTCGAGTTGTATATAAAGTATTAAAGTATGGAAATAACATTTCATATCAATAACTTTAGCCTACCCTGTTGTTAAATTCCGACTTTAACGTGACTTTAATAGCAATACAGAATAATTGAGCTTTTTGTCTTAACTAGGCGAACACGAACTTCTGGTGACCCCCGCAGCCTCGCTGTTCAGCTGAGCCTGCATCCTTGAGAGATGCACAACACCCTTATTCTCGTCTCACTTTGGTCATCCAACCTTCTGCTCTGGGAGTGTTATTAATTTCAGGACAAAGGCCCCCTCACGTTCAGACGTGCAGGGTTGTTTAAATCAGCTCCCTCCCCTGTGCACACAGCCTTGAGCTGGGTTTATCTTTGCTCCCTCCCCTGTGCACACGTGTTCCAATTAGCTCGGAATCCCTAAACACACAATCAGTGATGATTCCTGGCTTTCTGTGGTTGTGATTTAGACAAAGGCGCCTCTGCTTCCTTTAATTGCCTTTGAGTTGACACTGCCCTATTATTCGCCCATGTGCTGAGGTCATAGAATTCGTTTTGACTTCAGTAATATTAACATTCAGTATTGGATTAGCAAATGGGCAATGGTTCATTGATGTAGCTCGCAGCCTGGTCTCCAATTTGAGCGAGCGCGAGGATCGATAATTTAGCCTACTCTGTTGTTGAATTTCGAATTTTGACGTTACTTTAAAACCATGCAGGATGGTTGGGCTTTTTGCCTTAACTATGTCTGGCTGACTCTCCCACTGTCTCTGCCGCCTGCACGGGTGACATGTGCCCGTTTATCAGGCCTTATCTTTCCTTGAAGCAAGGTTGCAAATTCTGCCATCCTAGCCCTCCTCCAGTTCATTACTTAACAACACCTGGTGTTTTGCAGTTTGCTGCTTTTTGGTGTGTTTTCATTCATTATATATCAACCTTGGAAGAAGGGCTAGTATACAACATTCCGCCCTTTTAAAAATGACCAGTGGTCAAATGGCCACGGGTTATTTAAAAAAAAAAATATGTATACCCTTCTTCCATCATGAACCATCGATTGTCCTCAAGTTTTGCTGCTATTTCCTTACAACGCGCGCGTACGTGTCACAACTTAACATGGTTATATGTGACAAGAGAGAGGAAAAAAATATATTCTAAAGGAAGGTAACACGATAAGGGAGGGAGAAATTATTCTATTGACTACGTGTTATAGGAGATATCGTTAAAAAGATAGTTTCTACGGTTATTCTTGGGTGGCATCATCAGGCCTTGGCTCCCTTCTAGCTTGGCAAGGTACGCTAGCAGGAGCGTGAGCAGGAGGGCTGCCATTTCCTGGAAAACATGTTACACATTATTGTAGTGTGATATGCCCATTAGTTTAGTTCCCCCCCCCCCTTTTTCCACCTTTATTCCTCATCTTGCTCCACCAGCACAGGGTACGGTTTGATTTGGTTGATGTGCATCCACTTGTATTGCTGCTCTCTTCCTGTCTTTGTGATTTTTAGCTGATATACTACTGGGGACATTTTGTCAACAACCTCGTGTGGTCCTGTCCAGGAAGGCAGGAATTTCCTGCACTTCTGTTTTCTTTTCTCGTAATTGAGGTACCACACCTGGTCTCCTAGCTGGTATTCTGCGTGGCTGGCTTTTTGGTCATAGTATGCTTTGCTCCCCTGAGCCTCTACTTGCAACTGGTCCCTGACCATAGCGAATGTGCTCTGTAGGTGACTATTGAGTCCCGTCAGGTATTCAGTTGGCGTCATTGCCGTCGGGGTCTCGACCTCCGCTGGGACATATAACAGGTGTACTGGGAGGGTCATTAGCCTCCCTGTCATGATCTCGAAGGGTGTCCTGCCTGTAGCTCGGTTGGGTGTGGCTCGCATGGCCATCAAGACTAGGGGTAGTTTCGTATCCCAGTCGCGGCCCGTGGTAGACACATATTTCTTTAGGAGGCTCACGATGGTCCTGTTGGCTCTTTCCACCTGTCCTGAGGATTGTGGATGGTATGCGACATGTAATTGTCTTTTTACTCCCAACATCTTCCACACTTCTGTGATGACCTCGGCTGTGAAGTGGCTTCCTTTGTCTGAATCGATCGTTGACGGTAGGCCCCATCTACTGAATATTTGGTTGATCAGTAGGATAGCGGTCGTTTCCGCGGTGTTGTTGGGTGCTGGTAAACACTCTGTCCATTTAGAGAATGCACAGGTCACAGTTAGCATGTACTTGTTCCCTTTGGTTGATCGGTTGACAGGTCCTATCCAGTCGATTTGTAGGTTGGACCAAGGATAATCTGTTCCCCTCCTCTGTAGGGGTGCCCTATGCTGTGAGGTCGTTGGCTGGTACTTACAACACACGAGACAGTTGGACACATGTTTGTGTATGTCTTCCCCCATTTTTGGCCAGTAGGCCACCTGTCGCAGCATCTGTCCCGTATTCACCTCGCATCGGTGGCCGCTGCACGGTTCATTGTGGGCGTGTTGTAACATTATTTCCCGATATTGAGAGGGGACTACCCATCTAGGTCGACCGTCTTTTTCGTTTGTGTATACCAGTAGCCCTTTCCGCATTGAGAACCTTTTGATTTGGCTATGCATGATCTCGAGCTCTTTGTTGTCATTCAAGTTGTCAGTAGTGATTGGTTTTCCTGCTGGATCTTGGATATGATCGGCGAGTGTCTTTAGTGTTTCGTCCTCTTGTTGCATCCTGATCAGGTCTTCGGAAGGCTGGGCACTGTTCAATTGGGCTCTGGTTCCAGCTTCTGCCGGGTTCTTCCCACTTCTTGTGACCAGTCTTATCACGGCGATGTCTTGGTTCGTCGACTCTTGTTGTCCGTCTCTGTCGGTTTGGTCTTCTAGCTTCCACGGGGTGCCTTCCAGGCTTCCCACTTTTGCTATGGCATCTGCTTGGTCGTTCCCAGTTTTCTCTTGACCAGGTATCTTGGAGTGCCCTTTGACTTTCTTCCAAAATATCTTCATATCCTTGTTCTGAACCATCTTATCTATGGCCTCGAATAGTTCTCGATGGTGAATTGGTTTATTCCTATGGTTCTTCATCTCGTTTTTTTTCCATATGGGTAGGTGGTGCAGGAAGCTGTGCTGTACGTAGTTGGAATCAGTGCACACCACCATGGTCCGTATTTGGTTATCGGATGCCATTTGGACAGCGATGTGTACCCCAACCAACTCTGCATACTGGTTTGACTTTGGTCCCAGCTGAAATCCCTCTTGAATCCCTGTGAGTGGGCCAGTTTCCCAAATGACTCCTGACCCAGCGTGAAGCTTGTTCTCCCTCATCTGGGAGCATCCATCGATGTATACCACTGGTAGGTCGGCACATGTCTCCTTCCTGAAGGGCAGGTACCTGTTGTCCTCCGGAGGTATCTTTTCGTCCTCTGCTTCTACGCTGTCAAAGGTACAATCATGTAAATCGGCAAGACCTTGGGCCATTGGACTTTTCTTGTTTTTTGCGTATTTCACTGTGATTGGTAGGCCTTGGAGTGTCAGTGCCCAGCTGGCTATTCGGCTGCTGGTTACGCGGCCCTCTCGAATCTTCTTACTGTTGAGGTATGCCAAGGATTCATGATTCGTTTCCAGGATGATCTTCTCTCCGTTCAACAAGTTCCGAAAATGTTGTATGGCCCAGATGTTTCCAAATATCGCCTTCTCACACTCGGAGAACTTCATCTCCACTCCCCGGAGGGCTTTGCTGGCATAGGCAATAACTCGTTTCTCTGCTTCCTGTCTCTGGTACAGTACCGAGCTGATACTATGATCTGAGTATGCGGTCTCCAGGTAGTATTCTTTCCCTTTCTCTGGGTATGCTAGGCAGGATGCCTCTGTGATCTGTCGTTTTAATTCTTTTTCTGCGGCTTCCTGTTCCTGTCCCCACTCCCATGGTTCGTCTTTTTGCAGTAGTTTGACTAAGGGTCGAACGATTCCTGTGTAGTCGTCCACGAACTGTCGAAGGTAGTTGCAAATCCCTAAGAAGCTCCGAAGGGTCGTGACTGTGGTGGGCGATTTGAGTGCGAGGAGGGCTCCAAGTCTTTTGGTTTGGGGTAACATTCCCTCAGTGCCGACCTGGAGCCCGAGGTAGTCCACCCTTTTGCGTGCCCACTGTCCTTTTTGTATTGAAATTTTTGCGCCTGCTTCCTTTAACTGCTCGAGGGTATGCTGGAGGCTCTCGAGGTGTTCTTCCCATGAGGAGTCCTTGACCAGTATATCGTCGACATAGACGATGGTACCTCGCTCTTTTGCGTCGTCCATTGCCTTGTGTAGGAATATGTTAAAGTCCGCAGGTGAATTTGAGTATCCAAATGGACATCGGTTCCAAGTATACTGTATTCCATTGAATGTAAATGCCAACTTGTATTGATCCGCTTCTTTCACGGGCATGGTCCAGAAGCCATTTGATAGATCCATGGTGGTGAGAATTTTTGCGCCTTTTATTTGGTTGAGATTCTGGTCGATCTCTGCCATTGGCCATCGAGATAGGGGAACCGTTTTGTTGAGTTGCCTATAGTCGATGGTGAGTCGCCACTTGCCTGTGGGTTTCAATACAGGCCAAATCGGTGAGTTGTAGGTTGAGTTGCATTCTCGAATTATATTCTTCTTGAGTAGGTTTTCCAAGGTTTCTTGGATTGATTCGTAGGCAGCCAGTGGAATCTTGTATTGTTTCACATATACCGCTGGCGCTCCTTCCAGTGTGGGAATAGATACCACGTGTAGGTCGGTTTTGCCGCAATCATAGGGGTCTTCTGAGAACAGGAAGTGGTATTTGTGGAGCAGTTGACGAAGCTCATTTCGTTGAGTGTCGTTCTCGAGGGCGTCTGCTGCTTCAATTTGTTGTTCGATTTGTTCTTCTATTATGGAGACTCCTTGTCCTGGGTCTGGGTCCAAGGCCTTCGTGGTTTCGGGCGGCTCGGTTGAAAGTTCCTTTTGCGTTACTATCGGTTGAGTTGCCTTGGCTTCATCCGAGGGTAATACGCTCTTGCCCTTGTGTTCTCCTTCATCGGTTTGCAGTTCGTCGGTTTGGCCTCCAGGGGGCGGTATATACTCCATGAGGGGACGGTCATTTGGTGATACTGACTCTAAGTCGGCTTCCTTTCGGTCTTCTCTCAGTCTGTTAGTCATTAGCTGAGTGATTCGAATTCCTGCTGGGAGCTCGTCTTCGTTCCTGATTGTCGTTGATAGGTCGTTGAGCTCTTGTGTTATCACTTGGATTCCCGTGGAGTCTCTCATAACGTCTTCATCTTCTGAGTCCCTTTGTTGCTCCGGCATTGACTGTGCCCAAATTTGTCGGGCTTCAAGGTTCATAATGGGTTTCAGGCGATTCAGTAGTTCTATCCCAATGATCAGCTCTTTTCCGGGGTTCCGTACGACATATAGGGGATGGTTCATGTTGATTTTGTTGAACGTCAACTTCGTCATAACTTTGCCCAATGGTCGCATGTGGGTCCCTTCACATCCTGAGTAGGTAAGTTTACTTGGCATCATCTGTAGTGTTTCATTCTTCCTCTGGAGGGCAGTCTGGAGTTCGTCAAATAATTCTCTGGATATCATGGATATTTCTGCTCCAGTATCACAAAGGCCCTGGCTGGTCAGGGTGTCTTGCAGTATTACTTCCACGTGGACTCGTCCGACTGGTCCTACGGGAATCAATTCCCCCAGATGGTACCCTTTTCCCTCTGGTACCACTTCGGTGATTGCTTCGGGGCTTCTTGTCTTCCCTACGTTCACTTGGGCTACCTTTGCGCTGGGTGTGTCCTCCTCCTGTGTGGGTATAGTTGGTATTCTTCCCTTCGCTATTTGCATGGGAGTCTTCATACTCCCTAGGAGCTCTTTTTCCATCCTAATGTGGTGAGCATATCGATTCCTGTTAGCTAACGGTCGTCTATGCTCTATTGTTAGTGGAGGCGGCAGTGGGGGACGATATGGTGACTGGTTTGGTGGGCGTCGGCCTCCGCGGGGTAGGTATGGCCCGTCACTCGCTTTTCCTCCTCCATAATTCCAGCCTCCGCCCTCTTCTGCATTCCATGGTGGTGGCGGCTGTGGGTGCCAGGTTCCTCTGGTCTCGTTCCTCCCCCCACGTGGAACGTTATTCAGCGTGTTGTGGACGGGTGTTGATTCTATTGGGTTAGGCGCCCTCTCCTGGGGGAATTCATGTCCACCCCGTGTGGCGCTAATATTATTCCTTGGAGATTCGCTTCCCTCCAGATCGAGGCATTCTTTATCTCTGGTGACGATGTGGGTTTTGGCTATGCTAGTGGTTTTCCGTCCGTTCACCCAGGCCGTGTGGGCCTTGCTTTCAATCTGGCGTAGGGAGGCAGTCTCGGGGTCCAACATCATTCCTACTATTCTCACTATTTCAGGTCTCAATGATTGGAAGAACATCACTTTTAAGACTGTCTTATCTCCCTGGGCATTGTCCACGTCCCCTGCGTAATATGCTTTCTTAAGGCGTAGGAGATAATCTCGTGGGTCTTCGTCTACACGCTGGGTCATCAACTTTGCCGCGTTCAATCCTTCGGATAGTGTGGAGTATTCCCCAAATCTCTTAACTACTGCTCGGCTCAATTGTTTAAAGTCACTCTTCACCCTATTTGGCAGGGAGGCTACCCATGGTCTGGCGGGTTCATGTAGGCTCCTTGATAATAAACATGCCTTTTCTGCTGATTTACCCAGACCCCGGATCTTAGCCTCCTGTTCTACTGTAGCTATGTGAGTGTGTATATCCCTGTTCTTGTTATGTGGATCGAAATAGGGAATTCTCACGAGTGCTTTGTCCATTAGTTTTAGTGTCTTACTGTTAAAAGTGTGTTGTTCGTCATCAGTGGTGTCGGTTCCTGAGGAGTGCTCACTTGAGCTACCCTTGTCTCTACTATCACTGTTGTCATGTTTCCCGTGTCTGTGTCGTGATCTCCCTCTGTCCGAGGATTCGTATCTGTCCCGTTGCTTGTGTCTCTTGTTTTCCTTACGTGGGTCTTGTGATTCGTGCTTGTGGGTTGGTGTGCGTGATCTCCTTGAGCGGTGTCTATGTGGTGAGTGTTTTTGTCCTTGACCTTCATGCTGCCTACTACGTGTGTGGTGCCTGCTAGGTGAGGTGTTGTATTTATGTTTGTCTCGTGCTTCATGGTTATCGGGATTCCTGTCTCTGTCATCTGTGGTGCGGGTGGTTTTGCGTGGGTGATTTTTACGGGTCATGCGTCCCTCTGGTGAGCTCTCTCTGTTACCCATGTCGTGTTGATAATGTTTACGTGAGGTGCGTCTCTCTGGTGAGCTGTGTCTGTCATCTGCATCATGTCGGTCATACTTGCGTAGCGTGCGTCTGCCTGGTGTGCTGTTTATGTCATGTTTCCCGTCTTGCACCAGCTCCGCCCTTTTCCGCCCTCTCATTACAGTGTATCCTGATGACTTAGGGTTAATTATTTGTCTCTCTCTAACGTTGGGGTGGTCGGCCTCATGTTTTCCCGTTTGTATTATTATTTCCTCTTCTCTCTCCTCGATTTGCGAGGGTGTTACCTTATCAAAATTGCTTTGCACAGTAGCCATACTCATTGTGGGATCTGGCCCTGGGCTACGTCCACGTGGCTCGGAGTGTGGTAAATTGTTACTCCCGTATGTGTTCTGTGTATCAGCGTCTGGGTGTTTCACTGGTGCATTTAGTGCGGATTCTTTCTCTCTCACGAGGGCGTGCAGACTCTCTACCTGCTCCATTAAGGACAGTTTCTCTTGTCTTTCCCTTTCAAAATTTTCCTCATTCCATAATCTTTCTCTGTCTGTCTGTGCGAGGAGATACGAGTCTACCCTCGCTATTTCTGCAATTTTTACGTCACGTTTGGCTTTGCCACATTTCATCACGTCCTTAAGTAGTTTCCTTCTATGGGCCTTAACATCTTCTGTATGGCACCCCTCCCATATCTCTCTCTGCTCCGTCTGCTGGCTAGCAGTCCGTCCAGTACGTTTTAACACAAATCCCCGATATTGTTTTTCCATAGATTCCATCTCCTCCTCAGAGGTCCACTCTGTATCAGTGTTATGCGTTGGTGTGTCAAACTCAGAATGTTGTGGGTCCTGTGCCATCTCTATTACGTAGTGTGGTTAATAGACTTAAGAGTGTATCTTAATTCTAACATCTCATGTGCGGCGTGAGTTACTCTAGAATTCCCCTTCAGAGCACATATAAACAATTGTATCACAGGATGCGTCAGTTCAACTCGAGCAAATAATCTCAGCCCAGCTGTCTTTGTTATACTCTGCTACTCTGGTATTTAACCTTAGAGGGCGTTTTTTGTTTTGTTTTACGCCCGTTTACAATCACAAGGCAACGTTAGTTCACAACACTTTGATTAACGCAACAGTGATTCGTTCCTGAATTCATGCATAAACTGTCTGCGAGAAATCCCGGGCGACGCCCCCATTATGTTGTATATGTTGGTTATGAAAATTTGTTATGTGTTGTATACGTGCGTGGGTGAAATTATTATGTTGTATATGTGGGTTATGAATATTCAGTGAAAATAATAATAATCAAATGAAATTTGGCCAAATGTGTAATTATCCGGAAATATGTTAATTTATGTAATTATGCACATTTAATTATGCCAATTCGAGAGGTAATCGTAGTAATTATGCGAGTGGGTGTAATTATGATAATGCAAGTCGTTATGATAACCAGACCCCGCCTCGGTGACGAGGGTGGGTTATCGATCGGAATAAGGCAATTAATCGTATGCAGTTATGCAGGTGTGGTGTAAGTATGCAAGATTAACTTAGATTAACTCGGCATCGTTGTCTAGGTTCGTCTCATTCTCGCTTTAACATTCCCAGAGTGGGTATTCGTGGTTATATTTTAGGTCCCCGGTTCACCCCGTTATCCCTTTAACATTTACTGAGTATGTATTAGTGTGTTTATTAAGGTCACCAAGTTCAGATCTCAACGCAGAAGCAGATCTTATGCATAGATTTCAGGAAAGAATCACACAACCACTTCTGTATTAATCAATTTATTACTAATTCAACCTCAACTATGATATAGTATGCGAACTCTCAATCCCGGAACGTTAACACGGCATCAATACAGTATCATCAACGATTGTCTGATTTCACTTTGACAACGGCACATGGATCCCGCATAACGCGATGGTTGTTAGTGAGAGAGAGAGTCGTTAAAATATGCAAATACTATGCTAAGAAAAACCTTAACGTTAATGAATGATTATACTCAATATTGTTCACGCAGTACCGCACTCCTTATTGATCATACGCAACCCTTATCACGTTGTTAGCACCTTGGGTCACGGGACAGTTGAATATTCTGTAGAGGATGCGAGTACGTGCGGCGATTATGACTGAAAGATACTTGAAAGATTATACGGCGATAAAAAAACACAATCAAAAACAGTTATTATTCTTAAAGGCACCAATCTCAACAGATACATCGGCACGTTATCTGACAACAGAATGGCTCGGAGTAAGGGCCTGCGACGGTGCTCCTTTCCCGAAGATCGTTATCTTATACCAAGTTTACTAATTGGGGACCAGATCACCTGATAAGGATCTGGTGGGCCACCACTCCCCACGTGAGCGTGGCTCGGCGGAAGGAGGTGCCAAGAATCAATTCGTATTGATGGATCTGTTGGGAATGTATGCGATTAAGAGTACAGCCCACTAAATATTAAAGATAAAAATTACGAATACACTTATAAACGACGGATGGCCATCACTCGGTCTTCGTTGTGATGCCTTCACAGCCACGGATGGCTTATGGGTTCGAGTGTGTTTGAGTGGTAAGAGTTGTCTTGAATAGTCAGTGTTCGGAGTCGGTTCTTTATGTCAAACAGACGCCTGGTGGTCGTGTGGTGAGGGGGCGGTGCGCGTCATACGTATCAGTCGCTCCCCTGTCACCGTGGTGAAATGGTTTGGATGCCTGTTGATACGCTGTCGCAGTTCGGAACCCGGTCGGTAGGTGGCGCCCACAGCTCGCTCGCAGCGTGCAGTGTTGGGTCGTCGACCAGGGTGAGCACGGAGCCTCGTCGCCAAACCGCGACGCTCGCCACTCCGGCGGCAGCAGAGACCTCCGACTCGGCAGAGGTTGACCCACGCAGGCCGAGTTGAGCTGTCAAGCGGGTCTTGCCCGCCTGCAGAGGAGATGGGGAGCCGCTTGAGTCGAGCCCCGAGAGCCGGCTCCGGTGAGCCGATCGAACTCGGCTGAGTCCCAGACGAGCTGAAGAGTCGAGCCGACCCGCTGGTCGCAGCTCGCTCCTGAGTCGACCCTCCCGGTCGAGCTGAAGATGAGTCGAGCCGACCCGCTGGTCGCAGCTCGCTCCTGAGTCGACCCTCCCGGTCGAACTGAAGATGAGTCGAGCCGACCCGCTGGTCGCAGCTCGCTCCTGAGTCGACCCTCCCGGTCGAACTGGTTTCCAATGCTCAGGGTCCTTTCTTTTATGCCGAAAAATCCCTTTGGACCCTGCCCACAAGGCGGGGTTTCTTTCGATTTACTGTGTCAGGATCTGTCCGTAGGTAGGTGTGTCCATGTGTGTGTCCGTACGTCCGTATGTCCTTGTGTGCATCACTCACGGTATATTCCGTTGTCATACTCCCTCCATAAAATCCACGAGCAAACAATCAGGTGTTACAAATTGCCTCGAGGTCGTCTCTCTGTCTGGGTGCGATATTATCTCTTGTTTGGCCTTCTTCATGAACCAAAACACAGACGTTACAAATCGTCTCATAGGCATCTTTGTCCGTGTTGCACCACCTGGAGGGAGGGGCAACACTCCCTCCGACCCTCACTGACGCACAAAGAAATGGGTAAAAAGTTTTAACATTTGTCCCTTACCATTTCACAGTTATGATTCTGTATGTAACCTAAGGTCTGTCATTTCCCATCGTGGTGCTTGACTCAAGTGGAGGTGTTTCCCCGAGCGTATACACACTCCTATCCCGCGCTGCGGGGATACAAAGACGGCCGGGATCTCCCTTTCTCTCCGACCCTGGGTTTAACATCGCTCTTTTATTATGTATTTTATATTCGACCTAGTGGTGATTCATCCCGTTATGCTTCGGGTCGAGTTGTATATAAAGTATTAAAGTATGGAAATAACATTTCATATCAATAACTTTAGCCTACCCTGTTGTTAAATTCCGACTTTAACGTGACTTTAATAGCAATACAGAATAATTGAGCTTTTTGTCTTAACTAGGCGAACACGAACTTCTGGTGACCCCCGCAGCCTCGCTGTTCAGCTGAGCCTGCATCCTTGAGAGATGCACAACACCCTTATTCTCGTCTCACTGTGGTCATCCAACCTTCTGCTCTGGGAGTGTTATTAATTTCAGGACAAAGGCCCCCTCACGTTCAGACGTGCAGGGTTGTTTAAATCAGCTCCCTCCCCTGTGCACACAGCCTTGAGCTGGGTTTATCTTTGCTCCCTCCCCTGTGCACACGTGTTCCAATTAGCTCGGAATCCCTAAACACACAATCAGTGATGATTCCTGGCTTTCTGTGGTTGTGATTTAGACAAAGGCGCCTCTGCTTCCTTTAATTGCCTTTGAGTTGACACTGCCCTATTATTCGCCCATGTGCTGAGGTCATAGAATTCGTTTGGACTTCAGTAATATTAACATTCAGTATTGGATTAGCAAATGGGCAATGGTTCATTGATGTAGCTCGCAGCCTGGTCTCCAATTTGAGCGAGCGCGAGGATCGATAATTTAGCCTACTCTGTTGTTGAATTTCGAATTTTGACGTTACTTTAAAACCATGCAGGATGGTTGGGCTTTTTGCCTTAACTATGTCTGGCTGACTCTCCCACTGTCTCTGCCGCCTGCACGGGTGACATGTGCCCGTTTATCAGGCCTTATCTTTCCTTGAAGCAAGGTTGCAAATTCTGCCATCCTAGCCCTCCTCCAGTTCATTACTTAACAACACCTGGTGTTTTGCAGTTTGCTGCTTTTTGGTGTGTTTTCATTCATTATATATCAACCTTGGAAGAAGGGCTAGTATACAACACACCTGAGTCTGCCCTGTGACCTCCTGCCGGCGGGAGTTCGACACTTCACGTGGCCTTAACGTGCACATAGCCTGGCACAAGCGCCATGGTGACATCACCACCACGTATTGGCGAATGGCAGTCGTTGTTTTTGTTAGTGTGTTTGTGTATACAGTGTATGTGCAGACCGTGTGTACGCTGTATATACTTTGTGTGTACACAATACGTCTACACTGCGTATGTGTACAGTTTGTGGGTGGTCCGAATCAGTCGGGCGGCATTATCTTTCCATCAGCTCTGCAATGCTGTGTGGAAGCTACCTGGCCTGTCGCTCTGCATGAAGCTTCGGGTCTTCTCGGCAACTGTCATGCCCTCCGTTCTCTAGGCATGTGAAACGTGGACCCCTCTAAATGGAACATCTGCGCTGGTTAGAAACATTGTCTGGCATGCCTACACTCAGATTGAGGGAAGCCAAGTGGTAGCGCATTCTATATTTATTGCAGAGGTTCAAGGTTCAAATCCGACAGGCACTCCTGGCTACTCCAGTAACATCAACCAAAATATGCACCATCTGCTTAAAGAGTGGATGTAAAACATATTGTGTCATTCAAAACACATAGGTCTTTGCATGTTGGTGTCATTGTCAAAATTTGAGAAATTCCAAATATTATCCAGAAATTGCACAACTGAGATTACACATCAATTATCGCCTATGACTGACTCATGCCCACATGCAGGCTAGTGCTGGGCCACCTTATGCCACACAGAGGCAGCTGCCACTTAGGAGTGCTCTTCGAGTGTTTGTGATGAGATATGATACAAAACTCCGAATTGCTGATGCAATTAAGCAAGTTTAACCCATAGGCTTTCGCGACCAATATCATCCATAAGATTTTTTTTGGGGTTAGATCGCGTAAATATAAATGCACTCTCTCTAGTCGTCTAGCCTAGCCTAAACCCAACCCTGACGGTGTAACACCGATGGCGCTGACCGAGACAGCCAACAACTATCCAGCCGCACAATATCTAGCGAAGATGACAGCGACGACGATACGAGCCCACTCCCAGAACCGGCAGCGCTGAACTCCTGCTCTCAGCTGCTTTTATTGTAGCCAGCGCGGCCTGGCTCCGCCCTGGTCGCGCCTTTCTTCTTGAACCCTCTAGCAAGTTCCAGGGGCTTCCAGATAGGGTCTTCCATGACCCTTGCCCCAGTTCCTCTGCTCACTGGCGTGTGTATTATTTGTCCACAGCAGTTGCCGTTGCTTGACAACAGTCGGCGTTATTACACTACACTAGTGTGTTGGAAAACAAATCGCGTAGTAGCGGGTTTCACCAAACATTTAAATTAACGCGATCTAATTATGGGCAATTAAGCTCCACATGAATGCAAATATTATCATAATATAGTGAATGCTTGGGAGCTTATTGGCTCTTACTCCTGGTTAGAGATCTACCCAACCCACAGGTCCGCAAATACTGGCTGCTCTTACTCTGCAGTTTGAACCCAGGAATTGAGTGTTCAACTTCTCATTATTTCATAAAAGACTTGTGAAAAATCTGGTGGAGCTTCATTGTCTCAAGCTTACACATCTACCGGGTCTCCATTTGACTTTGTATTTTCTAAGAAGTCGAGCCACACCTCCACTTCCACAAACTGCTGGGAGTTGCCTCGCTCTGCCTCAGTCAGAATTCTCCTCCTGCTTCACGTTGCCTCCACCGATGTGAAGGTCCTATTTTGGAGTTGAATCTTCATTTGCACATTTTACCGTCACTTCTTCGCTCTTCACTGCCGCATCTTCACATTTCACCTTCGCCTCTTCAAATTTCCCCTTGATACATTTGAATGTGTCCAAGCTGAGATTTTCTTGTAGTTCTTATCATTAAGGATGGGCGCCTTGCAGAACTTTTGACTTTCACAAGCCGATTTTAGACTCTGCTCCTTGGGGATCTTCTGATGCTTGTGTAATAGGTTCATATTAGGTGCACACATTTCTTGGGAGGCAACACTCATTTATTAATTAACACAACAGTGACTCAACAGTTACTCTTACTTTACACATAGGGTGGTGACCACCGACCTACCCTAGCTAATACACACTTCTCTCCTAGCTACTCTAGCGTGACCCAGCCAGGTGGGCTGCTGGCAGGTCCGCTCACTGGAGGAATTCTCTTTTTGGCATCTTCATGAGGCGTCTTCATTCTCGGCACGGGCAGCCTCGAACCCCCTGAGGCTGCTTATATGGGCCTCGGCGTGCCCGGCCTCACCCCGGCCACGCCACCCTTCGAGCACCCTCTCGAAGCCCCCCTGCTGTCCACGTGCCCCCCGAGGTCCCCCTGGGCCCCCGGCCCCCCACTCGGATTCGGTCACATGTCCAGCACCAGCCCTGACGTCATTCCCGCCTCCAGCCAGGATGACGTCATGTGTGTAGACCCACGTGGTAGAAACGCTCCCGGCACAGTGACGTCACACGTGTGCGTGTGTACACAGCAGCAACACCACAATCATTACACCTGTGTTCTCTGGTGATTTTTAAGAGCAGGTGAACCTGAAAATGCCTTCCCACACACACTGCACATGAAGGGTTTCTCCGTATGTTCTCTAGTGGATCTGAAGAACTGATGACCGTGCAAATGTCTTTTCACAGACAGTACTTTCTTTGGTGTTCTTTTAGTCTTATTAAATAATCTCAAACACAACTGTCGGCAGTGGCAGAGCATGCTTGTCAAGGACACTCAATTGATTTTGATAATGTTGAAGTGTTGTGTAAAACTAATTATTACTGGCCAAGACTAATTATATAATCCATTGAAATTGAGCGAAATACAAGTAACTTGAATCGCTCTGAAAGCTACAGGCTTAGTGCAGCCTGGAAGCATATTCTATTACAATTCCCATTCCTTATAGGGGAAACAAATAGCAATGAACAACAATTGAATGATTACCAATCTCCATATACATATGTAGTGCCGTAGATGGGCCACGCTTACCGGCAGTGGTAGACGAGGTCCATCTGTAAGGGTGCCCCGTACCGCCAAGGGGGGGGCGGGGGCTGCGGGGGATCTACGATCCCACGCAACGCCACCCCTCGATGGGCAAAGGGACATTAAAGGGGACCTCCCCAACTGATCGGGACCAGTCGCAGCTCAAGACCAAAGACCAGCTAACTTAGGACCCTGGACCCCCTCGCCCCGCTTGTCCTTGTAAGGGCCGGGACGCTGTGCGGGCCAGTGGTGGGACTCTGGGACTCGCGGCTCTACGTCCTTGTAAGGGCGAGTTCCGAGGAAGCCAGAGTCGAAACCCGCACCTTGGCTGGGTCAGGTCAGGTAGCCTCCCCTAGGGTAATTGTAGCCGGAGGACCCGAGAGCGTAGCCAGAGTAGGCTGTGTCCCTAGGCTGTGTCCCTAGGCTGTGTCCCTAGGCTATAACAGAGGACTGTTGGAGTGTGGTATCGTAATAAAGAAGTTACCTCTACAAGTGTCTCCGGAACCCATTACACATAAAAGGCAAAGTTGTGATTATGTGACCGTTCAAAATGTTTCGCGTACTTCCCGACATGCAACAAACTTGCCATGTGGGTACTTTCCAGACTGTACACCATGCAAAAATTATAAAAATCAACTTTTTATGGGGGGGGGGGGGGGGGGGAGCTGTGACGTGTTGTATCTATGCCCTGTTTTCCAAAAAATAATATTAAGAATAATTAGGCAAAAAAAAAAATTGTTTTTTTTTACATCAATATATATATATTTTTTAATTAAATAATGAAAACAACCCGCTAACCCTCGCATGCCACACAAAGAAAAAAAAACCGTGGAAGGCCATTCGGAGCAGAGAGGTCAGAGACATCCAGATGGACAAAAGGTCGATGGCCTAACCTTCCCAAGACGTCTGGAGATGCACGGATATCGTGCAGAGCAGAGAAAAACAACTGTTGCAACTCGCGTTTTCTTTAACGTTTCCTTAACGAAAAGTAGAAACTTAACAAAAAGAATCAACCAGCCTACAATAGAGGCTATTTATTAGTAATTCCCTCATTTTACTCGTATTCACCGCATATATATTATTTTGTATTGTATGTTTCTATCTACATGAGCTTACCAAAAACTAAAGAATACGAATTCCAGCTGTCAAGAAAGCTTAAGTGGAAACTTAGTTACACTTAACCTCAGGACATTAAAATATAACTCAGAATAATACACCAATTCCTGGAGACAAACGCATAACCAAACTTGGCAAAGCCCTCAAAATAATGATGTAACGAGGATCATTACGAATATTCATTAAACATAGACCGAATAATAACCACGATAAACTAAGACCGAGGGAACTCATAAGAAATATCAAGAATAAATGTGTAATGTGGGCGTAAACGACCTTCCGGATGTGACGTCATGGGGGGAGGAGTTACGTCACGTGGGGGAGAGGGTTCAAGTCTAAAAGGGGAGAAACCGGAAGAGGAAGGGGAGTTGTCGGAGACTGGGATAGAGAAAGGCCACGTAGGGCGGAGGGTGAGAGAGTGGCGAGATCGCCACATACACAGAGTGAGGTTCGGCACCGTCGGCCAGCGGTGACCGACCCCGGAGAAGCGGGAGCAGCTAGGAGGCTGCAGAGAGCAGCTGGGGGTCTGCAAGGGGAGATCGGCAGCGGGGGTCTGCACGAAGAGTTCAGCAGCGGGACTGCTACGAGAGAGAAGGAGGCTACGAGAGCGACAGCAGCCTGGGGCTGCCAAGCGGAGAGTCTCTAGGGGAGAGCCGTGTGGGAAAAGTATACGAACCCAAATAAAGGACACGGAGACAGATACAAGCGGTCGAGTCCTTTATTACAAATGTAACACACAGGACCACATAAATGTATTGCAAAAATCTCCTCAGCCACCTTTGTCTCCAACGGTCCGGCACAAACAGATGGCACCATAAATACTTAGGGGGTTAGAAAGGGTCACGAGGAGGGGTCGGGAGGGTGTCTGGTTTTTTTTCTTCGGGTTGTTGTTTCTCTCACAAGAGATGCGCAGGGGGGGTTCACGTTTTTGAGTTTTAAGCACAAACGGGCAGAAGATTGAGCAGTCTGATTCGAGTCGTGCTCAGTCTCGGGACTCGGCTTGCGACGCAGCGTTGCGACGGGGCTCGCAAGGGAGCTGGGGCGAGTCGTGCCTTGAGAAGAGATGGGACGACGAGGGGTCGTTAGGGCAGAAATCTGAGTTCAACCTGGGTCGAGGCTGGGTTCAGCCGTGCTCCGGCTGGCGGAGCGTCGTGAGGGAGCAAACACCGATACCGATGGCAGGTGTTGCTTCTCGCAGAACGAAGTGGCGAGGTGTGGTTAAGTGCGAGTGAAGCTGGCAGCTGCACGAACAAAGGAAAGCACGGAGAAGAGAGAGTGATGAGTGACAACAAGCAATCAACCTGTAGAAAGGGCGGAAATCGCCAAGCGTCGACCAAGCAGCAGTGGATGAGCAACAAGAATCATCGTTCATCGCCAGAGCGCTCCAAGCCGGTGAGCGCGCACAGCCGCGTCGTCCAGAGCCTGAGCCAACACAGCCTGAAGAAAGGGCGGGTGTCTGTGTGAAGTTGGCAGCGATCAAGGAGAGAGGGACACAGCAGCAGCACCACCCGGGCGTCACCGAGCGTCGTGCCGACTCCTCATCCAGCAGCGGATGAGCTGTGCGCTATCCGACGACGATATCATCGCGCACCGCCGAAGGCGAGCATCGTGTCGACTCAACAATCACCCAGCAGTAAAGATGCCTGGAGCTGCCACCAAGAGAGAGAGAGTGCCATCGAATGCGCCGTGTTTGATACACACACACACCGACCAACACCCAGTGAGAACAGACAAGACGTCCAGCAGCGACGACGGAATCATCTCGCACCACGTCGGCGAGCGTCGTGCCAACACGTCATCCAGCAGCGGAGAGAGAGAGCGCACGAGCAGCACGACCCGGGTGTCACCGAGCGTCGTGCCGATTCGTCATCCAGCGGTGGAGGAGCTGCGCGCTATCCGACGACGGAATCATCGCGCACCACGACGGCGAACATCGTGCCAACGCCGCTCGATCGAGCAGTTGAGAGAGAAAGCAGGACGGGCTCGCTGCAGCCAAGCCCAAGCCGGAGAGAAACTCTCTGGCCGTTGTTTGTATATTCCCTCCCCCACCCCACAAGCTAACGACACAACTCCCGGCTCTAAAAAATTTTAAATTAATTTTTCAAGTGGACAACGCACACACAACACGCACACGAATAAGATTTTCAAAAAGTTATCTTTGTGTTTCAAAAGGGTTGCCATTTCAAGGTGGTGCGTTCAATATCTACTGATCGTGCAAAACAGTTGCTGCCGTCGAGTTACATGAATAAGAAATGTTTTAGTCATTTATTTTCGTTAATTGCATAATCTTACCAATGAATCTATTGACGTATACTTTTGCCTTTGCATATTAGAGTGTCATATGTTTGTTTAGAATTAAAATTGCTTAACACCAAGAGTTCGAGTGCTTCTTTCCCAGTCCATGCAAAACTGTCTTATTCATAAGAACTGTATCCTGCGATGAGATATGAATTTGGAGACCTAACATAACATAACCACACTAAGATAATCAGTAAATGTTTAATCAAAGATAATCGTTTTATCCCAATTGATACAACTCTGGATAACGAAGCTAAGCTTAATTATCATAACTGCACACATTAAAATAATCGCAAGCATTCACATAAATTACTACGATTATATCCGTGATGATCAGAATTTATGCATATAATTACATACATTATCATAATTTATGCGATTTACGCATTTTTTAAAATTTTCATAAATTTTTATTATTTTTATCAAAATTTCATAATCCGACATACAAATCTGTTATGTGGCCCACGCATGTGGAACAGTAACGCATTGTAGTGTCGTGGTTAGCGCACTGCGCTACGAACCCGGCGACCCGAGTGCGATTCCCGCTCACGGCCATTACCGGTGACGATTATTTCAACCGGTCCTGGGCATTCCCTAGGTCAACTCAGCCTCAAACGAGTAACTGGTGTGGTGTGAACATCGCCACTGGGGAGACAAAGGCGGCCAGACGTGGTGAATCCAAGTCCCGGGCGATGCCGGGTAGTAATGCTAGTCAATTATATAATTACAATACCCTCCCCGTCTCCGCCTCGAATCACTGCACCAGATTGAGATAAAAGATGACGTCACCCTGTTATTCTATTTAAGACCAGGAGCGAGTGGAGGGCCTCAACATTATGGCAAATTGCCCGATGATGCTGGATGTAATTACCAGCGAAACGTTGTACTCAAAATTTTAAATGATGTTGAATCACTCAACACACCGGTGGTGGGCGAAAGTAGTGAACTATTTGTCTTGATCTTCTTGGCTCTTTCGGTAAAGTCACGCAGAAGGGAAGTAACAAAATAATAAAAAACATAATAAAATAATTCTCACGACGTTTCGGCCACAACGCAAGCAGCCGTCCTCAGGTGAAGAAACAGGTCTGTCGAGAAGACAGTAGGTATAGTGTATAGCGGATTGTATAATAATAAATAGTATAAAATTGTAATGTTTAATACAATATATAAAGTAATATATAGTATCGTAATTGTATAGTGAATCTACAGCAGTGTGATATACATTAGGTTGGGTAGAATAATACAGTGTAATATTACAATGTATAAGTTGGTGTATAGTAATACAATTTAATGTTGGGTTTGTCTATGGCAGTATATAGCAGGGGGTAGACCCGTGTGATGTAAGGGAATAAAGTTTCGCTGGAAGCATATTATAATTTTGCGACATAGAATTATAATGTATTACTTACTGTTAGTAGATCAGCTTATTGGAGAGTATATTTAGTATACTGACGATACTATGTAGTTTATACTTTAGTTGTTTACGTGGTGGTTGAGTTACTGCAGCTACATACTATTAGCATTCCTTCACTTCATTAATGCTACTCCTACCCCCTCCCTTTGATTCTAATCCTGCATAATGCACGGGCATAATGACTTTAAACCCCCTTCCCACCTCCTACGCACTTCACAAGTAGTACTAATCCCATATCTGCATTTCCCATACATATGCTAAATTCCGATTGATATGGAAATTCTTTTGCATATCAATCGGTCTACCCCCTGCTATATACTGCCATAGACAAACCCAACATTAAATTGTATTACTATAAACCACCCTATACCTTATACATTGTAATATTACACTGTATTATTCTACCCACCCTAATGTATATCACACTGCTGTAGATTCACTATACAATTACGATACTATATATTACTTTATACATTGTATTAAACATTACAATTTTATACTATTTATTATTATACAATCCGCTATACACTATACCTACTGTCTTCGACAGACCTGTTTCTTGCAGGATTAGCAGCATCAAAGGGAGGGGATATGGGAAATGCAGGTATGTGATTAACTCAGCTTATTGTAGAGTATATTTAGTATACTGATGATACTATGTAGTTTATACTTTAGTTGTTTACGCAGTGGTTTTAGTTACTGCAGCTACATACTATTAACACTCCTTCCCTTTATTAATGCTACCCCTATCCCCACCCTTTGATGCTGCTAATCCTGCATAATGCACGGGCATAAGTAGTACTAATAACATACCTGCATTTCCCATATCCCCTCCCTTTGATGCTGCTAATCCTGCATAATGCACGGGCATAAGTAGTACTAATCACATACCTGCATTTCCCATAAATATGCTAAATTCCTTTTGATTTAGATTATTTTGTCAAGGCGCCCTTTCCCCCCCTTCCAACCCAGCTTAAATATATGCTCCAAGCATGGTGCTGTTTCATTCAGACGCTGTCGCCCTGACAGACCTGGTTTTCATCTGAGGACGGCTGCTTGCGTTGTGGCCGAAACGTCGTGAGAATTATTTTATTATGTTTTATTTTTATTATTTTGCTACTTCCCTTCTGCGTGACTTTACCGAAAGAACCAAGAAGATGAATCCCTGCAGTCACGAAAGCTTTAAATCGAAAATCTATTTGTCTTGGTAAACGCAACACAATTTTTACTGTTTGGCAGTGTCGGGTGGTGGAGGGTTACGACACATTTGACTAATATTGGTCGCGAAAGTCTACGTGTTAAACTGACCATGTACTGTGTTAGCTACTGGAAGACAAAGGCGGTTGGCGAGGCTCTGATCCTGTGGAACACATATTATCTTGGTCGTGTGTGATTGGCATATTTCGCATTATCTCTTCTGAATGACCCTAGGTCTAATACTTTCATAATTACTTGGTTCATGCTTAACCAAGATTTGTGGTATACCATGAGTTGTTACCAAGGATATTACGAGGGTTTAATTAACATTTGTTCCCAGTCTGTATTGCCAGGGATCCGTGCTTCTTATTCTCAAGTTATATTTTGATATCCTGAGGTTGAAGATATAGCTAAGCTTCAAACATTTCTGTTGTATTTTTAAAAAACCCAGTTAACTCGCAATGATTAACTGCCCTTGGGTGAATTTCACTGTCCAAGGGAGGTTCATGACCCCTGCTGTTTTCATCATTTGTTTTATTGTGGGGGTTTTCCTTTATGGCGGCCTTCTCTTGAAGGCAACTGGGGATTTCCTGCAGAATCTCATTAGCTTGTCTTTTATTTAGGTTCTTCTCCGCACCCCGCTGGTCTCCTCCGCGGACCAGCGTCGTCTCGTACGCGCCCCGCACGTGCTCCCTCGTCAGCTCCTCCACTCTTCCTCACACCCCGCTGGTCCTGATAAGGGACCAGCGTCTCCTCTCGTGTGCCGCGCACGCTCCTTCGTTAGCTCCTCTACTCCCGCACTCCGCACACCGCTGGCCGACGGCGTGCTGAGGTCCTTCGGCCACGTGGCCGATGGCGCGGATTTCTCTCACCACCCAACGTGGCTCAGACTCTTAACTTCCCCAACTGACCCCGATCTCTTCCGGGCTCCCACTTATATCTTCTCCCCCCATGTGACCCTGACTCCTCCCCTTCCGGATCGTCAGATCCGGCCTTCTAATACTGCCCTGCTGGCTCCGCCCCCATTCACCTCGCCTCCCATTAGACCCGAGGTGAACGGTGGCCCCTCCCACATGCCCCGCAGACCAGGCTCCGCCCCCCAATACCCCGGGCCGTGTAATTGGGCCAGAGCCCAGCAACAACCCGATTTACGCTCGCCAGCCGTTCCGGCTGCAATAGGATAAAATAATGCGAGCGACAGCATCACAATCAGGAATCACTAGACACAACGGAGAGTATAACAACAACACAATTAACGAAAGGGAAGGGATTTGGAACGAGTGCGGGTCACCGGCCCGTCCTTCACGAGAGGCGGCGCCCCCAAAGGTCGCAGTCCCGACAGAGATTTAGGAGCGATGGAACCGGAATTATCCGCCGCTGGTGGAGGCCTGTCCGTCCCAGCACCCCGTTCCCCAGAGAGGTCCGTATTCGGGGCCCCTGCAACTGCAACCGCGGTGGGGTTGTAGGGGCAGCGGGGCCAAGTGTCCCCGTCGCCGTGGTAGGCCCACTCGGTGCAAGAATCCATGTGTCCGGCAGGATCACAGCCGGGCCATCTACAGGAGGCACGACAGGCGCGCTTGCAGGTCAAACAGGTAAAGTCAGTGGCGCGTCAGATGCGACAGACACCGGCAAAGCTACGTTAGGAGATGACATATCCACACATGGGACTACGTAGGGTTTCCATCGGGACGTGTGAACGTACCAACGTCGCGATCCGACCCGAACGCGCGCGGACTGCGGGCTTGGGACCTAAATGAGCACAACCGGCCCCTGCCAGGGTTTGTGCAACTTAGGGGAGGTCCCCACCGGTACCTGTGGGCAGTGGAGCTAGGCCATGTCCCCCACTCGCCAGGGGGACCCACGATGAGAGAGCCGGGCGCAACGTTCGTTCCCCGGAACGAACGTTGCGCCCGGCTCTCTCATCGTGGCCGTAGCCAATCGGGCCGCCTCCCGCGCCTCCGCCACGCGCCGAGCGGCGTCACAAATATACTCGGGGAGGGGCTTAACAGGACCCCTCGCCCGCGTGCCCAGTTTCACTTCCACAGGCGGCAGATTCTTGCGGCCGTACATCAAAAAGAAAGATGAGTACCCCGTCGACGCATGTGGCGCCATCCGGTAAGCGGAGAGCACTCCAGGGATATGCAAATCCAAATCGGCCTGCTTCTCGCTAACCGTATGACAGAGCATGGCCGACAGGGTCCGGTTCAATCGTTCAACCATCCCATCAGTTTGTGGATGGTAGGGAGACGTCCGAACTTTCTTAGTCCCTAGTGTGTCGCACACATTCCGCAATAAGTTTTAAGAAAAATTTCGCCCTTGGTCTGTAGGCAACCTTTCCGGCGCCCCCTTGTCCATCACATATCCGAACAGAAATGCATCCGTGATAGACGCCGCCGACTGGTCGGGCAAAGGCCAGGCCATCGGCCAGCGGGAAAGATATTCAACCCCGACCAGCAAAAATTTGTTCCCCCGAGCGGACGGGGGAAAGGGCCCCAGAATATCCAACGCCACCAACTGGGGGAATATACGGTTGCTTTGGCGGCTTCCGCCGGGCACAATGGGAGAACGCCAGAATATGCCCGACGACGTCAGTCGTCATGCCGTGCCAAAAATAATCCCGCTGCAATGTCAATAAGGTTTTCTGCACCCCGAGATGTAACAACTTCTCAGCGTGCAGAATCCGAATCAACTCATATCGCAATGACGACAGCACAACAAGACACCAGCGATCGTGCAAGCCTTCCCTCCACATCAACAAGCCATCACGGGGAGCCGCTCCCGGCGTCCCATTGGACGACGGATATCCCCTTTCCTTCGCAGCCCGACTCCGCAAGGCCCCCAGCTAATCATCGAGCAATTGCTCTCGAACCCACACGGAACGCGGCAAATTCAAAACCCCGTCGGCCGGTTCCGGACACGTGGAAGCCGCGGGCATCTCCACAGCGGACATGACAGGACGCGGGGGCTGTGTAACCCGCGTGCACCTATTCGTGCCAGAGGCGCAGGCGCAGGTGGTTCCCTGCGGCAATCAGGAGAGCGCGTCCGCATTTGCGTGACGCGACCCCTTACGATATTAAATCTCAAACGAAAATTTCTGCAAATTTTCCAACCATCGTGCCAATTGGCCAGACGGTTGGTCAACTTTCAGGGAATATTGTAAAGCCGCATGGTCCGTGCGCACAATGAATTTATGGCCATACAAATACGGGCGGTATTGACGGACAAAATGTACTGTCGCCAACCGTTCCCGGCGGGTAACGCAGTAGCGGGTCCCCGCCGGAGATAAAACGCGGCTCCTGTAAGCCACAACGCGCTCAACGCCACCCTTAAACTGCGATAGGACGGCCCCAATCCCCGTGTCACTAGCGTCGGTATCCAGAATAAAAGGCAGAGTGAAATAAGGGTAGTCCAGCGTCGGCGCTGACGCCAAGCGATCACATAGGCCATGAAACGCCGCCTCCTCCGCCGGCCCCCAGCTGAACCTCCGGTTCTTTGCCGTAAGGAGGTGCAACGGCGTAGCGATCGTAGCAAAATTTGGAACGAACCTGCGATAATAGGAAGCGAACCCGACAAATCGACGCACATCACCCACCGTGGCCAGAATCGGCCAGTCCCGGACGCACGCCGTTTTCTCCGGGTCCGTGGCCACACCGTCAGAGCTGACAATGTGGCCCAAATAGCGCACGGATCGTTGCAAAAGGTGACACTTCTTGGGCTTAAATTTTAAATTGGCGGAACGCACCCTAGCAAAAACAGCATCCAATCTCTGAAGATGCTCCTCAAACGTACGGCTGAAAACAATAACATCATCCAAATATATCAAGCACGTGTCCCACTGCAGACCGGTCAACACGAGTTCCATCAACCTCTGGAACATAGCAGGGGCAGCGTTCAACCCCATGGGAAAACAATTAAACTGAAACAGGGCCCTCCGGCGTACGGAAAGCCGTCTTTTCCCTCGAGGACTCGTCCAGGGGGAGCTGCCAGAACCCCAAAGAGAGGTCAAGAGTGGAAAAAAATTTCGGCCCAGACAAGGCATCGAGGGAATCATCCATATGCGGCAGGGGGTAAGCGTCCGCAACCGACACCTTGTTTAACCTCCGAAAATCAACACAAAACCGCAAATTACCATCCTTTTTCTTTACCAGGACCATCGGAGCGCCCCATGGGCTGTTGAACGGAGAAATAATGTCGGGGGCTAGCATATCATCCACTGCGCCGCGTACATGATCCCTCTCCACCGGGCTCAACCGATATGGATTCATCCGAATGGGAGCAGCATCCCCGGTATCAATATGGTGGGAGAGCAACGAGGTGCGTCCCCCAGATCGAAATCGTCTTTACTAAAGACGTCAGAATATTTATCCAACAGCACGCGAGGCGCGGATCGCTGGTCCGTAGTCAGAGACGCATTTTCCTGGCACAACCCGGTGATCCATCGATCGTCCTGCGACGTCGAGGTCGAAACCCCCCTTACGAGGCCCCGGTGAGCCGGATCATCATGGGCCGTGAAGGCGGTCGTGGCATGGGCCAGAACTGTTCCGGCCGGCACGACGACATTGTCCGCGCCTCAATTCAACACTTGCAAACACGGAGGCTGACCTGGCCGAACAATCGTCTGTGCCGCGACCAGCGCCAGGCCAGCCGTAACCGCGTTGGATGGCGACAACAACACCCCCGCCGCCCCCTTTAACCCCAGGCACGGGCTTCCGATAACGCAGTAGAATGAGCATCTGCGAGCCAGGTGGAATGTCGACCGAAACATCGGACAGCGCCTGCACCTGGCGGTCTGGGGCGGACTGGCCCCACGGCGACGGCAAAAAGAAAATCTTCCGGCCCGCCGGTAACTCAATACAATTCTGATCTACCCTTATCTGAATGGGCATCTTTGCCAGGAAATCGGTCCCCAATAAACACGGCACAGCGAGGGACCTGGAAATTAACACCGTCCCCGAAGCCGACGCACCCCCAACCGAAATACGCGCCTCCACCTGACCAACGATGCCGATACTCCCTCCGTTTGCCGCAACACATGAATCGTAAACCGGTCGTACCCGCGACGGCGGAATGGACAAGAGATGGAATATCACGTCTGAGATGATAGTGGAGGACGCGCCCGAATCTACCAAAATCCGCACGTCGATCCCCTGTATCGAACCCGGTACGGTTGACGACCCAGTAGCGGCTGCGACCACCCTCAGTGCCAATTTTCGCCACTGTGTCAGCGAGCGATGCGGATCCCTTAGAGTCCCCCCGTTAGAACAGGCCCCCGGAACGCATACCGACGGTGATGAATGAGATGACAGGCCTTGCCGGGTGTCTGATGCGTACCGACTTGCCTGACACGGCTGACTCTCCGGCATTGAAGGCGCGTCCCTGGCCGGGGACTCCGGCTGAAGAGGCGGGCGAAGGCAACTCCGACAGTCCTGCGCGAAGTGTCCAATACGCCCGCAGCGGTAACACGACGAGTCGGCCCGCCGCCCGGCTCCCCCCTCGTCTCGGCGATCCATCGGCGGTGGCCCGGAACGACACCACTCCCCCTGGAAGAACCCACTGGCCCGCCGCCGCAGTGAGATCGCCAGGCCCCCTCTCGTCCGGCACGAAGACGGCCTTCGACGGAGTCCACACGACGGCGTCTCCCTCCACGGTCGGGCTCCCCATCCAGGCGGTCATCTCTGCCCAACGGCGCAAGTTGAACTGCATGTTGAGGCACTTGGCAGCCATCCGGGAGGTCAGCTGCTCATGGCCGCACACCGGCAGTGGAATGCCCAAGTCCTTGGACAGCTCCAACATCTGACCCAGTATCAAGGGCTCCAACAAGTCGGGCTCCGTCTCTGGATACGCGGCCATGGCTAGCTCAAGCACAGCGCCCCGGAAGGCCACAGGCGATTCCTCCGTTGCCCATTGCCTCTGGACGAACCTGCGGTGTGCGTCGTCCTGAGGCTCGTACACTTCTGCCATTTCGGCGAACGCCCCTTTCAGTGTCGCCTTCTTCACGGCCGCGATGGAGCAGAAGAATTTCAAAGACTTGTCATCCAGGAGCGTCGGCAGAACTTCCAAGGCCTCCGCATCCGTCCACTTGACGGATCGGACGGCCGACTCAACACGCCACACAAATGCGCTCCAATCTCCTCCAACTGAGAATTATTTAATCGTCGTCAGGCGATGGCTGCGAGTCCCCGAGCTGCTGTCTTCCGATGCAGGCGTCCCATGTGGCGGTGACAAGATGGCGGCTTCCCGCCGTTCGGCCACGGCCACACCCAAGATGGCGGCGTCCTGCTGCGTATCGGGAAGGGCAGGAAGCCTCGCAGAGGCCCCAATGGCGGACGGCTCGGCCCCACCCGATGGCTCCCCGCTTGAAGGCCCAACGCGTGGCTGTCCCGGCTTCATCGCAGGCGCCACCAGGGTGACTAAATCCAGCAAAATGGCCCGTAGCGAATCAAGCTGGTCTGCCACGTGTCACCAGCCGTCCTCGGTGCTCGTTAACGCAGACGGCCCGGACGCCGCGACGACATCTTGTACTCCTGTCGTGTCGCTCGCCGCCACTTTGCCCGCGCCCTCCATGGTCGGGATCGCCACCGCCGGAGGAAGGTCCTCTTCGTCTTCTGAAGATGGCGTAGGTATATTCTTTTTCTTGAGATGTTTTGACATCTCGAAGCACTTCTGACCCCAGTGTAATAAAAGACTCCGTCAGGCACTGTTGGTCTCCGCTTGTCTTTTATTTAGGTTCTTCTCCGCACCCCGCTGGTCTCCTCCGCGGACCAGCGACATCTCGCGCGCGCCCCGCACGCGCTCCCTCGTCAGCTCCTCCACTCTTCCTCACACCCCGCTGGTCCTGATAAGGGACCAGTGTCTCCTCTCGCGTGCCACGCACGCTCCTCCGTTAGCTCCTCTACTCCCGTACTCCGCACACCGCTGGCCGACGGCGTGCTGAGGTCCTTCGGCCACGTGGCCGATGGCGCGGATCTCTCTCACCACCCAACGTGGCTCAGACTCTTAACTTCCCCAACTGACCCCGATCTCTTCCGGGCTCCCACTTATATCCTCTCCCCCCACGTGACCCTGACTCCTCGCCTTCCGGATCGTCAGATCCGGCCTTCCCATACTGCCCTTGCTGGCTCCGCCCCCATTCACCTCGCCTCCCATTGGGAGCCGAGGTGAACGGTGGCCCCTCTCACACGCTCCGCAGACCAGGCTCCGCCTCCCAATACTCCGGGCCGTGTGATTGGGCCAGAGCCCAGCAACAACCCGATTTACGCTCGCATTACATATACAACATGCTCTTCGAGTGTCTGTGATGAGATGATACAAAACAACTGAGTTGCTGAGGAGATTAAGCAAGCACCATATAAATGCTAAAATTATTATAACATAGTATAACATAGAGAATGCTTTGGAGCTTATTGGCTCTAACTCCTGGTTACAGATCTACCCAACCCACAGGTCCGCAAATACTGGCTGCTCTTACTCTGCAGGTTGAACCTAGGAATTGAGTGTGCAACTTCACGTTATTTTAATTAAAAGGCCTGTGACAAAGGTGCATCCATTGGAGCTTCATTGTCTCAAACATACACATCTACCGGGTCTCCATTTGACTTTGCATTGCCTAAGAAGTCCACCCACACCTCCACTTCCACAAACTGCTGGGAGTTGCCTCGCTCAGCCTCACAGTCAGAATTCTCCTCCTGCTTCACGTTGCCTCCATCGATGTGAAGGTCCGATTTTGGAGTTGAATCTTCATCTTCACATTTTACCATCGCTTCTTCGCTCTTCACCATCACTTCTTCACATTTCACCTTCACTTCTGCGCTCTTCACCTTGATACATTTAATTGCGTCCAAGCTGGAATTAAATTCTGGTTCTTTTTTCAGCAGGGATGGGCTCATTGCAGCACTTGGACTTTCACAAGCCAATTTCAGACTCCGCTCCTTGGGGATCTTCTGATGTATGCGTGTTCTCCGGTGTATTTGAAGATGTGATGACAGTGCAAACGCCTTCCTGCAAAGAGTGCACTTGAAGGGTTTCTGTCCTGTGTGTGTTCTTTCGTGGTTGTGAAGATGTGATGACAGTGCAAATGCCTTCACACACACAATGCACTTGAAGGGTTTCTCCCCTGTGTGTATTCTCTGGTGTCTTTTAAGAAGTGATGACTGTGCAAATGCCTTCCCACACAAAGTGCACTTAAAGGGTTTCTCCCCTGTGTGCATTCTCTGGTGTTTTTTAAGATTTGATGACTGTGCAAATGCCTTCTCACACACAGTGCACTTGAAGGGTTTCTCCCCTGTGTGCGTTCTCTGGTGACTCTGAAGATTTGATGATTTTGCAAATGCCTTCTCACACACAGTGCACTTGAAGGGTTTCTCTCCTGTGTGTATTCTCTGGTGTCTTTTAAGAAGTGATGAATCTGAAAATGCCTTCACACACACAGTGCACATGAAGGGTTTCTCCCCTGTGTGCGTTCTCTGGTGACTCTGAAGATGTGATGACTTTGCAAATGCCTTCTCACACACAGTGCACTTGAAGGGTTTCTCTCCTGTGTGCGTTCTCTGGTGGTCGTGAAGAATTGATGACTGTGCAAATGCGCTTACACACACAGTGCACTTGAAGGGTTTATCTCCTGTGTGCGTTCTCTTGTGTGTTTTTAGATGTGATGACTGTGCAAATGCCTTCTCACACACAGTGCACTTGAAGGGTTTATCTCCTGTGTGTGTTCTCTGGTGGGTCTGAAGATTTGATAACGCTGCAAATGCGCTTCCACACACAGTGCACTTGAAGGGTTTCTCCCCTGTGTGCGTTCTCTGGTGTATTTTAAAATGTGATGACTCTGTAAATGCCTTTCGTACACACAGTGCACTTGAAGGGTTTCTCTCCCCTGTGTGTTATCTGGTGTCGTTTCAGAGGAGATAAACCTGAAAATACCTTTACACAGAAATTGCACTTGAAAGGTTTCTCTTCCGTGTGTGTTCTCTGGTGGATCTGAAAAGTTGATGACTGTGCATATGCCTTGTCACACACAGTGCACTTGAATGGTTTTTCTCCTGTGTGAGTTCTCTGGTGCTGTGTCAAACTTCCAGTACGATCCGTGCTGTTTGCACACTGGTCGCATTGTTTCCTTCTTGTACCAAGCTGCGCTGAGTCCCTTTGCTCCATCAGACCAATTTTGCAGAGGAAGAGTCAGAGGAAGCGTCAGCTGCAGACAGAAAAACATATCCACACCATCTACGTCAGTATCAAGGCACAGAGGAATGCATATATACACAGTCACACATGACTTACACATCTATACTTATTCATATATTCATGATATATATTCTTAGGTTTTTTCGGTAAAGTCACGTAGGTAAAAAATTTAAATTAATAAAAGTAAAATAAAAATCACGACGTTTCGGAGGCAACACAAGCTTCCGTCTTCAGGTGGAGCCGTCACAGCCACGACAGCTGTCTCAAGTAAATGAGAGATTACAAGAGCTACCACTCCGTATATATAATGGTTGAAGAGGGGAAGGGCCAAGTACGGCACACTTTTTATTAATATGGTAAGGTGAGGCTTAAGACTAAGAATAGACTGCATAACAAAAGACTGAGCCTTTGTTATGGAGAGGTGCGGTTTGTGACTACGCCTAGCCTACATAACAAAAGTGTGAAAAAAAGAAAAAACTAAACCTGGTAAAACAAAACTGGCTGTCTATCAATAACCTGTAATAGTTGTCTGTCAAATAAGATGGTGCAAATAAGTGTAGTTAAATCTTTTTTTTCCAATGATTAACCATGCAAAAAAGATTTAACTACACTTATTTGAACCATCTTATTTGACAGACAACTATTACAGGTTATTGATAGACAGCCAGTTTTGTTTTACCAGGTTTATTTTTTTATTTTTTCACACTTTTGTTATGTAGGCTAGGCGTAGTCACAAACCGCACCTCTCCATAACAAAGGCTCAATCTTTTGTTATGCAGTCTATTCTTAGTCTTAAGCCTCACCTTACCATATTAATAAAAAGTGTGCCGTACTTGGCCCTTCCCCTCTTCAACCAGCTCTTGTAATTTCTCATTTACTTGATACAGCTGTCGTGGCTGTGACGGTTCCACCTGAAGACGGAAGCTTGTGTTGCCTCCGAAACGTCGTGATTTTTATTTTACTTTCATTAATTTAAATTTTTTACCTACGTGACTTTACCGAAAAAACCTAAGAATATGAATCCTTGCAGTCACGAAAGCTTCAAATCTAGAATTCATGATATAGTGAAAATAATTCCCCAATTCATCACGCGGGCTGTTAAGGCACACAATGGGAGGGTCAATGGTCATAAATATGCCTGGATGCTCTAGTATCTTCAAAATGAATGTTTACCCAAAACTCCACACACACAATTTCGGCTGTCTAGCTATGAAAAGAATATTTAAGAAAAATTCAGCTATAATAACAAAGTGTGTTGAAAATAATGCTATTTGTATTATACCGAAATGCATAAATGAATGTTCAATCGAAACTTCGAGGTGGATTTGCTTGAATGCTCGGATGAACAGATCTAACTTCAGCTGCATATGTGCTGAGATATTTTCCTGACTGTTTCCATTCTTACAAAACGTCCTAGAGGAAAACTAAATTAAACTATTGTTTTGATTTAACCTCCATGTTCAATAGTTAATATACTTTACTGCAAATACAAACTTGACACTGTCACACACTCGCATGGTAAAAAGGTGGTGGTGGTGTGTCCAGAACCATGCCTGGCCACCTTCATCTGCTCAGTATTAATGCTTCCTCACTTCACCATGTAATTAATTCAAGATGAATCAACATAGCAGGGGCCCACAATAAGTTCAGCTTTCACTTACACTATGTAACACAATTTTTGTCTCTGGATGGCTAGTGTTATTTTTTTTTATTGGTTATGCCCACAAACTTTCCTTTTGTGACCAGGACTTTACGTTAAGGAATGACACAAATGAACACATTTACTCATTGAAAATAGGTACATTTCAAAATATCACTGTCTTGGTCGCAAAAGCAAAGTTTGTGGGAATAATAGCCATTTTCTGTACTTTTGAGGCATAAGCAATTAGAAAATAACACTTACTACGCAGGGACAATTCTTTTTGTTACGCAGTGTTATCAATCATGTTTGCGGTCGGCGATAATCAAACTAATTGTTGAGTTCATAATGCAGTGAAATAACTGCGCTACAGCTCACCACAAAGATAAACTCTTAAATACACATGCATTTCACATGGATCATTAACATCTGACCTATAAACGTCATTATTTCTGTCTGTGTATCTGTCTGTGTACAAAACTTGCGAAGGATTTGGTTAAAAAAAAAAAAGAACCCAGGTACCACGCCATAAGCCCTGTAAGTGAGCCAGTGCTATTCCATTTTCGCATCCGTCAACTTTAAAGTAGTTAAATTAAAAATGTAGTGCTAAAGTCACGTACATAAAAAAACTATTTACAAACTTATTTACTCTATATAAAAGTTCGTGTGTGCGTGGGGACGTCCATGTGGGTGTGAGTCCATATATGTATGTGCGTTGTGTCTGTGAGAGTCCGTGTGTGTGTGCGATGAGTCAGATGCCTTCTATGACCTCCTGTCACAGGTGCTAGCTCAAGTGGCCCCACAGGATAGAGTCATCTTGTTGGGTGACTTCCATGCCCGAGTTGGTCATGATGCTGGCACCTGGTCTGGAGTGATTGCAAGGCATGGGCCAGATCAGCTCAATAACAACGGTAGGAGGCTGCTCGATTTTTGTGCAGCCCATGGGCTTGTAAATACCAACACGCTGTTCCAGCATCGGCACATCAACACAACATCATGGATGCATGCCGGGTCCAAGCAAGAACATCTTCTGGACTACATAGTGACGGAACAGCGGATGCGGACCCATGTCCTTGACACCAGGACCTACCGTGGAGCTGATCTGCCCATCGACGTCTCAGGATGGCGGCGGCGTGTGCAGTGGTGTGTGAGTTGTGCTGCGTGAGTGAGTGTGAGCTGTGCATGAGAATGAGCTGCGTGTGAGCTGTGTGTGAGTGTGTGTGAGTGAGCTGAGTGTGTGTGAGTGAGCTGTGTGTGTGAGTGAACTGTGTGTGTGTCTAAATTGTGTTTAAATTGAGATTGACGGGTGCAGGGGGGTTTAATCGAGACGCCATGCCCTGTGCGTTGTGCTGTCAGGAAGGCCCATTTGCGGACACGTCGCATCTATATATATTGCCAAACGTGTTTAAGTTTTTGTCTTGTGCACCACTGCCTAAGCAGTGTGGCTTACAGTTAACGACGAGTGAGAGAGCGAGGCCTTGCCTGGATTGGGCCGAGGCATACCCCTTCACCCCCCACCCCCCGCTGATTGGAAGCAGTGGCGCAGCATGGGGAAGGATAAACTCAATTTAAAGGGATACAGCTAAAGGATAAAGCCTACATGTTCGACAAACTAAACTTGTTCTTTGTTCTAATGTTCTAATGTTCACGCTGTCAACTCGCCGACATCTTCGAGATTTTAACTGAGGATGCTTGGTTGAGGATTCGAAACAACTGCCTCACTCTTCACCACGATCACTGTGGGGGTATGAGTACAGCAGCAAAAACTACTGCAGCTGCAGCTGTGCCACGGGTGGGGCGGAGGCAGCGGCTGCAATCCGTCAGGGCTGACGCGTGGCGGTGTTCACTGCGTGGAGAGAGACGCCACCACCCACACGGAGGTTGCGGCCTAGCTCACGCTCCCCACGTACCCCCCTGCTTGCCTGGATATCCCTGCCGGCGAAAGTGCGATGCATGGAGAGAGAGACACCACCCACACCGAGGTTGCGGCCTAGCTCTCTCCCTCAAGCTCCTCCAAAAACTCTAGCACACGGGCGAGAAGCCGTGTATGTGTGACGAGTGCGGCAAGACATTTCTCAACGCTCGGCCTACAAGTATATATATGTTTTTCTTTTCGCTTGTGTGTTAAACTGTGTGCAACCCTGATATTTTAAAGATGGCAATTCTCCTGCTGTGTATCCTACTGCTGTCCCTCCCAGCTATATCTAGTGCCACACTCAACTCTACAAACGGATACCCGCCTAACTTCGCGTCCATACTTGTTGCTCAATTTTCCACTACACTTGCTAATGAAACAGCTTATAGACACTTCTAACTTTATCTTTGTCCCATTACTTCACCAGTACTCCTTCCAAACTTCATTCTGCTCTTAAAAACATTACCAACTGCGAGCTGCTGCTATTTGTCCAAGGTTCGCCGCTCTTCATCCTTTCACAGAAAATACCTGTGCAGACTATTAATTCTACTTTTCTTGTTTCTGGGTGGTATTGAGCTTCATCCTGGCACAAATGTAAAGAACTTGTATAATCCTGTAGATTTTTCTGGCAGAAAAGGTGTCGGTGTTCTACATGTCAACATCAGAGGGCCTGTGATTAAATGAAGTCAACTAAAACTTGAAGTGGCAAATCTGGACCGGGACATTTTTTGCCTAAAAGAAACATTCCTCACTCCTGCCGTTAATGACTTGCAAATTACGATTGACAACTACAACCTTTTTCGGCGTGACCGAGGATCTAAAGGAGGTGGAATTGCCATCTATGTTCATAATGCTATTGCATGTTCACCAGCTCACTCCTTGTTTAAAAAATGTTGCTTTGAAGGTCTGGCTCTCAGAATAACTCTCCCAACTAATCAACAGATATTGGTAGTGTGCTGCTATAGACTGCCTAGTGGGAAGGATGTTGAAGCTGTGTCTGCACCGAGAGAGCTTCTTGGGGGCCTCCCGAAAGGTGAAATAGTTTGTGGGTGATCTAAATTAGAATTGGCTAAACCCACCGGCCGTGGTCACAAATTTTGCAGATTAATTTAGCCTGTTTCAATTAATAAATATCCCCACAAGACCCAACCTAAAAAATCCGGGACAGTCATCTCTGCTAGACGTCCATATTGACAAATACCCCTCACAATTCGCACTGACTAGTGTTCTGGCTAATAACCTTAGTGATCACTCCTTCATATTTGGGGTGAGATCATCAGCCAGACCCAAAGCCCCCCCTAAATTGGTTGAGAAGCACTCTGAGAGAAACTTTAGCATTCAGGCATTTACTAATAATGTGCTTCACTCGGATATTGACAAGGTCTGTGATATCCCAAACCTGACTACGGCTTGGGAGACCTTCAGATACACGTTTCTCCAAATTATTAACAAACATGCTCCGTTTATATGATTACTAAGCTCATGAAAACTAGGGACAAGGCTTGGGCATGTGCTCAGAAAATGTGTTTGGTCAATGACTGGCTATAATGCAGGATTTTTAAAAAACACGGCATGCAAAAAATGCCTACTTTTCCTCCACTCTCCTGGAATCACGTGGAAGTGACAGGATCTTCTGGAAAACAAAAAAAAAATATCGAAAAGGCATCCAAAACAGATAATCTGCCCGTTGAGCTTGACCGAAATGGGGAATATTTTTCAGAGCCCAAAAAAATTGTTGACAATTTTAACCTTCATTTTTCTGAAGCTGGTAACCTTTTTGATAATGTACTGGGAGTCACCCCTGCTCATGCAAATTCCTATACCCTTGTCCAAACATTAAACGAATTTAGTTTCCAGCCAATCCACAAAAGTAATGTTCTGAAACAACTGTCCTACCTCAAAGGGTCCTCCCCTCTAACGGAGAAGATAGTATTCCCGTCTTTGCTCTGCTAACTGTTGGTCACATAATATATAAACCTATAGCCCATATTTTCAACCGGTCCATCAAAGAAGCATCAGTACCTCTAGAATGGAAACATTCCTATGTTCGTCCACTTTACAAAGGGGGCCCTAAAGATGATCCAAATAACTACCGACCAATCCCAATTTTGTCCCCGTTGACAAATGTTTTAAAAAAATTATTGAACTACCAAATTAACAGTTTTCTGTCCGACAACAATCTATTACATCGAAAACAATCTGGGTTACGAAAAAAATACAGCACCACATCTGCTGCATTAGTAGCCTTGATAATTTGTAGTACTGCGCCAGTCTTTTTCTTGACTTGTCCAAAGCCGTTGATACAGTCGACCACAACACCCTGCTTAGTAAACTAAGTTGCCTCGGTTTCTCCAAACACGCAGTAGAATGGTTAAAAATGTACCTCTTTTCTCGCACCCAAACTGTATTCACAGATGGTTGAAGGTCAGTGTTAAGATAACAAAAGGGATTCCACAGGGTTCCATCCTTCGGCCCCCTCTTGTTCTCTCTTTATGTCAATGACTTGGGCACTGATCTAAATCATTCCAGGGTAAATCTTTTGTAGATGACACGATACTGATTACTGCTGGCCGCTCTCCAGATGACGTGATTGCTAAGCTCCAGGGTGATTTCAACAAACTACAACATCAGCTAGTTGCTCTTAAACTAGTCCTGAATACCTCCAAAACCAAGGTGCTATGCTTCTCACCAGGACTAAAGCGGGAAGTTATTTTCCCCCAATTACATTCCTTAAATAATGATCAAATAGAGCAAGTCAAGATCTATAAGTATCTTGGGGTCATCCTGGATTCAAAACTGAATTTTGAAGATCACATTGATTATAGTGGTAAAAAGACAAAAATAACAATTGGTTTTCTGTATCGACACAAGCACTGCTTCCCGTTAGGAATTTGATCAAATCTACCATACTGCCTCTACTTGATTACTGTGACATCGTATATAAATCAGCCCCACAGTACTGTACTGAAGAAGCTTGACTCAATTTATCACTCGGCCTTAGGATATGCATTTAACTGTCAATATAGGACTCACCACTGTGATCTCTACATTGGGTCAAACTTAACATCTCTTAACGTTCGACGGCTTGTGCACCAGATCTTATTTATTCACGATGTACTTACAAAAAAATCTGCAGACTACCTGCTGGTTCCCCTCTCTGTTTCGAAGAAAAAGTATGTGACCTAAGGTCTTCGCTCATTTACCAGCTTCACATTCCTTATTGCCGTACAAAAACTGGAGGAAGGGCCTTTGCTATTGATGCCCCCAGGGTCTGGAATGCTATTGCCATGTTGTTTTATGTCATTGTGAAATTTCGGTCACAGTTCCTATGATCACTGTTACATTGCTTTTATGGCTTTATTTGTGATTTCGAAAACGTTATTTGGTTTGACCATGTTTGTTTGCTGTAGTACGGAGTTAAGACTGATGGCTTTAATATAAGTTTTCCTGTGGTTGTTGTTTGACTTGCATCCCACTGGGATTTTTGCACACAACGTTGGTGTACGATGCTTTCTGGAAGATTTTGCTGTTCTTTACTGGATGTTTCTGTTTGCGCATAGTCACTTGAATATGTTTTCTTGTTCGTGTTTTTGTTTTTTGTTTGTTGCGGTTGCACCCGATTCAAGAGCTGAATGGCTCACAGGGAAATACCAAATAAATTAAACTGAAACTGACTTGTCATCTGTAAGATGCGCCTGCCATTCTTCCACTCCAGTGGTGGGTGTACACCCAGGACCCCATTCAAGCCCTTTGTGGCATTGTCTCAGCCAGCTGATGAAATTTGCAAGTGAGAAGTTAATCTTCCCTTGCGGTTGGGATTGGCATCGTCCCCCACTATTCCTGATGTCGAGGGGAAATGGGCGAGGTTTAGGACTGTGGCTCATGCAGCTGCAATGGCTGCATTGGGTACACGGTCCAGACCTCCCCAGAGATCCTGGCTGACAGAGGTGTTCAAGCTGGCTGAGAAAAAGCGACAGGCCCACTCTCATCGCCTACAGCATCCCACGTCGGAGAATGAGGAGGCATACCGCAGCCTTCGCTCAGGGGTTTGGAGAGCCGTGAAGCACTGCAAGGATGGGTGGTGGTCGCAGGTTGCTGAGTAGATGGAGTCTGCCTCAATGGCCCCCGATCACAAATCGCTCTTTAATTCCATCAAAAAAGCAACCTGCAGCGCCACACCTATTACCCTCATTAGGGGAAAGAGTGGTGACCTAATCTCTGACCCCCAGGAACAGCTTTGCAAACTTGCTGAGCATTGTGGAGATGACCCTGCTGAGGCTGCGATGCCTCAAATATTGGTAGAAGTCACCCCGTGTGAGTGGCTGGCAGAGGTGCCATCTGTTCAGGAAGTACTGAAGGCGATCCAGAGTCTGAAACCAGTAAAGGCACCAGGCAGAGATGATCTCCCAAGCAAAATGCTGAAGGTGGCGTTTGTGCAGACTGCCCTAGTGAGGGAAAAACGTATTCGATCCCCTGCTGATTTTGTACGTTTGCCCACTGACAAAGAAATGATCAGTCTATCATTTTAATGGTAGGTTTATTTGAACAGTGAGAGACAGAAACACAACAACAAAATCCAGAAAAACGCATGTCAAAAATGTTATAAATTGATTTGCATTTTAATGAGGGAAATAAGTATTTGACCCCTCTGCAAAACATGACTTAGTACTTGGTGGCAAAGCCCTTGTTGGCAATCACAGAGGTCAGACGTTTCTTGTAGTTGGCCACCAGGTTTGCACACATCTCAGGAGGGATTTTGTCTCACTCCTCTTTGAAGATCTTCTCCAAGTCATTAATATTTTGAGGCTGACGTTTGGCAACTCGAACCTTCAGCTCCCTCCACAGATTTTCTATGGGATTAAGGTCTGGAGACTGGCTAGGCCATTCCAGGACCTTAATGTGCTTCTTCTTGAGCCACTCCTTTGTTGCCTTGGCCGTGTGTTTTGGGTCATTGTCATGCTAGAATACCCATCCACGACCCATTTTCAATGCCCTGGCTGAGGGAAGGAGGTTCTCACCCAAGATTTGACGGTACATGGCCCTGTCCATCGTCCCTTTGATGTGGTGAAGTTGTCCTGTCCCCATAGCAGAAAAACACCCCCAAAGCATAATGTTTCCACCTCCATGTTTAATGGTGGGGATGGTCTTCTTGGGGTCATAGGCAGCATTCCTCCTCCAAACACGGCGAGTTGAGTTGATGCCAAAGAGCTCCATTTTGGTCTCATCTGACCACAACATTTTCACCCAATTGTCCTCCGAATCATTCATATTTTCATTGGCAAACTTCAGACGGGCATGTATACGTGCTTTCTTGAGCAGGGGGACCTTGCGGGCGCTGCAGGATATCAGTCCTTCACGACGTAGTGTGTTACCAATTATTTTTTGGTGACTATGGTCCCAGCAATCTTGAGATCATTGACAAGATCCTCCCGTGTAGTTCTGGGCTGATTCCTCACCGTTCTCATTTTCATTGCAACTCCACGAGGTGAGATCTTGCATGGAGCCCCAGGCCGAGGGAGATTGACAGTTCTTTTGTGTTTCTTACATTTGCGAATAATCGCACCAACTGTTGTCACCTTTAATTTCGATTTAAAGCTTTCGCGACTGCAGGGATTCATCCTCTTGGTTCTTTCGGTAAAGTCACGTAGAAGGGAAATAATAAAATAATAAAAATAAAACATAAAAAAAATTATTCTCACGACGTTTCGGCCACAACGCAAGCAGCCATCCTCAGGTGAAGAACAGGTCTGTCGGAAAGACAGCGTCTGAATGAAACACCACCAGGCTTGGAGCGTATATTTAAGCTGGGTTGGAGAAGGAAGAGCGCGTTGACAAACTAATTTGCATATCAAGAGGAATTTAGCATATTTATGGAAAATGCAGATATGGGATTAGTCATTACTTGTGGAATTCGTAGGAGGTGAGCGGGGGGTTTCAAAGTCAATTACGATACTATATATTACCTTTTACATTGTATTAAACATTACACTTTTATACTATTTATTATTATACAATCTGCTATACACTATTCCATTGACCGTCGCGTGTATAGTGAATATACAGCAGTGTGGTATACAGTAGGGTGGGTAGAATAATACATAGTATAATATTACAATGTATAGTCTAAGGTATAGGGTGGTGTATAGTAATACAGTATATAATTTAATGTTGGGTTTGTCTATGGCAGTATATAGTACAGGGTAGACCCGTGTGATGTAAGAGAAAAAAGTTTAGCTGGAAGCATATTATATTTTTTGCGACATAGAAATGTAATGTATTACTTACTGTTAGTAGCTCAGCTTATTGGAGAGTATATTTAGTATACTGATGATACTGATGTAGTTTATACTTTAGTTTTTTTACGTGGTGGTTTAGTTGCTGCAGCTCCAAACTATTAACATTCCTTCCCTTTATTAATGCTAACCCTAATACCTCCCTTTGATGCTGCTAATCCTGCATAATGCACGGGCATATTATGACTTTGAAACCCCCCGCCCACCTCCTACGCATTCCACAAGTAATGACTAATCCAATATCTGCATTTCCCATAAATATGCTAAATTCCTCTTGATATGCAAATTCTTTTGTCAAGGCGCTCTTCCCCCTCCAACCCAGCTTAAATATACGCTCCAAGCCTGGTGGTGTTTCATTCAGACGCTGTCTTTCCGACAGACCTGTTCTTCACCTGAGGACGGCTGCTTGCGTTGTGGCCGAAACGTCGTGAGAATAATTTAATTATGTTTTATTTTTATTATTTTATTATTTCCCTTCTACGTGACTTTACCGAAAGAACTAAGAAGATGTTGTCACCTTCTCACCAAGCTGCTTGGCAATGGTCTTGTAGCCCATTCCAGCCTTGTGTAGGTCTATAATCTTGTCACTGACATCCTTGGTGAGCTCTTTGGTCTTGGCCATGGTGGTGAGTTTGGAATCTGATTGATTGATTGCTTGCTTCTGTGAACAGGCATCTGTTATACAGGTAACAAGCTGAGATTAGGAGCACTCCCTTTAAGAGTGTGCTCCTAATCTGGGAGCCAGAAATCTTTCTGATTGAGAAGGGGTCAAATACTTATTTCCCTCATTAAAATGCAAATCAATTTATAAAAATTGACATGCGTTTTTCTGGATTTTGTTGTTGTTATTCTGTCTCTCACTGTTCAAATAAACCTACCATTAAAATTATAGACTGATCATTTCTTTGTCAGTGGGCAAACGTACAAAATCAGCAGGGGATCAAATACTTTTTTCCCTCACTGTACATGACATCATAACAACAGTCTGGAACACTGAATGGGTTCCGCAGAATTGGAAGGATGCCCTAGTGGTCCCCCTCTTTAGAAGGGGGACCGCACAGACTAACAACTACAGGGGCATCTCACTCCTGTGTGCCAGGAAAGGTCCTGGCAAGAATTATTCAACATCGCCTTGCTAGGCACGCCGAGGAGAGGCTTGCAGAGCCCCAATGCGGTTTCAGGAAAGGGCGGTCCTGCACAGATGCCATATTTTCTGTCAGTCTGCTACAACAGAGGTGTAGGGAGCATCTATGCTTTATTGACCTGGTCAAGGCCTATGATACCATCAGTAGGCCTGGGCTCTGGGTTGTTCTTCGTGATGTTCGAGTCCCTGACTCTCTGCTCACGATCATTAAGGACCTTCATGATGGTGAGCGGGCTCGTGTAAAACTAGACGAATCACAGCTGTGTTCGTTAGTTTCTGAAAACGCTTGTCCTGGTGAGGGTTGTGGTGGCAGCATGCTGAGTAGGGTGGTCCAGGTCTCCCTTTCCCTGGCGACAGACTCTAGCTCATCCTGGGGAATTCCAAAGTGTTCCCAGGCCAGCCGAGCGACATAGTCTTGGGCAAGCCCCGGGGTCTTCGCCCAGTGGGACGTGTCTGGTAGAGTTCCAGGGGGAGTCTATTGGGGAGCATTCTTACTTATATTCTATATTGATATCACCCCTAGAGCCAGGCCCAGGGGTTGTGTAAACAAAACAAGCACCTCGTGGCTGTGTGACCCACGAACTCACTCAGGCCAACTCGAATTGGCTAAGTGGTGCCATCCTGTGCGTCAAACATCCACAGGATGAAGGGTGAGGGGCCGGTGCGATGCCAGTATGGCAGGGAGAGGGATGGTCTCAGATGGACTAGACATTGACGATGGACACTCAAAGCTTTGTATGGAGCAAAAGTACAGGCACCTTCCACACAGTGTTATCTATATATATATATAAAATCGCGAATCTGTCTGTCTGTCTGTGTGTGTGTCTATGTGTCGCTGGACCATACGCAGTTTCATTGGACGGCGGTTGCCCCTGGCAACAAGTAGCCGCGGGGTGGACGCCATTTTTAATTCCCGTTAAAAATAGGCGCACGCATTAACACGCGACTCTGAGGTAAATTCATGAAAGTTTCACGTCCTCTTCACTCCCCCCCCACCACAATGTGTGCAATTACTATTATAGGGTCGGTACATAATTAAATTATAGCGATTACACAGTATTATTGTAGCGCGGGGGGGGGAACGGCACCCGTACCCAGCCTCACCCGGGTGGCCAATTTAGGCGAGGCCGGAGGCTCTGCACGGTACTAGGCCTCGACACCCGGCACGCGACTGTGAGGTAAATTCAAAGTTTCACGTCCTTTTCACTCCCCCCCCATCACAATGTGTGCTATTACTATTATAGGGTCGGTACATAATAAAATTATAGCGATTAGACAGTATTGTATTGAAAATCTTATGAAAACTTTCAAACATTACATAGCAATGAAAAAACAACTGTGTAATTACTTTTAAACCTGACGCGCCAAGAATCTATTCTTTAAATGTTGACTGTACAAACAGTCATTAAGCTGGGTGAGCGTACTGCCAGTCTATAATGTAGACTGTAGGCTGCTTATTAAATTGGGTGAGTGTACTGGCAGTCTAGAATGTAGACTGCAGCCTGGTTCTTAAGTAAAGTTAGTCAATTTGTAACACGTACGCTTTTGCGACCATTATTCATAAACAACGTTATTGGGTTTAGATCGCCTTATTTATTAATGTGTTCTAACCCTCCACCACCCGACACGGCCAATCAGTAAAAAAGTGTCACGTTCAGAAAACACTAATAGTTCACTGCTTTAGCCCAACGGTGTGTTCAAGCGTTCAACCACAAGAATTACCATTTCTGATGAAAAAACAACTGTGTTATTACTTTTAAACCGGACGCGCCAAGAATCGATTTTTTAAATGTTCACTGTACAAACAGTCATTCAGCTGGGTGAGCGTACTGGCAGTCTATAATGTACACTGTAGCCTGCTTATTAAGCTGGGTGGTTGTACTGCCAGTCTATAATGTAGACTGTAGCCTGGTTAATAAGTAAAGTGAGTCATTTTGTAACACGTACGCTTTCGCGACCATTATTCAAAAACAACCTTATTGGCTTTATATGGCCTTATTTATTAATGTGTTGTAACCCTCCACCAACCCACACGGCCAATCAGTAAAAAAGTGTCCCGTTGATAAAAGACTAATAGTTCACTGCTTTAGCCCACCGGTGTGCTCAAGCGTAAAACCACAACAATTACCATTTCAGAGTAGGACGTTTCGCTTATGCTGGATGCAATTACCAGCCAAACGTCGTACTCTAAAATTGTCTGTCCGTCTGTGTACGCTCGCTTGCGAGGGATTTGCCGGGAGGCACGTCCCGTGCCCCGCGATGGGAATAGGCATGTCAGTTTTTTTATCCGTCACCTTTAAAGTGGTTTAATGATGGATTTAGTGATATTCAACTTTATTTATAAATTTCACCGCGCCGCTCGGCGCTTCCCATGCCAAAAATTGCGGGATCGATCCCCGCGTCCTTCACAGGCGAATATATTTTAAAATCTTTTATATTAAGTTCGCTGCCACGCATATAAAGAATTTTGAGTGAAAAACTTTACTTTTACGGCTTATACTTATTATTTATTCATGTGCATGACCATCCCAACTCACGCGCCTTTCGTGGGGGAGACGGCTCATGCCAAGTGGCACGCTGGTAGTGAGGGGAACATTTTTTTTACCATTATAAATGCTTTAAAAATACACTAAACGCTCTGCTAAATTCTTCACTGCCGTGATGTCCTGCCACATCAACTTCTCCGGAGGGGGGTGCGGCCAACTGTGCGTTTTCTGGACCATGGCTTTGCCCACATTTACCTTCCGGACTTACGGATATCTCAAGGATCCCCAAGCCGGTACACACTCATTTTCCATGTGTCCGGGAATTTTGTGTTGCGTCGCTCTATAGTTTCCTGTAGCGAACCGGACTTCACATAAAGTTAATGATCCGAGCCAACCGTCTACAACTTGAGTTGTATGGCCAATGGCAGAGACGTGTTAACAGCGCAAGGTGGAAACAGACTGGTCATACTGAAAGGCGTCAGGTCAACGTTTCGTTCGGACCCCATGAATGGGGGGCACGCAACACTATTTTCACAGCGCCATAGTCGTGTTGCGTCATTGGTAGGGAACTACAACACGACTCTAAACTACAGTTGGGTTTCCCCATTGGTAGGGATTTACAACCCGACTGTCAACCGACAATTCGTGTTGACGCTTTTGCGTTGAGCGCTATTGGTCGTGTTTTCCCACGCACGTGTGAACTTGCTGGAGTTAATTCTAAGTTCCTTTCTATTCCATAGAAAACAAGTATCCATGTCTACATCAAGCAAGGGAAAGCGTAAAGCGCAAACCACGACAACTAAACAAGCCAACAAGAAAGCCCGTACAACGACCGACGAAACAGCCTCCATACCTGCACCAAAGCGCGTTATGACCGAACACCAAAAAAAGCAAAAACGTGAACGGGCGGCGTTTATACATGCGGCGCAAACGGCAGAAGCGTTGCAACAAAGCCGCGAGAATAAAGCAATTGCCAAGGCGCGCTTGCGCACCCAAGCTACTGCCAAAGAACTTGAAGCCAGACGCCAACGCAACCGAGAGCTCATGTCTTACGCACGTGCCAACGAAACCCCCGAAGAATGCGAGGCGCGACACCTACGCGACCGTGAGGTTACGTCGGACGCACGTGCCGCGGAAACCGAGGAAGAACGCGACGCGCGACGCCAACGCAACTGAGAGCTCATGTCGGACGCACGTGCCGAGGAAACCGACGATGAACGCGAGGCGCGACGCCAACGCAAACAAGAGCTCATGTCTTACGCACGTGCCAAAGAAACCCCCGAAGAACGCGAGGCGCGACGCCTCCGCGACCGCGAGGTGACGTCGGACGCACGTGCTAACAAAACCGCTGAAGAACGCGACGCGCGACGCCAGAGCGACCGGGAAGTTACGTTGGCCGCACGTGCTAACGAAACCGATCAAGAACGCGACGCGCGACGCCAGAGCGACCGGGAAGTTACGTCGGCCGCACGTTCTAACGAAACCGACGAAGAACGCGAGGCGCGCCGCCTCCGCGACCGCGAACTTACGTCGGACGCACGTGCCAACGAAAGCACCGAAGAGCGTGAAGCGTGACGCCGAGTGGATCGCGAGGGAACTGCCGTGGCACGGCAAAATGAAGATGAACGCCAGCTCTCAGCACGACGCGCTGACGATGCGCAGCGCAGAGCTGTCCAGGTCTCGACAAACTATCGAGACCTAATTGGCGCGGCATTCGTCTATTCACCCCACGACCCATATGCCGATATGCGCGTTCTCCAACTTGGTCTCATGGACAAGCGGTGTGTCCAATGCACTGCTTTGACGTTTGCAGGAGAACCCAAGGGTCTATCTTGTGCAAGTGGCAAGGTCGTATTGCCTGCTTTGCCACAACCCCCTTCGCCGTTGATTGAACTGTTGTACGGGAATGGAGACTTGGATCGGCATTTCCAAAACAATATCCGGCGCTTTAACTCTGCATTTCAGATGACCAGCTTTGGTGCAGACGTTAAGGATCAGGGGGCTTTATGCCAACGTTTCGCGTCAAGGGTCAAGTGTACCATAGAATAGGGTCATTGTTGCCTTTCGGTGATAATAATCCTCAGTTCTTGCAGATTTATTTTTGCGATGCTATCGACACCGCCACCGATGCTCGATTGAGCTTCACAGTTCAGAACGAACGAGATCGGTCCAAGGACCGTGAGGTGGTTGTGATGCTTCAAGACATGCTTAATGACCACAACGAGTTGGTGCGGCAGTTCAAAAACCATCTTGGGAATTTGACTACGCCAGGCCAGCGCTTGATCATTCGTGGGGACAAAACACCTGGGGATGAGCATCGTGGGCGGTACAACGCACCAACGGCACCCGACGTCGCAGTTATCATCTGTGGAGAAAACGGAAAGAGAAGGGACATTGTGCTTGAGAAATCAAGCGGTGTTCTGGTGCGGATTTCCGAATTTAATCCAACGTATGATCCACTGCAGTACCCCTTGATTTTTTGGAACGGACATGATGGTTATCACTTTGATATCTATCAAAACGGAGGGCAAAGTGCTAAAAAGGTGTCATGTATGCAATTCTACTGCTACATGCTCATGATTCGCGACGGTACTAAGAACCTATTGCTGTACTATCGTGAATTGTTCCATCAGTTCGTGGTCGACATGTACACCAAAATTGAATCTGAACGATTGGACTTCATCCGTTACAACCAAACAAAATTGCGGAGTGAATCTTACTTCCATTTGTGTGACACGATGAATCAGGCAGACGCGGATCCTACTCAAATTGGGAGACGTGTCGTCTTGCCTGCTACGTTCACTGGTAGCCCCAGACACATGCACAAATACGCTCAAGATGCCATGGCGTATGTGCGCAAGTACGGGCGACCTGATCTTTTTGTTACGTTCACATGCAACCCCAAGTGGGAGGAAATACAACGTCATCTATTCCAAAACCAAAAACCTACACATCGTCACGATGTGATCGCTCGGGTCTTTCATCTCAAGATTAAAAAAATGATGGAAGTCATCTGGAAGGGAAAGATATTTGGTGACACCATTTGCCACATGTATTCGGTGGAATGGCAAAAGCGTGGGTTACCCCATGCGCACATCTTGGTTTGGTTGGCAGAAAAAATACGCCCGAATCAAGTGGATCTCATTATCACTGCTGAGATCCCAGATTCCAACATCGACCCTGCTTTGTACACAACTGTCACTACAAACTTGCTTCATGGTCCATGCGGAAGGGACAATCCTTACTCACCGTGCATGCTAAATGGCGTTTGTTCCAAGCGCTACCCGAGGCAATTCATGGTCGAAACACAAACTGACAAAGAAGGGTATCCTTTGTACAGAAGACGAGATTCCAACCATGGTGGTCATACATTCAAAAAGACTATCCGTGGGAAACATTTTACGTACGACAACCGATATGTTGTGCCATACTCGCCGATTTTGTGCAAGATGTTCCATGCGCACATCAATGTCGAATATTGTCAGTCTGTGAAGGCTATCAAATACATTTGCAAGTATGTCTACAAAGGCAGCGACCAAGCTGTGTTTGAGGTCACTGGAGGCACTGAAAATTTGGACGAGGTTCGACAGTTTCAACAGGGCCGCTACATAAGCAGCAACGAGGCTATATGGAGAATCTTCAGCTTCTCGATCCATGATCGGTTTCCTGCCGTTGTCCATCTTGATGTGCATCTCGAAAACGGTGAATACGTGTATTAATTCTAGATTTGAAGCTTTCGTGACTGCAAGGAATCATCTTCTTAGGTTTTTTCGGTAAAGTCACGTAGAAAGTAAAATAAAATAAAAACAAAAATCACGACGTTTCGGAGGCAACACAAGTCTCCGTCATCAGGTGGGACCATCACAGCCAGATTAGCTGTATCAAGTGAGGCAATGATTCAAGATGTAATCCCTTAAAAGCGAGTTGAGGGGGGAGGGAGAGGGAGGGGGGAGCTCATCAGACTATGGTAGCCAATGAAAGGAACGTATCGGGAGGGAGGGGGGGCGAGGCCAAAAGGGTGGGCGATGGACGTGGAAGCGCTTGTGCGCAAGCGGCCAATTACTGCACACGCCAACACAATGGAGCGATTGTGCGCAAGCGGCCAGCCACTGCACTCGCCAACACAATGGGCAGAGAGGAGGAGGGGGAGGTCTAATACACATGATAGACAAAAGAACGAAAATGATGATGGGTACAAACTTAGGGGGAGCTCATCAGACTATGGTAGCCAATGAATGGAACGTATCGGGAGGGAGGGGGGGCGGGGGGGGGGCGAGGCCAAAAGGGTGGGCGACGGACGTGGAAGCGCTTGTGCGCAAGCGGCCAATTACTACACACGCCAACACAATGGAGAGAGAGGGGGAGTGGGGGGTCTGATACACATGATAGACAAAAGAACGAAAATGCCCATGTTTATACCAATGCTGGCTGACCAATGAAGAGAGTACTGTTAAAATAACTGGGGATGTTAACACTCGGTAAAGTACAGTAAAATAGTGCCTGTCAGATAAGATGGTCCAAAAAATTTGTGATTAAGTCTTTTTTGCGTGGTTGATAACATCTTTCCAATGATTACTAAGTTTGTACCCATCATCACGGTTGAAATTATGTCTGTGTTTGTATATTTGTATGGCTTCGTGTACAAACCTTTGATGGTAGCCGGGAGGTTTGCAGAGAACCTTGGTCTCGGAAAAGACAATTTCATGAGAGCCCACCGAGTTGTAGCAATGATCGGCCACGGCAGAAGAATCAGTTCTGCCGTGTTTCAGATCTGACTTGTGCTCGCGGACACGATCAGAAACATGACGTTTCGTTTCTCCAATGTAGCAATCACCACAAATGCAACTCAATTTGTAGACTCCAGGATACTGTAAGTCAGGAACGACATCCTTCACAGATGGAATCAGATCACGGATTTTATGCACTGTACTGAATCGGACTTGGATCTTATGTTTGTTTAGAATTTTGGAGATCTTTTTGGTCACGCCAGCTATGTATGGTAACGTGATGGTTTTGGTCGGAGTTTCATGTGCCTGTTTCTGTGTGGTGGGAGAGACAGCTTGGCGGATAGTACGGTCAGAGTATCCGTTCATCCTGAGGGCCCGATGTACATGTCTTAATTCACCGGTCAGGTGGTGTTTGTCAGAAATGCCATGTGCTCTGTGGTATAGCGTTTTGATGAGAGAGTTCTTTTGAGATGGGTGGTGGTGGGAATCCGGTTTCAAGTAGGAGTCTGTGTGGGTGGCTTTTCTGTAGACAGAATGTCCCAAGGAACCGTCAGGACTCCTCTCAAACAGAATATCCAAGAATGGTAGTTTACCGTCTTTCTCCACTTCCATGGTGAATCTGATGGATGGGTGTCTAGAATTGATGTGGTCCAAGAAGTGGTTCAATGCTGGGAGGCCATGTGGCCAGATGACGAAAGTGTCATCCACATATCTCTTCCACAGGGAAGGACGCAGGGTGGATGTCTGGATGGCGTCTGATTCAAACTTTTCCATGAATATGTTGGCTATAACTGGTGACAAAGGGGAGCCCATAGGGGTACCCTCATTCTGTTTGTAGAAGGTGCCATTCCAGGTAAAATAGGTGTTGGTGAGGCAATGCCTAACCAGCGCAGGTGCATCAGAATTCAATCCATGTTGGACTAAGTCCTCAATTATTGTTAGGGTGTCCGGTACTGGGACTTTGGTAAACAAAGATACTACATCAAAGCTGACGAGGATGTCATCAGGAGATAGTACCATGTCCTTAACCATAGAGACTAATTGGGTTGAGTTGAGTACTGCTGAAGAGGTCTTGCCTGTGAAAGGGAGCAGAGTATCTGATAGAAGACGGGCTAGTTTGTACGTAGGAGAGTTTATCGTCGACACAATGGGTCGTAGCGGGGTGCCTTCCTTATGGATTTTGGGAAGACCATAGAGTCTGGGAGGTCTTGCCGCCGATGGTTTTAGAGAGGGACGTTTGCTTGGTTCGATTAGGGAGGTCGAACTCGTGATGATACTGTTGGTTTTCGTCGTTAGCCTTTTAGTGGGATCGTTTTTAATTTTGGAGTAACTCCCATCATTAAGAAGGTCCAGGATTTTGTTGTTGTATGAATCTTTATCCATGATGACCGTGGCATTGCCCTTGTCTGCCGAGAGGATGACTATATCATCTCTCTTTTTTAGGTCCGCGAGTTCAGAGCGTTCGTTTTTGCTGATGTTACTAGTGGGTTTCTTAGCATTCTTAAGAATAGTAGCTATTTCAGCTCTTGCTACATCCGCATGGATGTGTCCTATGCCTCTGAGGGCTACATCAATCTGGGAAATCATATCCTCTACTGGTATATATTTAGGGGTGACGGCGAAATTTAGTCCTTTGGCCAGTACCGTTTTTAGAGTGTCAGAAATTGGGATGTTACTCTGATTAATCACGGTCTTGTTAACATCCAGCTTTGCGATGTGTGGCTCTGGTTTCTTCTTAGATAGGAGGTTGAATTTAGAAATCAGGTTAGCTTTGCATTTGGCTGACAGTGAGTCAGCAGAAGCAGAAGTCATGTTATCAACGTGGTTCCAATCAGAAGGTGACATTTTTTGTGTTAACATTAAATGTGTTTGTAAGAGAGTCTTGTCTAAATTATCTAGTTCAGATCGGAGTAACCTTATTCTCTCCGAGATTAGTGATAGGCTGGCTTTAAATAAGATCTGTTTGGAGTTCGGTGAGGACACAGCAGCGGATGTGAGTGTGAAAGCGATGGGTATTACCTTGTTATCTCGGCATCTCTTGAGGAAGGCCAGCGTCTCGAGAAGCTGTGACTTCTTGTCTCTTTGTCTGTTAAAAACTCTAACAGATAGGTGGAATTCCTCCCCGTAGAGGGCATTAATTCTAGATTTGAAGCTTTCGTGACTGCAAGGAATCATCTTTTTACAGCGGGCAACGTCGACAGAGTCCTTCAATTGCGTCGCAATACTACGTTGACTGCATTCTTCCAACTTTGCAAAAGCGATGAGTTTGCGCGTACGCTACTGTACTCAGACATTCCGTCGTATTACACTTGGAAGAACTACACTTGGAACCGTCGTCTCAAGGGGCTACCAGTGGAAGGCTGGCCTGGCGTTTGCAAGGACCACGCATTGGGTCGGCTGTATACCGTTCATATGTCCTAAACGGAATGCTATTATCTCCGTTTGCTTTTGATTAACGTCAGAGGCCCAACATCCTTTGAGTCCATTAAAACGGTCGATGGACAACTTTGTGATATCTTTAAACAAGCATGCCAAGGTTTGGACCTTCTTGAAAGCGAAGATCATTTGCACCAGGCCATGCGAGAAGCAGTAGACTGTCGAGGACCGTCAAAAATCCGCGATCTATTCGCTATTATTTTGACTACGTATACTCCAGCTAATGCGAGGGACCTGTGGGATGCTTACAAAGATCACATGGCTGAAGACATTCTGTTTCGCTTGCAAAATGAGTCCAACGACCAAGGACTTGAATTGTCCCATGCTATGACTAATGACGCTTTGATCTTGATTGAGAACATCACTTTGTCTATGGCGGGGCGGCCGTTGGACCACTTTGGTCTGGATCCACCTCGACGAGACCTTGGAGTGCCCCTTTGTGCTGAAATTGTTCGGGAGCAGAACTACGATACTATTGCTCTCTCGTTTTGTGGAGCACAATCTGCCTCTATTGCAGAATGTGCCTGCGCAACATACGGCATATGTATCATTGATAGAGAAGATCTACTCCGGACAAGGTTCTGTCACCTTCCTCGACGCACCTGCTGGCACTGGGAAGACGTTCCTCATCAACACCATATTAGCCTCTGTCCGGTGCAAAGGAGATATTGCGTTAGCAACAGCTTCTTCTGGCATTGCTGCTACTCTTATGGATGGGGGACGCACAGCTCATTCCACATTCAAGCTACCTCTGAATTTGACACGTGAAGATGCCACTTGCAATATCTCCAACCAAAGTGGTACTGCCAAATTGTTACGTGCTTGCAAAGTCATTGTATGGGATGAATGTACCATGGCACACAAAAGAGCTGTAGAACTCCTCGATGAGACTTTACGCGATATCCGCGAACCCGGTCAAGTCATGGGAGGAGTCTGTGTCATTTTATCAGGGGACTTTCGTCAGACCCTGCCTATCATTACCCGGGGAACCATGGTGGATGAGGTCCATGCGTGCTTGAAGAAAAGCCGGCTTTGGACCCAGGTCGATAAGCTAAAGTTGACTACTAACATGCGCCTATTGACCAGTGGCGGTGTCGGCTCAACGTTTTGCCGACACATTACTCCACATTGGGAATGGGACTATGCAGCCAATCCATAACGATGACGTTGCACTCCCTATCGACTTTTGTCATATGTTGTCGTCTCCTAGCGACTTAAAAGACAAAGTCTATCCTGATATCGCCACCAAACCTATGGGAGATGAATTGTGCACTTGGCTATGTGCACGAGCTATACTGGCACCCCGGAACGATGATGTCAATGCAATCAATGCTGATATTTTGGGGTTGCTGCCACAGCCTGCTGTGACGTACAAGTCGTTCAACAAGACACTTGAAAATGACGATGCAGTCCGCTTTCCCACTGAATTTCTTGACTCTCAAAAATTGCCAGGCATGCCTCAACACAAACTGGAGCTCTAGGTTGGCGCACCTATAATTTTGTTGTGAAACCTCAACGCTCCTAAACTCTGCAATGGTACAAGACTTTGTGTCAAGTCTTTGTTTCCTAACTTAATTGAAGCAGTTGTGTTGACTGGCAGTCACAAAGGGGTTGAAGTGCTATTGCCACGGATCCCCATTATTGCCGAAGATGTCCCATTTCCCTTCAAACAAACGCAATTCCCCATTCGTTTGGCTTATGCAATGACCATTAACAAATCTCAAGGTCAAACATTGGTAATTGCTGGGATCAATCTACAAATGGCTTGCTTTGCCCACGGCCAACTATACGTGGCCTGCTCTCGCGTCGGATCCGCCAAAAACGTATTTGTCTACGCACCTGGCGGTGTCACGAAAAACATTGTGTACCCACAAGTTCTCATTGATTAGTTTTTAAACTTCCCTCATAAATTATCTTTAAACACTTCACTTAAACACACTCTTTACTTACCTATTTCTAACACTCCGTAATAAAATATTCTATACACTTTTACATCTTTCTCTGTCCCCACTTATGTACCCGCCACAAGCGGAACGCGTCCACATGCAAACCACAAAATACTAAGCCTCCAACTCAGACAACACGTGAAGACCCGTGCAACGCCGGGTTTTACTGCTAATTGGCAAAGTTGTCAATATGTGTGTCTGTTCAACATGTTTAGCGTATTTCCCGACATGCAACAAACAGCAAATTTGGCATGTGGGTACTTTCCAGACTGTACACCATGCAAACATTATCAAAATACACTTTTTTTTAGGGGAGGGGGGGAGCTCAATAATGCATATATTTTTGCACAGCAATTGAGCTGACATAAAATCTCTCATGTGACCCGCGCATGTGGAAGCGTAACGCATTGGAGTGTCGTGGTTAGCGCGCCGCGCTACGAACCCGGCGACCCGAGTTTCATTCCCACTCACGGCCACCACCGGTGACGATTATTTGAACCGGTCCTGGGCCTCCCCTAGGTCGACTCAGCCTCAAAACGAGTAACTGGTGTGGCGTATGAACATCGCCACTGGGGAGACAAAGGCGGCCGGGCGTGGTGGATCCAAGTCCCGGGCGAAGCCGGGTACTACAGCTAGTAGTCTAATGAAAGAATGCTGCTCGCCCAATTTTAAATGAGACTTTGGCTGCCAAACCAGAGCTGGTCGTGAACACATTAATCAGGTATGGAAGCTCCTCCAACACTTGTAGAACTTCCTGATTATTCATGTAGAGTTGAGCAGGTGCAGTGTTGTACAACATGAAATTCCCAGGCAGGTCATTTATTTTTGTGGAACATTTGCAAGGCCCCATTTCATGATGGAATTATCAAGGCACAGAACAAGATTCCCTAATTCCATCCCACTGAGTAGCCATTACCAAATCATCAGCAGATATAACATGGTTGACCAGGCAGGGAATGATCTTTTAACTATAACCAGGCATTGAATAGCATATCATTGTAACCGTAACGAATGCAATGGTTTGTATATGACCATTGGGAGCTTCTCAAACTACATAGTTATTGAAGATGCTATGTAATGTAATGCATGGGGCCAGAGTGAATTTCTGTGACAAGCTATGTTGAACAGGAAATGGCTCGGACTCCTGGTCACGCAGCGTTAGACCATCCTGCCCAAAATCATACAAATCCTCAAATGTGAGCAGATGCATATATATGAATACAATTAACAACCCAAAGCCCCAAGCCTCTTTATGGTACTATAGGCCTTAATTTAATTAAGAATGCAGAGATCTAGTTTCTGTTGAAAATCCGTAAGCCTCTGCTGTAGTCAATAGACAGAAAATACAGCAGCCCCTAGCTTATCATGCAGGTTACATTCTGGGAAATTGCCGCGCGAAAGCTAAAAGCGCGATATTCAATACTTAAGCCTTACCTAAGTAATGGCGTTAAGCAAACGTCAACTAAATTTTACAATTAAATGAAGTACTGTACTGTATTCCAAATAAACTATACAATTGAAATAAAGAAGACACCTATACAAAAAGTATTCCAAGACAAAAAATTGTATGGTATAAATCTATGAAGATAAAGCAGAGAGTTGCGCTTGTGTAGATTTTTTGTGAACGAAATTGCAGCAAACACACCTTCTCACCTTCATCACCTATACCACCTGCACACTCCAACCCCCCCCCCCGCTTCTCACCTCCCCCCCTCACTTTATCTTGCCATGTGTTAAAGCCCGGGGAATTCTCACTACTTCCGGTTTGCCACACATGACAACACATTTTGACATTTCATCTACTACAATTCCACACACTCACCATAACATAAGTGTCTCCACTGCACTGCTATATTTGCTCTCACAGATTTACTTGCATGTCTGACAGCACTAGACAGGCTCACCAGCATTGCAACAATGTCATCAACACCAAGATGCAAACCCTGCAAGGTGATGATGGCGACCATTTCCTACTCCGCCAAAGTGACCCAGCAATAGGCTTGCCAAAACAACATAAGATTTCTGCCATGGAGGTCTTTGCCTTCAGGATCATGGTATGAAACGGCGGCTTCAATATCTGCTTGAGATGCAAAGAGCTCTTCCCCTAATTTGCTGTCGACATGTATGCCAAAATTTAAGCTTCATTCAATGAAACCCATCAGATGGCAAAACATCCAACATTGTCTATCCTGAAGCTCTCCAAGGGCAACGGATTGAAAATCTGCCCTCATTATTAAACAAACAAGCCCTGCGATTGTATAACACAACCGAAAAACCGTTACAAAAAACACATACCGACTTCATTGTCAGAAATCAATTATTCTAACAAAGCAAGCATGGCAAGACATTACTCATGTTTGATTACTGAGACCTGTGCGAAGCCGGGTAACTTAGCTAGTACTGAATAATTATTTTACTTTCAATGATGTTTGTGCGTGAGTGGGGAGCGGTAGTGCAACGCTTAGCATGCTGAGCTATAATCCCAGTGAGCCGATTTATATTTCCACACAGCCAAGCCACAACATTTGGCTATCGCTTGATTAAGCTGGTTGTAATTACTGGCGAAACGTACTCAGATTGTAAATGTTATGGCTTGGCTCTCCAACACACAACCGGTGTCGTGCTGCACTAGTGACGAATTGGCCACGTGCTGTTCATGTGACCAACCCTTAGTTGGCAGTGTCGGGTGGTGGCGGGTTTAACGACACATTTATATAGTTAGACGATCTAACCCAAACAAACCTGTATTAAGGATGTATCTTTTTTTAGATTGCGTGTCTCTCTCCCCGTGGTCGCGTGGATTTTCCTCCGGATCCTCAGGGTTTTCCCCTCCACATTTAGAGTCAACATCACCACGCGTTTAGAGTATTTGACCGACAGACATTTTCACACGTTGATAAGCCACTTTTGTTGTGGGCAGGTCGCTTCTGAAAACAAGAGCGGTATAGCAACTGAAGTGGGCTTGGCCTGGTAAGAGAAAAAAAACTGTAGAAATATTTAAAATAAACAAAGTTTCAAAGTAGTGAGCCAGATGAAGACAAATTAAACTTAAGCAGAGAATTAAAGCAAATGCAATCAGGCGAGGGCAGGAGGCAAGGCCCCGCGTTGTAATGTTCCAACCTGGACATCGATTCCATACTCGCTGCTACTCAATTGATATCCCTACGAGAGAGAGAGGAGCGAGGCTCTACCTGGGTAAACAACAACAACCACCACCATAACCACGATGTGAACTTCTCACCTCGGATCTCAGTGAGAGCGAGCGCGGTGCAGCAGCTTTCGGATATATCGTGACGTCACGCGGCAGCAGGAGGTGACATGACGTCACTTACGGGGTTCATCACACAATCCCCTCCCCCAACGAGCGGCGGTGTAATTGAATAAATTATGTTAATAAGTTGGGCCCATGTGGGGTGATTGGGGTTGGCTGCTGAACCCGTCGCAATGAACTAGCGACGGTATTTATGAAAAAAAATATGTTAATGAACCGCCAGTGACTGGGCGTAGCTTTGCACAAAAAAAGATTTTACTGGTAGGAACCTCCTGGTTACACCAGCCCACAGGGGATTATTCTGTCCGTCCGTCGTGCAGGGAGGGGCTGGGTGGGGAGGGAGGGGCCGGGTGGGGAGGGAGGGTGGGGAGGGGCTGGGTGGGGAGGGTGTGGAGGGGCTGGGTGGGGAGGGGTGGGGAGATTGGGGAGGGGCTGGGTGGGGAGGGTGGGGCTGGGTAGGGGGTGTGGGGGAGGGGCTGGTCACCCCGTGGTGCCCTTATAAAACTCAACGTTTAACCTACTCACGCCGGCTTGTGCCCGCCCTCACAGTCGGGCATATTTGCGGAATGACCCTGGCCATTGACCGAGTAACCCAACGTTCCTACCAGCTCCCTCCGCAGGAATGTGTTTACTGGAACGGAAATCAGAAGTGACCAACCAGACGTGACGTCACGCTCAAAAGCGAAGTAGAGGGGGGGGGGGTTGGGGGGTTGAATACCTTGGTGACATGACGTCACTAGCGGGGTACAGCTCTCCCTGGCGTCTCACGCCGACAAGTTAATGAGTGGTGACGTCCGAGAGCGAAGTCAGGGTTAGAGTTTAATTCTAGATTTGAAGCTTTCGTGACTGCAAGGATTCATACCCTTAGTTCTTTCGGTAAAGTCACGTAGGTAAAAAATGAAATTAAAATTAATAAAAAATAAAAATAAAAAAATCACGACGTTTCGGAGGCAACACAAGCTTCCGTCTTCAGGTAAAACTGTCACAGCAAAATATCTATATCAAGTGAAGAGAAGTCCCAAGAGGTACGACCTTATATACTGGTTAAGGGGGGAGGAGCCAGGAAGGGCCACGGGAGAGGAGGAGTTGTGAGATGATCAGTACTGCTGCTGGAACTTAGCCTTTGTAATGTAGATGGCATATAGGTTTAAGCTGCCTTTGGTTATGCTGCTGGGTGGGTAAATTAATTAAATACGATTAAGCCGCCTTTTGTTATGCTGCTGGGTGGGTAAATTAATTAAATACGAAAAAGGAGAGTACTGATAAACGCTGGGGATGTTAACACTTGGTAGAGTAAAATAGTGCCTGTCAGATAAGATGGTCCAAAAATGTGTAGTTAAATTGCTAAGTTTGTACCCATCATCACGGTTGAAATTATGTCTGTGTTTGTATATCTGAATGGCTTCGTGTACAAACCTTTGATGGTAGCCAGAGGGTTTGCAGAGCACCTTAGTCTCGGAGAAAACAATATCATGAGAGCCCACCGCATTGTAGCAATGATCGGCAACGGCGGAAGACTCAATTTTGCCGTGTTTCAAATCTGACTTGTGCTCGCGGACACGATCAGAGACATGACGTTTCGTTTCCCCAATGTAACAGTCACCACAGCTGCAACTCAGTTTATAGACTCCAGGGTATTGCAAGTCAGGGATGACATCCTTCACAGATGGAATTAGATCACGGATTTTATGTACTGTACTGAATCGGACTTGGATCTTATGTTTGTTCAGAATTTTGGAGATCTTTTTGGTCACGCCTGCTATGTATGGTAACGTGACAGTTTTGATCGGAGTTTCAAGTGACTGTTTCTGTATGGTGGGAGACACAGCTTGGCGGATGGTGCGTTCAGAGTATCCGTTCATCCTGAGGGCCCGATGTACGTGTCTTAATTCACTGGCCAGGTGGTGTTGGTCAGAAATGCCATGAGCTCTGTGGTATAGCGTTTTGATGAGAGAGTTCTTTTGAGATGGGTGGTGGTGGGAATCCGGTTTCAAGTAGGAATCTGTGTGGGTGGCTTTCCTGTAGACAGAATGTCCCAAGGATCCGTCAGGTCTCCTCTCAAACAGAATATCTAAGAATGGTAGTTTGCCATCTTTCTCCACTTCCATGGTGAATCTGATGGATGGGTGTCTGGAATTGATGTGGTCCAAGACGTGGTTCAATGCTGGGAGGCCATGTGGCCAAATGATGAAAGTGTCACCCACATACCTCTTCCACAGGGAAGGACGCAGGGTGGATGTCTGGATGGCGTCTGATTCAAACTTTTCCATGAACATGTTGGCTATCACTGGTGACAAGGGGGAGCCCATAGGGGTACCCTCATTCTGTTTGTAAAAGGTGCCATTCCAGGTAAAATAAGTGTTGGTGAGGCAATGCCTAACCAGCGCAGGTACATCCGAATTCAATCCATGTTGGACCAAGTCCTCAATTATTGTTAGGGTGTCAGGCACTGGAACTTTGGTAAACAGAGATACTACATCAAAACTGACGAGGATATCATCAGGAGATAGTACCATGTCCTTGACCATAGAGACTAATTGGGTTGAGTTGAGTACTGCCGAAGAGTTCTTGCCTGTGAAGGGAAGTAGAGTATCTGATAGAAAACGGGCTAGTTTGTAGGTAGGGGAGTTAATCGTTGACACGATGGGTCGTAGCGGGGTGCCTTCTTTATGGATATTGGGAAGACCATAGAGTCTGGGAGGTCTAGCAGCCGAGGGTTTTAGAGAGGGACGTTTGGTTGGTTCGATTAGGGAAGTCGAACTCGTGATGATCTTGTTGGTTTTTGCCGTTAGGCTGTTAGTAGGATCGCTTTTAGAGTTTAAGTTTATTTAGGTTACATTTATATTGCTCCCTCTCTTGAACAGAGACCTCTTGGGTGCGTGAGCTCAACAACAACGTGAACATTATTGTGTGTGTACACTTAGTGTGTGTACACTGTGTATACAATGTGTATGTGTACACACTGTGTATGTGTACACTGTGTGTGTACAAACTGTGTGTGTGTGTATACACTGTGTTGGCACAGTCAGGGGTACAGGTGGTGCATCGTCCAGTCAGCTGAGTCAGTCGACCCATGGCACCTGGGTCAACCCCGTGCACATAGCCTGGCACAAGCGCCATGGTGACGTCACCACCACTTAGTAGCGAATGGCGGTCGTTGTTCTTTTTACTGTGGACAGTGCTGTGGGGGGAGGGCCAATTCCGATTAGACTTTTTCCCCAGGTGGCTCTGGACGGGTGCGAGGGGGTGGTACCCCCTCCACCTTCAATAAATTACCACTAAACCACGTCTAAGATATCTAATTAATAAGCTTTTGCCAGAGGCTCCGGGGGGACAGGTGTCTATGACATCTCCTGGTCAAACCCCATCTGGCGCAGCCAGGAGATTGAATCTCTAACCTCGGGTCTCCTCCAGAATCAACAAAAAGCCACTACGGATGGCCACGTGGAATGTTCGAACGCTCACTGCGGAGGAGAGGCTGCCACTCCTCTGTCGGGAACTGGACCGGTACCGCCTGGATCTGTGGCATTCAGGTCTGGTGGATCGGCTCTGGCTCCTGCCACTATGAGGGGTGGACAGTCCTCTAATCAGGGCAGGAGACTACTAAACAACAGGGAGTGGCTCTTCTTCTGAACAAAACAATGAAGGGGGCGTGGGAGCGTGGCGGTGAGGTGTGGGAAGCTGTAAGCCCCAGGCTACTTTGGGCTCACCTTCTCATCAACCGGAGGCGAGGAGTGGTTACTTATGCCCCCACCGAAGACGAACATCCGTGGAGAGATGCAGGCAAGGCCGATGAGTCAGATACCTTCTATGACCTCCTGTCACAGGTGCTGGCTAAAGTGGCCCCTCGGGATAGAGTCATCTTGTTGGGTGACTTTGTGGTGCCACAGCGACGGGGCCGCTCGGCCGAGCCAGGGAGCCGCCCGGCTTCCACCGCCGCACTGCCCCCCATCACCTCCCCCACATAAACACGCACCCGCACCCACGTAGGGCCTCGTGGTCGGGTCACCTACCCTGAGTTTTCACCCGAGGGCCCCCTAGGGGGGTTACCCCACGGTTTCTCAGGGCCAGGGAATTGGACAGGACCCTTCCCAGGCCAAGTAACACTGCGGCGCCGTGGGCGGATTTGAGATCGCACGACCACGGCGAGCTCAGAGAGCCCCGCAGTTAGAAACGCATACAAACACAAACACGGGTCAGCAAGGCAGATAGCTGGGATCAGGACCCGGGACGACTGATTGGTCGAAAGTTCAAAGGCCGGCGGGATCGCAAAAGAGCGGGAAATCCTAGGCTCAGGATTGGTCGAGAGACCAAGGCGGTCGGGACGGGGGCGCCTAGCCTTTGATGTGAATAGTTTAAAAGAAAACGCAGGGGCAGTAGGGAACTCTCTTCTTCTGGAGTTTGGACACGGGGTCAGCGACGAAGGAGTCATCGGGCGAGCCGCTAGATTGTCTGCAGGACGATCTGAGCGCCGCAAGGTCACCAAGGACTACAGACGGTATCGTGTTGCGCGCCTTACAACACCTCAGAGCGGAGGGTAGGATCCGTAGGAGAGGGTTAGTTCGGGGTAAGGACGAGTAGGAAAGCGGTTTAGCAGAGAGCGCAGCATAGAATAGGGCTACACGGCACCAGAGTGTGGGTTAGAAGCGCCTTGCTGTCCCGCACACACACACGGGTGGCTCGGTTGGTTAGCAAGGGCTAATAAAATCTCGAGCGTAGTAACAAAACCGTGTTGTTGGGTGTTTTTGGAACGTGGTATTAGCGTGCACTGCATTCGCGAGTGTGTGGTCGTATGCATAAAGGCCGTGGTCTCTGTACGATTGTGCGGGTACGGGGGTGTGTGCGTTAACGCCCGGGGAGAGCACTTTTGTGTGTCGGCGTGTGCCCCGCTTGCGTGTGCTCGTTACTTGCGTAAAGTGCGGCGCGGTGGTGGACCCCTGACCCCCGACCCCACGGCTCGAGCGCGTAATCGGCTGCGCATTGTTGTACGGTTTGTCTCGCGCGCACGGCGGCGGCGGCTTGAGTCGTTGTGTCGGCGTGTGCCCCGCTTGCGTGTGCTCGTTACTTGCGTAAGTTCACGACGTGTGTAACACAGGTGCGCGATCCTAACGTGAGTGGTCAGTGTTGGGTGAGTGCCGTGCAGAGCTGTGTGTGGGTGTGCGCGTACGTGGTTAACTATGCCTGCTACGCGGACCCGCGGTGGAGGGGAATCCTCGGGTGACGGCTCCCACACCATGGGTGAGGAGCTTAGCGGCGGTTCGCTTAGCAGCGGGGGGGCGATTGATGATGTTAGTCCGGCCGTTAGTATTATCGAGGGAGGGATCTCGGGGGCTAGCGACCCCCACAAATTGGTGTCAGAAGCGGTACGGACCCCCGCGTTACCTCACGCTAAAATAAGACTAATATTTACCGGCAGGGGGGCCCCTTCGTGGAAGGCATTCGCCCGCAATCTCTTAGGGGCTAAGGAAATTAATGGATGGACGGACGTGCAGGCAGTACGTCAACTTAATATGAATCTTGATGGGCGGGCAGCCGATTTTGTAGAAGCGTTACCCGCGAGCGCACAGACACAGCTAGAGGAGCTGATGCGCCGACTCGATCAGCGTTTTGGCACGCGTGACGAGGAGGAAGCAAAATCGGCCTTAGAGGCGCGCCGTCGCCAACCTGGCGAAGATCTCCGTGATTACGCCGAGGATGTGCGCGAGTTAACAAAGATCGCACGCCCGGGGTACGCAACGGAGGTTATTGAGGAACTGGCTGCCGAGAAAATCCAGCGGTACCTGTCTCGCACGGCGTGGTGGCAGCCAGACCTGAGCTGCCCACGTCTTCCCTTTAACACCCTTGTCGAGCGCGCACGTAAGTGTGAAAGAATTCACAGCGAACGCGCGCAGCTCCGGGGGCTGGGACGAGAGCGCGCCATTGCGAGCCTGCTCTCGGAAGACGAGGAGGAGGAACAGGAGCTCGCGGGGACGGTAAGGGGCCGGGAAAGAGAGCCTCCAGTGTCCCGCGAGACAACCCCGGGATGGGTTGCCGGTATACAAACGGGTATAAAGGATGTCTCCGGCCAGGTAACCCAGATAGACAACAAGGTAAACCAAGTAGGTGAGGAAACGAATAAAAATATGGCCAAACTGCAATCCTCCGTTGAGACCATCCGATCCGAAATGGGGGACCTACGCGCCACGGTGGGAGGGTTATCTGGGAGGGTAGCCCGACTAGAGGCGGAGGGTGGACAGCGGCGTAATGGGGGGGGAGGGAGTGGGCAGGGGGCCCACTACGGAGCCGCCCCCCCTCCCCGGGCATGTTATATGTGTGATCGCCGAGGGCATCTAGTGAGAGACTGTCCTGAAATCACCCGAGCTAGGCAGGCGCGGGGGTTAAACTCCAACGCCTCCTAGTGAGCGGACCAACTAGGGGTGCAATCGACGCGGTCCCGATACAAATAGACGGTAATGAGAATAATGGCGAGCGAGTGATCCATAAACAGGTTACAACAACAACACCCAAGGGCGCGGGGACCTCGGGCGATTGGCTGCGGGAGCTGGTGGCAGGGATAACGGGAGCCACGTCGCTGGTGGAAGGCCAGGTGAACGGGCAGCGCACCCGGATCCTGCTGGACACGGGCGCCGTGGCCTCTCTCATGAGCGCCGCGCACTGCAGCATGCTCGGGGTGGACGTGGGCTGCCTGCAGGCCCCGGATCGCGCGCTGCACACGGCAAGCGGAGCCGGGATGGGGTTGCTGGGGAAGGTCTCCCTCGAGGTCCGTCTAGGAAACCAGGTGTGCACACAGGAATTCTACGTTTCGAGTGTGTTGTGCCACGAGTGCATTGCAGGAACGGACCTCCTGGAAAAGTTGGGACTTAACGTACAGCCCCGGCAACGATGCGCTACGGTGGAGGGCAGCGGGGAGCGGATTCCGTTCCTAGGACAGGAGCCGAATCGCCCACGCTTCACACCCGTGGCCGCTACGCTGGTGTCGGCCGTCACCATCGGGCCTCTCGCCGAGATGCTGGTGCCAGTGGCAACCCTCTCCACCGACCCAACCCACCGACCATCGGGCGAGGTAATGCTGACTCCTCACCCGGAGTTGGCATCGCGATACGGGGTGGTAGGGTCAGCCACACTGGTAAACGCAGATGGGGGCCGGCTGTTTATACGTGTGTTTAACCCACACAGTACCCCGGCAATGATACGACGACGCACCCCGGTAGCCACCGTACACCCCCTGCACGCTCGCCACTCGAACGACTCGGTGTTCGCACTCTGGGCGGAGGACCCTGGCCGCCCCGAGGACAGCCAGGATCTGGCCTGGCGGGTCGGCCCGACCCCCCGAGCCGAGATTGTTCCCCTGCAGGATGCGTTACATGTGCCTTGGGCAGCCTTACCTAAGGGGGAGGCCGATCAGCTGCGCGGGTTATTGTGGGAGTACGCCGACGTGTTCAGTGAGCACGATTCGGACGTGGGCCGGACCGACCTGGTCAAGCACCAAATTGACACAGGTGCAGCCCGACCCATCAAACTCCCTGCATACCGAGTGGGCGCGCCTGAACGGACCCAGATCAAAGAGGCAGTCACGGATATGCTACGCGATAACATAATCCAGCCCTCCGCGAGCCCTTGGTCTGCCCCGGTGGTACTGGTAACGAAAAAGGACGGATCGACTCGGTTCTGCGTTGATTACCGAAAATTGAACGCAGTCACCCTCGGCGACGCTTTTCCCATCCCACGCATCGACGACACCTTCGACAGTCTCGCAGGAGCGCGGTATTTTTCCACCCTCGATCTGGCGTCCGGTTACTGGCAGGTGGAGATGACGGAGGAGGATCGGCCAAAAACAGCATTCACCACCCCGATGGGCCTGTTTGAGTTTCGAGTGTTGCCGTTCGGACTCACTAACGCGCCCGCGACGTTCCAGCGGTTGATGGAGTTGGTGATGCGGGGCTTGCAGTGGGAACAGTGCCTGATTTACCTGGACGACGTAATAGTGTTCAGTAGGTCGCTGTCCGAACACTGGTCCAGGCTGCGGGAAGTATTCCAGCGACTGCGAGCAGCCCATCTCAAGCTCAAGCCACGTAAGTGTTACATTGCGCAACGCGAGGTGGGGTACCTCGGACACCGAGTCAGCGAGGCAGGGGTGAGCACCGATCCCGAGAAGGTGCGTGCCGTAGTGGATTGGCCGCGGCCGAGGAACCTGACGGAGATCAGGTCATTCTTGGGACTCGCCACTTATTACCGTCGATTTGTAAAGGGATTCAGTGAGATTGCACGCCCCCTCACCCAACTCACCTCCCCTAAGAACCCCTATCAGTGGTCGGAGGCCTGCCAGACGGCTTTCACCACACTCAAAGACCACCTCACCCACACCCCCACCTTGGCTTTCCCAGATTTCACCACCGATTTTATTTTGGACACTGACGCCTGCAGCAGTGGGCTGGGCGCGGTGCTGTCGCAAGTGCAGGGTGGGACGGAGCGGGTCATCGCATACGCCAGTCGGACCCTGAGCGGGGCCGAACTGAACTATTGTGTAACCCGTCAGGAACTGTATGCTGTAATTTTCGCGTGTAAACAGTTCCGACCGTACTTGTACGGCAGGAAATGTCGTGTGCGCACCGATCATTATGCACTGCAGTTCCTCCTTACATTCAAGGAACCGCGGGGGCAGATGGCTCGATGGCTGGCGCAGCTGCAGGAGTACAACCTGCAGATCGAGTACCGAGCGGGGCGAACACACGCGAACGCGGACGCCTTGTCAAGACGGCCCGCGGTGCGCGCTGAGACGAGGGAGGGAGACGCCTGCCCGTGCTTCACGGGGGGACGCTGCCGCCAGGCAGCAGAACCCAAGGAGCGCGCGGAAACTAAACTCCCCCCCCCGAGAGAGAGTGCAGTGTGCGCCGCAGGAACCCCTGCAGAAGGAGCCCGGGGACAGACGGATCATCCCACCCCAACCGGGCGGATCCAAGAGGATGTCGGCTGCGCCTTCCCGGGCTTGGACGACGAGCAGCTGCGACAAACCCAGCAGCGGGATCCGGATCTGGCGGCGGTGGAGGCGGCACTGCGAGAGAGGAAGGATGCACTACCAGGGCCCTGGAGCGGTTTGTATGCCCGGTTGTGTGTAGAAAACGGGGTGGTGAGGGAACTGGCCGACGCTGGGCAGCCGGGGTGCATCTGCGTTCCCGCCCATGTGCGGCCCCAACTACTACGACTGGTACACGACCACCCGCTCGGGGGCCATGATGGGGAACGGCGCACCCGGGAGACTCTGCGTCGCCAGTATCTCTGGCCTAAATTAGCGCAAGATGTGGCCGCCTGGGTGCAGGGCTGCCGGGCCTGTCAGCAGTGTGGGCAAAAGCCGGCGAGGTACCAGGTACCCCTGAGGCCGTTCCGAGTCAGTCGGACGAATCAGTTGGTCGGAATCGACCTGCAGGGGCCCTTTCCACGATCCCACCGGGGCAACCGATATATTCTTGTAGCGGTGGAGTACTTCACCCGCTACCCCGTGGCGGTGGCTATCCCGGATAAAACAGCCCTCGTAGTGGCCCGGGCCTTCGTGGAAAACTACGTACTTAAGTGCGGGATCCCCGAACGAGTCATTACCGACCAGGGTAGTGAATTCGAGGCCGAACTATTCCAGGCGCTGTGCCGAGAGTTCGGGATCCAGAAGGACCGAACCACGGCATATCACCCCCAGGCGAACGGGATGGTAGAGAGGATGAACCAGACTCTGGCCGGGAAGCTTAAACGCATGGCGGCCGCGAATCATCAGGACTGGGACGAACACCTCCCCTATGCCCTGTTCGCCTACACCACCGCCGTTCACACATCTACAGGACAGACCCCGTTCCTAATGATGTTTGGTCGCGAGTCTCGCCTGCCCGCAGATCTGCTGTTCGGTGTCCCTCCGCCGCAACGGGAGGAAGGGAGCCACCCCATGGAGCACTTGCTGGAGACCCTGCGAGAGGCCAGGGGCCGAGCCTACCCGCACGGAGAGGCCGCGCACCAGCGGCAAGAGCAGGGCGCCCGACCCCGTATGGAGCCCCCCTTCTACACTGCGGGCTCCGAGGTGTGGCTGTACACTCCCCGCGTCGGTGCCGGACAGGTGGGGAAGCTGACCACCTACTGGCGAGGACCCTGGATTGTGAGACGGCAGATCTCACCATGGACGGTGCTGATTCAGGGAGGAGAGAGGGGCCGGGAGATGGTGGTCAACATCCGCCGACTGAAGCCGTGGCGAGCAGCCCCCGAGGGGGGGAGCCCCGCCGTCCAAGTACCCCGAAACCCCGGGGTCCCCCCACCCCCCGTGCCCGGGGGCCTCGCGCAGTATATGGGCCCCACGGAGCCCCGGGCTCCGAGGGGCCCCGGGCGGGGCCGGGGGCGACGAGGACGGCGACCCTTAAACCCCACCGCCTCTGAGTTTGTCCCCCAGCCCGCAGGTGCCGGAGACCGAGGGGAGCCGTTGGAATGGAGGAGGAGACCACCGCCGGAGCCCCAGGAGACGGAGCCGCCACCCCCGAGGCCAGCCACAAGGGCCGGGCGAATCCCGCGGACCCCGCGGCGATACCTCGTGGGGGCAACCCAGGCGAGGTGCTCCAGTCAACCCGGGACGGGGACTGGCACCCCGGGGGGCTATGTGGTGCCACAGCGACGGGGCCGCTCGGCCGAGCCAGGGAGCCGCCCGGCTTCCACCGCCGCACTGCCCCCCATCACCTCCCCCACATAAACACGCACCCGCACCCACGTAGGGCCTCGTGGTCGGGTCACCTACCCTGAGTTTTCACCCGAGGGCCCCCTAGGGGGGTTACCCCACGGTTTCTCAGGGCCAGGGAATTGGACAGGACCCTTCCCAGGCCAAGTAACACTGCGGCGCCGTGGGCGGATTTGAGATCGCACGACCACGGCGAGCTCAGAGAGCCCCGCAGTTAGAAACGCATACAAACACAAACACGGGTCAGCAAGGCAGATAGCTGGGATCAGGACCCGGGACGACTGATTGGTCGAAAGTTCAAAGGCCGGCGGGATCGCAAAAGAGCGGGAAATCCTAGGCTCAGGATTGGTCGAGAGACCAAGGCGGTCGGGACGGGGGCGCCTAGCCTTTGATGTGAATAGTTTAAAAGAAAACGCAGGGGCAGTAGGGAACTCTCTTCTTCTGGAGTTTGGACACGGGGTCAGCGACGAAGGAGTCATCGGGCGAGCCGCTAGATTGTCTGCAGGACGATCTGAGCGCCGCAAGGTCACCAAGGACTACAGACGGTATCGTGTTGCGCGCCTTACAACACCTCAGAGCGGAGGGTAGGATCCGTAGGAGAGGGTTAGTTCGGGGTAAGGACGAGTAGGAAAGCGGTTTAGCAGAGAGCACAGCATAGAATAGGGCTACACGGCACCAGAGTGTGGGTTAGAAGCGCCTTGCTGTCCCGCACACACACACGGGTGGCTCGGTTGGTTAGCAAGGGCTAATAAAATCTCGAGCGTAGTAACAAAACCGTGTTGTTGGGTGTTTTTGGAACGTGGTATTAGCGTGCACTGCATTCGCGAGTGTGTGGTCGTATGCATAAAGGCCGTGGTCTCTGTACGATTGTGCGGGTACGGGGGTGTGTGCGTTAACGCCCGGGGAGAGCACTTTTGTGTGTCGGCGTGTGCCCCGCTTGCGTGTGCTCGTTACTTGCGTAAAGTGCGGCGCGGTGGTGGACCCCTGACCCCCGACCCCACGGCTCGAGCGCGTAATCGGCTGCGCATTGTTGTACGGTTTGTCTCGCGCGCACGGCGGCGGCGGCTTGAGTCGTTGTGTCGGCGTGTGCCCCGCTTGCGTGTGCTCGTTACTTGCGTAAGTTCACGACGTGTGTAACACAGGTGCGCGATCCTAACGTGAGTGGTCAGTGTTGGGTGAGTGCCGTGCAGAGCTGTGTGTGGGTGTGCGCGTACGTGGTTAACTATGCCTGCTACGCGGACCCGCGGTGGAGGGGAATCCTCGGGTGACGGCTCCCACACCATGGGTGAGGAGCTTAGCGGCGGTTCGCTTAGCAGCGGGGGGGCGATTGATGATGTTAGTCCGGCCGTTAGTATTATCGAGGGAGGGATCTCGGGGGCTAGCGACCCCCACAACTTCAATGCCCGAGTTGGTCATGATGCTGGCACCTAGACTGGAGTGATTAGACGGCATGGGCCCGATAAGATCAATAACAACGGTACGAGGCTGCTAGATTTTTGTGCAGCCCATGCATGAGCTTGTAATTACCAACACGCTGTTCAGGAATCGGCACATCCACACAACATTATGGATGCATGCCGGGTCCAAGCAAGAACATCTGCTGGACTACATAGTGATGGATCAGCGGATGCGGGCCCATGTCCTTGACACCATGACCTACCGTGGAGCTAATCTGCCCTCTGACCATCGACTTGTCATCTGTAAGATTCGCCTGCCATTCTTCCACTCCGGTGGTGGATGTACACCCAGGACCCCATTCCAACCTAAAGTGGCCTGGTCTCAGCTAGCTGATGAAAGTTGCAGGCGAGAATTTCATCATCGCTTACAGCTGGGGTTGGCATCGTCCCCCACTCCTCCAGATGTCGAGGGTAAATGGGCGAGGTTTAGGACTGTGACTCATGCAGCTGCAATGGCTGCTTTTGGTAAGCGGTCCTGACCTCCCCAGAGACCCTGGCTAACAGAGGAGGTGTTCAGGATAGATGAGAAAAAGCGACAGGCCCACTTTAATCATCTACAGCATCCTACGTCAGATTATGAGGAGGCTTACCGCAGCCTTCGCTCGGAGGTTCGGAGAGCCGTGAGGCACTGCAAGGATGGGTGGTGGTCGTGGGTTGCTGTGGAGATGGAGTCTGCCTCAATGGCCCGCGATCACATCTCCCTATATAACTCCATCAAAAAAGTAACCTGCAGTGCCACACCTATTACCATCATTAGGGGAAAAAACGGTGATCCAATTTCCGACCGCCAGGAACAGGTTTGCAGATTTGCTAAGCATTTCTGTGAGGTCCTGGGGGAGGGGAAATTCCTCGGCATGGGAAACATCGTGGGACAAAGTGGGGATGATCCTTCGGAGGCTGCAGTGCCCCAAATATTTGAAGAAGTCACCCCCTGTGAGTGACTGGCTGAGGTGTCATTAGTTGAGGAGGTACAAAAGGCGATCCAAAGTCTGAGACCAGGAAAGACACCGGGCAGAGATGATCTCCCAAGTGAAATGCTGAGGGAGGGTGGCGTTTGTGCACAGACTGCCCTACATGACATCATAATAACAGTCTGGACCACTGGACGGGTTCCACAGGACTGGAAGGATGCCTTGGTGGTCCCTCTATTTAAGAAGGGGGACCGCACAGACTGTAACAACTACAGGGGCATCTCACTCCTCAGTGTGCCGGGAAAGGTCCAGGCATGCTGAGGAGATGCTTGCAGAGCCTCAATGTGGTTTCAGGAAAAGGTGGTCCTGCACGAATGTAATTTTTTCTGTCCGTCTGCTACAGCAGAGGTGTAGGGAATTCCAACAAGACCTACATCTCTACTTTATTGACCTGGTCAAGGCCTATGATACCATCATGAGGCTTGGGCTCTGGGTTGTTCTTCGCGATTTTGGAGTCCCTGACCCTCTTGCTCACGATAATTAAGGACCTTCATGATGGTGAGTGGGCCCGGGTAAAACTACGTGGCCGGGAGTCGGAGCCATTCGCTGTACACCTTGGGGTGTGACAGGGATGTCCTCTGGCTCCCATATTATTTAACATCACGTAGTTCGTGAGGCCTTCAATACCTGTACCGAAGGAATTTTCATCTGTTATAGATATAATGGGAGGCTGATTGATGCCCGGGTGCAGTTAAGGGATGGCTCCCTATTGCTCAACCATGTTATGTATGCCGATGATCTGGTAATCGCTGCTCAATCAGAGGAGGAGCTGGAGGCACTGCTGCTAAACCTGGAGCTTGCCACTAAGAAGTGGGGCCTTACCATCAGCCCCACCCAAACTAAGCACCTGCCAGGGTATTTTGCACCATCGGACACTCCACCCCCACAGCTCCCAATTGGTGATGGGGCAGTTGTGGAGAGAGTGGAGAGTTTCCCATATTTGGGCAGTGTGCTTATGGCCAGCTCCGGTTTAACAGCAGAGGTCTAACTCCGAATCAATCGAGCGGCATTATCTTTTCATCAGTTGCGTAACGCTGTGTGGAAGCTACCTGGTCTGTTGCTCCGCACAAAGCTTCAGGTCTTCTTGGCTTGCGAAACGTGGACCCCCCTTAATGGAACATTTTCGCCGGTTAGAAACATTTAGGCTGGCCTGCCTACGATTCATCCTGGGTTTAACCAGGCTGGATTGTGTGAGAAGCTCACAAATCCTTGACAGATGTTGATAAAATCCCATCGGTGAGCTCCTCCAGCAGGCAAGGCTGCATTGGCTGGGCCGTGTAGCGCTCATGCCAAGTCACCGCATGCCGAAACAGCTTTTGTTTGGCCGGATCGAGGGGGCTAAACGGGTGTGGCACAGGCTAGAGAAGAAATGGAGTGATGTGGTACAGGAGGATGTGGAGCTGAGTGGACTTGCCGATGACTTGTACCAGTGGTGTCAAGATCGGTCTCTGTGGAGGAGGCTCGTGCAGGACGTTACTGGGCAGTTGGAGGCAGTCGCCCTCCAACAACAAAGGAGGGCGGAGCGACGCTCACAAGAACGAGTGGAGCGCCGAGTGACTAAAGCACAGCAAGTTTGCACAGTAGAGGGCACAGGTGGTGCATCAGCCACTCATCTCAGTCAGTCGACCCGTGGCACCTGGGTCTGCCCCGTGACCTCCTGCCAGTGGGCGTTCGACACTTCACGTGGCCTCAAGGTGCATATAGCCTGGCACAAGCGTCGTGGTGACGTCACCACCACTTAGTGGCGAATGGCGGTTGTTGTATACTGTGCGGGTACATTGTTTACGCTCGGTGTGTATGTACATGGTGTGTGTCCACCTCGTGGGTACACTGTGTATACTGTGCGGGTACACTGTGTGTGTTTTCGCTGTGTGTGTACATAATACATGTCTACACTGCGTATGTGTGTACACTGTGTGGGTGGTCCGAAAGAGTCGGGCAGCATTATCTTTTCATCAGCTGCACGATGCTGTGTGGAAGCTACCTGGTCTGTCCCTCCGCACGGAGCTTCGGGTCTTCTCGGCCACAGTCATACCCTCCCTTCTCTAGGCATGTGAAACGTGGACCCCTCTAAATGGAACATCTGCGCCAGTTAGGAACATTTACGCTGCCATGCCTACTCAGATTGAGGGAAGCCAGGTGGTAGCACCATCTCTATTAAAGAAGTTCAAGGTTCAAATCCGACAGGCACCCCTGTCTACTCCAGTAATATTTACCAAAATATGCATCGTTTGCTTAAAAGCGGATGTAAACATACTATTGTGTCATTCAAAACGCATGCCATTGCATGTTGGTGTTATCTTCTTATATGTAAAAGTCTCCGTGCACTCGAGCTTGCGGGGGATTTGGCTCTCGGACGTTGGAGTTTAAGACCGAAATAACTTGCCAGCCGGCACGCCCTAAGCCCCGCGGTGGGAATAGGCTATTCCGTTTTCACGTCCGTAAATTTTAAAGTCGTTTAATTAACGAATTAGTGGCATTCTTATTTTAATTATTTACTTATTGCGCGATACGGACCGTACCAACTCACGACAATTGCCTGGGGGCGGGCGGACCCTGCCAAGTGATGCGCGTTGCCTCCAGCTCAACGGGGGACATTTTATTTCATGCGTTTAACATGGAATAGATATACACATCATGCTGCCGATTTCTCTTCACAGTGTGATGTCCCCCCCCCCATCCCAATGCGTGCAGTTACTGATATGAAGTCCGTATATATTAATTTAATATTATTTAAGCACTTACATAATATTATTCTGCCTCGGGCGGGGGGATGGTGGGGGGGGGGCGGGGGTAGCGGCCCACCTCACAGCCTGGCAACGTCTCACCTCCTCCGGCTTGCCAATCTAGGCGAGGCCACGGGCTCTGCACGGGACAAGGCATCACCACGCCTAGGTAAAGTACAATTTTATTGAATCTTTCACTAACAACTCAGGTTTATTGTTTACTATTCATAAACAAATAAGTTTACTAATATTACAATGATAATGTTTTTGTGCACATAACTCTGCTTCATTCTTTACTATTATGAAACTAATACGTTGCCTAATACTGTATTACTATTATAATGTTCGTGTGCAGAAACTACATGCGTGTGCCTAAAGTCGATGTCTGTGTGTGTGAGTCCATATGTGTTTGTGTGCGTGTAAGTCGATGGGTTTCTATGTGTGTGGGTCCATGTCTGTGTGTAAGTACATGTGTGTGTTTCTGTCTTTTTCAAACGGACAACGCCCCGTGTATGTGTGTACGTACAAGTGTTTGTGTGTGTCAGTTCATTTGTGTGCATATCAGTCGCAGTGTGTGTGTTAGGCCACATGTGTGTGTAAGTCCATACGTGTGTGTAAGTCAATGCGTGTGTGCGAGTCAATGTGTGTGCATGGCTCCATCTGAGTGTGTAAGTCAATGTGCGTTTGTGTGTCTATGTGTGTCAGTCGGTGTGTATGTGTGTACATCGATGTGTATGTGTGTCAGTCCATACGTGTGTGTTAGTCCACATGTGTAAATCCATACATGTGTGTGTCACTCGATGTGTGTGTAAGTCAATGCGTGTGTGTGAGTCGATGTGTGTTAATCCATGTGTCTGTATCTAAAGTAAATGTGTGTGTCACAGTCCATATGTGTATGTGTGTAGGGCAATGTGTGTCAGTCTATGTATGTGTGTGTAAGTCCATGTGTGTGTGTCTTAGTCGATATGGATGTGTGTAAGTACATATGTGTGTTTACGTCATGTGTGTGCGAGTCCACGTATGTCTGTGTGTGAGTCGATGTGTGTGTGTGTGAATCGCTGTGTGTACATCGATATATGTGTGTGTAACTCCATGTGTGTGTATCTAAAGTGCATGTCTATGCGTGTGTGAGTCCATATGTGTGTATCAGTCCATGGGCGTCTGTGTTAGTCGCTTTGCGTGCATGGCTCCATGTCAGTCAGTGTAAGTCCATTTCTTTGCGTGTCTGTAGGTCCATGCGTGTGAGTGAATGTATGTGCTTTATTGACCTGCTCAAGGCCTATGACACCATCAGTAGGCATGGCCTCTGGGTTGTTCTTCATGCTTTCGGAGTACCTCACCCTTTGCTCACGATCCTTAAGGACCTTCATGATGGTGAGCGGCCCCGCGTCAAAGTAGAGCCATTACCTCTACACCTTGGGGTGTGACAGGGAGGTCCTCTGGCTCCCACATTATTTAACATATCTTTTGACCACATAGTTCGTAAAGCCTTCAATGGCTGTACTGGAGGAATTACCATATGGTACAGATACAATGGGAGGCTGATCGATGCCCGGGTGCGGTCAAGGGATGGCTCCCTGTTCCTCAAACATGTTATGTTTGCCGATGCTCTGGTGATTGCTACTCATTCAGAGGAGGAGTTGGAGGCACTGCTGCTGAACCTGGAGCTTGCCATTAAGAGGTGGTGGCTTACCATCAGCCCCACCAAAACTAAGCACGTGCTTGGGTATTTTGTATCATCGGACAATCCACCTCCACAACTAACAATTGGTGAGCGGCAGTTGTGGAGAGTTTGGAGAGATTCGCATACCTGGCCAGTGTGCTCATGACTGGCTCCGGTTTAACAGCAGAGGTCTCACTCCAAATCAGTCGAGCGCCATTATCTTTTTATCGGCTGCGTTATGCTGTGTGGAAGATACCTGGTCTCTCGCTCCGCATTAAGCTCCAGGTCTTCTCGTCCACGCTAATTCCCTCCCTTCTCTACACTTGCAAAACGTGCACCCCCCTAATGGAACATCTTCGCCGGTTAGAAACATTTAGGCTGGCCTGCTAACGCTCTATCCTGTGTTTAACCATGTGTGTGTGTGCGTCTAAGTCGATGTGTTTCTATGTGTGTGGGTCGATGTCTGTGTGTAAGTCCATTTGTCTGTCTGCCTTTATCGCCCGGGCAACGCCGGGTTCTTAACGCGAGTGATCAATATTTGGGTAATTCCAAACATCCAGAAATTACATAATGGAGATTACACGTCAATTATCGCCCCCTACTGACAGACTCATGCCCAAATGCAGGCTGGTACAGGGCCACCCTATGCCACACAGGTGCAGCAGCCTCTTGGGGGTGCTCTTCGAGTGTTTGTGATGAGATATATACAAAGCTCTGAGTTTCTGGGGCGATTAAGCAAGCACCATATAAATGATTTTATAACAGAGTTAATGATTGGGAGCTTATTGGCTCTCGCTCCTAGTTAGAGATCTACCCAACCCACAGGTCCGCAAATACTGGTTGCTCTTACTCTGCAGTTTGAACCGAGGAATGGAGTGTTCAACTTCACATTCTATTCATTAAAGGCCTGTGACAAATGTGAATATATTGGGGCTTCATTGTCTCAAGCTTACACATCAACCGGGTCTCCATTTGACTTTGTATTGTCTAAGAATTTCACCCACACCTCTACTTGCACATACTGCTTGGAGTTGCCTCGCTCTGCATCAGAATTCTCCTCCTGCTTCACGTTGCCTCCATCGATGTGAAGGTCCGATTTTGGAGTTGAATCTTCATCTTCACATTTTATCTTCAATTATTCGCTATTCACCATCACTTCGATTTCAGACTCCACTGCTTGGGGATCATCTGATGCCTGTGTGTTATCTGGTGTCTTTGAAGATGTGATCATGAAGGTGCAAACGCCTTCCCTGGTGCTGTGTCAAATTTCCAGTACGATCCGTGCTGTATGCACACTGGTCGCATTGTTTCCTTCTTGTACCGAGCTGCGCTGAGTGCCTTTGCTCCATCAGACCAATTTTGCAGAGGAAGCGCAAATGCAGAAAAAAAAATATCCACACCATCTACGTCAGTATCGAGGCACAGATGAATGCATATGTAATAAAGCTCGTTGAGGCAACTTCTGGAATTCGTCTTTTATTCAACTTATCTTACAGTTTACTTCATGCTGCTGATAGGTAGCGTGAGAGGGACAGATATAGAGAGAGAGACGCACTGCCACGTAGCAACTCGGAGCCCCGCTCCCGCGTGGCCTCCCCCCTCTGTTAGTTCCCGTTCGGACCACGTGTCGTTCGTCTCCACCCCTATTTAATACCTGGGTTACGTGGTATGTTTCCGCCAATCCTCGTTAGCCTGCATGGAATCTTCCAGGCTCCCTCATCATCTCTCGGGACCACGCCCCTGACTCATCTCCCCATTGGCTGTGGCCAAAGCCAGCAGAACCAATCCTTATAGCTGTCACCTTTCCGTCACGCCAGGGCCATGCCCCCAGACTTCCCCCCATTGGCTGTAAACCAGGACCGGCGGAGCCAATCACCATGACGAGTTGTGATACGTCAGTGAGCCGGATATATCCTCATATTACATCACCCCCACCCCCCCCCGGTGTAAAAAGTCAGCCGTCTCGGCTGGGAAAAGGGTGACAAGCCGAATCCAATTTAGATAAATATTAGGGCGTCTGAGACGCATTAACAAGGTAAGGGGGGGAGCAGGCATCTACGCGCCGAGGAATTAAAAACATTAAACAATGGACATACATTAGGGCGCCCCTGTAGCGCAGGGTAACAGACCGCAAGGCAATCATTACTAACGAAACGGAAGAGATTTCGACCGCGTACGCGACGCAGGACCCTCTTTGTTTTTCGTGCATGGTCGCCTCGCCGCCCGATCTGCAGGAGGTGGTTGCCGTGGAGAAGAAGAAGAATGTTCGGTTTCGGTCATATCTGGGATAGGTCCCGTTGGAGGAGGGACGTCCGGGGTCTCGTTGTCCCTCAAAACCTGTTCATCTGCGGGGGGTACAACACAGCCCCGCTGGGGATCAACGGGCGAGGCAAGTGGCACATTCGGCACGCCAGACCCCGGCAGATCAACAAGTGGAGATGAGGGCCCAGCACGCGGGTCAACGTAGGGTTTGAGTCCCGACGAATGGACATACTAACGATGTTGGCCGTACTGGATGCGAACACTCTGGGGGTTCCGAATGTCCACCAGCCTCACAGGCCCCCGCCAAGGCCTGTGCAGTTCAGCGGACGTTCCCACTGGTACCCGAGGGCAATGGAGCCATGCCAAATCGCCCACCGACCAAGGCATGTCAGTTCGCGATCAACGCGCATACCTCTCGTTCCTTGCCTGCGTACGGGCCGTCGCACATCTGGCGGCCTCTCGCGCCTCTGTAACCCGTTTAAGTGAGTCCCGTACGTGATCAGGCAAGGAAGGGGATGGTTGTTTACCTGCCGTACCCAGTTGCACATCGATCGGGGGTACATTCTCACGGCCATACATCAGGAAAAATGGCGAATATCCTGTGGACGCGTGCGGAACCATGCGGTATGCCGCCAGGACGCTCGGTATGTGCAAGTCCCAATCGGTTTGTTTTTCACTTACCGTGTGACAAAGCATGGCCGAAAGGGTGCGGTTAAACCATTCCACCATGCCATCCGTTTGCGGATGGTAAGGGGAAGTGCGGATTTTCTTTGTGCCCAGCGCAGTGCATATGTAGTGACATAAGAAGGGAGGAGCTGCTGGGGGCTCTGGGACCCTGGGCGGGCCAGGCGCTTAAGCTTCTTGGCGCCAGGCGCTGGGTTCCCAGGCAAGTCAGACGCTTAAGCCTCTTGGCGCCAGGCGTTGGGTTCCCGGGTGGCCCAGGCGCTTAAGCCGCTTGGCGCCACCAACGGGGGGGGGGGGGGGGGGGGGGCTGTGTGTGCTCTGTGGGATATCTGGGGGCGCACACGGCCCCACCCCTCGTTGGGGACTAGGCATAAAAGGGGAGCTCCCTGGACGATCAGGGCCAGTCGTAGCTCAAGACCCAAGACCCAAGACCAGCCATCTGAGGACCCTGGGACGCTGTGAGAGCCAGTGGTGGGACTCTGGAACTCCCGACTCTACGACCTTGTGAGGGCGAGTTCCAGAGCGTAGCCAGAGTAGAGTATCTAGGCTGTGTATCTAGGCTGTGTACCTAGGCTGTGTACCTGGGAGTTGTTACAGAGTATCAGGACTGTTGGACTGTTGGAGTGTTGGACTGTTGGAGTGCTGTTACAGAGTAATAAAGAAGTTACCTCTACAAGTGTCTCTGGAACCCGTTACATTTGGCGTCAGAAGTGGCCATGGGAACAAGAAGTATACCTTCAGTCCTGACGGCGATGTCGAGGAGCAAGCGGCGACGGGGCAGCCAACTCGGGCCGATAACGACGCCGCACCGCCGGCTGAGCAGCCGTCCACCACACCTGCCGATCCTCCTCCAGCGTCGGGAGCAGCAATGGAGGAAACGCTGCTTCGCCTCACTGAGCTGCTCCACGCCACCGTCTCCATCCTGGACGACATGCGTCGCTCACAGGCGGAGGCAGGAGGGAGAGAGGCGGCGCAGCGGCCGCGCCATTCCGCCGGCTCCAACACAAAGATGGCAGCCGTTCCCACCGCAAATACATCCGGGTGTGTCGTCACTTCTGCCGGGGGAGCAATGACCGCTGGGAGCGACGTCACTTCCGGGCCCAGCGTGGTCAAACCAAACAACGCCGCGTCATCAGCGCTGCGTCCCTCACCGCCGGGTGACAGCTGTCTGCAACCTAGCAACGCCGCGTCATCAGCGCTGCGTCCCTCACCACCGGGTGACAGCTGTCTGCAACCTAGCAACGCTGCGTCATCAGCGCTGCGTCCCTCACCGCCGAGTGACAGCGCTGCGAACGCGAAGCCAGCTTCAGCCGGGTTGCCAGGCAACGAGCGCGGGGCTCACGTCCAGCAACGCCTGCCGGAATTCAAGGCATTTTCTTCAGAGGGGGGTGAGTGGGCAGCGTTCGAACGCCGGTTCGTCTCTCTTATAGAGACGTCCGGCTGGTCGGAGTATGAAGCGCTCCAGGGCCTCCCGGCCATGCTCGACGACGACGCCCTCGCAGCACTTCTTGCGGCGCCACAAGCGAAACGTGCCACGCTCACGGATGCCCTTCATCAGATGCGGCTGATTTATGGACCCCCGTCCGAAGCACGTCACCGCTTCCATGCGAGGAAGAAGGCCTCCGAGTCGGCGATGGGGTACTGCAGCGCGCTGCTGGCCATGGCGCGGGTTGCCTACCCTCGCATGGATGAAGACGCTGTGGAGTCACTCGTGCTGCAAAAGCTCATGAGCTTGGCCCGCCAGCTTCGAGTTGCCATGCCGACCGCCGACGACGACGACTTCACGTCGCTACGTGCTGCCAGGTGCATCCAAGCACACCTACATTGCGATGAGGACACGACCATCGCCGCCTGCGCAGGCCCACCTGATGCACAAGCCTATGACGTGCATTCGGGGCCTCATCAGGCCTTCGCGGCAACAGAAAGTCGGGGATCGTCTAACTGGCGATCCCAGCGAGATCACCACCAGCGGGACCGGCCAACCTCGCGCCAGGACGGGGCGTCCATCTTCTGCCACAACTGTGGCCTTCGGGGCCATGTGGCGTCCGGCTGCCGGGTCCCCCGACGCCGGACTTCAGGACCTCCGGCGCATCGCCCACCACCGTATCCTCGGCATACCCAGGCGAGTCACGACACCTCGCACTCTCGGCCCCCACTTACAACAAGCAAGCACCCTCACACCACACAGGGGGGTCATGCTTCGGAGGAGGGGGATTCGGGCCCATCATTGAACAACCGGGCGCTCGGGCCAGGTCAATGGTCTGAGTTGGCCCATAGGGTCGTGGCCGCGGCGGCAGGGTCCTCTGCCGTAGTAGGTTCCATCGAGGGTGTTGATGTTCGTATATTGATCGATACGGGTGCGTCGGCGACCATCATTTCAGACATAATTTATAACATTCTGCCCGATACATTCCGTCCCTTGCAGCCAGTTAATGTGCCATGCTATGCCGCAAATGGGGGTTCGTTGGGCATCACCGGACGGATCAATGCTCAGATCCGCATTGCTGACGTCCAATTAGTTGGGCCCATTTTGGTCTCATCAACCCTCGCCGTTCCGTGCCTCCTCGGAACAGATTTCTTGGGGAAGATGCCCATTAAAATTCTCATTAACAAAAGGTGTATTGAGCTCCCCTCCTGCCGACGCATGGCCTTCCTGCCCACACCCACTCGGTTGCACTCCGCATCTACGACGGTGCAGGCGTTGGCGGCCTGCACAATTCACATTCCTCCCGGCTCTCAGATGTTAGTTCCCCTCCGGTTTCGTAAACCCCTTGACTACGACGCGTTCATGGGGGGTGCTGTGATCGAGCCTTCGCGTTCAGCTGAGCGGGTGTCGGACCTCGTGTGTGCACAAACGCTCATGCGAAGCGACCACGACCCCTTTATCCAGGTCCTTAACGCGGGATTGGAAACGGCCGTTATCTGTCAGGGAATGGTGCTTGCTCACGCGACGCCAGCCCCGTCAGAAGATGTGATCGTGGGTCACGTAGGGGGCGAGTCCTCTTCCGTTGCCAAGCCAGGTCCTGACACAGGATGGCTCGACGCGCTTTGCTCCACTTCTGCCGATTTGTCACCATTACAGCATGCTAAATTACGCACGCTGCTGAGCGATTTCGCCAACGTTTTCAGTCAAAGCAAATTCGACATTAGCTGCACTAAATTGCCAAGCCACCACATCGACACGGGTGATGCCGCTCCAATTCGTCAAAACCCATTCCGGTTGAGCCCGGCCGAAAAGGAACATGTACGGGTGGCCGTCAACGATATGTTGGCGGACGATGTCATTGCGCCATCAAATAGCCCATGGGGGGCGCCGATCGTTCTTGTTAAGAAGCACGACAGGAGCCTCCACTTTTGTGTTGACTTCAGGAAACTTAATAAGATTTCTGTGGCCGACGCCTACCCGCTTCCCAGGATGGACGAGTCGCTTGATGCCTTAGCAGGTGCGTACTACTTCTCCACCTTGGATCTCCTCTCGGGGGTTTGGCAGCTACCCCTTGATGACGCATCCAAACCAAAGACGGCCTTTCGCACGCCGCAGGGACTGTTCCAATTCAACAGACTTCCCATGGGTCTTCACTCGGCCCCGGCGACGTTCCAGCGCCTGATGGAGCTGGTCCTCGCTGGGCTCCAGTGGGATTCTTTCCTAATCTACCTCGACGATGTAATCGTGTTCAGCAAAACTTTTGATGAACACCTCACGTGAATGAAGGCAGTTTTCCTTAAAATGCGGGCGGCTAACCTCAAATTCAAACCGCAAAAGTGCCACCTCATGAGGGATTCGATTCGTTACTTGGGCCATATTGTCAGCCGCTCGGGAATTGCCACAGACCCCGAAAAGACAAATTGCATGCGCTCATGGCCAACTCCTACCTCTGTTGGGGAGGTGCGGAGTTTTATCGGCTTCGCCTCATATTATCAACGATTTGTTGCGGGATTCGCATCCATCGCGAAGCCCCTCCATGCATTAACGGCCAAAGGGGTAAAATTCCGTTGGGGAGAGTTAGAACAGGCATCGTTCAATGCCGTCCGAAAAGCACTGGTCAATGCTCCTACCCTGTCTTATCCAGATTTTACCACTCCGTTCATTCTGGATACAGACGACAGCAACACCGGAATTGGAGGGGTGCTGTCGCAAATTGTCAATGGAGTGGAGCGCGTCGTCACCTATGGCAGCAGGGTGCTGTCACCCGCGGAGCAACGTTACTGCGTGACGCGCCGCGAATTGCTTGCTATCGTTTTTTTCATAAAGCAGTACAGACCATACGTGTATGGCAGGCATTTCACAGTACGCTCCGACCACGTGGCGCTACAATACGCCTTGCGAATGGACCAACCATCTGGAGAGCTCTCGCGTTGACTCGAGATCCTCCAGGACTTTGCGTTCACTGTCATTTACCGCAAGGGGATTTAACACGGGAACGCCGACGGGTTGTCGCGACTGCCGACCAATGGGCGCTGTGCTTGTTTTTTGGGTGCGGGGCGTTGTAGGCCGGGGTACCGCCCCCATCCCTTGCAGCCGCGGCCGGGGATGGGGTCGGGGACCACGGGGCTCCCTCCACGCAAGTTCCGCAGGACGCATTGCTAGGCCTCGGGTTGGACGACTGGGGACGTCTTCAGATGGAAGACGTCTCCCTCCTCAAATTGAGACGCCGCGCTAGGGATGCCGAGGGCCACAGGGGGCAGGGGGGCCCCGTATCATATGTCATCCGGGAAGGCGTCCTCATGCATTGGGATGGGGGGTCCCAATCCCACACGTTGGTGGTGCCCACCTCCCTGGGGGGCGACTTGTGTGGGAAACCCACAGTCGCCTCTTGCACTTGGGTGTTCAGAAAACACTAGCTAAAATCCAATTGTAATTTTTCTGGCCGGGCATGGCAAACGATGTGGCTGACCTTGTGCAAGGTCGCACAGAATGTGCACGGTGGAAACCACCTGCTAGGCCGTCCTGCCCGCCGCTCCAATCCATTAAGGTTTCCCGTGTCAATGAGATTGTCGCATTGGATATTTTGGGTCCGTTTCCTGCTACTCCTCGGGGTAGTAAGTACCTTTTGGTTGGGGTCGAATATTTTACCCGATGGGCCATGGCCTGGCCACTCCCCAACCAGTCTGCAGCAGCCATTACAGAGGCCTTTTTCCAGGGCTACGTCCTGGATAAGGGTGCTCCCGAACGCCTGCTGACCGACCAAGGGAAAAATTTCTCTTCCACCCTGTTGCGGGATGTGTGCAACCTGCTAGGGACACACAAAATTCGCACCTCGCCATATCACCCCCAGACTGACGGTATGGTCGAGCGATTACATAGGACACTTACCTCCATGCTAAGCCACCAGGTGTCTGAGTCACAGACTGATTGGGATCTCGACATACCTGGTGTCTTGGCCGCCTATAGAATAGCGCCCCATGCTGCCACGGGGTACTCGCCATTCTATCTTATGTATGGTAGGGAGGTTTGCCCCCCAATCGACGTACAATTGCGCATTAAATAGCCCGCACCTAAGGCTAAGATTGCCGACCACATCCGTGCTAATGTGCGTCGTCTCGTGGATGCCCGGGAGGCTGCTCAAAATAACTCAGAAGCCCGTCAGCTTGCCAACGAGCGGTTGCGGAATCTCCGCACGTCCCGCCACGTTTGGGTAGAAGGGGACCGTGCCTGGCTCCACTGCCCGCAGGTACCATTGGCTACTTCCTCAAAACTGCTTAAGCCTTGGAGAGGCCCGGTTGTTATTATTCGCGTTCTCCGCCCGCAGTGTATCAGGATCCAGCATGACAAGCGACGTTGGTTCGTGCACCCGTCACGTCTAAAACCTTACATTCAACCCTACACACCTCCTTCACTTCTCCGGGGCCGAGAGCGCGACATGTCTGATGAGCCGCGCCGCGATAATGCTGCTTCTAACTCTCGGGCAGGTCCCGCTGTCCCGCCCTCAGGTGCCTTGGGAATGAAACCCGCCACGGCCGACCCAGTGGGAACAAGCTTGCCCGCGGGATCAGCGACCCAGGACACAAGCGCAACAGCGGCCGATGGACCTGCCACTCGGACTCGCTCCAAACTCAAACGATTTTCATGACCCCCGCCCCGAACTCTCGTCCCAACGCGACGCCACTCACCTTGCCATCATGTATAGTGGGCGATTGGGGCGTGCGTTCATCCTGCATATATGTGTTTATACAGTGTTGTTCTGCATCGGTGGCCTGGAGTTTTTTTTTATACGCGTGACCACAGGAGGGGGAGAGGCGCTTTCTTCTCATTTTTTTTCTCTTGATTTGTCACACACTCATTCTGATGGTTAACAAATAATTTATTGTACAATTGTATTTTTTTTGACAGCCGGGTCGGCTGGAGGCTACGTAGAGGGGGGTAATGTAGTGACATAAGAAGGGAGGCGCTGCTGGGGGCTCTGGGACCCTGGGCGGGCCAGGCGCTTAAGCCTCTTGGCGCCAGGCGCTGGGTTCCCAGGCGGGTCAGACGCTTAAGCCTCTTGGTGCCAGGCGTTGGGTTCCCGGGTGGCCCAGGCGCTTAAGCCGCTTGGCGCCACCAACGGGGGGGGGGGGGGGGGGGGGCTGTGTGTGCTCTGTGGGATATCTGGGGGCGCACACGGCCCCACCCCTCGTTGGGGACTAGGCATAAAAGGGGAGCTCCCTGGACGATCAGGGCCAGTCGTAGCTCAAGACCCAAGACCCAAGACCAGCCATCTGAGGACCCTGGGACGCTGTGAGAGCCAGTGGTGGGACTCTGGAACTCCCGACTCTACGACCTTGTAAGAGTTCCAGAGCGTAGCCAGAGTAGAGTATCTAGGCTGTGTATCTAGGCTGTGTACCTAGGCTGTGTACCTGGGAGTTGTTACAGAGTATCAGGACTGTTGGACTGTTAGAGTGTTGGACTGTTGGAGTGCTGTTACAGAGTAATAAAGAAGTTACCTCTACAAGTGTCTCTGGAACCCGTTACACATACATCCTTGAGCAATTTGGAGGAGAAGTTACATCCCTGATCCGTGAGCAGCCCTTCAGGTGCTCCTTTATCCATGACGTAACCATTCAAGAAAGCCTCGGTGATGGACGCTGCCGTTTGGTCAGGCAGAGGCCAGGCCATAGGCCATTTGTTTCCCCTAGCCGATGGAGGGAACGGGCCCAGGATGTCCAGAGCAACTAGTTCATTGATACGAGATACCTCAATCGAACCTAGTGGCGGAACATAATGTTGCCGAGGCAATTTCCTCTTCGCACAATCATGGCATGACCGGACAAAGTCAGGGACATCTGCCGTCATGCCGGACCAAAAGAAATCCTGCTGCATCGCGGCCAACGTTTTCTGCACGCCGAGGTGCATCAATTTGTCAGCATGCAGAGCGCGGAGCAGGTCGTATAAAAGGGATGTCGGCACGACCAGGCGTGAACGGTCAGACAATCCATTAGTACACATCAATAGTCCCGCCTGGCCCCGGAGCATCTGCCATTTCCATCCCGCCAAATGAGCTCTCGGTTTCCCGATCAGTTTCCGCAGCGGAGCCAGAGAGGCATTGGCCTCCTGCTCGCGTAGCCAATCGAGTGCGGCAAACGCAGTGTATCGTCGGCGCCAACGGGTACATCCTCGCCTTCATCGTTCGACATTGCCCCCATAACCGGACAGGGCGAGGTAGGCAGCGCTGCACAGTGGTGCGTACCCGTCAGACAGGCGCAGGGAGGAGTGGGTGGCAACCTGGAGAGAGCGTCCGCATTGGCATGGCGAGTACCCTTGCCGTACATGATATCGAAGGAAAATTCCTGTAACGATTCCAACCACCGAGCCAATTGGCCCGATGGTTGGTCCAATTTCAACGAATATTGCAAGGCCGCGTGGTCAGTGCGCACGAGGAATTTCCTTCCATACAGGTACGGCCGGTACTGGCGAACAAAATGTATGATCGCTAACAGTTCCCGTCACGTCACGCAATATCGCGTTTCGGCAGGGGACAGAACCCTGCTGCAGTATGCCACCACTCGCTCGACTCCGTCTTTCCGTTGCGACAAAACGGCTCCTATGCAGATATCACTAGCATCCGTGTCAAGGAGGAACGGCTGGGAAAAGTCTGGGTAGTCGAGCATAGGCGCCATGGCGAGGTGATCCCGAAGAGATTGAAAAGAGCGTTCCTCTTCCGGGCCCCATTTGAATCTCTGATTTTTCTCCGCAGAACATGCAGTGGCTTAGCCAGTGTCGCGAAGTTCTTAACAAAACGGCGATAGTAGGATGCAAACCCAATAAACTGCCGTACGTCGCCCACTTCAGTGGGCGTGGGCCACTCTCGGACACACTCCATTTTCTGAGGGTCCGTGGACACACCGTCCGAACTGACGATGTGACCCAAGTATCGGACGGACCGTTGCAAAAGATGGCATTTCTTTGGTTTAAATTTTAGGTCAGCCGAGCGCATCCTCTGAAAGACCGTCTCCAGGCGTTGGAGGTGTTCCTCGAACGTGCGGCTGAATACGATATCGTCCAAATATATGAGGCATGTTTCCCACTGCAACCCCGCTAGCACCAGTTCCATCAGGCGTTGGAACGTTGCCGGTGCCGCATTCAAGCCCATAGGTAAATGGTTAAACTCAAAGAGGCCTTGTGGCGTGCGGAACACCGTTTTTGGTTTTAACACGTCATCGAGGGGAAGCTGCCAAAACCCAGACGACAGGTCGAGGGTGGAGAAAAAATTTGCCCCTGACAAAGTGTCCAATGAGTCGTCCATCCGTGGCAAAGGGTATGCGTCTGCCACGGATATCTTAGTCAATCGGCGGAAATCCACACAAAACCTCGTCCCACCATCTTTTTTCTTAACCAGCACCACCGGCGCGCCCCAAGGACTGTTGGATGGCGAAATAATATCAGCCGCCAACATATCGTCCACCGCACCGCGCACGTGTTCCCTTTCAGCAGGGCTCATGCGATGGGGGATGCATACAAATCGGTCCCTCCGCACCGGTGTCAATATGGTGCGACAAGAGCGAGGTATGGCTGAGATCCAAATCGTTTTTACTGAAAACGTCAGCGTACTCTAACAGTAATGAATGCAAAGCGCTCCTTTGCGTGGTCGACAAAGACGTATTTTCCCCGCACAAATCTGCGATCCATCGATCCTGTGAACGATCGCATCGAGGTCCCTCAGTGGTTATTTTAGTGGGTGGTTTACCCTCAAAGCTGGTGAAATCGTTAGTGGCGTGAGCCAATACTGATCCAGCCAGAACGACGACCCGGTCCGGGCCCCCATTCAACACTTGTATGAACGGGGCCTGACCCGGCCGAACGATAGTTTGAGCCGCTACCAGGGAAAAAGATTTAGCCACCGAATTCGACGGGGATAACAGCACACCCGTCGCACCGTCCGCAGCATCCAAAGGCTTTCAGTAACGCAGCAGAATAAACATTTGCGAGCCCGACGGCACCTCTACCGTGGCAGCAACAATCGCGTTAACTGCGTTACCCGTGGGCGGAGGGCCCAGCAGGGAAGGCAGGAACGACATCCTACGGCCCCCTGGCATTTCTAAGCAACCTTGATCGACAAGTATCTTAACTGGCATGCGGCGCAAGAAATCGGTGCCTAATAGGCATGGGACGGCCAGTGAGCGAGAAATCAACACTGGTCCCTCCGCGGTAATATTCCCGATAACAATGCGCACATCAACTTGTCTGAAAATACCCATGCTACCCCCATTAGCAGCAACACACGCGTCATTAACCGGTCGGATTCGTGACGTGGGAATAGACAGAAGATGAAAAATGACATCGGAAATGATGGTGGCAGACGCGCCTGTGTCCACCAAAATACGGACATCGATCCCATTGATGGTACCCCGTACCATCGATGAGCCCGACGTGGCAGCTACCACCCTACGGGCCAATTTTTTCCATTGTGTCGTAGAGTGTGGCATCGACACAGGTGTAGAAGAATTTCCGTCTGGAGCGCAAACATGTGTGCGAGTGGATGGGTGATGTGACAAGACCTGCCGGGTGTCCGATTTGTGCCGACTTGCCCGAGGGTGTCGTGGATCCGCGTTCGGTGGAGGAGATGGAAGCCGACCCGACGGGAGCTGAGAAGGCAGAGGTCGGCAGCGGCAATCCCGGGCGAAATGGCCCCATCGGCCACACTTGAAGCACGTGGCCGTCGTCGCCCGGCGGTCGCTTGTCCCGGCCCCTGCACGTGGTCGACCCGTATCATCACGCTGGTCACGCAGCCGGCGTCTCGGGACCCAGCGAGGAACAGCAGCCATCACCTTGTCGTCATCACCGGAGTAATCGGAGCAGTGGATGACCCGCCGTGGAGAACACCTCGACGGTGGACCGTCTATTTGGGGATTCCCCGTCCACGCCGCCATCTGATCCTATCGCTTCAGATTGAACTTAGCGTCCAAGCAGCGCGCCACCCAACGCGATGTGGGCGGTTTGTGGCCGCATACTGGCAACGAGATGTTCAGTTCCTGGGATAGCTCCAGCATTCGGGAAAGATTGAGAGGTCAGCCGACGAGTCGTGGTAGGCGGCCATGGCCAAAGCTAACAGCGCCCCCCGGTAAGCCAAGGGCGATTCCTCTGATCCTCGACGACATGACATAAATTTTTTCGTAGCCGCTATCGGCGGGTCATAAAACTCCGCCATTTCTGCGAAAGCATCACGCAGCGTCTTCTTCTTGGTCGCCAGGATGGATCGGAAGACCGCCAGGGAGACATCATCCAGCAGCGTGGGTAGCGCCTCCAGTGCCTCCGCCTCCATCCATCGAACGGATCTAAAGGCCGACTCGAAGCGTCACGTGAAGGCACTCCAATCGCCCCCGGTGATAAATTCCTTGATTTGAGGAAGGCGATGTCCGCGGTGAATGTCCGACACCTCGAGCGTCTCCATTCCCGCTTCCTGCGTTCTTCGCGGCTCCATCAAAATGGCGTCCGGCGGCCGCGTGGCGACAGCCCCGCCCAAGATGGCGTCCGGCGGCTCCATCGCAGCCGCCCCGCCCAAGATGGAGGCCTCTCCCCGTGCGGCAGGAGCAATGGTAGATGTCGATTCCCGCTGAAAATGCACTCGGCTGAAACCCACGTGGCCGACCAAGGGCCGCTGAAGATGCGACCGCCGTCACCAGATTCAGCAAAATCGCGCGGAGCAACTCGATCTGCTCCGCCATTAGCCGGCATCCCTTGTCCGCAGTCGAGGCCGTCGCTTCTCCAGCCTGTTGGCGATGAGCGGCGTCAAGGAGAGCAGCAACCGGAGGCAGAGGACCCGCAGCTTCCAGCAGTTCGTCCTCGTCCGCCTCAACTTCTTCTTCCGACGGAGGGTCCGGTGGGTTCTTCTTCCTGAGGTGCTTGGACATCTTGAAGGATCGTCCAAACGGTCTCAGAAGATACTTCTGACACCAATGTAATAAAGCTCGTTGAGGTGACTTCTGGAATTCGTCTTTTATTCAACTTATCTTACAGTTTACTTCACGCTGCTGATAGGCAGCATGAGAGGGACAGATATAGAGAGAGATGCACTGCCACATGGCAACTCGGAGCCCCGCTCCCGCGTGGCCTCCCCCCTCTGTTCGTTCCCGTTCTGACCACGTGTCGTTCGTCTCCACCCCTATTTAATACCTGGGTTACGTGGTACGTTTCTGCCAATCCTCGTTAGCCTGCATGGAATCTTCCAGGCTCCCTCTCATCTCCCGGGAACACGCCCCTGACTCATCTCCCCATTGGCTGTGGCCAAAGCCAGCAGAACCAATCCTTATAGCTGTGTACCTTTCCGTCACACCAGGGCCATGCCCCCAGGCTTCCCCCCATTGGCTGTAAACCAGGACCGGCAGAGCCAATCACCATGACGAGTTGTGATACGTCAGTGAGCCGGATATATCCTCATATTACACATATATACACTGTCACACATGACTTACACGTCCATACTTTTTCATATATTCATGATATAGTAAAAAAGATTCCCCAATTCATCACACGGGCTGTTAAGGCACACAATGAGAGGGCTAATGGTCATGCATATGCCTGGAAACCCTAGTATCTTCAAAATGAATGTCAACCCAAAACTCCAAGGACACAATTTTCGCTGTCTGGCTACAAAAATAATATTTATAATAATTCAGCAAACATAGCAAAGGATGTAGAAAATAATACTATTTGTATTATGCAGAAATGTATGTTCAATCGCAACTTAGAGGCGTGAAGCCAGGCTCAGACTTGTTTGAATGCTTTGATGAACAGATCTAACTTCAGCTGGAAATGTGCTGTTAATTTCCTGACTTTATCCATTCTTAGAAAAAGTTCCAGAAGAAAACAGAAATAAACAATTGTTTTGATTCAACCTGCGTGTTCAATGGAGTTAATATATTTTACAGCACACAAACTTGACACTGTCACACACTGGCATGGTAAATGTGGTGGTGTGTCCAGAACCATGCCTGGCCACCTTCATCTGCTCAGTATTAATGTTTCCTCACTTCACCATGTAATGAATTGAGGATCAATCAACATAGAAGTCCATAATAAGTTCAGCTTTCACCTATCAATGATGTTTGCTGTCGACGATTATCAAACTCTTAATTGTTGAATTTATAATGCAGTGATATAACTGCGCCACCGCTCCTCACATAGATAAAGTCTTACATACACATACATTGCACGTGGATCATTAACATAAGCTATAAAAATCAGCCACCCTTCCAATCAGATGCTTACCCTGGTTTCCCGCCGTTCGTGGCTCCGCCCCCTACCTGCCTGCTAACCCGTCTGTGTTGTGTGTGTCTTAACCGAGGTGGCTGAGTAGCTTCGTCATGACCGTGTAATTTCACATTAATTCACGGCGCCGCAGTGCCATTAAACCTCGGGGAAGCCTCGGTCAATTCCCTGGCCCCAGGAAACCGTGGAGGTTCCCCACGAGGAGGGCTCCTGTGTGAAAAACTGTAGGCCAGGTGACTTTTCCGCGAGGCTCTAGGTGGGGGTGTGTGCGTGTGTTCATGTGGGGGGTGGTGAGGGAAGAACAGCATCGGCCAGGTCGCTCCGTGGTGTGGGCATTGCGGGTGCGGCGCCGGCAGAGCGGCTTCGCCGCTGTGGCATCACATAGACCCCGAGGTGCCTGTCCCTGGTTGACTGGAGCACCTCGCCTGGGCTGCCCCCACGAGGTAGCGCTGCGGGGTCCATGGGACTTGCCCGGCCCTCGTGGCCGGCCTCGGGGGTGGTGGCTCTGTCCTTGGCGGTTCCCGCGGTGGTCTCCTTCTCCACTCCAGCGGCTCCTTTTGTCCCTCGGCACCTGCAGGCTGGGGAACAAACTCAGAGGCTGAAGGGTTTAGGGGCCGTCGCCCCCGCAGTCCCCCGGCCAGGCCAGGGCCTTTCGGGGCCCAGGGCCTTGCGGGGCCCATATAGCGTGCGAGGCCCCGGAGCATGCGGGGTGTGGGGACACCAGGATTTCGGGGCACCCAAACGGCGGGGTCCTCCCTCGCCGGGGCTGCCTTCCATAGTTTTAATCGGCGGACGTTGACCACCATCTCTCGGTCCCTCTCGCCACCCTGGATCAGCACCGTCCAGGGGGAAATCTGCCGCACCATGGTCCAGGGTCCATGCCAGTAGGTCGTTAGTTTCCCCACCTGTCCCGCGCCGAGGCGAGGGGTGTGAAGCCACGACTTAGAGCCTGCCGAGAAGAAGGGGGGCTTCCATACGGGGTAGGGCGCCCTGCTCCTGCCGCCGATGCGCGGCCTCCCCTTGCGGGTAGGCACGGCCCCGGGCCCCTCGTAGAGTCTCCATCAGGTGCTCCATGGGGCGGCTTCCTTTCTCCGGTTGTGGTGGGGGAACGCCGAACAGCAAATCTGCGGGTAGACGAAACTCACGGCCAAACATCATTAAGAACGGGGTCTGTCCCGTCGACGTGTGTACTGTGGTGGCGTAGGGGAACAGGGCATAGGGGAGGTGTTCGTCCCAGTCCTGCTAGTTGGTGGTCTGGTTCAAACGCTCCACCATACGGTTCGCCTGGGGGTGGTACGCCGTGGTTCGGTCCTTCTGGATTCCGAACTCCCAGCACAGCGCCTGAAACAGCTCTGCCTCGAACTCACTACCTTGGTCGGTAGTGACTCGTTCGGGGATCCCATGTTTAAGTACGTAGTGATCCACGAATGCCTGGGCGACCACAAGGGCCGCCGGGGATGGCCACCGCCACGGGTTAGTGTGAAGTACTCCACCGCTACAAGGATATATTGGTTGCTCCGGTGGGATCGGGGAGATGGCCCCTGTAGGTCGATCCCAACCAGCTGGTTCGTCCGACGAATGTGGAACGGCCTTAGGGGTACCTGATATCGTGCCGGTTTCTGAGTAGCCTCGTCGTGACCGTGTAATTTCACATTAATTCACGGCGCCGAAGTGCCATTTAACCTCGGGGAAGCCTTGGCCAATCCCCTGGCTCCAGGAAACCGTGGAGGTTCCCCACGAGGAGGGCTACTGGGTGAAAACCTGTAGGCCAGGTGACTTTCCCGCGAGGCTCTAGGTGGGGTTGTGTGCATGTGTTCATGTGGGGGGTGGTGAGGGAAGAGCAGCGTTGGCCAGGCTGCTCCGTGGTGTGGGCATCGCGGGTGCGGCGCCGGCAGAGCGGCTTCGCCACTGTGGCATCACAATATCATCCCTGGGGCCCGGCCCAGGGGTTGTGTTTGCCAACAAGCACCTTGTGGCCGGGTGACCCACGTTTCCCGGTCTGGCCCAGCCTGAAATGGCTACGTGGCACCCTCCAGTGCGCCCGCCATCTGCAGATCGAAGGGTGAGGGGCGGGTGTGATGCCAGTATGGCAGGGAGAGGGATGGTCTCAGATGGACTTGATCTTGGCGATGGACACTCACAGCTTTGTATGCAGCCAAAGTCCAGGCAGCTTCCACAGTGTTACAGTCTAAAAAAGAATGCTGTTCGACACATGAACCAGGTACGGGAATTTATCCACCACTTGTAGAACTGCCTGATTATTATTGGAGAGCTGAGCAGGTGCAGTGTTGTAGGACATGGATTCCCAAGCAGGTGATATATTTTTGTGGAACATATGCAAGGCCGCATTTCATGATGGAATTATTCAGGCATCAGAACAAGATTCCCTAACTCTATCTCATTGAGTAGCCATTACCAGATCATCAGCAGATACAACAGTGCTGACCAGCAGGGAATGGTCCCTTAACTATAACCAGTCATCGATAAGCGAATTATTGTAACTGCAACAAATGCAATTTATTTATACGGCCATTGTGAGCTTCTCAAACTACATAATTATTGAAGATGCTATGTAATGTAATGCATTGGGCCAGAGTGAATTTCTGTCACAAGCCGAGTTGAACAGAAAATGGCTCCAACTCCTGGTCACGCACCTTTAGATGGGCCTGCCCAAAATCCTAAAAATCCTCAACGAATGTGAGCAGAGGCAGAGACATCGAAATTAAGGAACCCAAAGCACCAAGCCTCTTTATGGTACCATAGGCCTTAATTACATCAAGAAAGCAGAGATCTAGTTTCTAGTAAAAATCCGTACTCCCCAGCTGTACTCGATCGACATAAAATACAGCCGCTCCTTGAATATCGGAGGTTACGTTCTTGGAAAGTGCCACGCGACAGCTAAAAACGCGATTTTCAATACGTAAGCCTTACCCAAGTAATGGCGTTAGGTAAACGTCAACTAAAATTTACATCACAATTGAAATAAGTACTGTATTCCAAATCAACTAAAAACCAAACAATAGAAATAAACATTGGGAAACCGTGTCTCATGCTTTTGGTTACAGGTCTATCCAACACTTATGGTCACACATGCTGTCTGCTTCTACTCTACATTGTCCGAAAAGTCCTCCCAAACCTCCACATCCACAAATGGCTGTGATTTGTCTCGGGCTCCATTAGCTACCTAAAAGTCAAACCCTAGAGCCTTCACAGGTCACCTTTTAGGAATGCATGTGTAGTGGTGATACGCGCTGGGGTAGCGATCAGGTGCCAGCGCGTTGTGATTGGTTGTGTGAGTGGTGACGCGCGCTGACGGCGAGGGATCAGGGGTCAGCGCGGGATCGTGGGTTGTGTGGTGTTGATTGGCTGGGTGCCGGTGACGTGCTGGTGTGGGAGTGAGCGAGTGGCAGCGCGGCGTGATTGGGTGGTGAGTGAAAACACGCGTTGGGGAGAAAGGATCGTAGAGATAGCGCGTTGTGATTGGTTCACCAACAAGCGATGCTCGCATCGAGGTCCGCATCCGCTCCGTCTCCCGGGAGGAACGACTATATAAGGGGATGCGCACAGGCGCACAGGGAGAGGGTAACCAGCGAAGACAGAAGACGGGAAGAAGAGCCAGGGCCCTGCGGTACCTAGTCCCGCTGTCCTGAGAGGACCGGGACTCTGTGTAACCCAGAGGCGGGGGTAGTGTGAGCATGCAGTGTCAGCATGCCGAGTGTGTAGCCGGGGCCTAGAGTCTACACGAGACGAGTGGTATAGGTGTAGCCAGAGGCGTAGGGTCTACACGAGACGAGTCTACACAAGAGGAATCTACCCGAGACAAGTGATATGTGTGTAGCCGGAGGCATAGGGTTTACACGAGAAGAGTCTACACGAGACGAGTGATGTGTGTGTAGCCAGAGGCATAGGGTCTACACGAGAAGAGTCTACACGAGACGAGTGATGTGTGTGTAGCCAGAGGCATAGGGTTTACACGAGGCGAGTCTACACGAGACGAGTGAGGTGTGTGTAGCTAGAGGCTTGGAGTCTACACGAGTTCAGTACGGTGTGTTATAAGAAGAGAAGAGGTTACGAGTTGTACCGGTGTCTGGTGACCGTACGCGGAAGAATAGAGACTACACGTTGTATCGAGATAAGTGAAGATTTAATAAAAGAAGTGTGTTACCCATCAAGGAGTTTCCTGCCGTCATTTCCAATACTTCAACTGGCGTCAGAAGTGAAACTGTCTTCCAAGCATGGATACGAGGAAGACCGTTCGGACCCACGGGAGTGACCGCGAGGACAACCTTGACGACCCGGGCCAGCTGCCGTCGGGGGGTGAGGACGAAGAATGGCCCACGCTGCAGGATCCGCCGGCGGCGCCGGAGGAGCGGCGGGGGACCGAGGCCGTGCTCCGGGAGGCGCACTCTCGTCTGGCGGAGCTGCTGCTCGCCGCCGCGTCCATCCTGGCGGAGATCAGCTCGTCGGCTGGAGCGGAGACGGCAGCGGACATTCTACAGGGTCGCCCTGCAGATTCCCGCCAAAATGACTTGGCGATTCCCGCCATTTCATCGGCGGCGACTTTTGGCGGGAACGGCGACCGCCACGTGGGTGCGGGTCTCCAAGCGCGCCATCTTACGTCATCGACGCGCGCTGCGGACCGCCATCAGGCGTCCGCCATTGGAGCCGCCATCTTACACACCGACGGCGCGGCGGGAAGGAACCACGACGCGGAGGACGACTTCATTTTTCAACAGCGCCTCCCCGCATTGTCAGCCTTCAAGGCGGAAGGCGGGGACTGGGGCCAGTTTCAGCGCAGATTTTTGGCGCATCAGGAGATGTCGGCCTGGTCCGATGCTACGGCGCTGCGGGCATTGCCTGCCATGTTGGACGACAACGCGCTCGCGGCCTTCATGTCAGCTCGGAGGTCGGACCGATCCACACTTAAGGCAGCGCTGGGTCTCATGGCCAGGGTCTACGGACCTCCCTCGGCGTGCCGCCATCATTTTTATGCGAGGCAGAAGGCGGACACGGAGACCGCGCTCGCCTATCGCACGGCGTTGCTGGCTCTCGCCGATGCTGCATTCCCTCGGATGGACGAGGAGGGCCAGGATGCGATGGTTTTGGAGCAGCTGCTTAAGTTGGCGCAGGACCTGGGGGTCCCCATCAACACGGCCGACGAGATCGACATTTCTTCCTTACGGGTCGCTACGAGTATACAAGCGCACGAGGCCCTTCAACGCAAACAAGGGGTCATCTGCAACGCTGCTGTGGCTTCAACTCCGGGTCCGGTGATCACCGAGCTACAGGTCGTCAGTCCGCGAGAGGAGGCGTTCACCGCGGGACGACCGGGGGACTGGAGGTCGGGGGGTCGGTCGCCTCTGCGATCGACCCGCAAGCTGGAGCAACCGAGATCACCGACGACCCTCATCACGTGCTACAACTGCGGCCTCCGGGGCCACGTGGCGTCCGGTTGCCGCGCGCCCCGTCAGCGCGCCATGGGATCTCGGCTGGACGACGACCAAGGCCCCAAGGCATCCCTACAAACCCCGGCAAGTCGCGGCACCTCACATGCTCGGCCCACACACTCGACACGCATGGGCCGTCGCGGAGCGACGGAAGAGGGCCGGTTAGGGTTCGGGGATTCGGTACGGCGAGGGGGTTTCGGCCGGGACCGGAGAGACATTGAGTGGTCGGAGTTGGGACATAGAATTGTGGCTGCTTCAGCGGGTTCATCCGTCGTTGCGGGTTCTATTGATGGGGTAGAGGTCAGGGTATTGGTGGACACGGGGGCGTCGGCAACGATTATATCTGACCTCATTTATAACATTCTCCCCGTCCAGTGCCGTCCACTGCTCCCAGTGGATGTGCCGTTTTTCGCCGCAAATGGGGGATCGTTGGGCATTATCGGTCAGATTAGGGCGTCCATTTGCATTGGAGATATCAAATTGTCGGGACCCGTTTTTGTTTCGTCTTCTTTGGCGGTTCCTTGTCTATTGGGCACTGATTTTTTGGCTAAGATGCCCATTAAAATTCTAATCGATCAGCGTTGCATTGAACTACCTTCGGGTCGCCGCATTTCATTTTTGACGAGCCCTACTGAGATTCGGACGGCGTGCGCCACGATACAAGCATTGGCGACGCAGACCGTGCACGTGCCCCCGGGTTCACAGATGTTAATTCCCCTCCGGTTAAGGAAACCATGGGTAGAGGGGACTTCGGAACAAGGCGTGCTTTTGGGTCCTTCTAACAGGGCTGTAGGAGGGGTCGATCTGTCGGTGGCTCACACTTTGGTTCGGGCGGACAAGGATCCGTTTGTGATGGTTTTAAACGCTGGATCGCGGCCAGCCGTCATTCAGCAGGGTACCGTGCTGGCTCACGCAGCGCGGGTTCCTGCGGAGGAACGGCTGGTTGCGCATGTTGATTCGAGCCCCACGCAGAATATTGAACCGAAAGAGGACCTTGAATGGGTCCATTCGCTGTGCGCGGGCGCGGACGATTTGTCAGGGGTACAGTTGGGTGCGCTGCGCGAGTTACTAATGGAATTTTCTGATGTGTTCAGCAAGCATAAATATGACATTGGGTGTACGGATTTGTAACGCCACCACATTGACACGGGCGATGCGGCACCAGTCAGGTTAAATCCCTTCCGGCTGAGTCCTGCCGAAAAGGAACATGTTCAGTCGGCCGTTAACGATATGCTTGAAGCCGACATTATTTCGCCTTCCTCCAGTCAGTGGGGAGCACCTATTGTGCTGATTAAGAAGCAAGACGGCTCCTTGCGATTTTGCGTAGATTTCCGTCGCCTGAATAAGATCTCTGTGGCTGACGCGTATCCGCTCCCCAGGATGGATGAGTCCCTCGATGCATTGTCTGGTGCACGATATTTTTCGACTCTTGATTTGTTATCGGGATTCTGGCAGTTGCCGCTCGATGAAGAGTCTAAACCTAAGACAGCATTTCGGACTCCAGGGGGCCTGTTCCAGTTTAACCGGTTGCCCATGGGACTTCACTCCTCTCCAGCGACGTTTCAGCGCCTTATGGAGTTGGTTTTGTCAGGCTTGCAATGGGAGACGTGCTTGATTTACCTTGACGATGTCATTGTTTTCAGTAAAACATTTGAGGAACACCTCCAGCGATTGAGAGGGGTGTTCTTGCGAATGCGATCGGCTAAATTGAAATTTAAACCGGCCAAATGCCACCTTTTTCGTAAGTCCGTTAGATACTTGGGTCACATTGTCGACTCTTCGGGGATCTCTACCGATCCCGCGAAGACGGACTGTGTCGGTTCATGGCCGACGCCCACGTCGGTTGCAGACGTGCGCAGTTTCATTGGGTTTGCTTCGTATTATCGCCGATTCGTTGAGCACTTCGCCACTATTGCAAAACCCTTGCACGCTCTCACGGCAAAGGGTGTGAAGTTCAAATGGGGACCGGAAGAGGAGGCCGCATTCTGCGCCCTTCGGAACGCCTTGGTGGGCGCCCCACCCTTGCATTATCCGGATTTTGCGAGTCCCTTCTTGCTAGACACGGCTGCTAGCAACACGGGCATTGGGGCGGTACTGTCCCAGGTCGTTGGGGGAGTCGAAAGGGTTGTCGCTTATGGTAGCAGGGTGTTGTCTCCGGCTGAGCAGCGCTACTGCGTCACCCGTCGTGAACTGCTCGCCATTGTTTTTTTTGTACAACAGTTCAGACCGTATCTCTATGGGCGTCACTTTACGGTCCGGACGGACCACGCGGCGCTACAGTATTCATTGAGGGTCGCCCAACCCTCGGGCCAATTGTCGCGGTGGTTGGAAGTCCTCCAAGACTATCAGTTCACGACCACATACCGAAAGGGGTTGCGACACACAAATGCCGATGCCCTGTCGCGATTGTTGCCGTGTCAGAAATGTGCGTGTCTATCGGGATCGGCGCGCTGTAAACCGCCGGTTGTGGAAGATAAGGGGACATTGGCTGCGACTGCGGGCGCGCCAATCGGGGAGGTCCCCGCTACTTGTCAGGATCGGGACTCGCTGCTCTCATTGTCGCTGGGCGAGTGGGGCCGCCTCCAAATGGCGGATAGCTCCCTGCTAGCATTGCGCCGCAGGGTGGGTGGTCCTAAAGAGGACCAGGAGCGAACTGGCTCCTATGTACTTAAACAGGGCATGTTGATGAGATGGGACAGTTTGTCCCGGCGGCACGCACTGGTGGTGCCTTCGGCTGTAAGGGGGAAAATTGTTTTGGCCGCACACGAACGCCTCTTGCATTTGGGAGTAAACAAAACTCTTGCCCTGCTTCAGCGTGACTATTATTGGCCGGGAATGGGGAGTGACGTGGTAAATATTCTGAAGGGGTGCGTTGAGTGCGCCAGACGGAAACCACCACCCGTGCTAGCTAATCCACCGCTGCAATCGATTCAGGTCTCGCGCACTAACGAGCTCGTTGCACTCGATATTTTGGGGCCTTTTCCAGTCACACCTAGAGGGAATAGATACCTGTTGGTGGGGGTCGAATATTTCACCCGGTGGCCTATGGCGTGGCCTCTCGCCAACCAGTCGGCAGCGGCTGTGACGGACGCCTTTGTCCAGGGCTATGTCCTGGACAAGGGGGCTCCCGAACGCTTGCTGACCGACCAAGGTAAACATTTTTCGAGTAAATTGTTGCAAGAGGTGTGCGATTTATTGGGTACTAAAAAGGTGCGTACCTCCCCGTACCACCCGCAGACAGACGGGATGGTGGAAAGACTTCACAAGACTTTGACTTCTATGCTGTGCCAGCAGGTGTGTGAGGCACATGTAGATTGGGACCTGCAGATCCCGGGGGTCCTTGCCGCGTACAGAATGGCCCCCCATGCAGCGACAGGGTTTTCCCCATTCTATTTGATGTACGGTCGGGAAGCCGACCCGCCCATGGAAACGCAGCTTGGCCTGTCCGCTCCACGAACCAATTCTAAATTGGCGGAACATATTAAATTCAATATTCACAAGCTAACAGAGGCAAGGGAGGCCGCACGGCTTAATTCGCGGGCTCGCCAAATTGCTAACGAACGGCTGCGGGCACGGAAGGTGTCCGTGCACGAATGAAAACCGGGTGACAGGGCCTGGCTGCATTGCCCTCAGGCGCCCTTGGCTACGTCGCCTAAATTGTTGAGGCCATGGCGGGGGCTCGTGGAGATCGTGCGCGTGGCACGGCCCCAGTGCGTTCAGAAAAAATGGGGAAAACGACGGTGGTACGTCCACCCCTCCCGACTGAAACCGTTCTCGCCTCCATATGGCCTCCCATTGTGTCGTGAGGGCCGAGCATGTGACGTGACCGACGACCCAAAGGGGGAAATGTCTCTGCCTGATCCTCACATGTCTCCGCCTGATCTGCTCCCAGGTGTCTCGGAACTGACAGCTGCCGACCACCGGCGGCCGGATCTTCGCGGCGGGGCCGGGCCTTTCAGGCCCGTTCCATGCCGTCTAGAGCAGCCGGAGCCGCCTGACGGTCGTCAGTGTCCCGTCCCGAATGACGGACCAGCCAGACGGACTCGCGCCAGGTCGCGCTACTTTGTTTGACCTGCCACGTGAGGAGTCGAGGCAGTGGGAGCGCCTCGTCACTTCGTTAGTTGCAGAGACGCGGAGCGCATTCGTTTTCTAGAAATTGCTTTTATTATGTTGTTCGTCGGGCTGTATATAGTTTTTTTATATATATAAGGTGTTGTGTGTGGTATTGTTAACTTTTCTTGCGTTTATTGTCAAATTGTACATAGGTTGCTGTTGTGTTGTTGTTGTGTTACGGGGCACACTGGGGGGGGGGGGGGGGGTTTTGTTGTGTTAACGATGTGGGAGGTTGTTGGTTAGCAGCCGGGACGGCTGCAAGCTATGTGGGGGGGGGGTGATGTAGTGGTGATACGCGCTGGGGTAGCGATCAGGTGCCAGCGCGTTGTGATTGGTTGTGTGAGTGGTGACGCGCGCTGACGGCGAGGGATCAGGGGTCAGCGCGGGATCGTGGGTTGTGTGGTGTTGATTGGCTGGGTGCCGGTGACGTGCTGGTGTGGGAGTGAGCGAGTGGCAGCGCGGCGTGATTGGGTGGTGAGTGAAAACACGCGTTGGGGAGAAAGGATCGTAGAGATAGCGCGTTGTGATTGGTTCACCAACAAGCGATGCTCGCATCGAGGTCCGCATCCGCTCCGTCTCCCGGGAGGAACGACTATATAAGGGGATGCGCACAGGCGCACAGGGAGAGGGTAACCAGCGAAGACAGAAGACGGGAAGAAGAGCCAGGGCCCTGCGGTACCTAGTCCCGCTGTCCTGAGAGGACCGGGACTCTGTGTAACCCAGAGGCGGGGGTAGTGTGAGCATGCAGTGTCAGCATGCCGAGTGTGTAGCCGGGGCCTAGAGTCTACACGAGACGAGTGGTATAGGTGTAGCCAGAGGCGTAGGGTCTACACGAGACGAGTCTACACAAGAAGAATCTACCCGAGACAAGTGATATGTGTGTAGCCGGAGGCATAGGGTTTACACGAGAAGAGTCTACACGAGACGAGTGATGTGTGTGTAGCCAGAGGCATAGGGTCTACACGAGAAGAGTCTACACGAGACGAGTGATGTGTGTGTAGCCAGAGGCATAGGGTTTACACGAGGCGAGTCTACACGAGACGAGTGAGGTGTGTGTAGCTAGAGGCTTGGAGTCTACACGAGTTCAGTACGGTGTGTTATAAGAAGAGAAGAGGTTACGAGTTGTACCGGTGTCTGGTGACCGTACGCGGAAGAATAGAGACTACACGTTGTATCGAGATAAGTGAAGATTTAATAAAAGAAGTGTGTTACCCGTCAATGAGTTTCCTGCCGTCATTTCCAATACTTCAACTGGCGTCAGAAGTGAAACTGTCTTCCAAGCATGGATACGAGGAAGACCGTTCGGACCCACGGGAGTGACCGCGAGGACAACCTTGACGACCCGGGCCAGCTGCCGTCGGGGGGTGAGGACGAAGAATGGCCCACGCTGCAGGATCCGCCGGCGGCGCCGGAGGAGCGGCGGGGGACCGAGGCCGTGCTCCGGGAGGCGCACTCTCGTCTGGCGGAGCTGCTGCTCGCCGCCGCGTCCATCCTGGCGGACATCAGCTCGTCGGCTGGAGCGGAGACGGCAGCGGACATTCTACAGGGTCGCCCTGCAGATTCCCGCCAAAATGACTTGGCGATTCCCGCCATTTCATCGGCGGCGACTTTTGGCGGGAACGGCGACCGCCACGTGGGTGCGGGTCTCCAAGCGCGCCATCTTATGTCCAACTTCACATTATTTTCATTAGAAAGGCCTGTGACAAAGGTGCATCCATTGGAGCTTACTTGTCTTAAGCTTGCACATCTACCTGGTCTCCATTTGACTTTGTATTGTCTAAGAAGTCCACCCACACCTCCACATCCACAAACTCCTGGGAGTTGCCTCGCTCTGCCTCACAGTCAGAATTTAGTTCCTGCTTCACACTGCCTCCACCTATGTGAAGGTCCAATTTTGGAGTTGAAACATCTTCACATTTAACCATCACTTCTACGCTCTTCACTGTTACTTCTTCACATTTCACCTTCGCCTCTTCATATTTCACCTTGATACCTTTCAAAGTGTCCAGGCTGGGATTGTCTTCTGGTTCTTGTTTCATGAACAATGGGGTCATTGCAGCACTTTGACTTTCACAAGCTGATTTCAGATTACAGTTCTTGTTGATTTTCTGATGCTTGTGTGTTCTCTGGTGTTTTTTAAGATTTGATGAATGTGCAAACACCTTCCGACACACAGCGCACTTGAAAGGTTCCTTTCCTGTGTGTGTTCTCTGGTGTCTTCTAAGAGCAGATTAATCTGAAAATGCCTTTTCACACACACTGCACTTGAGGGGGTTCTCTCCTGTGTGTGTTCTCTGGTGGGTCTTAAGATTTGATGACTTTGCAAACGCCTTCCCACACACAGTGCACTTAAAAGGTTTCTCTCCTGTGTGTGTTCTCTGATGTGATTTAAGAATGGATGACCGTGCAAACGCCTTCTCACACACAGTGCACTTGAAAGGTTTCTCTCCTGTGTGTTCTCTGGTGTGATATAAGAATGGATGACTGTGCAAACGCCTTCTCACACACAGTGCACTTGAAAGGTTTCTCTCCTGTGTGTGTTCTCTGGTGTTGTTTAAGAGTAGATGAATCTGAAAATGCCTTCTCACACTCACTGCACTTGAAGGGCATCTCTCCTGTGTGTATTCTCTGGTGCTGTGTCAAGTTTCCAGTACGATCAGTGATGTTTGCATTCTGGTTGCATTGTTTCCTTCTTGTACCGAGCTGCGCTGAGTGCCTTTGCTCCATCAGACCAATTCTGCAGAGCGAGCGTCAGCTGCAAACAGAAAAGCATGTCCACACCATCTATGTGAGTATTGAGGCACAGAGGAATGCATATATACACAGTCACACATGACTTACACATCTATACATATTCATATTTTCATGATATAGTGAAAGAGATTCCCCAATTCATCACACGGGCTGTTAAGGCACACAATGAGAGGGAAAATGGTCATAAATATGCTTGGACACCCTAGTGTCTTCAAAATGAATGTTTACCAAAAACTCCAAGCACACAATTTAGGTTGTCTAGCTACGACAGGAATATTTATTTAAGAAAAATTAGCTAACATAGCAAAGGCTGTTGAAAATAATATTATTTGTATTATGCAGAAATGTATAAATTAATGTTCATTTGCAACTTAGAGGTATGAAGCCATACTCAGATGAGCTTGAATGCGAGGATGAACAGATCTAACTTCAGCTGCATATGTGCAGTGTTAATTTCCTGACTGTTTCCAATCTTATAAAATCTTGTCCTGTACCTGTTGAATTCCATGACGAAATGGGGCCTTGCATGTTATTACAAAAAGATCACCTCCCTGGGAAAATCTTGACTTAAAACTTTTGTGATAGCGGAAATTCATATTCTTTGGTTATTTCGGTAAAGTCACGTATATAGAAAATACTAATACAAATAAAGTGAATAGAAGAAAAAAAACGACTAATGTAGACTGTAGCCTGGTTCTTAACCTCGGTGAGCGTATTGGCAGTCTATAATGTAGAATATTGCCTATTCTTTTTAGAAGACCTTTGCAATCGACTAGACCAGGGGTCCTCAAACTTTTTAAACAGGGGGCCAGTTCACTGTCCCTCAGACTGTTGGAGGGCTGGACTATAGTTAAAAAAAAGCTATGAACAAATTCCTATGCACACTGCATATATGTTATTTTGAAGTGAAGAAACAAAACGGGAACAAATACAATATTTAAAATGAAAAACAAGTAAAGTTAAATCAACAAACTTGCCAGTATTTCAATGGGAACTATGGGCCTGCTTTTGGCTAATGAGATGGTCAATGTCCGGGTCCATATTTGTCACTGCTAGTCGTAACAAGTGATGCAAGTGTGCATCCGTTAGTCTAGATCTGGATGGAGATTCCAAATGTTTCATTCTGGAAAAAGTCTGTTCACAGACATAAGTGCTGCCAAAGATGGTTGCCATTTTGAGTGCATGGTTCCTGAGATGAGGATATGTCTCAGAGGGGAGATATGCATAGAAATTATGAAGGCTGCTTGACTTGAATGCGTCTTTCAGAGAGTCACAATTCTGCAGTTCAGCCAGTTCCATTTGGTAAATTGTATCCACATTTTCAATGTCAATAGAAAATGGGTTACGGAAAAGCTGTATGTCCTGTTCATGGAGATGAAGCTCTTTAAATCTAAATTGGAACTCCTTTTGCAATTTTTCCAGTGAATCCACACATGTTTTGTTTGGGAATTGCAACCAATGGTTTTTCCGCTAACAGATTTTGAGTTGTGGGGAGATGGCAGAAGTTTTCCTCCTTAACTTGTTTGATGAAGAGGCCTAATTTTACTTCAAATGCTTTGACATGTGATTGCATATCACAGATGAGCTTCCCCTGTCCTTGAAGTTGCACATTGAAACTGTTGCGTAGCTCTGTTACATCTGTCAGAAAGGCAAGGTGCCATTTCCATTCTGCATCATTGAGCTCTGGTACTTCTTTGTTTTTTGAAAGCAGAAAAGCTGTAATCTGTGGAAGTAAGTCATAGAAACGTTTCAAAACTCTCCCTCGACTCAGCCAACGGACTTCTGTGTGGTACAGAACATCTTCATAGTCAACATTTAGTTCAGACAGAAATTCCTGAAATTGTCTGTGGTTTAGTGCATGAGCTCTAATGAAGTTAACACAAGATTCCACAATTTTCATAACAGAGTCCCACTTCAGTGATTTACTACACAGCGCTTGTTGGTGGATGAGGCAGTGTATGGCTATTGGATGAGAATGGTTATGTTTGTCCATCTCTTGGTTAATGCGAGCAATTACTCCTTTCTTAGACCCCACCATGCTAGGAGCACCATCAGTTGTCACACTGGCTAGTTTAGCCCAGTTCAGCTCCAAACCATTCACAGTTTGGCAAACTTTTTCATAGATATCCTCTCCTGTAGTTGTTCCTTTGATGCTTTGCAGTGCAGCAAGCTCTTCTGAGACTTCAAAATAGTCATTCGTCCCACGAATAAAAATTAGAAGTTGTGCAGAATCACGAACATCATTGCTTTCGTCGAGTGCCAAGGAAAAATAGGAAAGTTTTTTTGTGGAGTTTTGCAAATGCCGATGCAAATTGTCTCCCATTTTTTCAATCCTCCGTGTAATTGTAGGTCCTGAAAGACTCACTGACCTAAATAAATCGGCCTTCTCTGGACACATCTCTTTGGCAACAGAAAGAAGGCATTCTTTAACAAATTCTCCCTCCACGAATGGTCTGCCAGTGCACGCTATTAGCTTGGCAACTTGAAAACTTGCTCGCAGTGATGAAATATTTAGCTGCTTCTGCTTCACAAAAGTATTTTGCTGAGTTGTTAATGTATTTTTCAGTTTTAATATTTTATCTTTTCTCACTTCTCCGACCAAACAATTATATTTATCTTTATGTTGAGTTTCATAGTGTCGACGTAAATTGTATTCTTTGAACACAGACACTATATTCTGGCATATCAGACACACAGCTCTTTCCTTGTACTGCATGAAAAAGTAATCATAAGTCCACTGTTCTTTGAATATCCTACACTCCGAGTCAATTTTTCTCTTTCTTGACATCATTGTTTCCTAGGGACTCATAATTGCTATTAGTAAAATACCAATATATATACAGCGCTACAAAAACAATATACCAGCAATAACTTTGCCCACACAGAGACATACAGACTGCACTGCCCATCAATGCAGTCTGATTGGGGGAACTCCGCTTTTACCCCAGGCTCACACTGGTGCGGGTGCCATTCAAAAGTTAATTACACCTGCAGTTTTGTTCACAGATCGCAGTACATCCCCAGCACACAGGAATATCACTGGGAGTGGAGCCGAGGGGCAAGTGAGGGAGCTGAGGGAGGGAGAGCCAGTCAAGCACAGCCAGGGGAGGGCTGGCAGCCTTAGGCCTGGGGGGCAAGTCCAGTCAATTGGCCCATTGAACCATTCACCAGCGCAGCCCAATGAGTGCCCACCGCCGCAGCTCAATCAGTGCCCACCGCCTCAGCTCAATCAGTGCTCACCAGCACAGCCAAATCAGTGCTCGCCACCGCAGCCCAATCAGTGCCCACCACCGCAGCCCAATGAGTGCTCACAAGCGCAGCCCAATTAGTGCTCACCAGCGCAGCCCAATTAGTGCTCACAAACGCAGCCCAATTAGTGACCATGGGCCGGATAAATGTCCTCGGCGGGCCGCATGTGGCCCGCGGGCCGTAGTTTGAGGACCCCTGGACTAGACCTTGGCGATGGACACTCACAGATTTGTATGTAAAAAAGTCCAGGCAGCTCCAACATAGTGTTACAGAGCCTAATGAAAGAATGCTGCTAGACTAATTTGAAGTGAGACTTTGGATGCCAAACCAGAGCTGGTCGTGAACACATTAACCAGGTATAGGAGCTCCTCCACCACGTGTAGAACGACCTGATTATTCATGGAGAGCTGAGCGGGTGCAGTGTTGTATGACATTAAATTCCCAGGGAGGTGTTCTTTGGGTCTTTCGGTAAAGTCACGTCACTTAACCGAAAGACCCAAAGAATATGAATTCCTGCAGTTACGAAAGCTTTAAGTCAAGATTTTCCCAGGGAGGTGATCTTTTTGTAGAACATATGCAAGGCCCCATTTCGTCATGGAATTCTCCAAGTACAGAACACGATTCTCCAACTCAATATCATTGAGTAGCCATGACCAGATCATCAACATGCGTAACATAACCAGGCATCGATTAGCGTATCATTATTACTGTATGAAATGCATTTTTATAGGGCCATTGTGAGCTTCTCAAAACACATAATTCGTTGAAAATTCTACGTAATGTAATGCATGGGGCCAAAGGGAATTTCGGCCACAAGCCAAATTGAACAGGAAAGGGATCCGACTCCACGTCACGCAGCTTTAGATGGGCCAGCCAAAAATCTTATAAATCCTCAACGAATGTGAGCAGAGGCAGAGACATCAAAAAAAAAAATAACCCAAAACCCCAAGTCTCTTTATGGTACTATAGGTCGTAATTACACCAAGAAAGCAGAGATCTAGTTTCTGCTGAAAATCCGTACTCCTGTGCTATAGCTGATGGACAGAAAATACGGCAGCCCCTTGAATAGCGCGGAGGTTACATTCTTGGAAAGTGCCGTGCGAAAGCTGAAATGCCGATATTCAATATTTAAGCCTTACCTAAATAATGGGGTAAGGTAAACGGCATATAAAATATACATCACAATTGAAATAAGTACTGTACTGTATTCCCAATAAACTAAATTACTGAAATAAATGTGGAGAAACCATACACAAAACATTCCAATATGAGTATAAATGTATTTAAATAAAGCAGACTTCCTGTGTTTTTTTTAGAACCAAATTGCGCCAACACTATGAAACATACACACATCAAAAAATCGATGCGTATTCAAGGGTAAGTTATTATGTTTTTCACACAATTTTTAGCTTACCTGTTCACCTTCAACACCTGTAACATCTGCACACTCCAACACCCCGCCGCTGCTATATTTTCTCTCATTTACCACATTATCCTTACATATTATCAGGCCTGCATTTTTGCCACAAAATTCATTCAGTTCCGGATCCTTACTGTCCTCTCTGCACACGCACGGCTCACCTCTAATATACTGCAATATTTCATCATGGAACCTTGCCAGTACCAAAATATGAGAATAGGTTTTCCCCGTTTTTCTGGCAACAAAACAGGTGTTAAGATGTTAAAACACCAAACTGAAACCTTTTACAAGGAATCATGTGTGCATTAACCACAACAATTGTGGTCAGAATGCAAACAAAAACACTCTGATAGAAAATGCATGGTCTGCTGCTGAGGCAGACTGTTGTAAAAGGTTTGAAATGGGTGTAGCCCAAGGGTCATAAAGAAGTGGCCGGGGCTAGTGATGTTAATGTGATACATTAGCATGTTAATATGAAATCGAAGAGTAGTGCAATCCAAAGCAGCCTCCCTACAAGACAGAGAAGGAGCGAGGCTCTACCTGGGTAAACAACAACTGCCACCACGACAACAATAACCACGATGTGAACTTCTCAGTGAGCGCGCACGAAAATAAATCACTTTTGCTAACACAGAGGGCACGCCTGGGATACACTGCCGAGATCATCGATGACCTCGCTGCCGAGAAAGTTCAGCAGTACCTGATAAGCACAACGGGGTTGCAGCCAGATGCGAACTGCCCATATCCCCCATTTAACATCCTTGCCGAGTACGCGCACGTGTGTGCGAGAGATTTGCTCGCGAGCGTGCGGAATTCCGACGGCTGGGACGGGATAGCACCATTGCAAGTCTTCTTCCAGAGGAGGAGGTGAGGGGGGGGGGGGGCGAGGGAGCCTCCGGTACCCCGTGAGACAACCCCAGGATGGGTGGCAGGGAGGGAAAAAAGTATTTGATCCTCTGCTGATTTTGTACGTTTGCCCACTGACAAAGAAATGATCAGTCTATAATTTTAATGGTAGGTTTATTTGAACAGTGAGAGTCAGAATAACAACAACAAAAATCCAGAAAACACATGTCAAAAATGTTATGAATTGATTTGCATTTTAATGAAGGAAATAAGTATTTGAACCCCTCTGAATCAGAAAGATTTCTGTCTCCCAGGTGTCTTTTATACAGGTAACGAGCTGAGATTAGGAGCACCTCTCTTAAAGGGAGTGCTCCTAATCTCAGCTTGTTATCTGTATAAAAGATACCTGTTCACAGAAGCAATCAATCAATCAGATTCAAAACTCTCCACCATGGCCAAGACCAAAGAGCTCTTCAAGGATGTCAGGGACAAGAATGTAGACCTACACAAGGCTGGAATGGGCTACAAGACCATTGCCAAGCAGCTTGGTGAGAAGGTGACAACAGTTGGTGCAATTATTCACAAATGGAAGAAACACAAAAGAACTGTCAATCTCCCTCGGCCTGGGGCTCCATGCAAGATCTCATCTCGTGGAGTTGCAATGAAAATGAGAACGGTGAGGAATCATCCCAGAACTACACGGGAGGATCTTGTCAATGATCTCAAGGCAGCTGTGACCATAGTCACCAAGAAAACAGTTGGTAACACACTACGCCGTGAAGGACTGAAATCCTGCAGCGCCCGCAAGGTCCCCCTGCTCAAGAAAGCACATATACATGCCCGTCTGAAGTTTGCCAATTAATATCTGAATGATTCAGAGGACAACTGGGTGAAAGTGTTGTGGTCAGATGAGACCAAAATGGAGCTCTCTGGTATCAACTCAATTCGCCGTGTTTGGAGGAGGAATGCTGCCTATAACCCCAAGAACACCATCCCCAACGTCAAACATGTGTGGTGGTCAAGGTGGACACCAAGGTTGACACAGGTCACACAGGTCACACAAGCTAGGAGAGAGGTACGTACCGGTCTGGACCGGTCCGGACCGGCAGGGACGAGAGGGGGTTGGAACAGCTCTGAGGGGAGGGGGCTGGCGAGAGCCAGGGCCCCGAGACACCCCCGCCCCTCAGAGAGAGGGGATATATAAGACGGCTCCCGGAGAGCGGAGGGGGTCCATCTCACCAGAAGCTGAAGGAGGTGCGGTCGGAGATCCTGGACCCCAAGCCTCGAGGATGCCGCCCCGCTGGGACTGAGTGGGCTGAGTAGCTGTAGGCTAGGGAAGGAGAGTAATTGAGTAGCTGTAGGCTAGGGAAGGAGAGTAATGAGAATAGAGCCGGAGGCTGGACCTCCCTAGGTTGTGTGGTTGGGCTGTTCCCCCAGTGAGTCCGGAGGACTAGTGTTATTGGAATAAAAGCGTGTGGCCTCTACGAAGTCTCTGTCTCATTCAAGAATACTACAACTGGTGTCAGAAGCGGCCAAAGAACCTCGCCAACATGGAAACAAGACAGAAAGCGCTCACCAGGGGCCTGGAGAAGGACGTCGAGGGCGACGCTGAGCCGGAGTCGGGAGTGCCATTTCCGGGGGACGGGTCTGCGGGGGCGGGCTCGGGTTCTCCGGGGCCCTCCAGGAGTCCGCCGACGTCGAGATGGGCGATCCAGTCGGCCCATGCCCGGCTGGCCGATCTCCTCCATGCCGCTGCCTCCATCCTCGACGAGCTCACGCTGGGGGGAGCGGGAGCACCGGGTGGAGGACCAGGCCGGAGGATGGGAGGGGTTCCCGCCAAGAAACGCGCCATTCCCGCGCAAAATTTTGACGTCACCTCCGGAGGGGGAGACGTCACTTCCGCCGGGAATGCGGCCGCCGGAGATGACGTCACTTCCGCTGGGGGGGTCACCGCTTCCGGGGGAAATGACGTCAACCGCCCAGGAGGTCAGGGGGCACAGGTGGCCCGCGTCACATCCGGCATCGGCGGCCTTACATCGGGAGAAGCAGACTTTTCGGGTAGGTGCCTGCCGATTCGGTCGGATATTCTGCCGCCGGAAGACGCTTCAGATACTGCACTTGGGACGCTGCTGTCTTCAAGGGGGGACTACATCCCGGCGCTGCAACAGCGCTTGCCTTCACTGCAGGTTTTCGCGGCAAAGGGGGGGGACTGGGCTGCTTTTTCACGCCGTTTCGTGGCTAATGCCGAGACGGCTGGGTGGTCTGCCGACAACGCTCTCCGAGCCCTGCCTTCCGCCTTGGACGACGTGGCCTTGGCCACGTTCCTCCTTATTCCACGGAGGGAGCGCTCCACCTTGCAGGAGGCCCTCAATCGGATGGCCCTAGTGTATGGACCTCCATCCGAGACAAGACATCGTTTCGCCAGTCGGAGGAGGGAGGCGGACGAGACACCCCTTGCCTATCAGAGTGCACTGATGGCGTTGGCTCAAGCGGCCTATCCTCGAATGGACGATGTGGGCCTGGACTCCATCATGCTCGAGAAGTTGCTGCTGCTGGCTCGGGAACTGAGGATTGCCGTCCACGTCAAAGACGAAGCTAACCTTTCCTCGCTGGGGGCGGCGCATTACCTCCACACAGAGTTGCTCCTCCAGCGGGATGGGCAGGTGGCGGCGTGCGCCGCTGCAAGAGTTGACGAGGTCCCGGATACCCAGGCCTTCGCGTCGCAGCGGGCTGCCAGTTGGAGGGGGGCCGACCGGCCTCGCCAAGGGGAACCCCGGCGGAGACACGGATCCCCGCGGGCGTGGGCTCGCGTCACGTGCTACAACTGTGGCCAGCTGGGTCACCTGGCATCGGGTTGCCCAGCACCCCGGCGCCGGGCTCCGGGTCGTCCACCATCGTCCGCCCGTCCGCCGGCCGCTCCACAAGAACCCCAGGCATGTCGCGACACCTCACGCACACGGTCCCTGCCCGCATCTCATACACCGAATACACCGCGAATCAGCGCGCCACTAAATCGCGTTGCGTTGAGGGGTGGGGAGCGGAACGGGGCTGATGTTCGGGGGCCACTTCGCGCGGTTCAGTGGTCCGAGTTGGCCCACAGGGTCGTGGCCGCGGCGACGGGCTCGTTGGTTATTCTCGGGGATATTGAGGAGATTCAATTTTGATTGTTGGTCGATACGGGGGCTTCGGCTACTATAATTTCCGACCTCATATACAACGTGTTACCAAAGAGATGTCAGGCACTCGCCCCGTTCTCCGTCCCTTGCTTTGCGGCGAATGGGGGTTCCCTGGGGATTATTGGTCAAATAACTGGACAAATTTGTATTGGTGACATTAAATTATCTGGTCCCATTTTGGTTTCAGATGCCTTGGCCGTTCCCTGTTTGTTGGGTACGGACTTCTTGGGGAGGATGCCCATCAAAATTTTAATTGACAAAGGCTGCATCGAGCTTCCTTCGGGCCGCCTGATGGCGTTTCTGCCCTCACCAAACTGGCTGCGCACAGCTTGCGCGACTGTTCCAGCTATGGCGTCTGAAACCGTGCGGATTCCGCCGGGTGCGCAGATGCAAATACCGCTTCAGTTACGCAAACCACTGGAGGTAGATGCTACATCGGGGGTTTTGTTGTCTCCTTCCAATACGACCGAGCGAGGGTTGGACCTGGTGGGTGCACAAACGCTTGTGCCTAGAGATGGACAGCCCTTCATTCAGGTGCTGAATGCGGGGTTGCGGACGAAGGTCGTGCACCGAGGGGCTGTGATTGCACATGCGTCGCTGCCGCTGCACACTGACTCCGTCGCGGCTCATGTCGGTGAGGCGCCGGCGTTCGGGACGCAGGTGGGTGTCGATGAGGTATGGATGGATTCTCTCTGTTCAGGGGCTGAAAATCTTTCCGAGTCACAAAGATTAAAGCTGCGCATGTTGCTTCGTGAATTTCCCGATGTTTTTAGCAAACACAAATTCGATGTTGGGTGCACTAATCTATTGAAACACCACATTGATACGGGGGATTCCGCTCCCATTCGGCAAAATCCGTTCCGATTGAGTCCGGCAGAGAAGGAACATGTCCGGTTGGCAGTGAATGACATGCTTGCCGCAGACATTGTGGCTCCCTCCAACAGGCCATGGGGTGCGCCGATTGTGCTTGTTAAAAAACATGATGGCAGTTTGAGGTTTTGTGTGGATTTTCGGAAGCTTAACAAGGTTTCGCTGGCGGACGCATATCTGCTCGCTCGCATGGACGAGTCGCTCGATGCCTTGGCGGGGGCGCGGTATTTTTCAACCTTGGACCTTTTGTCGGGGTTTTGGCAACTGCCCTTGGATGAGGCTTCCAAACCTAAGACCGCGTTCCGTACGCCACAGGGCCTTTATCAGTTCAATCGGTTGCCCATGGGATTGCACTCAGCTCCAGCGACGTTCCAGAGATTGATGGAACTGGTCCTCGCTGGCCTGCAGTGGGACTCTTGTCTTATATATCTGGACGACGTGATTATTTTCAGCCGTACGTTTGAGGAACATCTGGACAGACTGTGGGCTGTATTTCTCAGAGTGCGATCGGCTAACCTTAAATTTAAGCCTCAGAAATGTTTCCTGTTGCGTGAATCGGTGCGGTACCTCGGCCACGTTGTCAGTTCTACGGGTATAGCCACCGATCCTGCTAAAACTGACTGTGTAAGAACGTGGCCCACGCCAACGTCTGTGGGGGAAGTCCGCAGCTTTATTGGCTTTGCGTCCTATTACCGCCGGTTTGTTGAGGGGTTTGCGACGATCGCCAAACCCCTTCATGCTCTGACGGCTAAGGGGGCTAAATTCCATTGGGGGGAAGAGGAAGACAGGGTGTTCAGGGCGCTTCGCGATGCCCTTGTCCGAGCTCCTCCCTTATGCTATCCCGATTTCACGTTGCCCTTCATCCTGGACACCGATGCCAGCAATACCAGCATCGGCGCGGTGCTTTCGCAGGTTGTCAACGGGGTCGAACAGGTCGTTGCCTATGGCAGTAGAGTCCTGTCTCCGGCAGAACAACGTTATTGCGTCACCAGCCGTGAACTGCTCGCTATTGTCGTGTTTGTTCAACAATATCGACCGTACCTGTACGGTAGGCATTTTACGGTTCGTTCCAATCATGCCGCGCTACAGTATGCGTTGAAAATAGACCAGCCGTCCGGCCAGCTGTCACGTTGGCTTGAGGTCCTACAGGACTACACGTTCACGGTGGTGTACCGGAAGGGGACACAACATTCAAACGCAGATGGCTTGTCACGCCTTCCTCCGGGTGATGGGTGCGCGTGTTTTATGGGCTCGGGGAGATGCAAATCGGCCACGAGTACCGCTCCAGCTTCTCCCTTGGCAGCGGCAGCAGGGGTGTTCGATGGGGAACCTGTCGCCGAGGGGGACTCGCAGGTGTTGGTCGCTCGCGACTCGCTCCTTGATCTGCCTCTGGACGAATGGGGACGGTTCCAGATGGAAAACAATTCCCTCCTCAGGTTACGCCGTCGTGCGGAGAGAGGGGGAGATTGTCAGGAAAGGGTAGGTACTGTCAGGTTGCGGGAGGGTCTCCTCATGTCATGGGACGCCAGCTCGGGGCGTTAGAAAATCGTCGTCCCCACCGCTCTGCGGGGCAGGGCCGTGTGGGCGGCGCATGAACGCATCCTGCATTTGGGTATTCACAAAACGCTCGCTACACTGCAATTGGATTTTTTTTGGCCGGGAATGGCGCGCGATGTCGCCGACCTTTTGAATAGTTGCATGCAGTGTGCGCGGCGGAAACACCCGGCTAGGGCGGCTTGCCCACCCCTTCAGTCCATTCAAGTGTCCCGGGTTAACGAGTTGGTGGCTCTTGACATTCTGGGTCCCTTCCCTGTCACCGCTCGGGGTAATAAGTACCTGCTGGTTGGGGTTGAATATTTCACCCGTTGGCCTATGGCCTGGCCCCTCCCCAACCAGTCGGCGGCAGCCATTGCGGAGGCGTTTCTCCAGGGTTACGTCCTGGATAAGGGTGCCCCGGAACGGCTGCTAACCGACCAGGGAAATAACTTTTCGTCCAATCTTCTGCGGGAGGTTTGTGACCTTTTGTGCACGCAGAAGGTCCGGACTTCCCCCTACCACCCGCAGACCGATGGTATGGTCGAACGTCTACACCGGACCATTACCTCTATGTTGTGTCATCAGGTAGACGACACACAGTTGGATTGGGACCTGAGGATTCCCAGAGTTCTGGCCACATATAGGTTGGCGCCTCACGCGGCCACGGGCTATTCGCCCTTCTACTTAATGTACGGCAGGGATGTCGACCCCCCCATGGAGGTGCAATTGCGGGTCCAGACGGCGGCGTCTCTTTTGAAACTGTCCGAACACGCTCAGTTCAATATTCGGAAGTTGGTCGAGGCAAGGGTGGCCGCGCAGGAAAATTCCAGGGCAAGGCAACGGGCCAACGAGCGTCTGTATAATCGCCGGGTTACGGTGTATAAATGGGCGGTAGGGGATAAGGCGTGGCTGCACTGCCCGCAGGTGCCACTGTCAACGTCATCGAAATTGCTGCGGCCCTGGAGGGGGCCGGTCGACATTGTTCGGGTCGTTCGGGACCAGTGTGTTAAGGTCGCGTGCGGACGGCGTTCTTCGTACGTGCACCCCTCGCGCCTGAAGCCCTATGTCGCACCACGCACTCACACACCTTCATCTCGCAGGGGCCGGCCGCGTGATGTGTCCGGCAGGTTGGGGGAGGGGCCTCGTGATCCTCTTGTTGTTCCGAAACCCCCTGCCACTCTTTCGGATGCTGCAGGTGTGAGTCCACCTAGGGTGGCCTCACCAGAGGAGCGGGAAGCGAGCCGGCCGCCTGTCCAGCAGGAAGACGGCTCGCGGGCTTTGTCCCCGGGGCCTCGGGACGTGACGGACGCCCGTCATCTGGCCCCTCCTGACACTCCGCAAGGAACGCTGGCCTCTGGCGATGGACCTGCCACACGGACTCGTTCAAAGGGTCTCAGGTTCTCCTGAGACCTGTCGCAGATACACTGCCTCCTCGCGGGGCCTGGGTGTTCGAGTCACCTTGTTCGTTGGTGTGGTGTGTCTGCAGTGTTCTTGTGTACAGGGGGGTTGGGGTAAATTATTGGGGATAGTTGTGTTTGTTGTTCTGTTGTTGTTATTGTTGTGTTGAGGCTTACGCATTGTTCTTGTCGTGTTCAGAATTCCTGGTTCGCGAGTTAGGGTTGGGATGTGGATAGTGATGCAGCCGAGACGGCTGCGTGCTGTATAGGGGGGGTGATGTGGTGGTCAAGTTTGACACCAAGGTTGACACAGGTTACACAGGTCACACAAGCTAGGGGAGAGGTACGTACCGGTCTGGACCGGTCCGGACCGGCAGGGACGAGAGGGGGTTGGAACCGCTCTGAGGGGAGGGGGCTGGCGAGAGCCAGGGCCCCGAGACACCCCCGCCCCTCAGAGAGAGGGGATATATAAGACGGCTCCCGGAGAGCGGAGGGGGTCCATCTCACCAGAAGCTGAAGGAGGTGCGGCCGGAGATCCTGGACCCCAAGCCTCGAGGATGCCGCCCCGCTGGGACTGAGTGGGCTGAGTAGCTGTAGGCTAGGGAAGGAGAGTAATTGAGTAGCCGTAGGCTAGGGAAGGAGAGTAATGAGAATACAGCCGGAGACTGTACCTCCCTAGGTTGTGTGGTTGGGCTGTTCCCCCAGTGAGTCCGGAGGACTAGTGTTATTGGAATAAAAGCGTGTAGCCTCTACGAAGTCTCTGTCTCATTCAAGAATACTACACATGGAGGTGGAAACATTATGCTTTGGGGGTGTTTTCTGCTAAGGGGACAGGACAACTTCACCGCATCAAAGGGACGATGGACGGGGCCATGTACCGTCAAATCTTAGGTGAGAACCTCCTTCCCTCAGCCAGGGCATTGAAAATGGGTCGTGGATGTGTATTCCAGCATGACAATGACCCAAAACACACGGCCAAGGCAACAAAAGAGTGGCTCAAGAAGAAGCACATTAAGGTCCTGGAGTGGCCTAGCCAGTCTCCGGACCTTAATCCCATAGAAAATATGTGCAGGGAGCTGAAGGTTCAAGTTGCCATACGTCAGCCTCGAAACCTTAATGACTTGGAGAAGATCTTCATAGAGGAGTGGGACAAAATCCCTCTTGAGATGTGTGCAAACCTGGTGGCCAACTACAAGAAACGTCTGACCTCTGTGATTGCCAACAAGGGTTTTGCCACCAAGTACTAAGTCATGTATTGCAGAGGGGTCAAATACTTATTTCCCTCATTAAAATGCAAATCAATTTATAACATTTTTGACATGCGTTTTTCTGGATTTCGTTGTTGTTATCTGTCTCTCACTGTTCAAATAAACCTACCATTAAAATTATAGACTGCTTATTTCTTTGTCAGTGGGCAAACGTACAAAATCAGCAGGGGATCACATACTTTTTTCCCTCACTGTATGCGACCAATGGGGGCATCTCGTGAGAGACAGTCCCCAGATCGCCCGCGCGAAAGAAGCACCAGGGTTAAATACCAAGGCCTCCCTAAAGAGGGGACCACAGAGGGGTGTAATCGACGTGGTCCCAACACAAATAAACTGTAATGATAATGGTGAGTGAGTGACCCCCACGCAGATGCCGACAACAACACCCCAGAATGCGGCGACCGAGGGTGACTAGCTGTGGGAGCTGGTGGCAGGAATAATGGGGGCCACGTCGCTCGTGGAAGGGCAGGTGAACAGGCGGCGTACCCAGATTCTGCTGGACACGGAGGCGGTAACGTCACTCGTGAGTGCAACACACTGCAGCATGGTCGGGGTTGAAGTGGGCCACCTACAGGCCCCGGATCGTGCGCTGCACACTGCAAGTGGAAGTGGGATGGGACTGCTGGGGAGGGTCACCCTTAAGGGTCGCCTCGGACACCAGGTGTGTAACCAGAAGTTATACGTGTCGAGCGTGTTATGCCACGAGTGTATTGCAGGTACCGACCTCCTAGAAAAGTTGGGGCTCAGAGTGCAGCCCCGCCAACGATGCACCACCATAGAGGGCAGCGGGGATCGGATTCCTTTCTTGGGACAAGAGCCGGGTTGCCCCCGCTTCGAGCCCGTGGCAACTATCCTTGCGTCGGCCGTCACCGTTGGCATTGGTGTTCCACTGGGTTTCCGCTGAGCTGCATAGCTCTTTTTCAGAATCGACCTGTACACAAATGATAGCTCAACTTAGTGGCTTATAATATGGAAATGTATTTCAGCCAAATTCTCAAAATGCATGTTTCTAAATGTGGAGAAAAATCAAAGCCACTACGTGGAGAGAGAGAAAAAAATGTAAACTACAAATAATAAAGCCGTCAGGGTTGGAATCGAACCCACGACATCCTTCATACAATGTGAGGTAGTTAAAATCTCGCCACCACAGCACAATATATCACACACAAATTAGAATAAACACACTGACTCCCTTGCGCTGTACACACTCTACACGCGTGACTCACTCTCGAGCACTCGCCCCAAGCGCACCGCTTGCTGCTGTCCCCAACTCCTCTCTCCGGTCTGCCCGTGGTGACGTCACCCGCCAGACAGAGGGGGAGGCGCCGACTCTGAGGGTACCCACACCGAGTAGAGTACACTCACACAGAGTACACTCGCACAGAGTACACACACAGAATACTCTAACACAGAGTTCACACACAGAGTACACTTACACAGAGTACTCTAACAGAGTACACACACAGAGTACACTCACACAGAGTACACTCACACAGAGTACTCTAATACACAGAGTACTCTAACACACAGAGTACACTCACACAGAGTACACACACAGAGTACTCTAACACAGAGTTCACACACAGAGTACACTTACACAGAGTACTTTAACAGAGTACACACACAGAGTACTCTAACACACAGAGTACTCTCACACAGAGTACACTCACACAGAGTACTCTAACACACCGAGTACACTCACACAGAGTACTCTCACACACAGAGTAGAGTACACTCACTCACTCAAAGTATTTTTCCTCCAGATCCTCCGGTTTTCCCTCCACATTTGGAGTCAACATCACCACGCGTTTAGAGTATTTGACCGGCAGACATTTCCACACGTTGATAAGCCACTTTGTTGTGGGCAGGTCGCTTCTGAAAAAGAGCAGTATAGCTCAAGTGGGCATGGCCTGGTAAAATAAATAAAAACTCTAGAAATATTTAAAATTAAAAAAAGTTTCAAAGTAGTGAGCCAGATGAAGACAAATTAAACTTAAGCAGAGAATTAAAGCAAATGCAATCAGGCGAGGGCAGGAGGCAAGGCCCCGCGTTGTAATGTTCCACCTGGACATCGATTCCATACTCGCTGCTATTCAATTGATATCCCTACGAAAGAGAGAAGGAGCGAGGCTCTACCTGGGTAAACAACAACTATGACCACCACGACAACAACAACCACGATGTGAACTTCTCACCTCGAATCTCAGTGAGCGTGCGCGGAGCGGCAGCTTACTGATATCTCGTGACGTCACGCGGCAGCAGGAGGTGACATGAAGTCACTTGCGGGTTATAGGCCGTAAGGTGAACTAGGAAAAAGTGGCTAGAAAATGATTTTCGTTTCCACACCTGGGAACTACTTTTTAAATGAATTTTTTCATAGACAAAACCATTTTCGACTTTATGTTAAAAGTTCTCCGCAAAATACCCTGCAGTTTTTTTTCAAAATCCATAAATGTATATAATTGTGAATTGGAAAAAACGAAAATCTTATGCTGCTGGTTTTGTTTGTAACTTTATTTATATACATTTTAGCAACACCAAATATCTCTCAAACTGACACTTATACATGTATCTAAACACTTGAGACAGGTTTTGGTGCATTATATACTCAAGTGTGAATGTAGACCATGAAATATGGAAAATTTGTAGAAAATATGCTTCAACTTCACGGATTGGCACTAAGCAAAATTAAACATAAACATTTTAAATTTTGCAAAACTGTGATGTTTTGTACATCAAAATTTTCAGTAGGTACTGTGTAATCACAGAAAGATACAAATATTAGCACACTTTGGCCCAAGTTGGCTGAAATTACTCGAAATGCTACACTGTCCCCTTGTTATGGAATGCTGCCAAAAAAAAGTACAATTCTACCACAGATTCTTTACAGCTCAAAATCACCTTAAATTATAACACAGCGCATATTTACTCATCGGTATCATCCCATGTAGGTCTTTCTTCTGTTTCCTGTGAAACATTTGCACAATTTTGGCACCGACATAAATCAGTACAAGACAGTCTTGCAGACATACAGGAACATCTTCCAGTCTCACATTTGATATGCTTGCAACTGCAGTGGACTGCCTGCAACACACTTTCAGGGGCAAGATTTCTAGTCATCCAGGTCACTGTTATCTCACCATCCTCGAGGTGCCATCCATTGCCAACGGGTGAAGGGGCACACATTATACCTTTTCAGAGAATGTCTCATTATGGCTGCTTGGTAGTTTGCCCTTTTGCAGTGTTGGTACAGGGCGTCACTTGTAAGGGGCATGGATAGTTCTGGAAAGGCTGACGATGCCAGCACTGCCTAAAGGATATGACACAGTTCCCAAGGAGTAAGACAGAATTTCCCGCAGGTCAATTTTTCTACTTTGACCTATGACGAGTAATCTGGAGAATAGTTTCTTGTCGGCACGTAGAATCACTTCCTTGCCTGCTGCAGATTTCTTCTTTGTCTTTGCTTGGTCACTAAAGGTCTACAGTTTTTGTGTTTTGATGGGAGCAAATATGTCAACTGATGGTGATAACAGTCTTTGGTCCATAAACTCTTTGACAGCATTTCCCCCCTTTTTCCGGAGCTGCGAGCAAATCCCACATTATTTCTTCAGCTGCTACTGTCCCAGAGCTAAGACACACAATGCCATCTTGGTGTGTGTCTAAAGGATTCAGCATGGAATCTAGGGTGGAAATTATTCTGGTCACAGCCCTTTCATCAGCATGAATTCGTGTGCTGTCAAGGTCTTTTCGTTTCCTTATATCGGGAGATTTACCTGCCATTGCCTCACATTGTCTTGCTATGGCAGCCCTTTCATGTTGCGACAATATCCAGCGATATACTGCAGCCCGATTCTGTGTTAACCCTGTCCAACCACCCTTTGTCTTGGAATCTCTGTTGCATGTTTGCTCAATGGCCTGGTCACAAGCAATCGAGGCAAATCCATGGACACTTTGACGTTGGACAGTCCACTGGCCTTTAACACTGAGCTCACTGTGGCAAGAAGGATGTGTGAGGGGCAAATTGATCATTTCCAGCCAGTAAGAAGATAAATACCTAGCATAATTTACACGATCGTACGCAAAAAACCATGCCATCATCAAGCGCACTGTTGACAGGTGAAGCTGCCAATCCGATTCTTGTGTTGCTCTCACAAATAGAAGGAGTATCTGTACCATGTCGATGTATGAACTCCAGAAGGCAAACGTTGGGTTTTCTGCATTTCTTCTTTTAACAAAGTCTTCATATTTCGAACATAATTTGTCAAATATCTCAGTTGCACACAAAACAACCATTGTTCTGTCCGGGAATGCACATTTGATCTCATTGATGACATCCAGACACTCATATCTCTCCTCTTGTGACAGAGAATTTAAGAAGGTGAGAAGTATCATGCGTTGCAGACTCTCATACAGAAGTTTGTGTGCCCTCATGCTGCGGTTGTAATGATGACCACTGATCACTCCATTGATGGATCCTGAGGCAACAACTTTGGACTCAATGACTATGTCTTGCAGTCCTGCATCTCCAAACCTTTTTCCTAGAATGCTCAGGTAGGACATGCATGTGTGAAATTCACCTAGTCTAATCGCTTTACGCTGAGTAAAGTCATCATCTTTCCAGCGGATTTGCTGAGCTTTGGCATATATAGCTTTTTCAAAAACTAACACTATATGGTCCAGTTCTAGCTGATTATAAATTTGGACACTTCGCTTCAGAATTGTGTTTACTGTTGACATCTCTGTCGGTGAAGCCTCAATGACTGGAAGATAATACAGTGCTGACTTTTGCAGTGCCATCACCTTGAAGTAATGTATGTAAACCTGTCCAGCTTGGTATTGTGCATCTTTCAGCATCTATGGACTTTACAAAAACATATGCCAGTTCAGTTTGTACAGCAGACACCGTGTTCAATTTGTATGTGTCCGCCTGTAATGGAACACTTTCCTGATGAAACAAGTTCTGTGGTCCTTGTCTATTAGACTGATGGTACTGTTCGACAGGGATGCTAGGGGGTACTTTCAATGAGGTTTTTCCCTTCTGTAGTGGTTGTCTGTTTGTTGTTGACACAGGTTCAACTATAGAACTTTGCAGCATAATCCCATTTGTGTGGTGGGTACTTCCACGACCTGACAGTGTCTCCTCCCCAAAGTCAATATTGTCCCACACAAGTACTGTAGGAACCTTCTTTGAGAATCCCTTTGGTATTTTGTCTCTGCCCTCTACTAGTTGAAGTTGGGCAAGGCTAGTGTCTAGACTGACAACTGTGTCCCATGCTGCACAATGTCCTAGTCAATTTAGAAGTGACACAATTTGTGATGAACCTGTTAAATGGCGAACCGTTAGAGCAAGACACAATGATTTAGGGGTCTGCCTCCGACCCTTAGATGCAAGATACACCATGTCTTGACAGATACATATCACTTTTAGGTTCAAATCATCTGGAATATCAACATAATGGGCCAGTGTTGGTTCCTCAGTTGCACCAATAATCCAGGAAATCAGATTGTACAGTTCAATTGGAACGAGAGATTTTGCCTCGCTCACATTTAGGTCATCTGATGTGGGTAGCCACGGGCATTTCATACCGGGAGAGTCACACAGAAGCATCTTTAATATTAATGCCGCACTGTAAAGTGTCCTCGTGTCCTCTGCAGTATTGATGGAGGCCATTGAACTTGGTCTTTGTGGACCAGCTTTTGCACTAGCCCTGTTTTCAGTCATTTCGCTAGTTACCTCAGTTGACTCTGTTGTTTCTGTACTTGATGGATGAGGTAGCCTGTCTATCAGCTTATCTGCAGACAATGTCTCAACGAAAACCATCTCACTTATGTTGCGCTTCTTGAGGGAGTGAAACACCAACTGGGGGAAATCACGGGCCAACCTCCTACTTTTGAAATGTGAAAATGTGAGGGAATTATTCATTAATATTTATTAATATAAAATATTGCTAACTCACTGTTCTTCTGAGGTCACAGTAACTGATGCACTAGACTTTGTCAAGAACCTGGTGTACTGTTTATAACAGGACTTGTGGTATCGCACCTCCAGAGACACACAGTCTTTGTCTCGAATATGTACAAGAATGCTAGTGTCTTCCTACATCTCAGCAGCTTTCAGCAAATTTCCTGTAAATAAATAAATAAAACAATTTCAACTAATAAAAAACTGTGTTAAGAGTTAAACAATATTGAGTGTTCTGGCTGTAGCTGTATGCAAAACAATGCAAATCTGTCTCTGACTGTAAAATAAACATTACATAAATTATGTAATTGTAATTGAAAGTTAGCCATGGTACCCAGCATGAGGGAATACAAGTTCAAACGTGTGTATGTGTGTGTTTTGTTTTTACCTACGTGCTGACGTTTCTGCCTGTGAAAGATGGTCCTTCTGGCGTTTGCCTCCCACAGTAATGTACTTGTCCGTTTTCTTAAAAATTATGCACAAGGCAGAAAGCACAGGACCAGCACAAGCTACTGGCAGGCCGGTCCTGGACCTAAGTTTTTTTTCGGGACAATCAACTGCAGCGATACTAACTTTACTACCCGATGGCACAGACTGGCCTTGATCTTGAGAATCAGGACGCTGTGTGGCCCGTTTCTCGGCCGCATCCAAGCGCTTTTTGTCAATGAAACGCCTGTAGCAAGTGGAGTGAAACCCAGCGTCTTCGGGAACATTGTCAAACTCGATTTCTAGACAATGTTTGTATGTTTCTGCTATTCTCCGATTCTCACCTTGCAAAAAAAGCCACCGTTTGACGCAGTTTCTGAATGTATCCCACCGTGTCCGTGTAAAATCCTTTGTTTCTTCTTTCTTTATGGATGTGAGATGCATGTAGCATTGTTTAAAATACTTTTTACGGACTTTTGAAGGAGGTCTGGCCGTAATTTCCTCCTCTTCACTACTCGACATTGACAACAAGGGCGCAGACATCTTGGACTAATGTTTACCTCTCGTCCCAAAAAGCAGCCACCTTATTGGTCTAGCGGGAAGCACGTGACGCAAAGCCTCATCACTGATGATCAAAATATTATTACGCGAGGAAAGAAATATTGCCGACTTTAAACAATAATAAAAAATAAACTGCAGGATTAGACATGGAGAACTTTTATTTTCACGGCCAACAGCAATAGATCTTTTTATTAGAATGAAAAGAATTTAGTGCCCCATATATGGGAACGGGATTAAACGTAAAACGTCTTCACCTTACGGCCTATTACACCGCCCCCTCGCGTCTCACGCCGAAGAGGTAATGCAAAGTGATGACGTCAGAGAGCGGGGTTAGAGTTTGTCTATTTAAATTCCTATTCCATTGCTCCTTCTCTTGAACATTGACTCCTTGGGTGCGTGAGCTCAACGACAACAACGTGAACATTATTGTGTGTATACACACTGTGTGTATACACTATGTGTGTGTCCACTGTTGGCACAGTCGGAGGCACAGGTGGTGCAGCGGCCAGTCATCTCAGTCGACCCATTGCACCTGAGTCTGCCCTATGACCTGCCTGGGGTTATTCGACACTTCACGTGGCCTAAACATGCACATAGCCTGGCACAAGCGCAGTGGTGACGTCACCGCCACGTAGTGGCGAATGGCGGTTGTTCTTGTTAATGTGTCTGCGTATGTGCAGACTGTGTACACTGTGTGTGTACGCTCTGTGTGTATGTACATGGTGTGTACGCTCTGTATGTACATGGTGTGTGTGCACCCTGTGGGCACACTGTGTGTGTACATTGTGTGTACACAATACATGTCCACACTGCGTATGTCTTCACTGTATGTGGGCGATCCGAATCAGTCGGGCGACATTTTCATCAGCTGCGCATTGCTGTGCTTCGTGTCTTCTCAGCCACAGTCATGCCCTTCCTTCTAGAGGCATGTGAAACGTGGACCCCTGTTGTATCTATGCCCTGTTTTCCAAAAATTAATATTAAGAATAATTAGGCAAAAAAATAAATAATTGTGTTTTTTTTATATCTATATATATATTTTTTTAATTAAATAATGATAACAGCCCCTACTCCTCACAAGCACACCAGGAATCTGTGAAACGGGGAGGGCCATTAAACGTCAAGATTTCAGAGCACAGAGAGGTCAGAGACATCCAGATGGACAAAAGGTCGATGGCCTAACCTTCCTAAGACGTCTGGAGATGCACGGATAAGGTGCAGAGCAGAGAAAAACAACTGTTGCAACTCGCGTTTTCTTCAACGTTTTCCTTAACGAAAAGTAGAAAATTAACAAAAGAATCAACCAGCCTACAATAGGGGCTTTTTATTAGATATTCCCTTATATTACTTGTATTCACCGCATATATTATTTTGTATTGTATGTTTCTATCTACATGACCTTACCAAACACTAAAGAATACGAATTCCAGAAAGCTTAAGTGGAAACTTATTTACACTTAACCTCAGGACATTAAAATATAACTCAGAATAAACACCAATCCCTGGAGACAAACGCATAACCAAACTTGGCAAAGCCCTCAAAATAATGATGTAACGAGGATCATTACGAATATTCATTAAACATAGACCGAATAATAACCACGATATACTAAGACCGAGGGAACTCATAAGAAATATCAAGAATAAATGTAGCACACAGGACCACATAAATGTATTGCAAAAAAACATCTCCTCAGCCACCTTTGTCTCCAACAGTCCGGCACAAACAGATGGCACCATAAATACTCAAAGGGTCGCGAGGGGGGGTCTGTGCTGACATTCCGAGGGCGTCTGTTTTCTTGTTTGTTTTCCTCTCGCAGAGAGGAGAGGTTGTTATACGTTTTGGGTTATAAACACAAACAGACATGGGCTTGACGTAAAACAGCACACTCTGGGTCACCAAGAGACGCGCAGAGAGGAGAGGGTGTTCACGTTTTGAGTTTTAAGCACAAGCGCACATCACGAAGAGCAGTCTGGTTCGAGTCGCGCTCAGTCTTGCAACTCGGCTTGCGACGCGGCGTTGCGACGGGGCTCGCAAGAGAGCTGGGGCGGATCGTGCCTCGAGGAGAGATGGGACGACGAGGGGTCGTTAGAGTGACAGTCTGAGTGCAGTCTGGTTCGAGTCGTGCTCAGTCTCGGGACTCGGCTTGCGACGCAGCGTTGCGACGGGGCTCGCAAGGGAGCTGGGGCAAGTCGTGCCTCGAAGAGAGATGGAACGAGGAGGGGTCGTTCGAGTCGCAGAAATCTGAGTTCAACCTGGGTCGAGGCTGGGTTCAGCCGTGCTCTGGCTGGCGGAGCGTCGTGAGGGAGCAAACACCGATACCGACGGCCGGTGTCGTTTCTCGCAGAACGAAGTGGCGAGGTGTGGTTAAGTGGGAGTGAAGCTGGCAGCTGAACGAACAAAGGAAAGCACGGAGAAGAGAGAGTGACGAGTGACAACAAGCAATCAACCTGTAGAAAGGTCGGAAATCGCCAAGCGTCGACCAAGCGAGCATCGAAAAGGACGAGCAGCAGCGGATGAGCAACAAGAGCCATCGTTCATCGCCAGAGTGCTCCAAGCCGGTGAGCGCGCACAGCCGCGTCGTCCAGAGCCTGAGCCAACACAGCCTGAAGTAACGGCGGGTGTCCGTGTGAAGTTGGCAGCGATCAAGGAGAGAGGGACAGCAGCAGAATTACCGCCGAAGGCGAGCATCGTGCCGACTCAACAATCATCCAGCAGTGGAGAAGCCTGGAGCTGCCACCAAGCGAGAGAGAGAGAGAGCGCCATCGAATGCGCCGTGTGGTTGATACACACACACCGACCAACACCCAGTGAGAACAGACAAGACGTCCAGCAGCGACGACGGAATTATCGCGCACCATGTCGGCGAGCGTCGTGCCAACTCGTCATCCAGCAGCGAAGAGAGAGAGCGCACGAGCAGCACGACTCGGGCGTCACCGAGCGTCGTGCCGACTCGTGGAGGAGCTGCGCGCTATCCGACGACAGAATCATCGCGACGGCGAGCATCGTGCCAACGCCGCTCAATCGAGCAGTGGAGAGAGAAAGCAGAACGGGCTCGCTGCGGCCACGCCCAAGCGAGAGGAACCTCTCTGGCCGCTGGTTGTATCTCCCCTCCCCCACCCCACAAGCTCCGACACAGCGCCCTGCCTCTGCTTAAAATATAAATTTTACAAGGGGACAACGCACACACAACACGCACACGAATAAAGTTATCTTTTGTTTCAAAAAGGGTTGCCATTTCAAGGTGGTGCGTTCAATATCAACTGATCGTGCAAAGCAGTTGATGCCGTCGAGTTACATGAATAAGAAATGTTTTAGTCATTTATTTTCGTTAATTGCATAATCTTGCCGATGAATCTATTGACGCATACTTTTGCCTTTGCATATAAGAGTGTCATATGTTTGTTTAGAATTAAAATGGCTTAACACCAAGTGTTCGAGTGCTTCTTTCCCAGTCCATGCAAAACTGTCTTATTCATAAGAACTGTTACCTGCGATGAGATATGAATTTGGAGACCTAACATAACATAAACACACTAAGATAATCAGTAAATGTTTAATCAAAGATAATCGTTTTATCCCGATTGATACAACTCTGGATAACGAAGCTAATCCTAATTATCATAACTGCACACATTAACATAATCGCGAGCATTCGCATAAATTACTACGATTATCTCCGTGATTATCATAATTTATGCATTGTATTACACACAATAACATAATTCATGTAATTTACACGTTTTTCAGAAAATTATTCATTTGTATTATTTTGATCAAAATTTCATAATACGACACATATGTAATGTAGTAACTCGGCGGGAGACGACTTCACGGGTAACACACTCTTTATTTTATCAAACTCGTTCACAGGTGACTAACACCTACTTTGTATCTCGGGTGACAAACACCCACTTAGCATCTCGGGTGACAAACACCCACTTAGTATCTCGGGTGACAAACACCCACTTAGCTACTCGGATGACCAACATCCACTTAGTATTTCGGGTGACAAACACCCACTTAGCTACTCGGCGACTAACGCCACTGAGCTACTCGGATGACCAACATCCACTTAGCTACTCGGCGACTAACGCCACTGAGCTACTCGGGACACTCCCTGCCCGGGGTATCCGTCTCGACTGTGGGTCCCCAGCCCGACCCACGGGGGCGTCGGACCCCGGGTCCCACAGCCCCGCCTCCGAGCAGACACAGGGCCCCGGTCCCCACAAGGACGGCGGGACTAGGGGTCTCGGGGCACTAGGTCTTCAGCTCCGTCTTCGGGTCTTCAACTGGGTAACTCTCCCCCGAGTGCTCTCGCGCGTCCCCCTTTATACCCCACCTGCGGACGTCGCTGCGAGCACCCACTTATTCGACCAATCGCTGGGCGCTGGCTACGATCCTGTTTTCCCACATCTCATCGTGCCTCACCACCCACGCCGCGCCGCCCCGTCATCTGTCACTCCCGGCGCGCGCGTCCACACCACGCCCACAACGCGTGCCCAACCCCGCACCCCGCGCCGCCCCGTGATCCATCACTGTCACAGTCGGCGCACGTCAATACCACCACTACATCACCCCCTACCACATAGCTCGCAGCCGACCCGGCTGCTATAAAAATATACAAACCGCCCTGTGTGCCCCGTAACACAACACAACAACTAACGTAACAACACAACACGACGCGAACACTACCATCCGCAACCATCAACCAATGCCACCGCGACAATAGAACAATATATACAAACCGGCGAGTGACAATAGCAATGTGTATGCAGAAAGGAAAATAAATGGAAATTTTTTTTTTTTCTTTCGACTCGTGCAGTGTCCCATCCTTTCCGAGCGTCCCTACAACGGGACATTACCCCGGCAGAGGGGAACACCGGGCGAGCTCGGTGTTGAGAAAAAAACGTCTTCATGAAAATTGTTGTGCCCTAGCCCGAGTCCGCCTTGCCGGTCCGTCGTACGGCACCAGACGCGGTTGAACGTCCGGTGGTGCCGGCGGTTCAGAAAGACATCGGCCAGGCACCGAGGACCCGTGCGTGCCGCGGGGTTCAGGCTCCCGACGGTCAGCAGCCGTCAAGCCCGAGGCACCTGGGGGTGGGTCAGGTGGAAACACGTGAGGAGCAGCCTGCGACACCTCCCTCCCCGAGTCGACGGTCACATCACACGCCCGGTCGTTACGGCACAGAACGGGGTCACACGGTGCCGTATAGGGCTTCAGTCGGGAGGGGTGCACGTACCAACGGCGTTTTTCCCATTTAATCTGTATACTCTGGGGTCGTGCAACCCGCACAATTTCCACCGGTCCCCTCCAAGGTCTCAACAACTTGGGGGACGTAGCCAACGGTGCATGTGGACAATGCAGCCAGGCCTTATCGCCTGGTTTCCAATTATGCGTATGCACCCTCCGCTCATGCAATCTCTCGTTCGCAATTTGCCGCGACCGCGAATTCAACCTCGCCGCCTCCCGTGCTTCAGTCAATTTGGCGATATTAAATTTGATGTGGTCTGCCAATTTAGATTTTGCACGTGGCTGGGAAATCCCCAGTTGGACGTCCATGGCCGGATCGGCCTCCCGCCCATACATAAGAAAAAATGGGGAAAACCCCGTCGCCGCATGAGGGGCCATTCGATAGGCCGCGAGTACCCCCGGCACCTGTAAGTCCCAATCAACCTGATCGTCGCAGACCTGTTGGCACAACATAGACGTAATCGTCCTGTTCAGACGCTCAACCATCCCGTCAGTCTGCGGGTGGTAGGGGGAAGTACGCACTTTCATTGTACCCAACAGGTCGCACACCTCGCGCAACAAACCGCTCGAAAAATTATTTCCTTGATCCGTCAGCAAGCGTTCGGGGGCGCCCTTGTCCAAAACATAACCCTGGACGAAGGCGTCCGCCACCGCTGCAGCCGACTGGTTGGCGAGTGGCCATGCCATGGGCCATCGGGTGAAGTATTCTACGCCAACCAGCAGGAACCTATTTCCCCTCGGTGTAGCAGGAAAGGGCCCCAAGATGTCCAACGCAACCAATTCGTTCGTGCGCGAAACTTGAATGGATTGCAGCGGCGGATTAGCTGCCAATGGTGGCGGTTTTCTTTCGGCGCACCCTACGCATCCCTTAAGAATGTTCGCCACGTCGTTACCCATCCCCGGCCAATAATAGTCTCGCTGGATTAGGGCGAGCGTTTTGTGAAAACCCAGATGCATGAGCCGTTCATGAGCTGCCAGAACGACCTTACCCCGCATAGCAACAGGCACAACGAGCACGTGACCCCGGGACATGTTGTCCCACTTCATCAAAAGGCCCTGTCTGCACACCCAGGAACCGACCCGCGCATCCCCTACCTCGGGAGCGCCAACTTTTCGACGTAGCGTAAGTAGGGAGCTGTCGGACATTTGGAGACGGCCCCACTCAATGAGGGGCAATGACAACAGCGAATCCCTCCCCGTGGGAGCGTCGACTCCCAATTGCACTTTGGACAAGTTAGCAGAACCGGCACACAACGAGTCCAACCACTCTGTCCCCTCATCACTTGGAGGATGCGACTCGACAGTGAAATCCGCTTGAGACACGAGCCGTTCCTCAACGGGTAGCGGCGCGGCGTGAGCCAGCACCGTTCCCTGCGCAATTTCGGGCGGCCGCGACCCCGTATTCAGGACCCTTACGAACGGCTCACTGTCCCCTCTCACCATGGTTTGAGCAACCGCTAAGTCGAGGCCCCTTCTGGCCCTGTTAGACGGCCCCAACGGCACCCCCTGTGCCACCCCGCCCACCTCGAGTGGCTTCCTCAACCGACGGGGTACCAACATTTTCGATCCCGGGGGCACCCTTACAGTCTGAGTTGCCAGCGCCTGCACCGTCGCACAAACCGTGCGTATTTTGGTAGGGCTCGTCAAGAACGCAAGCCGCCGACCTGACGGAAGCTCAATGCAGGCCTGATCTATGAGAATTTTGATGGGCATTTTGGACAAAAAGTTCGTACCTAGCAAACAGGGAACGGCCAGCGATGATGATACAAAAATAGGGCCCGCCAATTTGATGTCACCAATGCAAATAGTCGCCCGAATCTGGCCGATGATCCCCAGGGATCCCCCATTCGCCGCATTAAATGGCACGTCTACTGGCAGAAGGGGTCTACTTTGGACGGGAAGAATGTTATAAATAAGGTCCGAGATGATGGTGGCTGACGCACCCGTGTCCACAAGCACCCGGACCTCAACCCCGTCAATAAACCCCGTTACCACGGACGACCCGGCCGACGCAGCCACGATCCTGTGGGCCAATTCGGACCACTCGACTGCTTGCGGGCCGCGTACGGACCCCCCTCGCCGAAATGAACCCCCGGCACCCAGCCGCGAACCCCCCACCGCCAAGCGGCGACCCGAATGTGCCGTGTTTGTGGACCGAACGTGTGAGGTGCCGCGACTTGCCGGGTTTTGTTGGGATGACTTGTGGGCCTGGTCGTCGTCCCGACGTGGTCCTGTGGCGCGCTGACGCGGGGCCCGGCACCCGGCTGCGACGTGACCCCGAAGGCCACAGTTGTAGCAGACGACGGACGTCGTTGGTTTCGGTTGCTCCAGCTTGCGGGGTGAACGTGTGGGCGAACGACCTCCCGTTCTCCACTCCCCCGGACGCGATGCAGCGAAGGCCTGCTCCTGATCCGCAGCTGGCTGAGGTTCGGCGATCGTGGCTGCCAGTACCGCGTTCCCCGCCAAATTGCAGATGACCCCCGGCCTGCGTTTGAGGACCTCGTACGCGTGAATGCTCGTGGCGATCGCCAGGGAGCAGATATCCATCTCGTCCGCCACATTGATGGGGACCCCCAACTCGTGGGCCAACGCCAGCAGCTGCTCCGTCACCATGGCGTCCTTCCCCTCCTTATCCATGCGGGGAAAAGCTGCGTCCGCCAAGGCGAGTAGTGCCGTGCGATAGGCGAGCGTCGTTTCTCCAGCCACCTTCCGCCGATCGTAGAACTGGTGGCGACACATGGAGGGCGGTCCGAACACCTTCGCCATCAGGTGTAGTGCGGCCTGGAGCGTAGAGCGGGACGACCTTGCAGCAGATGTGAAAGCTGCAAGCGCGTCGTCGTCGAGCATCGCTGGCAACGCACGCAGGGCAGTGGTGTCGGACCACCCCGACATCTCCTGATGAGCGAGGAACCTTCGTTGGAAGGCTCCCCAGTCGCCCCCATCCGCCTTGAACGCCGACAGCGCGGGCAATCTTTGCTGGAGGACCCGATCGTCGTCGACGTCGGAGAGATTTTCCCGCGCTCCGCTGTAGTTGTGTAAAATGTCGGCTCGGTTGTCAGGCGCAAAATGGAGAGCTCCGGTGCGCGCTGATGATGTGGGCTGCGCTGAGCGGAGGTCTCCGGTCACGTGGTGTCCGTGTTTCCCGCCAATCGATGGCGGCCCCTCGAAAACGGCGGCAACTTCCAGACTTTTGGCGCGAAGCGCCTTTTGGCGGGATCCCGCCAGCCTCGCTCCTTCCTCCAACCCCGCAGCCGTTTTCTCGCCCGCTGGAACGGAGATCTCCGCCAAGATTGCAGCGGCGGCGAGCAGCAACTCCGCCAACCGGGAGTGTGCGTCTTGGAGGCTGGTGTCGGAGGCAAGCGGAGCGTCGGCCATCACCGCGAAGTGCTGCATCGGCGGCCACTCCTCGTCCTCTCCTCCCGAGGTTGGTGTCCCCGGTACGCCGTCGTCGTCCCGACCTCGCTCGTGGGTACGGGTAGTCTTCCTCGTGTCCATACTTCTTGAAGACAGGTTTACTTCTGACGCCAGTTGTAATGTAGTAACTCGGCGGGAGACGACTTCACGGGTAACACACTCTTTATTTTATCAAACTCGTTCACAGGTGACTAACACCTACTTTGTATCTCGGGTGACAAACACCCACTTAGTATCTCGGGTGACAAACACCCACTTAGTATCTCGGGTGACAAACACCCACTTAGCTACTCGGATGACCAACATCCACTTAGTATCTCGGGTGACAAACACCCACTTAGCTACTCGGCGACTAACGCCACTGAGCTACTCGGATGACCAACATCCACTTAGCTACTCGGCGACTAACGCCACTGAGCTACTCGGGACACTCCCTGCCCGGGGTATCCGTCTCGACTGTGGGTCCCCAGCCCGACCCACGGGGGCGTCGGACCCCGGGTCCCACAGCCCCGCCTCCGAGCCACACAGGGCCCCGGTCCCCACAAGGACGGCGGGACTAGGGGTCTCGGGGCACTAGGTCTTCAGCTCCGTCTTCGGGTCTTCAACTGGGTAACTCTCCCCCGAGTGCTCTCGCGCGTCCCCCTTTATACCCCACCTGCGGACGTCGCTGCGAGCACCCACTTATTCGACCAATCGCTGGGCGCTGGCTACGATCCTGTTTTCCCACATCTCATCGTGCCTCACCACCCACGCCGCGCCGCCCCGTCATCTGTCACTCCCGGCGCGCGCGTCCACACCACGCCCACAACGCGTGCCCAACCCCGCACCCCGCGCCGCCCCGTGATCCATCACTGTCACAGTCGGCGCACGTCAATACCACCACTACACATACAACACCCCTCTAAATGGAACATCTGTTCCGGTTAGAAACATTCAGGCTGGCATGCCAACACTCAGATTGAGGGAAGCCAAGTGGTCGCGCATTCTCTATTTATTGCAGAGGTTCACAGTACAAATCCGACAGGCACCCCTGGCTACTCCAGTAACATGAACAAAAATATGCACCGTCTGCTTATCAGTGGATGTTAAACGTGTTATTGTCATTCAAAACGCATAGTTCATTGCATGTTGGTGTCACGGTCAAAATTTGGGTCATTCCAAACATTCAAAAATTACACAACGGAGTTCATATTCTTGGTTCTTTCGGTAAAGTCACGTAGATCGAAAATAAAAGAAAAAAGAAAATGAAAAATAAAAATAATACTTTCAAAGTAACAAAAGCAAAAAACCCACGACGTTTCGATCAAAATGCAAACGGTCTTCATAATTTTTTTGATTTTCGATCTACGTGACTTTACCGAAAGAACCAAGAATATTAATTCCTGCAGTCACGAAAGCTTCAAATAAAGTTTAAACCACCTCTACGGGGAGGATTTAAGTTTCATACTCTTTCTTAAATGTTTTACCTACGTGACTTTACCAAAAAAAACAAAGAGTAGAAATCCTTGCAGTCACAAAAACTTCAAATCTAGAATGGATTTAAGTTTGTTTTCTATTTAATTTTTTTCTACGTAACTTTACCGAAAGAACCAAAGAATAATTCCTGCAGTCACGAAAGCTTCAAATCAAATTTGAGGACTTGCAAACGCTTTCCCATACAGAGTGCACTTGAAGGGTTTATCTCCTGTGTGTGTTCTCTGGTGCTGCTTCAAGTGTCCAGTGTGATCCATGCAGTAAGGACACTGGTCGCACTGGTGTTTTTTGTCTTGAGCTGTGCTGGTTGTCTTTCCTCCATCAGACCAATTCTGCAGATAAATGTGGCAGAGAAAGATTCAACTGCATAGATAATTTCAATATCCACACCATCTAAGTCAGCATAGCGGGACACAAGCATGCATATATACACAGTCACACGTGACTTACACATCTATATAGAGGCCGACCGAAATTCGGTTTCAGTTTCAGTTTCGGTGCTGAAAGTTGTCAAATGGCCTCTTTCGGCATACTTTCAGTTTCGGCCGAAAGTCAATTTTAAACTTTCGGTTTATTTTCGGTTTCGGCCTTACTGCAGGCTCTGAATGATTAGTTTTAGATTTCTTTTGAATTAAAGTAGCATTGCATCATGACATATTTCATGAATTTTGTGTTGAGTAACTTCGGTTATATACTTTTCTGTTTCGGTCTCGGTCGAAAGTGTAGTTAAACTTTCGGTTTCGGCTTCGTTTTCGGAAGTTAAACTTTCGGTTTTGGCCGAAACCAGAAATTCAGTTTCGGTCGGCCTCTGCATCTATACGTATTCATAAATTCATGATATATTGAAAAAGCTTCCCTAATTCACTACACTGGTTGTTGAGGCACACAATGTGAGGGCAAGTGGCAAGAACTATGCCTGGAAGCCTTGGTATCTTCAAAATGTATGTCAACACAGAACTCAACACACATAATTTCAGCTGTCTGGCTACAAAAGGAACATTCCTTTAAACCAAATTCAGCTAACATAGCAAAGAGTATTGAAAATTTAACTATTTGTACTATGCACACATTTTGCAAAATCCCAGGTTAGAATTGCTTGAATGCTCGGAGGAACAGAAGTAACTTCAGTTGGGTATGTGCCATGCAACTATGCTGACTGTTTCCATGCTGATAAAATAAATTCCAGGAAGACAAAAAGCCCTATGGTTTAAATTAAACCTCTGTGTTAGAATAAAAAAACTTTACATTCTCACACTGGCACCTTCATCTGCTCACTTCTGATGCTTCTGCACTTCACAAATTCGTTGAGGATTAATTAACCCATCGAAGGCCCACAATTTTAGCTATCACGTCAATTTTCTGTCGGCAATAATAAAACTCATTGTTCGGTTCATGATGGAGTCCACTAACTGCATCGCTGCTCCCCATACAGACCTACTTTTATGTAAACATTTCACACGGGTCAGTAAAAGATAACAAACATAACAGCCATTATTCCACTAATTGGTGGTGACATCACAACGCTTGTGTCAGGCTAGGTGCAAATTGAGGCCATGTAAGTGTTAACACTTGTCAGCCAGTCATTAGTCAGACCTGGTTGTTATGGGTTGACAGACTGATGCACCACTTGTGCTCCCCACTGTCACCTCACTGCACTTTAGCTCAGTTGCTCGACAAATTGATGTGAACATCGCTCCTCCACCTGATGTTTGCGGCACCAGAGGCCAATCTTGACACTTTTGCTACCAGTCATCGGCATGTAGACTCTGCTACAAACTCTCTTGTATGGTATTAGCCCAGATATTCTCATAATAATGCTGCACTCATTCAGCCCCTGCTTATCTAGATGAAAATATTCTGCTTGAGCATGCGGTATCTTGGAATGCAAGTTTCATGACCCAGTTAACTCAGTCAAAACTTGTTAGAGAGGCTGATGGTTCTCCGTCTTGATCTCTGAGGGATATGTAAGCACCGGAAAGAAACCAGTTTGGTACAACCCATGGTGATTCGTAGGCAAGCCACTCTTACATTTCTAAGTGAAACCAAACGCTCGTGTAAAGCAGTCTATGTTTCGCATCACAAACTATGGCAGAATATTTTTCGACTTAAAGCTTTCGTGACTGCAGGGATTCATCTTCTTGGTTCTTTCGGTAAAGTCCCGTAGAAGGGAAGTAATAAAATAATAAAATAATAAAACATAATAAAACAATTCTCTCGACGTTTCGGCCACAACGCAAGCAGCCGTCCTCAGGTGAAAACCAGGTCTGTCGAGGCGCCTCGACAGACCTGGTTTTCACCTGAGGACAGCTGCTTGCGTTGTGGCCGAAACGTCGTGAGAATTGTTTTATTATGTTTTATTTTTGTTATTTATTATTTTATTACTTCCCTTCTACGTGACTTTACCGAAAGAACCAAGAATATGGCAGAATAACTCTGGTCAAGACGACTCAGAGCTTGGTATGGACCAACAGTTCAGACATCTTCCAAATGGTGTGATGCAGTCATCTCAACGATAACGTTCCTCGACTAATTTGAAGTGAGTCTTTGGTGGCCAAGCCAGAGCTGGTCATGGGCACAGTAGCCAAGAATGGGAGCTTCTCCACTACCTGCAGAACTGCTCGATTACTCATGAAAAGTTGAGGTGGTGGAGTGTTGAATGACATGAAATACCAAGCAGATACTCTGTTTTAGTCGAATGTATAAAAGGTCCCACCTCTTAGTAGCACACTCCAGTGAGTAGTCATTACCAGATCATGAGCATACACATCATGGTGGACCAGTAGGGAATGGTCCCTTGACTACAAAAATGCGAATTCTTCTTATAGTGACATTGAATGATTATGAGCATACCTGTCACACCACAAGTTGAACAGGAAATGGCCTACACTCCTGGTCACGAAGCTGTGGCCAGCCCTATCCACCACCATGACAATCATGAATTCAAGTCAGTTTACATGACGGGTCTTTTTTCGATTTAAAGCTTTCGTGACTGCAGGGATTCATCTTCTTGGTTCTTTCGGTAAAGTCACGTAGAAGGGAAGTAATAAAATAATAAAAATAAAACATAATAAAACAATTCTCACGACGTTTCGGCCACAACGCAAGCAGCCGTCCTCAGGCGAGGACGGCTGCTTGCGTTGTGGCCGAAACGTCGTGAGAATTGTTTTATTATGTTTTATTTTTATTATTTTATTACTTCCCTTCTACGTGACTTTACCGAAAGAACCAAGAAGATGACGGGTCTTCCCTCAAATACTCCGGGTGGCATGACGTCACTTTTCCTTGACGGCATTCCCCCCGAGGCGAGTGTGACCTGGCGTCAGCACTCCACTCCTCAACATCACCCCCCCCCCCCCCCGTAAAAAAAACTCGGCCGACCCAGCTGCAACCACCCTGCGAGCGGCCCTGATGACGACCGACGCTCGTGACCCCAGAAGAAGAACAGAACATTAGGGCAAGCCGGTGCAACACAAGGCGGGGCATAGCCGCTACCCGGCACGGCGAGTGGCGACAAGCGGGACGGCCAAGGATGGTTCTGCCGTCCGTTAGCATATGCGCCTGCCCTGCGAGCGCGTGCCTGCCGCTGGGCCATCCCCGCGCTCGGCGTCGGCCCATGGAGCTGGCGGCCCAGATGGTCCGTGGCCAGGGCAAGGCGCCGTAGGTGACCCCTTCGGCGGCGGCGCAACAGGCGCCTCCAACGGCGGCCCACCGCTCCCTGTGGCGTCCATCCCTGTAACCGGTGGTGGTCCGGATGGAGACTGGGCCTCCACAAGGATCTCCCCCGGCGGGTCCGCCGATAGCGGCATCAACGGCGGTAGCTCTGGGGGCATACAGGAGGGCAAGGTAACGGTGACATCCCCCCAACCCTCAGGACCCAGCCCGTCGGACGCGTCCACCGCTGGCCGTCCCGGAATTGGGGATGAATCAAGGAAGGCGGACGGAACAACCTGCTTGAGCCGCGATGGGTGCATGGTCCAGTGGTGCCGGCCCAACCGGATCCGGACACACTGAGGCCGGCGGACACCAACCACCTCAACGGGGCCCTGCCACGGCTGATGTAATTTAGGGGAGGTGCCTACTGGCACCTGAGGGCAGTGCAGCCACACCAACTGGCCCTCCTTCCATGACCGACCCCTCGCCTGATGTTTAGGCAAGCGCTCCGTGGCCGCCTGTCGGCTGGCCAAGTTCTCCAAGGCCGCTTGAGGTGCTTCGCACAGGCGATCAAGCGCAACCTTCATCGGAAGGGGAATGGAGGAACCCCTCTTGCCTGCACCGAGGTTCAGTTGGACAAGCACCAGTGGCTCGGGTTCTCTCCCATACATGAGGTAAAAGGGGGATAACCTCGACAAGGCATGTGGGGCCATCCTGTACGCGGCCAGTACCCCTGGGATGAACAGGTCCCAGTCCGATTGGGACGTGCTCACGTGATGGCACAACATAGACGTGAGTGTGCGGTTCAAACGTTCTACCATCCCATCGGACTGGGGATGGTAGGGCGAGGTGCGAACCTTCTTAATCGTGAAGAAAAATTTTGCCCTTGATCAGTTAAGAGTCGTTCTGGCACCCCCTTATCAAGAACATACCCTTCTGCAAATGCCTCCGTGATGGACGAGGCCGATTGGTCCACCAGGGCCCACGCCATGCGCCAACGTGTGAGGTATTCGATCCCCACCAAGAGGTATTTGTGTCCCCGTTGGGATGCAGGGAAGGGCCCAAAAATATCGAGTGCCACGAGCTCATTTACACGAAAAACCTGGATGGACTGCAGTGGGGCCCGATCCTGACCAACTGGGGCCTTCCTCCGCACACAGTCGTGGCGACATCATCCTCCACGCTCGGCCAATAGTAGTCCCACTTAAGGGTCAACAGGGTCTTGTGGTAGCCGAGGTGGCCCGGGTCAACTTACCTCGCAAGCCAATGGGCACCACCACACAATATCGTTCCAACTGGGCATCCCAACGCATGAGGAGGCCGTCATGAATAGCGATCTCCGGGGCAGCCGACGGAGCCGAGCTCCGGGCCTTAGTCCCAACACGGTGTCGCAGCCTCAGCAGAGAGGAATCTTCCATCTGCATCTGGGACCATACCTCCCGGGGGAGCCCCAGGCCAAAATCCACAGGCAACGCCACACCCAGCGCGGGCGCCGCTTCGGCCGATGCGAACAACTGGGCCGCGGTATCCACTGGGGCCTTGCAGCGTGTTGTATCTATGCCCTGTTTTCCGTTATTAATATTAAGAAAATATATATATATATTTCTCTTTTTATTATATCTATATATACTTTTAATTAAATAATGAGAACAACCCACTACAAGCACGCCAGGAATCTGTGAAACGGCCATTAAACTGGTAAGAAGTCGGTCACAGAAAGGTCATAGACATCCAGATGGACAAAAGATGTATGGACTAAACCTCCCAAGACATCTGGAGATGTACAGATAAGGTGCAGAGTAAAATAACGGTTGAAACTTCGCATTTTCTTAACGTTTTCCTTACCGAAAAGTAGAAACTTAACAAAGATAATTAACCAACAAACAATAATATTTTTACTATTATTATATGTTTCCTACCTACACGACCTTCCAAAAAAAACTAAAGAGTACGAATTCCAGAAAGCTTAAGTGGAAACATAGTACACTTAACCTCAGGACATAAAAATATAACTCAGAATAAACACCAATCTCTGGAAAACTAAACTTGGCGAAGCCCAAAATAATAATGTGACGAGGACCATTAAACATAGACGAATGATAACCCCGATACTAAGACCGAAGGAACTCATAAAATATAATTCAAGAATAAATGTAACACACAGGACCACATAAATGTATTGCAAACATCTCCTCAGCCACCTTTGTCTTCCAGCTGGGCCTGGCAAGCAAGGAGGGAGCAAAAAGGTCACAAGGGGGGGGGGGGGGGGTGTCTGCTTCTTCTCGCTCTGTTTTGTTTGTTTTCTCTCGCAAGAGACGCGGAGAGAGGGGAGTCACGTTTTGAGTTAGGCACGGGCGCACACCGCGAAAGTGACAGTCTGGGTTGAGTCGTGCTCAGTCTCGCAACTCGGCTTGCGACGCGGTGTTGCGACGGGGCTTGCAAGAGAGCGGAGGCGCGTCGTGCGTGCCTCGAGGAGAGATAGAACGACGAGACATCGTTAAAGTGACAGTCTGAGAGCAGTCTGGGTTGAGTCGTGCTCAGTCTCGCAACTCGGCTTGCGACGCGGTGTTGCGACGGGGCTCGCAAGAGAGCGGAGGCGCGTCGTGCCTCGAGGAGAGATGGAACGACGAGACATCGTTAAAGTGACAGTCTGAGAGCAGTCTGGGTTGAGTCAACGCCGAGTCGAGCTCAGCGTTGCGACGGGGCACGCAAGGGAGCTGTGGCAGTCGTGCCTCGAGAAGAGATGGGACGACGAGACGTCGTTAAGGTGACAGCCTGAGAGCAGTCTGTCCGAGGCGCTCGGTCTCGCAACTCGGCTTGCGACGCAGCGTTGCGATGGGGGCTCGCAAGAGAGCTGGGGCGGTTGTGCCTCGAGAAGTGATGGAACGAGGAACAATCAATCGAGTCGCAGAAGTCTGAGTTCAACCTGGGTTTCAGCCGTGCTTCGGCTGGCAGAGCGTCGTGAGGAAACGAAACACCGATGCCGATAGCCGATGTCGCTTCTCGCAGAACGAAGTTAAGTGCGAGGGAAGCTGGCAGCTGCACGAACAAGGGAAGCACGGAGCAGAGAGAGTGACGAGTGACGACAAGCAATCAACCTGTAAAAGGGCGGAGATCGCCAAGCGTCGACCAAGCGTGCAAAGCAGAGAGCGCGAAGCAGTGGAGAAAGCCTGGTCAAACGGCTGGGAGGGAGAGGACAGCGCCATCGAATGCGCCGTGTGCCTGAGGGCACACCGACCAACGACCAGTGTGAACACACAAGACGTCCAGAGCGACGGCGAGCATCGTGCCGACTCAACAATCAATCGAGCAGTGGAGAAGCCGGGGGCTGCCACCAAGAAAGTGCGAGCGCCACCGAGCGACACCGTGCGCCACCGTGTGCCACCGTGCGCCACCGTGCGCCACCGCGCGTCACCGTGCGACACCAATCGACACCCAGCGCCACCGAGCGACACGAGCGACCGAGCATCTTCAAGGACAGCATCGTGCCAACTCGTCATCTAGCAGTGGAGGGAAAGAGAGAGCGCACAAGCAGAGATACGCAGGGGCTCGCGGCGGCCACGCCCAACCCAGAGAAAACTTCTGGCCGCTGTTTGTATCCTCCTACACCACACAAGCTAACGACACAATTAATATTACGAGGGGACAACGCACCACACAGCACGCACACGAATAAGACTTTAAAAAAAATTGTCTTTGCGTTTCAAAAAGGGTTGCCATTTCGAGGGGGTGCGTTCAATATCAACTGATCGTGCAAAGCAGTTGCTGCCGTCGAGTTACATGAATAAAAAATCTTTAGTCATTCATATTAGGTAATTGCATAGTATCGCAAATGCATAAGTGTTTATTCATTCATTTTAGTCAAATGCATAATATCGTAATTGCATAAGAATTTTAGTTATTCATATTAATCGAATGCATAGTATCGCAAATGCATAAGAGTTTGGTTATTCATGAATTATTGACGCATGTTTGACCTGCATGATAGAATGTCACATGCTTTTTAGAATAAAATTGCTTAACACCAACTGTTCGAGTGCTTCTTTCCAAGTCCATGCAAAACTATCTTGTTCTTGAGTACTGTATCCTGTGATGAGATCTGAACTGGTGACCTGAAATAATATAAACACACTAAGATAATCGGTAAACGTTTAATCGATGATAATCGTGTTATCCTGATTGATATAACTCTGGATAAACGAAGCTAAGCCTAATTATCACAACTGCTCACATTAACATCATCGCAAGCATCCGCATAAATTACTACGATTATCTCAGCGATTATCATAATTTATGCATATAATTACTCACACCATCATAATTTATGCATATTAATACACACATTAACATAATTAATGCGATTTGCGCATTTTTCAGAAAATTATGAATTTTTATTATTTTCATCAAAATTTCATAACCCGACACATACAACATAATGGGTGGCGTCGTCCGGGATCTCTCACAGACAGTGTTTTGCATGGATGATGGAATGAACCACTACGTGTTAACCAGAATATCGGGATCGAACATTGCATGGTGATTGTAAACGGGCGTAAAACAAAAACAAACAAAAAAACGCCCTCTAAGGTTAAAACCCAGAATAGCAGGTTGAAAAAAAAACAGTGGAATTAAGATAATATCGTATCAAACCGATTGCATCCTGTGATAAATGGTGTTAGAGGTACGCACTCTGAATCGGAAAAGTACAGAATAGCTCGAGTCAAACTGACCACACTCTGTGAGATAATTGTTTTATATGCACTCTGAAAGGAAAGGTCAAAGTAACTCCTGCCACTTGAGATGCTAGGATTAAGAATAATTTTTGAATGGATTACGGAATACTGGGAGCTCGTATTAAAACGTACCGACCGATGTGTTACAAAGCAGTACAGTCAGAGAGACATATGGGAAGGGAGCTGTATCGATAACACGAACACACCTCGGGGGAAACTAATTGACTGGATAAAATGTAACGAAGGCGAACACGATGTAAAAACTACAGGAAAGGCAGGACAGGACTCATTCCTTTTCACACAGGCATACAGACAGGGATTGTGGAATGAAGAAAATTTCGGAAAGGAAAAAGGAGAGAAATCGTCTCTAATAAACGAGGAAAAATGTCCTCACACCATCGTAAGGGAGGAGAAATCAGTGCTCGCGACACCAGCGAAACTCACAGACGTTGATCCACAGAATAAATATGAAAGTAACAGTAAATCACACTCTTGGGTACGTGGACAGAGTCCAGGGACTGATCGCAAAAAAATTATAGATATCGAACAAAAAATCCTTGACAAAGGGAAACCCTCACAATTCGAGAGAAGGGATGGAGAGATACATATGCAAACAAAAACATGTGAGACGGACAACTTCACAGATAGAGGGAGGCAAAATGTTAAAGTAAAGTCGACAGGACATGCTCCACTAGGGGCAGAGGCAAAAACTGAAGGGAAATGGCAACACGCCCGACACAGCACAGACCAAAGTGACAGATTGCCTGATGATAACTTGTTTGATGATGACGCTGTCGGCAATCAACTTTCGGAATACCTATTCACCAGTAAAACCCTTAAATTGATGGACAAGGCTCTAGTCAGAATTCCCGATTTTGACCCCCACAATAGGTCCATGGATATACATACACATATCGCAACAGTGGAAGAGGAGGCAATGATTAGAGGGCTGATGAGACGGGATGAAAAAGCGAGTTTGTTGAAACGAAGCTTACATAAAGAATCTATCCCATGGGTAAAGTCACTACCACACAAGGTTAAAAATGATTTTAAACAACTGAGCCTGACAGTGATTCGGAAGTTTGGAGAATATTCGACACTCACTGAAGGGTTTTATGCTGTAAAATCGATGACCCAGGGCATGGACCAAGATCCACGTGACTACCTCGTACAATTTAAAAGAGCGTATTACGCAGGCGATGTGAATCAATACCACGAAGGAGATAAAATGTTCAAAATTATGTTTTTTGAATCCTTGAGCCCAGAGATTACAGAAAGGGTGAGAATGGTTTTGAATCCAGAAACCGCATCCTTACGCCGCATAGAGAGCAAGGCGTACATGGCATGGTTATACAGAGCTAAGAATCGTAATTCGAATCCAGAACACAGGGAGAGGGATAAGGAACCCAGCCTCTCAGAAAGGAATAAAAATCACCGAGCAGTCCCACAATGCCTAGAGAAGCAAACACACACGCACCTGTGGCAAAATAAACAAGAGAGAGGTTGGCACGAGAATGAGAGCGGCACAAAGCCGAACATTCAGAGGAATCGCAGGAGGGGGAGGTTCAGAACAGAACCATACCAACACCCCATGCCACGACACACACGAGGCCAAAGTTGCACACTAAGATGGCGAGATAACCATCCAGCGGGAAGGTACACAGACTGCGGAGGTATGGATGCGAACATGCAGGAGAATCGTAAGAGGGAGAGGTTCAGAACAGAACCATATCAACACTCCATGCCACGACACACGCAAGGTCAAAATTACCCACAAAAATGGCAAAGTAACAATCCAGGAAAAATTTGGCACCCAAATGGGAAAAACACTGGGCCAAAAATGTACGAGAATCGAAGGAGTGAAAGGTTCAGAACAGAACCATATCAACACCCCATGTCACGACACACGCAAGGTCAAAATTACCCACAAAAATGACAAAGTAACAATCCAGGAAAAGTTTGGCACCCAAATGGGAGTAACACTGGGCCAAAAATGTACGAGAATCGCAGGATGGGAGGTCAAACACAATCAGTCCAATTACGGCCAATTCCTCCACCGGCTATACCAGGAGGGAATAGAGGAATAACACAGAATGCGGTCCAAATACATGATAAACAACCCACAGTGAGCGCGAGCGAGCGGCCAACACACGCCCCACCCGCCGAGGTGTTAAACCCTGAGCTCAATGGGAAATACAAGCAGGCTGCAAGTGACAGGGCGGGCAAAAACGCGGACAGTGCTCCCGTAAATGACGCGCGGATCGAATACAAGGACAGGGTTGCATTGAAGCGTGATCGGACAGTAGATAACAGACAGCAGAGACAGAGAGAGCACACAGGAAAAACAGTGCCACGCGTCGCAAAAGAGAGCGATAATGGTGCAGGGAGGGGGAACATATAGATCCACCCTGAGGAGCGCAGGCGTGAGCCTTTGAATGAAAAATATACAAGGGAAACCAAAATTTATGCGGATCGGAGTGCTAAAATGGAGACGAATGTTCATGACATATCGGGAATGGTATTGGAATCTAACACACTCATAAAAACAAAGAGGGCAACATTACGAGACACAGAATTAAATCGACACACTGACTCGGCAAATGTGCATGTAATCGCAGAGAGAGCGAATGCCACAAACCAAGTGTCAAAGTGGGTCGTGTGCGCGAATTCTGGTTATGTGCAGCACAATTTTTCACCACACACTCCCACGACGCGAGAGAGTGAGAGAGGAAACTACAAAAACGAACCCGAAAACCGTGATCGAATTATCAAAGTGATAAGTGGTAAACGAGGTAATATGAGGAAGGTAACGCATAAAGGCGTTCGAAACCGCTACCTAGCGTTTCCCAGGATTTAACAAAAACAAAAATGAATATTCGTCGGAGTTATGATGTATGAGAACCATGTAACTGGTGATATCGATGTTAAACGTCTTGTTGTATTTTCCTTGATTATTTCAAATGTAACCTTGTTAAGATTGTGATACATATGCGATCGCTTTGGAAGGAATGCGTTATGGATTAGTAACGTTGTGTTTTATTTCTTTTGCTTATTTCAAATGTAACCATGTTACGATTGTGATACATACGCGCGCGTTGTGAGAAATAACCGCCGAGAGTGAGGGCGGCTGATGGATTTATAACGAAAAAAAACAGGGCATTGACTTTGTTTAAAAATTCGCCAGTGGCCGAATCAACCACTGATAATTTTTAAAAGGGCGGATGGTTGTATCTATGCCCTGTTTTCCGTTATTAATATTAAGAAAAAATATATATTTCTCTTTTTATTATATCTATATATACTTTTAATTAAATAATGAGAACAACCCACTACAAGCACGCCAGGAATCTGTGAAACGGCCATTAAACTGGTTAGAAGTCGGTCACAGAAAGGTCATAGACATCCAGATGGACAAAAGATGTATGGACTAAACCTCCCAAGACATCTGGAGATGTACAGATAAGGTGCAAAGTAAAATAACGGTTGAAACTTCGCATTTTCTTAACGTTTTCCTTACCGAAAAGTAGAAACTTAACAAAGATAATTAACCAACAAACAATAATATTTTTACTATTATTATATGTTTCCTACCTACACGACCTTCCAAAAAAACTAAAGAGTACGAATTCCAGAAAGCTTAAGTGGAAACACAGTACACTTAACCTCAGGACATAAAAATATAACTCAGAATAAACACCAATCTCTGGAAAACTAAACTTGGCGAAGCCCAAAATAATAATGTGACGAGGACCATTAAACATAGACGAATGATAACCCCGATACTAAGACCGAAGGAACTCATAAAATATAAGTCAAGAATAAATGTAACACACAGGACCACATAAATGTATTGCAAACATCTCCTCAGCCACCTTTGTCTTCCAGCGGGGCCTGGCAAGCAAGGAGGGAGCAAAAAGGTCACAAGGGGGGGGGTGTCTGCTTCTTCTCGCTCTGTTTTGTTTGTTTTCTCTCGCAAGAGACGCGGAGAGAGGGGAGTCACGTTTTGAGTTAGGCACGGGCGCACACCGCGAAAGTGACAGTCTGGGTTGAGTCGTGCTCAGTCTCGCAACTCGGCTTGCGACGCGGTGTTGCGACGGGGCTCGCAAGAGAGCGGAGGCGCGTCGTGCGTGCCTCGAGGAGAGATGGAACGACGAGACATCGTTAAAGTGACAGTCTGAGAGCAGTCTGGGTTGAGTCGTGCTCAGTCTCGCAACTCGGCTTGCGACGCGGTGTTGCGACGGGGCTCGCAAGAGAGCGGAGGCGCGTCGTGCCTCGAGGAGAGATGGAACGACGAGACATCGTTAAAGTGACAGTCTGAGAGCAGTCTGGGTTGAGTCAACGCCGAGTCGAGCTCAGCGTTGCGACGGGGCACGCAAGGGAGCTGTGGCAGTCGTGCCTCGAGAAGAGATGGGACGACGAGACGTCGTTAAGGTGACAGCCTGAGAGCAGTCTGTCCGAGGCGCTCGGTCTCGCAACTCGGCTTGCGACGCAGCGTTGCGACGGGGGCTCGCAAGAGAGCTGGGGCGGTTGTGCCTCGAGAAGTGATGGAACGAGGAACAATCAATCGAGTTGCAGAAGTCTGAGTTCAACCTGGGTTTCAGCCGTGCTCCGGCTGGCAGAGCGTCGTGAGGAAACGAAACACCGATGCCGATAGCCGGTGTCGCTTCTCGCAGAACGAAGTTAAGTGCGAGTGAAGCTGGCAGCTGCACGAACAAGGGAAGCACGGAGCAGAGAGAGTGACGAGTGACGACAAGCAATCAACCTGTAAAAGGGCGGAGATCGCCAAGCGTCGACCAAGCGTGCAAAGCAGAGAGCGCGAAGCAGTGGAGAAAGCCTGGTCAAACGGCTGGGAGGGAGAGGACAGCGCCATCGAATGCGCCGTGTGCCTGAGGGCACACCGACCAACGACCAGTGTGAACACACAAGACGTCCAGAGCGACGGCGAGCATCGTGCCGACTCAACAATCAATCGAGCAGTGGAGAAGCCGGGGGCTGCCACCAAGAAAGCGCGAGCGCCACCGTGCGCCACCGTGTGCCACCGTGCGCCACCGTGCGCCACCGTGCGCCACCGTGCGCCACCGTGCGACACCGATCGACACCCAGCGCCACCGAGCGACACGAGCGACCGAGCATCTTCAAGGACAGCATCGTGCCAACTCGTCATCTAGCAGTGGAGGGAAAGAGAGAGCGCACAAGCAGAGACACGCAGGGGCTCGCGGTGGCCACGCCCAACCCAGAGAAAACTTCTGGCCGCTGTTTGTATCCTCCTACACCACACAAGCTAACGACACAATTAATATTACGAGGGGACAACGCACACACAGCACGCACACGAATAAGACTTTAAAAAAAAATTGTCTTTGCGTTTCAAAAAGGGTTGCCATTTCGAGGTGGTGCGTTCAATATCAACTGATCGTGCAAAGCAGTTGCTGCCGTCGAGTTACATGAATAAGAAATGTTTAGTCATTCATATTAGGTAATTGCATAGTATCGCAAATGCATAAGTGTTTATTCATTCATTTTAGTCAAATGCATAATATCGTAATTGCATAAGAATTTTAGTTATTCATATTAATCGAATGCATAGTATCGCAAATGCATAAGAGTTTGGTTATTCATGAATTATTGACGCATGTTTGACCTGCATGATAGAATGTCACATGCTTGTTAGAATAAAATTGCTTAACACCAACTGTTCGAGTGCTTCTTTCCAATTCCATGCAAAACTATCTTGTTCTTGAGTACTGTATCCTGTGATGAGATCTGAACTGGTGACCTGAAATAATATAAACACACTAAGATAATCGGTAAACGTTTAATCGATGATAATCGTGTTATCCTGATTGATATAACTCTGGATAAACGAAGCTAAGCCTAATTATCACAACTGCTCACATTAACATCATCGCAAGCATCCGCATAAATCACTACGATTATCTCAGCGATTATCATAATTTATGCATATAATTACTCACACCATCATAATTTATGCATATTAATACACACATTAACACAATTAATGCGATTTGCGCATTTTTTGGAAAATTATTAATTTTTATTATTTTCATCAAAATTTCATAACCCGACACATACAACAAGCGGCTGGAACCCAGGGTGCAGGCGCACTTGCCCTCCGGGGGCCACCTGGAAAGGCCATCCGCATTCCCATGCAGAGTCCCCTTCCTATGGATGATATCGAAGGGGTACTCCTGGAGCACCTCGAGCCAGCGGGACAGCTGCCCCGAGGGCTGGTCAATTCGGAGGGAATATTGCAGGGCTGCATGGTCGGTCCGGATGATAAACCGGTGACCATACAGATATGGCCTGTATAATTGGACGAAGAAGACAATGGCCAGCAGCTCTCTCTTGGTCACACAGTACCGTTGCTCGGTGGGGGACAAAATGCGGCTACCATAAGCCACCACCCGTTCCACCCCTTCGACAACCTGAGCCAGGACAGCCCCAATGCCCGTGTCGCTGGCGTTGGTGTCGAGGAGGAATGGCCGGGAGAGGCGGCGCGTCCACAATGGTCGCAAGATTCCGGACGAACCGGCGATAGTACGATGCAAAGCCCACAAAGCTACGCACCTCAGCGACAGATGTAGGAGTCGGCCACGTCCGGACACAAGCAGTCTTTTCCGGATCCGTGGCCACACCTGACACACTCACAATGTGGCTGAAATACTTCACCGATGGTTGCAGCAGATGGCAATTCTAGGGTTTGAATTTCAAGCCCGCGGCGCGCACTTTGGTGAACACTGCCTCCAACCGCTGCAACTGTTCATCAAATGTACGACCAAAAACGATCACGTCGTCCAAGTAAATTAAGCAAGACTCCCACTGTAGCCCTGCCAGGACCAATTCCATGAGGCGCTGAAAGGTGGCCGGGGCCGAATGAAGACCCATAGGAAGCCGATTGAATTGAAACAGCCCCTGGGGTGTGCGGAACGTGTTCTTGGGTTTGGAGGCCTCATCCAGTGGCAACTGCCAGAAGGTTGAAAATAATCGCGCACCCAAGAGGGCATCAAGGGAATCGTCCATGTGAGGCAAAGGGTACGCTTCGGCCACTGAAATCTTGTTTAACTTACGGAAGTCGACGCAGAATTGGAGACTCCCATCCCATTTTTTGACTAGCACGATGGGGGCTCCCCAGGGGCTAGTGGAAGGGGAGATAATGTCCGCCACCAACATGTCATCAACTGCGAAGCGGGCATGATTTTTTTCGGCTGGGCTAAAGCAGTGTGAATTCAGCCGAATAGGGGCGGAGTCACCCGTGTCAATATGGTGTTCAAGAAAAATGGTACGTCCCAAATCAAATTTACTCTGGCTGAACACATCGGCGAACCTGACGATGAGATCATGGAGCCGCTGGCGCTCCTTGGAGGACAACGAGGTGTTTTCGGTGCACAACGCATCAATCCACGATGCGTCGGCCCTCCCCGCGGGCAGAACACCCATTACCACCCCTCCCGGTGGCCTCCGGACATCGGGAGGAGGGCCTGAGGTGGCATGAGCCAACACCGCACCAACAGGGACAGCGATCGGCGTGGGCTCAGAATTTAGAAACCTGCAAAAAAAGATCCCGACCCGCCGCCACTGCAGTGAAAGCGCCCACCAGCCCGTCGAACCTTGAAAAATAATTGGAGGAAGACAGGAGGATGCCTGTCCCCGGGGACTCCAACATCAGCTTGTCGCGCAGCCTCAGGGAAAGTAGGATCTGTGACCCGGGTGGGACTGTCACAGATTTCGTGGTCAGCGCACGAAGTCCGCCCAGTCCCCACCCTTAGCCACAAATGGCGTGACAAGGGGCAGCTGACGCAGCCAAAGGTGAGCTGCTCCATCCCCCGGCGCACACCCACCCATAGCGGCGGTTGCCGGCGCCAGCGCGGCCGCAGCCCCTGCACCCGAATGTGGAGCCCCGGTGGTCCCGGCAGGCAGCGGCAGCGTCGCCCCCCGATCAGCGTCGGCAGCCGCAGCCGCCCCCACCGCACCGGCCCGCGGCGAGCCCGCCGCGACGTCCGCTGCGACGTGCGGAACGGCGGCCCTCATGGGCGCTGCCATGACAAGTGGCGTCGCATAAAACATGGCGCCCGACTCTGGCGACGCATGAAAAATGTCGCCCGACTCCGGCGACATATGAAAAAAGGCGGCCGCCGGTGGCATCGCGGAAAAAATGGCGGCGCCCTGCTCCGGCGCAGCGGGTGCGAAAATGGCGGGAGCCTGAGTTGCGGCGGCAGGGACAATGTCGGCCAAATCACGACAATCGCGCGTCCCCCCGCCCGCTATGTGTGTGCGCGCTCCCACCTCCGCCAGCGGGATGGTGAGCTGTGCCACCGACCGCTGTAGCAGCTCCAACTGGGCCGCCATGCCGCGCCAGACGTCGGCTGGCGGCACCGCGGCTCCCCCAGTCGCCGTCTCCTCCGGCTCCAGCCGGGCCACCTCTCTGGGGCACGTCTCCGGGGCCCCGAACTCCGGGGTCTCCGCCAGGCCAGCCGCAGCTTCATCCTCCCCCACCGAAGGTACGCCAAGCATGGTCTTCCATTTCGCGCCGGATTTTGACATTTCCGCGCGTACGGAAGCCACTTCCAACACCAGTTGTTGTGTGGTAAGAACGACGCTGAAGCCGGTCGTGTAAGGGCTGATGCCGAACTGTTTAGTAAGGGCTCGCGTCTAACTCAGGGGAAGGGGTTAACACAGAGTTAGTACTAATTCCCCAGGGGAAGGGTACTGGGAGTTCCTGACACCCTACCAGGCTAACAACACTGACCGAGGGTTCATCCAACTCGGCCAGCCGGGTAAAGCAGCCCTTTGGCCTGGCTCTCTACCCTCTATCCCGGAGCTCCCTACTCCCCTACCACTCAGTCTCCTGGCTCCCGCGCGAAGACCCAGTCTACGTCATGGGTCTTCCCTCAAATACCCCGGGTGGCATGACGTCACTTTTCCTTGACGGCATCCCCCCTCCTCAACAGATGTACAAACAGTGCATACACAGTATTCGTACACACAGTGTATACACAGTAGACATACAGACAGCGTACACACAGTAGTCATACACACAGTGTACATAGAGTAGACATTCACACAGTGCACACACATTAGACATACACACAGTGTACACACAGTAGACATACACACAGTGTGAACGTAGACAAACAAAGCACACACACGGTCAACACACACAGCGTACACACGGTAGACATACAGAGTACACACGGTACACACACAGCGTGCACACGGTACACACACAGCATGCACACGGTAGACATACACACAGCATACATACGGTAGACATACACACAGCATACATACACACAGCATACACACGGTAGACACACACAGCGTACACACGGTAGACATACAGAGTACACACGGTACACACACAGCGTGCACACGGTAGACATACTCACAGTGTAAACACAGGACACATAAACACAGTGTAAACAAAGTAGACATACACTCAGCGCACACACAGCGCACATAGTAGACATACACACAGTGCACACACAGTGCAAACAGTAGACATACACACAGCGTATTTACAGTAGTCATTCACACAGTGTACACAGAGTAGACAAACACACTATACACAGAGTAGACATACACAGCATACACACGGTAGACATCCACACAGTGCACACACACACAGTGCACACACAGTAGACATACACACAGTGCACACAGTAGACACTCACAGCGTATGCATAGTCGACATACACACAGCGTACGCACAGTAGAAATACACAGTGCACACACAGTAGCCATACACACAGTGTACACACAGTAGTCATTCACACAGCATAGGCACAGTAGTCATTCACACAGCGTAGGCATAGTAGACATATACACAGCGTACGCATAGTTGACATAACACAGTGCACACACAGTAGACATACACACAGTGCACACACAGTAGATATACACACAGCGTATGCACAGTAGACATACACACAGTGCACACACAGTAGGCATACACACAGTACATATGTAGGGGTGTTATGGAAGAAACACACATCTGATACAGCCGTTAGGATGCCACGGGACAAACACATCGGTTACAGCTAGCACCCTGGGGGGCTGTGGGTTTTGGATCCCTCGCGCCCCTCCCAACGGGTGGGGGCTGCGGGGTGTGTTTGGATCCCTCAGAGTCCCGCCCCTCAGTGGCCAATTCGTATAAAAGGTGGAGAGCCAGAGAGCTCGAGGCAGTGTTGGGGAGCCAAAGAGTGAAGAGCCAGTGAAGACTGAAGACTGGCCAGATAAACCCTGGAGCTCCTCTGACCCGCTGTTCTTCTCAGGGCCGGGCAGAGCAAGCCAGTGGTGCGGCCCCATAGCCTCAGAGCCGATGTCCTTCTAAGGGCCGGGTCTGTCTGGCTGGGTATCGTGACCTGCGCCTTGGCTGGGCCAGGTCAGGTAGCCTCCCCTAGCACCTTTAGCGGAGGACCTGGGAGCATAATAGTTAGGCAGATAGCCTAGGGGTGTATCCCAGTCCAGCACGGATGAAGGGGCCGTTGCCCCTTCGCAGTTTTGTATAATTCCATTGAGTTATAATAAATAGTGCTGCCTCGACTACACTGTCTCTGTCGCTTGTGAAGCCACTACAACTGGGGTCAAAAGTGGTTCTAACTGCACGCTATGGACACGAAGAGGACAGTTCGTGCGCACAAACCTGGCCAACTTGACGACTCTGCGGGGACGGGTCCGCTGGACTCGGAGACGGAGTCTGAGGCGTCTGAGGCCTCAATAACATCTCGGTGGCCGATGCATACCCACTTCCTCGAATAGACGAATCTCTGGACGCTCTGGCAGGGGCACGATTCTTCTCCACATTGGACTTGCTGTCAGGGTTCTGGCAACTCCCTTTGGATGACGAATCCAGGCCAAAGACTGCTTTCCGTACATAGCACGGCCTATTTCAATTTAACCGGTTGCCTATGGGGCTCCACTTAGCTCCAGCGACGTTTCAGCGCCTAATGGAATTGGTTATTGCTGGCTTACAATGGGATGTTTGTTTGATCTACCTGGACGATGTAATCGTCTTTAGCAAAACATTTGAGGAGCCAGGAAGAGGGGGCTGCTTTTCGCTCTCTTCGTGACGCCCTGGTGGGTGCCCCACCATTGAGCTATCCCGATTTTTCCAAACCTTTCTTGCTCGATACGGACGCCAGCAATATGGACATTGGTGGCGTGCTCTCGCAGGTTGTCGGGGGAGTGGAGCGCGTTGTGGCCTACAGCAGTAGGGTCTTGTCTCCGGCAGAGCAGAGATACTGTGTCACCCGTCGTGAGCTGTTGGCCATTGTTTTTTCATACAACAATATCGGCCATATCTGTACGGCCGGCACTTCACCGTCCGTACAGACCATGCGGCATTGCAATACGCCTTGCGCGTTGAACAGCCATTGGGACAATTGTCTCGATGGCTCGAGGTCCTTCAAAATTTCGATTTCACAACCACATACCGTAAAGGTGTTCGGCACACAAATGCAGATGCTCTGTCACACCTGCCACCCACCACGGAGTGCGCCTATCTCCTGGGATCGGGGCATTGTAAACCTCCAGGTGACAGCCCTGCTTTAGTTCTTGCTGCCACCACCGAAGGACCTTCGGCCGGGGGCACTATCGAGCAGGAGGGGAGGGACTCTTTGCTGGGGATGTTCGTTTCAGAATGGGGCTGCCTCCAGATGGAGGACGCATCCCTCCTTGCGTTGCGGCATCGCGCAGGGGGATCCGTTCAGGGGGCGGCAGGGATTGACACGTTGGGGTTACGTCACAGTCTCCTCATGCATTGGGATGGGAAGACCCGCCGCCACAGGCTGGTGGTACCTTCTATTCTGCGCGGTAAGGCTGTGTGGGCTGCTCACGAGCGGCTCCTGTACCTGTGAACCCACAAAACCCTTGCCATGCTCCAGCTCGATTTCTTCTGGCCGGGCATGGCAAGGGATGTGGATGACCTCCTGGGGGCATGTACCCAGTGCGCTCAACGGAAGCCGCCAGCAAGGGGGGCCTGTCCGCCGTTATAGTCTATTACGGTCACCCGGGTTAATGAGCTCGTTGCGCTCGATATTTTGGGCCCATTCCCTGCAACACCTAGGGGTAATAAGTACCTACTGGTTGGCGTTGAATATTTTACTCGATGGCCTATGGCTTGACCCCTCGCCAACCAGTTGGCGCCAGCCAGTCAGCAGCAGCCATCACCGAGGCCTTTGTCCAGGGCTATGTCCTCGACAAAGGTGCTCCTGAATGGCTGATGACTGACCAGGGGAAGAACTTCTCTAGTTCCCTTCTACACGAGGTGTGTGAGCTGTTGTATATGTTGGTTATCAAAATTTGTTATGTTGTATGCGTGCGTGGGTGATATTATTATGTTGTATATGTGGGTTATGAATATTCAGTGAAAATAATAATCAAATGAAATTTGGCCAAATGTGTAATTATCCGGAAATATGTTAATTTTTGTAATTATGCACATTTAATTATGCCAATTCGAGAGGTAATCGTAGTAATTATGCGAGTGGGTGTAATTATGATAATGCAAGTCGTTATGATAACCAGACCCCGCCTCGGTGACGAGGGTGGGTTATCGATCGGAATAAGGCAATTAATCGTATGCAGTTATGCAGGTGTGGTGTAAGTATGCAAGATTAACTTAGATTAACTCGGCATCGTTGTCTAGGTTCGTCTCATTCTCGCTTTAACATTCCCAGAGTGGGTATTCGTGGTTATTTTTAGGTCCCCGGTTCACCCCGTTATCGCTTTAACATTTACTGAGTATGTATTAGTGTGTTTATTAAGGTCACCAAGTTCAGATCTCAACGCAGAAGCAGATCTTATGCATAGATTTCAGGAAAGAATCACACAACCACTTCTGTATTAATCAATTTATTACTAATTCAACCTCAACTATGATATAGAATGCGAACTCTCAATCCCGGAACGTCAACACGGCATCAATACAGTATCATCAACGATTGTCTGATTTCACTTTGACAATGGCACATGGATCCCGCATAACGCGATGGTTGTTAGTGAGAGAGAGAGTCGTTAAAATATGAGAATACTATGCTAAGAAAAACCTTAACGTTAATGAATGATTATACTCAATATTGTTCACGCAGTACCGCACTCCTTATTGATCATACGCAACCCTTATCACGTTGTTAGCACCTTGGGTCACGGGACAGTTGAATATTCTATAGAGGATGCGAGTACGTGCGGCGATTATGACTGAAAGATACTTGAAAGATTATACGGCGATAAAAAAAACACAATCAAAAACAGTTATTATTCTTAAAGGCACCAATCTCAACAGATACATCGGCAGGTTAGCTGACAACAGAATGGCTCGGAGTAAGGGCCTGCGACGGTGCTCCTTTCCCGAAGATCGTTATCTTGTACCAAGTCTACTAATTGGGGACCAGATCACCTGATAAGGATCTGGTGGGCCACCACTCCCCACGTGAGCGTGGCTCGGCAGAAGGAGGTGCCAAGAATCAATTCGTATTGATGGATCTGTTGGGAATTTATGCGATTAAGAGTACAGCCCACTAAATATTAAAGATAAAAATTACGAATACTCTTATAAACGACGGATGGCCATCACTCGGTCTCGTTGTGATGCCTTCACAGCCACGGATGGCTTATGGGTTCGAGTGTGTTTGAGTGGTAAGAGTTGTCTTGAATAGTCAGTGTTCGGAGTCGGTTCGTTATGTCAAACAGACGCCTGGTGGTCGTGTGGTGAGGGGGCGGTGCGCGTCATACGTATCAGTCGCTCCCCTGTCACCGTGGTGAACTTGGTTCGGATGCCCGTTGATATGCTGTCGCAATTCGGAACCCGGTCGGTAGGTGGCGCCCACAGCTCGCTCGCAGCGTGCAGTGTTGGGTCGTCGACCAAGGGTGAGCACGAAGCCTCGTCGCCAAACCGCGACCGTCACCACTCTGGCGGCAGCAGAGACCTCCGACTCGGCAGAGGTTGACCCACGCAGGCCGAGTTGAGCTGTCAAGCGGGTCTTGCCCGCCTGCAGAGGAGATGGGGAGCCGCTTGAGTCGAGCCCCGAGAGCCGGCTCCGGTGAGCCGATCGAACTCGGCTGAGTCCCAGACGAGCTGAAGAGTCGAGCCGACCCGCTGGTCGCAGCTCGCTCCTGAGTCGACCCTCCCGGTCGAGCTGGTTTCCAATGCTCAGGGTCCTTTCTTTTATGCTGAAAAATCCCTTTGGACCCTGCCCACAAGGCGGGGTTTCTTTCGATTTACTGTGTCAGGATCTGTCCGTAGGTAGGTGTGTCCATGTGTGTGTCCGTACGTCCGTATGTCCTTGTGTGCATCACCCACGGTATATTCCGTTGTCATACTCCCTCCATAAAATCCACGAGCAAACAATCAGGTGTTACAAATTGCCTCGAGGTCGTCTCTCTGTCTGGGTGCGATATTATCTCTTGTTTGGCCTTCTTCATGAACCAAAACACAGACGTTACAAATCGTCTCATAGGCATCTTTGTCCGTGTTGCACCACCTGGAGGGAGGGGCAACACTCCCTCCGACCCTCACAGACGCACAAAGAAATGGTTAAAAAGTTCTAAGTTAACATTTGTCCCTTACCATTTCCCAGTTATGATTCTGTATGTAACCTAAGGTCTGTCGTTTCCCATCGTGGTGCTTGACTCAAGTGGAGGTGTTTCCCCGAGCGTATACACACTCCTATCCCGCGCTGCGGGGATACAAAGACGGCCGGGATCTCCCTTTCTCTCCGACCCTGGGTTTAACATCGCTCTTTTATTATGTATTTTATATTCGACCTGGTGGTGATTCATCCCGTTATGCTTCGGGTCGAGTTGTATATAAAGTATTAAAGTATGGAAATAACATTTCATATCAATAACTTTAGCCTACCCTGTTGTTAAATTCCGACTTTAACGTGACTTTAATAGCAATACATAATAATTGAGCTTTTTGTCTTAACTAGGCGAACACGAACTTCTGGTGACCCCCGCAGACTCGCTGTTCAGCTGAGCCTGCATCCTTGAGAGATGCACAACACCCTTATTCTCGTCTCACTGTGGTCATCCAACCTTCTGCTCTGGGAGTGTTATTAATTTCAGGACAAAGGCCCCCTCACGTTCAGACGTGCAGGGTTGTTTAAATCAGCTCCCTCCCCTGTGCACACAGCCTTGAGCTGGGTTTATCTTTGCTCCCTCCCCTGTGCACACGTGTTCCAATTAGCTCGGAATCCCTAAACACACAATCAGTGATAATTCCTGGCTTTCTGTGGTTGTGATTTAGACAAAGGCGCCTCTGTTTCCTTCCCTTGCCTTCGAGTTGACACTGCCCTATTATTCGCCCATGTGCTGAGGTCATAGAATTCGTTTTGACTTCAGTAATATTAACATTCAGTATTGGATTATCAAATGGGCAATGGTTCATTGATGTAGCTCGCAGCCTGGTCTCCAATTTGAGCAAGCGCGAGGATCGATAATTTAGCCTACTCTGTTGTTGAATTTCGAATTTTGACGTTACTTTAAAACCATGCAGGATGGTTGGGCTTTTTGCCTTAACTATGTCTGGCTGACTCTCCCACTGTCTCTGCCGCCTGCACGGGTGACATGTGCCCGTTTATCAGGCCTTATCTTTCCTTGAAGCAAGGTTGCAAATTCTGCCATCCTAGCCCTCCTCCAGTTCATTACTTAACAACACCTGGTGTTTTGCAGTTTGCTGCGCTTTGGTGTGTTTTCATTCATTATATATCAATTTTGGAAGAAGGCCTAGTATACAACATTCCGCCCTTTTAAAAATGACCAGTGGTCAAATGGCCACGGGTTATTTTAAAAAAAAAATATGTATACCCTTCTTCCACCATGAACCATCGATTGTCCTCAAGTTTTGCTGCTATTTCCTGGAAAACATGTTACATATTATTGTAGTGTGATATGCCCATTAGTTTAGTTCCCCCCCCCCCCCTTTTTCCACCTTTATTCCTCATCTTGCTCCACCAGCACAGGGTACGGTTTGATTTGGTTGATGTGCACCCACTTGTATTGCTGCTCTCTTCCTGTCTTTGTGATTTTTAGCTGATATATGACTGGGGACATTTTGTCAACAACCTCGTGTGGTCCTGTCCAGGAAGGCAGGAATTTCCTGCACTTCTGTTTTCTTTTCTCGTAATTGAGGTACCACACCTGGTCTCCTAGCTGGTATTCTGCGTGGCTGGCTTTTTGGTCATAGTATGCTTTGCTCCCCTGAGCCTCTACTTGCAACTGGTCCCTGACCATAGCGAATGTGCTCTGTAGGTGACTATTGAGTCCCGTCAGGTATTCAGTTGGCGTCATTGCCGTCGGGGTCTCGTCCTCTGCTGGGACATATAACAGGTGTACTGGGAGGGTCATTAGCCTCCCTGTCATTATCTCGAAGGGTGTCCTGCCTGTAGCTCGGTTGGGTGTGGCTCGCATGGCCATCAAGACTAGGGGTAGTTTCGTATCCCAGTCGCGGCCCGTGGTAGACACATATTTCTTTAGGAGGCTCACGATGGTCCTGTTGGCTCTTTCCACGTATCCTGAGGATTGTGGATGGTATGCGACATGTAATTGTCCTTTTACTCCCAACATCTTCCACACTTCTGTGATGACCTCGGCTGTGAAGTGGCTTCCTTTGTCTGAATCGATCGTTGACGGTAGGCCCCATCTACTGAATATTTGGTTGATCAGTAGGATAGCGGTCGTTTCCGCGGTGTTGTTGGGTGCTGGTAAACACTGTCCATTTAGAGAATGCACAGGTCACAGTTAGCATGTACTTGTTCCCTTTGGTTGATCGGTTGACAGGTCCTATCCAGTCGATTTGTAGGTTGGACCAAGGATAATCTGTTCCCCTCCTCTGTAGGGGTGCCCTATGCTGTGAGGTCGTTGGCTGGTACTTACAACACACGAGACAGTTGGACACATGTTTGTGTATGTCTTCCCCCATTTTTGGCCAGTAGGCCACCTGTCGCAGCATCTGTCCCGTATTCACCTCGCATCGGTGGCCGCTGCACGGTTCATTGTGGGCGTGTTGTAACATTATTTCCCGATATTGAGAGGGGACTACCCATCTAGGTCGACCGTCTTTTTCGTTTGTGTATACCAGTAGCCCTTTCCGCATTGAGAACCTTTTGATTTGGCTATGCATGATCTCGAGCTCTTTGTTGTCATTCAAGTTGTCAGTAGTGATTGGTTTTCCTGCTGGATCTTGGATATGATCGGCGAGTGTCTTTAGTGTTTCGTCCTCTTGTTGCATTCTGATCAGGTCTTCGGAAGGCTGGGCACTGTTCAATTGGGCTCTGGTTCCAGCTTCTGCCGGGTTCTTCCCACTTCTTGTGACCAGTCTTATCACGGCGATGTCTTGGTTCGTCGACTCTTGTTGTCCGTCTCTGTCGGTTTGGTCTTCTAGCTTCCACGGGGTGCCTTCCAGGCTTCCCACTTTTGCTATGGCATCTGCTTGGTCGTTCCCAGTTTTCTCTTGACCAGGTATCTTGGAGTGCCCTTTGACTTTCTTCCAAAATATCTTCATATCCTTGTTCTGAACCATCTTATCTATGGCCTCGAATAGTTCTCGATGGTGAATTGGTTTATTCCTATGGTTCTTCATCTCGTTTTTTTTCCATATGGGTAGGTGGTGCAGGAAGCTGTGCTGTACGTAGTTGGAATCAGTGCACACCACCATGGTCCGTATTTGGTTATCGGATGCCATTTGGACAGCGATGTGTACCCCGACCAACTCTGCATACAGGTTTGACTTTGGTCCCAGCTGAAATCCCTCTTAAATCCCTGTGAGTGGGCCAGTTTCCCAAATGACTCCTGACCCAGCGTGAAGCTTGTTCTCCCTCATCTGGGAGCATCCATCGATGTATACCACTGGTAGGTCGGCACATGTCTCCTTCCTGAAGGGCAGGTACCTGTTGTCCTCCGGAGGTATCTTTTCATCCTCTGCTTCTACGCTGTCAAAGGTACAATCATGTAAATCGGCAAGACCTTGGGCCATTGGACTTTTCTTGTTTTTTGCGTATTTCACTGTGATTGGTAGGCCTTGGAGTGTCAGTGCCCAGCTGGCTATTCGGCTGCTGGTTACGCGGCCCTCTCGAATCTTCTTACTGTTGAGGTATGCCAAAGATTCATGATTCGTTTCCAGGATGATCTTCTCTCCGTTCAACAAGTTCCGAAAATGTTGTATGGCCCAGATGTTTCCAAATATCGCCTTCTCACACTCGGAGAACTTCATCTCCACTCCCCGGAGGGCTTTGCTGGCATAGGCAATAACTCGTTTCTCTGCTTCCTGTCTCTGGTACAGTACCGAGCTGATACTATGATCTGAGTATGCGGTCTCCAGGTAGTATTCTTTCCCTTTCTCTGGGTATGCTAGGCAGGATGCCTCTGTGATCTGTCGTTTTAATTCTTTTTCTGCGGCTTCCTGTTCCTGTCCCCACTCCCATGGTTCGTCTTTTTGCAGTAGTTTGACTAAGGGTCGAACGATTCCTGCGTAGTCGTCCACGAACTGTCGAAGGTAGTTGCAAATCCCTAAGAAGCTCCGAAGGGTCGTGACTGTGGTGGGCGATTTGAGTGCGAGGAGGGCTCCAAGTCTTTTGGTTTGGGGTAACATTCCCTCAGTGCCGACCTGGAGCCCGAGGTAGTCCACCCTTTTGCGTGCCCACTGTCCTTTTTGTATTGAAATCTTTGCGCCTGCTTCCTTTAACTGCTCGAGGGTATGCTGGAGGCTCTCGAGGTGTTCTTCCCATGAGGAGTCCTTGACCAGTATATCGTCGACATAGACGATGGTACCTCGCTCTTTTGCGTCGTCCATTGCCTTGTGTAGGAATATGTTAAAGTCCGCAGGTGAATTTGAGTATCCAAATGGACATCGGTTCCAAGTATACTGTATTCCATTGAATGTAAATGCCAACTTGTATTGATCCGCTTCTTTCACGGGCATGGTCCAGAAGCCATTTGATAGATCCATGGTGGTGAGAATTTTTGTGCCTTTTATTTGGTTGAGATTCTGGTCGATCTCTGCCATTGGCCATCGAGATAGGGGAACCGTTTTGTTGAGTTGCCTATAGTCGATGGTGAGTCGCCACTTGCCTGTGGGTTTCAATACAGGCCAAATCGGTGAGTTGTAGGTTGAGTTGCATTCTCGAATTATATTCTTCTTGAGTAGGTTCTCCAAGGTTTCTTGGATTGATTCGTAGGCAGCCAGTGGAATCTTGTATTGTTTCACATATACCGCTGGCGCTCCTTCCAGTGTGGGAATAGATACCACGTGTAGGTCGGTTTTGCCGCAATCATAGGGGTCTTCTGAGAACAGGAAGTGGTATTTGTGGAGCAGTTGACGAAGCTCATTTCGTTGAGTGTCGTTCTCGAGGGCGTCTGCTGCTTCAATTTGTTGTTCGATTTGTTCTTCTATTATGGAGACTCCTTGTCCTGGGTCTGGGTCCAAGGCCTTCGTGGTTTCGGGCGGCTCGGTTGAAAGTTCCTTTTGCGTTACTATCGGTTGAGTTGCCTTGGCTTCATCCGAGGGTAATACGCTCTTGCCCTTGTGTTCTCCTTCATCGGTTTGCAGTTCGTCGGTTTGGCCTCCAGGGGGCGGTATATACTCCATGAGGGGACGGTCATTTGGTGATACTGACTCTAAGTCGGCTTCCTTTCGGTCTTCTCTCAGTCTGTTAGTCATTAGCTGAGTGATTCGAATTCCTGCTGGGAGCTCGTCTTCGTTCCTGATTGTCGTTGATAGGTCGTTGAGCTCTTGTGTTATCACTTGGATTCCCGTGGAGTCTCTCATAACGTCTTCATCTTCTGAGTCCCTTTGTTGCTCCGGCATTGACTGTGCCCAAATTTGTCGGGATTCAAGGTTCATAATGGGTTTCAGGCGATTCAGTAGTTCTATCCCAATGATCAGCTCTTTTCCGGGGTTCCGTACGACATATAGGGGATGGTTCATGTTGATTTTGTTGAACGTCAACTTCGTCATAACTTTGCCCAATGGTCGCATGTGGGTCCCTTCACATCCTGAGTAGGTAAGTTTACTTGGCATCATCTGTAGTGTTTCATTCTTCCTCTGGAGGGCAGTCTGGAGTTCGTCAAATAATTCTCTGGATATCATGGATATTTCTGCTCCAGTATCACAAAGGCCCTGGCTGGTCAGGGTGTCTTGCAGTATTACTTCCACGTGGGCTCGTCCGATTGGTCCTACGGGAATCAATTCCCCCAGATGGTACCCTTTTCCCTCTGGTACCACTTCGGTGATTGCTTCGGGGCTTCTTGTCTTCCCTACGTTCACTTGGGCTACCTTTGCGCTGGGTGTGTCCTCCTCCTGTGTGGGTATAGTTGGTATTCTTCCCTTCGCTATTTGCATGGGAGTCTTCATACTCCCTAGGAGCTCTTTTTCCATCCTAATGTGGTGAGCATATCGATTCCTGTTAGCTAACGGTGGTCTATGCTCTATTGTTAGTGGAGGCGGCAGTGGGGGACGATATGGTGACTGGTTTGGTGGGCGTCGGCCTCCGCGGGGTAGGTATGGCCCGTCACTCGCTTTTCCTCCTCCATAATTCCAGCCTCCGCCCTCTTCTGCATTCCATGGTGGTGGCGGCTGTGGGTGCCAGGTTCCTCTGGCCTCGTTCCTCCCCCCACGTGGAACGTTATTCAGCGTGTTGTGGACGGGTGTTGATTCTATTGGGTTAGGCGCCCTCTCCTGGGGGAATTCATGTCCACCCCGTGTGGCGCTAATATTATTCCTTGGAGATTCGCTTCCCTCCAGATCGAGGCATTCTTTATCTCTGGTGACGATGTGGGTTTTGGCTATGCTAGTGGTTTTCCGTCCATTCACCCAGGCCGTGTGGGCCTTGCTTTCAATCTGGCGTAGGGAGGCAGTCTCGGGGTCCAACATCATTCCTACTATTCTCACTATTTCAGGTCTCAATGATTGGAAGAACATCACTTTTAAGACTGTCTTATCTCCCTGGGCATTGTCCACGTCCCCTGCGTAATATGCTTTCTTAAGGCGTAGGAGATAATCTCGTGGGTCTTCGTCTACACGCTGGGTCATCAACTTTGCCGCGTTCAATCCTTCGGATAGTGTGGAGTATTCCCCAAATCTCTTAACTACTGCTCGGCTCAATTGTTTAAAGTCACTCTTCACCCTATTTGGCAGGGAGGCTACCCATGGTCTGGCGGGTTCATGTAGGCTCCTTGATAATAAACATGCCTTTTCTGCTGATTTACCCAGACCCCGGATCTTAGCCTCCTGTTCTACTGTAGCTATGTGAGTGTGTATATCCCTGTTCTTGTTATGTGGATCGAAATAGGGAATTCTCACGAGTGCTTTGTCCATTAGTTTTAGTGTCTTACTGTTAAAAGTGTGTTGTTCGTCATCAGTGGTGTCGGTTCCTGAGGAGTGCTCACTTGAGCTACCCTTGTCTCTACTATCACTGTTGTCATGTTTCCCGTGTCTGTGTCGTGATCTCCCTCTGTCCGAGGATTCGTATCTGTCCCGTTGCTTGTGTCTCTTGTTTTCCTTACGTGGGTCTTGTGATTCGTGCTTGTGGGTTGGTGTGCGTGATCTCCTTGAGCGGTGTCTATGTGGTGAGTGTTTTTGTCCTTGACCTTCATGCTGCCTACTACGTGTGTGGTGCCTGCTAGGTGAGGTGTTGTATTTATGTTTGTCTCGTGCTTCATGGTTATCGGGATTCCTGTCTCTGTCATCTGTGGTGCGGGTGGTTTTGCGTGGGTGATTTTTACGGGTCATGCGTCCCTCTGGTGAGCTCTCTCTGTTACCCATGTCGTGTTGATAATGTTTACGTGAGGTGCGTCTCTCTGGTGAGCTGTGTCTGTCATCTGCATCATGTCGGTCATGTTTGCGTGAGGTGTGTTCCTCTGGTGAGCTCTCTCTGTTACCCATGTCGTGTTGATAATGTTTACGTGAGGTGCGTCTCTCTGGTGAGCTGTGTCTGTCATCTGCATCATGTCGGTCATGTTTGCGTGAGGTGTGTTCCTCTGGTGAGCTCTCTCTGTTACCCGTGTCGTGTTGGTCATCGTCAGAGGAGTCAGTGTCAGATGAGCCGTCACCATCACGGTGGCCCTGCTTAACATAACTTTTGTAGTGCCTTTTGCACCTGTAACGTGGGTCAACTTGGCTCGGTGATTTCTGCTTATCCCATGGCTCATGCTTGTGTGATGTGCGTCTCTCTGGTGAGCTCCTGTTACCCGTGTCGTGTTGGTCGTGTTTGTGCGAGGTGCGTTTCTCTGGTGAGCTGTCTCTGTCATCTGCATCATGTCGGTCATACTTGCGTAGCGTGCGTCTGCCTGGTGTGCTGTTTATGTCATGTTTCCCGTCTTGCACCAGCTCCGCCCTTTTCCGCCCTCTCATTACAGTGTATCCTGATGACTTAGGGTTAATTATTTGTCTCTCTCTAACGTTGGGGTGGTCGGCCTCATGTTTTCCCGTTTGTATTATTATTTCCTCTTCTCTCTCCTCGATTTGCGAGGGTGTTGCCTTATCAAAATTGCTTTGCACAGTAGCCATATTCATTGTGGGATCTGGCCCTGGGCTACGTCCACGTGGCTCGGAGTGTGGTAAATTGTTACTCCCGTATGTGTTCTGTGTATCAGCGTCTGGGTGTTTCACTGGTGCATTTAGTGCGGATTCTTTCTCTCTCACGAGGGCGTGCAGATGCTCTACCTGCTCCATTAAGGACAGTTTCTCTTGTCTTTCCCTTTCAAATTTTTCCTCATTCCATAATCTTTCTCTGTCTGTCTGTGCGAGGAGATACGAGTCTACCCTCGCTATTTCTGCAATTTTTACGTCACGTTTGGCTTTGCCACATTTCATCACGTCCTTAAGTAGTTTCCTTCTATGGGCCTTAACATCTTCTGTATGGCACCCCTCCCATATATCTCTCTGCTCCGTCTGCTGGCTAGCAGTCCGTCCAGTACGTTTTAACACAAATTCCCGATATTGTTTTTCCATAGATTCCATCTCCTCCTCAGAGGTCCACTCTGTATCAGTGTTATGCGTTGGTGTGTCAAACTCAGAGTGTTGTGGATCCTGTGCCATCTCTATTACGTAGTGTGGTTAATAGACTTAAGGGTGTATCTTAATTCTAACATCTCATGTGCGGCGTGAGTTACTCTAGAATTCCCTTTCAGAGCACATATAAACAATTGTATCACAGGATGCGTCAGTTCAACTCGAGCAAATAATCTCAGCCCAGCTGTCTTTGTTATACTCTGCTACTCTGGTATTTCCCTTCAGAGCGCGTTTTGTTAGTATACCCCCGTTTACAATCACAAGGCAACGTTAGTTCACAACACTTTGATTAACACAACAGTGATTCGTTCCTGAATTCATGCATAAACTGTCTGCGAGAAATCCCGGACGAGCCCCCATTATGTTGTATATGTTGGTTATCAAAATTTGTTATGTTGTATGCGTGCGTGGGTGAAATTATTATGTTGTATATGTGGGTTATGAATATTCAGTGAAAATAATAATAATCAAATGAAATTTGGCCAAATGTGTAATTATCCGGAAATATGTTAATTTCTGTAATTATGCACATTTAATTATGCCAATTCGAGAGGTAATCGTAGTAATTATGCGAGTGGGTGTAATTATGATAATGCAAGTCGTTATGATAACCAGACCCCGCCTCGGTGACAAGGGTGGGTTATCGATCGGAATAAGGCAATTAATCGTATGCAGTTATGCAGGTGTGGTGTAAGTATGCAAGATTAACTTAGATTAACTCGGCATCGTTGTCTAGGTTCGTCTCATTCTCGCTTTAACATTCCCAGAGTGGGTATTCGTGGTTATTTTTAGGTCCCCGGTTCACCCCGTTATCGCTTTAACATTTACTGAGTATGTATTAGTGTGTTTATTAAGGTCACCAAGTTCAGATCTCAACGCAGAAGCAGATCTTATGCATAGATTTCAGGAAAGAATCACACAACCACTTCTGTATTAATCAATTTATTACTAATTCAACCTCAACTATGATATAGTATGCGAACTCTCAATCCCGGAACGTCAACACGGCATCAATACAGTATCATCAACGATTGTCTGATTTCACTTTGACAACGGCACATGGATCCCGCATAACGCGATGGTTGTTAGTGAGAGAGAGAGTCGTTAAAATATGAGAATACTATGCTAAGAAAAACCTTAACGTTAATGAATGATTATACTCAATATTGTTCACGCAGTACCGCACTCCTTATTGATCATACGCAACCCTTATCACGTTGTTAGCACCTTGGGTCACGGGACAGTTGAATATTCTGTAGAGGATGCGAGTACGTGCGGCGATTATGACTGAAAGATACTTGAAAGATTATACGGCGATAAAAAAAACACAATCAAAAACAGTTATTATTCTTAAAGGCACCAATCTCAACAGATACATCGGCAGGTTAGCTGACAACAGAATGGCTCGGAGTAAGGGCCTGCGACGGTGCTCCTTTCCCGAAGATCGTTATCTTGTACCAAGTCTACTAATTGGGGACCAGATCACCTGATAAGGATCTGGTGGGCCACCACTCCCCACGTGAGCGTGGCTCGGCAGAAGGAGGTGCCAAGAATCAATTCGTATTGATGGATCTGTTGGGAATTTATGCGATTAAGAGTACAGCCCACTAAATATTAAAGATAAAAATTACGAATACTCTTATAAACGACGGATGGCCATCATTCGGTCTCGTTGTGATGCCTTCACAGCCACGGATGGCTTATGGGTTCGAGTGTGTTTGAGTGGTAAGAGTTGTCTTGAATAGTCAGTGTTCGGAGTCGGTTCTTTATGTCAAACAGACGCCTGGTGGTCGTGTGGTGAGGGGGCGGTGCGCGTCATACGTATCAGTCGTTCCCCTGTCACCGTGGTGAACTTGGTTCGGATGCCTGTTGATACGCTGTCGCAATTCGGAACCCGGTCGGTAGGTGGCGCCCACAGCTCGCTCGCAGCGTGCAGTGTTGGGTCATCGACCAAGGGTGAGCACGAAGCCTCGTCGCCAAACCGCGACCGTCACCACTCTGGCGGCAGCAGAGACCTCCGACTCGGCAGAGGTTGACCCACGCAGGCCGAGTTGAGCTGTCAAGCGGGTCTTGCCCGCCTGCAGAGGAGATGGGGAGCCGCTTGAGTCGAGCCCCGAGAGCCGGCTCCGGTGAGCCGATCGAACTCGGCTGAGTCCCAGACGAGCTGAAGAGTCGAGCCGACCCGCTGGTCGCAGCTCGCTCCTGAGTCGACCCTCCCGGTCGAGCTGGTTTCCAATGCTCAGGGTCCTTTCTTTTATGCCGAAAAATCCCTTTGGACCCTGCCCACAAGGCGGGGTTTCTTTCGATTTACTGTGTCAGGATCTGTCCGTAGGTAGGTGTGTCCATGTGTGTGTCCGTACGTCCGTATGTCCTTGTGTGCATCACCCACGGAATATTCCGTTGTCATACTCCCTCCATAAAATCCACGAGCAAACAATCAGGTGTTACAAATTGCCTCGAGGTCGTCTCTCTGTCTGGGTGCGATATTATCTCTTGTTTGGCCTTCTTCATGAACCAAAACACAGACGTTACAAATCGTCTCATAGGCATCTTTGTCCGTGTTGCACCACCTGGAGGGAGGGGCAACACTCCCTCCGACCCTCACAGACGCACAAAGAAATGGTTAAAAAGTTTTAAGTTAACATTTGTCCCTTACCATTTCCCAGTTATGATTCTGTATGTAACCTAAGGTCTGTCGTTTCCCATCGTGGTGCTTGACTCAAGTGGAGGTGTTTCCCCGAGCGTATACACACTCCTATCCCGCGCTGCGGGGATACAAAGACGGCCGGGATCTCCCTTTCTCTCCGACCCTGGGTTTAACATCGCTCTTTTATTATGTATTTTATATTCGACCTGGTGGTGAATCATCCCGTTATGCTTCGGGTCGAGTTGTATATAAAGTATTAAAGTATGGAAATAACATTTCATATCAATAACTTTAGCCTACCCTGTTGTTAAATTCCGACTTTAACGTGACTTTAATAGCAATACAGAATAATTGAGCTTTTTGTCTTAACTAGGCGAATACGAACTTCTGGTGACCCCCGCAGCCTCGCTGTTCAGCTGAGCCTGCATCCTTGAGAGATGCACAACATCCTTATTCTCGTCTCACTGTGGTCATCCAACCTTCTGCTCTGGGAGTGTTATTAATTTCAGGACAAAGGCCCCCTCACGTTCAGACGTGCAGGGTTGTTTAAATCAGCTCCCTCCCCTGTGCACACAGCCTTGAGCTGGGTTTATCTTTGCTCCCTCCCCTGTGCACACGTGTTCCAATTAGCTCGGAATCCCTAAACACACAATCAGTGATAATTCCTGGCTTTCTGTGGTTGTGATTTAGACAAAGGCGCCTCTGTTTCCTTCCCTTGCCTTCGAGTTGACACTGCCCTATTATTCGCCCATGTGCTGAGGTCATAGAATTCGTTTTGACTTCAGTAATATTAACATTCAGTATTGGATTAGCAAATGGGCAATGGTTCATTGATGTAGCTCGCAGCCTGGTCTCCAATTTGAGCGAGCGCGAGGATCGATAATTTAGCCTACTCTGTTGTTGAATTTCGAATTTTGACGTTACTTTAAAACCATGCAGGATGGTTGGGCTTTTTGCCTTAACTATGTCTGGCTGACTCTCCCACTGTCTCTGCCGCCTGCACGGGTGACATGTGCCCGTTTATCAGGCCTTATCTTTCCTTGAAGCAAGGTTGCAAATTCTGCCATCCTAGCCCTCCTCCAGTTCATTACTTAACAACACCTGGTGTTTTGCAGTTTGCTGCGCTTTGGTGTGTTTTCATTCATTATATATCAATTTTGGAAGAAGGCCTAGTATACAACAGAGCTCCTTGGTACGAACAAAAATTCGCACCTCCCCATATCACCCACAAACTGATGGGATGGTGGAACGTCTTCATAGGACTCTCACGTCCATCTTGTGTCACCAGGTGTGTGACTCCCAGACCGATTGGGACCTTCAAATTCCGGGGGTTTTGGCTGCCTACAGGATGGCTCCTCATGCGGCAACTAGATTATCACCCTTCTTTTTGATGTACGGCCGCGATGTTGATCCGCCTATTGAGGCCCAGCTGCGGATCTCCAAGTCACACGCTAAATCTAAACTGGCCGACTACATCAAATTTAACATCTTAAAGTTGGCCGAGGCGCGGGAAGCAGCCGTTCAGAACTCCAACTCTCGCCAAAAAGCGAACAAAAGGTTGTGATCGCGCCCGTCACATACACATGCATGGAGCCTGGGCAACAGAGCCTGGCTACATTGTCCTCAGGTGCCGTTGGCAACCTCGTCAAAATTACTTCGGCCGTGGAGGGGTCCCGTGGAAATTGTACAGGTCATGCGGCCACAATGTGTCCGTATTAAGTGGGGAAAACGTCGTTGGTACGTGCACCCCTTGCGTCTGAAGCCGTTCGTTGCGCCACGCGCTTCTTCTCCACATAACAATAGCCGAGCATGTGATGTGTTCGCTGACTCCCTGACGGTGATTTCGGCGCCTACCCCTGACCTACCACTAACCGTTCCATCTTCCGGTGCCTCGGGAATGATGCCCTCCCGGGCACCCACACCACCTGGCAGGGACAGCGATTGCGCTTCCAGGAAGCCGGATTTTTGCGCGCCTGAACGGACTGCATCCACCACCGGCCCGACCGGTTTTTGCCCCCTATGATGGACCCGCCACACGGACACGCGCCAAAACGCGGCGGTTTTTGTAATGTTGTTCTTGTTGCACTCGTTTCGTTGCCGCTGTACCCACTTACCTGTTGTGTCTCTTCTTGCTGCAGGCGACGGGCATGGCTGTGCTGACGGATAAATCCGGTCGAAACGGGGGGGGGGGGGGGGGGGGGAATGTATATTGTGTACATAATGTTTTTGTATAGGTGGGTTGGGTTATTTATTTGGGCATTCGGTTCTTTCTTGTTGTTATGACGCATGCACGGTTCGGTTTCTTGTTTGCATCTTTATTGTAAAGTATAGTTGCAGCCGGGACAGCTGTGGGTTGTACAAGGGGGGGGGGGGGGGTAATGTAGGGGTGTTATGGAAGAAACACATATGTGTTACAGCCGTTAGGATGCCACGGGACAAACACGTCGGTTACAGCTAGCACCCTGGGGGGCTGTGGGTTTTGGATCCCTCGCGCCCCTCCCAACGGTTGGGGGCTGCGGGGTTTGTTTGGATCCCTCAGAGCCCTGCCCCTCAGTGGCCAATTCGTATAAAAGGCGGAGAGCCAGAAAGCTCGAGGCAGTGTTGGGGAGCCGAAGAGTGAAGAGCCAGTGAAGGTTGAAGACCGGCCAGATAGACCCTGGAACTCCTCTGACCCGCTGTCCTTCTCAGGGCCGGGCAGAGCAAGCCAGTGGTGTGGCCCCAGAGCCTCAGAGCCGATGTCCTTCTAAGGGCCGGGTCTGTCTGGCTGGGTGTCGTAACCTGCACCTTGGCTGAGCCAGGTCAGGTAGCCTCCCCTAGCGCCTTTAGCGGAGGACCTGGGAGCATAATAGTTAGGCAGATAGCCTAGGGGTGTATCCCAGTCCAGTATGGATGAAGGGGCCATTACCCCTTCTCAGTGTTGTATAATTCCGTTTAGTTATAATAAATAGTGCTGCCTCGACTACACCGTCTCTGTCGCTTGTGAAGCCACTACACATACACAATAGACATACACACAGCGTATACACTGTAGACACGCACACAGCGTATTCACAATAGACACACACACACAGCGTACACACGGTAGACATATAGAGTACACACGGTAGACACAGCGTGCACACAGTATACATACACAAAGCATTCACACAGTAGACATATGCAGTGTACAACCAGTAGACATACGCAGTGTACACACGATAGTCATACACACAGTGCACACACGATAGACAGTGTACACACGGTAGACATACAGTAGATATACACACAGCGTATGCACAGTAGTCATACACACAGTGCACACACAGTAGATATACACACAGCGTATGCACAGTAGTCATTCACAGTGCACAGTAGACATTCACACAGCGTGCACACAGTAGACACACACACAACGTACACAGTAGACATACGCACAGTGTACACACAGTAGACATACAGTGTACACACAGGACACAACACAGTGTAAACAAAGTAGACATACACACAGTGTACACACGGTAGACATACAGTGTACACACACATTTGTCATACACAGTGTACACACAGTAGACATACACACAGTGCACACACATGAGTCATACACAGTGTACCCCAAGTAGATATACACGCCTTCACATTGTTATTGTTGCCTTCCACGGCCACTGCTAACGATTGTGTTGTTAGGGGTCGGTTACACACATACGCGCATGCTTGTGTAGTGCTCGACTTGACACGACAGCTTCTTGCTTTTCCTCTTTATTTCACCAACACCGATCAACATTTCTGCAGCTAACACCGATCAACGTTTCTTCCGCGCGTTCTCCGCTAGCTCGCCGCATTCCGCCGGCCTCACTCGCTCCCCATCTCTCCTCCGTCGACTCTCCTCTCTATTCTCTCCTTCAGTTCAGCCGCTCTTTATTGGCTCCGCCGTCACACTCAGTCATAACTCTATCAGCTTCTCCTCCCACACTCCAGCCGCTTCCTACTGGCTTCGTCGTCTCACTCCAGCCGTTTCTGCTGGCATCTCCGTTGCCACCTTGTACCTTTCCACTGCTACCCTACACATCTCCACTGCTACCCTACACTTCTCCACTGCTACTGGCTCCGCTGCTTCAACTCCAACCTCATGCTTCTCCTCCCAGGCGCAAACTCTAGTCTGCTCCAAAACCCCCTCTCTTTATCCCCCAGCCAATTAATCCAATCAATCGGTGGCATCGCCCGCGACGCCCTTCGCCCCCTAGCCCCCACTGGCACTCGCCGTGTTTTCCCAGACAATGCGGCGCCACTCAGCGACAACTTCTTGGCCAATCAGCGCCCTCCGTCCTTAATTGCTCCCTGCCACCTGCTACCGTCCTCAGACAGCGTGGCCCCACATCTCGACAACAACTTCCAGCCAATCAGCGCCCCGTGTCCTTATTTGCTCCCGACCCGTCTTCGGCCCTCTCCTCACGCCTAGCAACAGCAACACCTCGATCTCGTTTGCTCCCACTACGTCGTGCGCGCATACACAGACTTCAGCATGTGGCGCGTATCTCTGGCACTACACTTGCATAGATTTGACTGCCGGGACGGCTGCATTTTTATTCGGGGGGGGGGGGGGGGATGTAGAGAATACGCGGTGCGCAGTTAACCAGGTGCAACTGAGGGCAACAGGTGTGCGTGTTTGTAGCATGATGTTTGCACTGACAAACTGCCACTAATTAAGGGGAGAAGCAGGTGCAAACAGGGTCAACCAGGTGTGCACGTTGAGACTGGAGGTGTTGCCGGGGAGACGGAAGATGGGGAGTGATGATAAGAGATTGTGACAACTGGCGCCGGCCTGACAGGAGTTGAAGTGGAAGCACGTGAGACCTCGGGATGAGCGGGGAGATACAAGCGGGAGTGTGTGTGAGCGAAGGGGTTGTTGTTGCCAGGGACGAAGAGTGAAAACATCTCGCCGCTGTCGCTCCAGCCGTCAACGGGACCTCAACCCTCACGCCGTCGCCGGGCGGGTGCTGGTTGATCACCCTGCCCGGGACAGACGGGTGAGCAGGTCTGTGGGAGCGTAGGTGAGGGCAGCTGTGTGCGAAGCTGCTGTGTGCGGAGTCGCTGTGTGCGAAGACACTGAGTGCGAAGACGCTGTGCGGAGACGCTGAGTGCGAAGATGCTGCTTGCGGAAGCGCAGAGAGCAGAGCTGCTGAGTGCAGGATAAGTGAGGTGCAAAAAGATAAGAGTGGGGAGAAGTTATATATAAATTACCATACAGTTATAGGAGTGCCTACAACTGGTGCAATAATAGGTGAATAAAGTGAAAGCAGGTGACTTGTTACCACGTGTCGGTTTGAGTAATTTTTTAAGACACTACACAATATTATCATTCATGCCGACTAAAATCCACATGGTCAACATGAGTGCCAATTAAATGTGTAGAGGAGTAGAGGAGAGTGGTTGCGTCGTGTGCGCTGTCCGGTGCGATGACATCACGGGACGTGGGGTCGCGCGCGCTGGGCAGTGCACGTGACGTCACGTCTCCTAGGGTATTTAAGGGATACCCCGTGACGTAAGCGGGGTCACTGTGGGAATGGGGAAAGTAAACAGGGTGAAGAGGGAACCAGGGGTAGAGAGAGGGATCGAATAGGGAGTCTGGGGAGAAGCCGGTGGTAGCCGTAGAGGTACTTCTCTCTCCGGTCAGTGGAGTCGGCAGAGTCCACGATCCGACACGAGAGAGACCGGAGCTAGCCGGCAGGGACCCGGACTCAGAGTAGGACCCCTAGCCCCTGGGAGTTGTGTACCCTGTGTAGTATTGATAAGCTTTAATAAACCCTGGCGAAAGCCCCTAACTTACCTCCGTCTCCGAGTACGTACGTCAGGAACTACTCAACAAATGCACTCACATCTGAAGTCGCTGCTATTCTGTCACTCGAGGCATCGTCTTGCAACTGAGGAACAATACCCTACACAGAAATGAAACACACCGATCCAATGATGCTCTTCAATGTCTACTGATTTTCTGGCAAGGTGATGTCTACAATTTCCTACTTTGCCAAACTGCTGTCGACATGCATGCCAAAATTGAAGCTTCGTTCGATTAAACCCACCAGATGGCAAAACATTCAAAATTGTTTATCCTGAAGCTCTCCAAGGACAACGTATTTAAAAGCTGTCATTATGAAACAAACAAGCCCTGTGATTGTATAACACAACCAAAAAACCGTGACAATATACACACATTTAAACACTTCATTGGTAGGATTCAATAATTAGAATAAAGCCAGCATTGCAAGACATTACTCTTAATGTTTGATTACTGAGACCTGTGCAAAGCCAGGTAACTTAGCTAGTACTGAATAATATACTTCCAATAAAAATGTGTGCATGAGTGGGTAGCGGTAGTGCAACGGTTTGCATGCTGCGCTATAAACCCAGCGACCTGATTTATATTCCCACAAAACAAAGCCACAACATTTGGCTGTTGCCTGATGAAGCTGGTTGTAATTACTAGCGAACGTCGTACCCAGATTGTAAAATGTTGTGGCTTGGCTCTCCAACACACAACCGGTGTGCTGTACTAGTGACGAATTGGCCACGTTCTGTTTACGAGACAAACCATACTTATTGGCTGTCAGGTGGTGGCGGGTTTAAGGACACCTTTTTATATTCACGCGATCTAACCCAAACAAACCTGTATTACGAATGTATATTTGGAGTTTGCGCGTCTCTCTCCCCGTGGTCGCGTGGATTTTCCTCTGGATCCTCCGGGTTTTCCCTCCACATTTAGAGTCAACATCACCACGCGTTTAGAGTATTTGACCGCTATACATTTCCACACGTTGATAAGCCACTTTGTTGTGGGAAAGTCGCTCCTGAAAAAGAGCGGTATAGCTCAAGTGGGCTATGCCTGGTAAAATAATAAAAACTGTATATTTAAAAGAAACAAAGTTTAAAAGTAGTGAGCCAGGTGAAGACAAATTAAACTTAAGCAGAGAATGAAGGCAAATTCAATCAGGCAAGGGCAGGAGGCAAGGCCCCGTATGGCTAGGCCCCACGTTGTAATGTTCCAACCTGGACATCAATTCCATCCTTGCTGCTACTCAATTGATATCCCTACGAGAGAGAAAGAGCGAGGCTCTAACTGGGTAAACAATAACTACCACAACCACGATGTGAACTTCTCACCTCGGATCTCAGTGAGTGCGCGGAGCTGACGCTTCCTGGTATCTCGTGACGTCAGAGAGCGGGGTTAGAGTTTAAGTTTATTTAGATTCCTATTCCATTGCTCACTCTCTTGAACATTGAACCCTTGGGTGCGTGAGCTCAACAACGTGAACATTGTTTGTACACTCACTGTGTATACACTGTGTATACACAATATGTCAACACTGCGTATGTGTGTACAGTGTGTGGGTGGTCCGAATCAGTCGGGCGGCATTATCTTTTCATCAACTGCGCAATGCTGTGTTGAAGCCACCTTGTCGGTAGCTCCGCATGAAGATTCAAGTTTTCTCGGCCAGTCATGCCCTCCCTTCTCTCGGGATGTGAAATGTGGACCCCTCTAAATGGAACATCTGCGCCGGTTATTAACATTCACACTTGCATGCCATGAGGGAAGTGGTAGGGCATTCTCTATTTATTGCAGAGGTACACACCCCTGGCTAATACAGTAACATTAAACAAAATATGCACTGTCTGCTTAACAGTGGATGTAAAACATACTATTGTGTCATTCAAAACACGTAGGTCATTGCATGTTGGTGTCATTGCCAAAATTTGGGCAATTCCAAATATTATCCAGAAATTCCACAACTGTGATTACACATCAATTATTGCCCCCTACTGACAGACTCATGCCCACATGCAGGCTGGTGCTGGGCCACCTTATGCCACAGAGGCAGCTGCCACCTGGGGGTGCTCTTCGAGTGTTTGTGATGAGATATAATACAAACTCCGAATTGCTGAGGCAATTAAGCAACTTGAACACGTAAGCTTTCGCGACAAATATCATCCATAAGGTTTTTTGGGTTAGATTGTGTAAATATAAATGCGCTCTCTCTAGTCGTCTAGCATAGCCTAAACACAACCCTGACCGTGTAACACCGATGGCGCTGACTGAGACAGCCAACAACTATCTGGCCGTGCATTATCTAGCCAAGGCGGCGAAATGACCGCGACGACGAGACGAGCCCATTCCCAGAACCGGCAGCCCTGAGCTCCTGCTCTCAGCTGATTTTATGCTACCCAGCATGGCCTGACTCCGCCCTGGTCACGTGTCCCTTCTTGAACCCACTAGCAGGTTCCAGGGGGTTCCAGATAGGGTCTTCCGTGACCCTTGCCCCAGTTCTTCCGCCCTGCCGACACACCCGTGTAAATGGTCACCGGCGTGTGCACTGTTTGTCCACCGCAGTTGCCGTTGCTGGACAACAGATGGATGACATCCAGCAACTGCAACCGGTGGACAGGCAGAGCAACCCCAAACCCCGAGGAACACCACCAACACGGAAAAAATATTCACCACAAAAAAAACCTTGGTTGCAACACTTCCCGCGAACCAGAACCACATAGCGCAACCACGGCACTCCCCAATGGACCACCAACAAAAAGGACAACCCTCGGTGCCCCCCGCAAACCGAAAACATGCAGCGCAACCGCGGCATGTGCAAGAACGCTGACATGGACCGCCCAACCGCGATGCCCCCCCCCCCCCCCCCGAGAACTGATAACGCAACCCAAACAACATACACAACCCCCCCGAATCCCACCTTACAAGGGAGAGTCCGCCTTTACCAGAACATAGCTCACGTGAGCCGATCCTTGACACTGGTCACCCCTGCCTTGGCAGGGTCTTGCATTCCTTGAGATTCCGAGGTATGGAAACAAAAAAACAATGGACTAAAGGGCACGGCCTCTCCCTGAATTTCACAGAAGCATCTAATCGGATCCAGCCCCTGACACGTCGCACACGGCGGTCTCGGAAAGCATCAGAGACTCGGATCTGGTAAAGCATAGGAAGATGTTGCCGGCGGGTCGGAGTGCGTCGGTGGCGCTGCCAACACCCTGGCATTCTATAGCGATGTGGCCCAGCTGACCACACCTGAAACGCTTGGCCGTGGGACCCCAGGGCGGAGGGGGCTGCCCCGGTTGCCAACCCACCCGCGGGGGCCTTTTCCCGTGCGTCCCCAGGCCACATACCACAGCCACCATGTCCTCCTCCCGCCACGGCCAAGCCGCCACTTTGGGCCAATGCTGGTGGGCCTCGTGGCCCTAAATTTCGTGGGCCACCTTCAAAGACGTAATCCCCATGCCTTTGGCGAAGAGCAGAATGATCCCCGACTCGCGCGCCAACAGCCTTTCCGCCGCCAAGGAGTCGAGCGCCGTCTCACCCATCTGGGGGTACGCCTTCCGCCCCCAGCACCAGCAGCGCCTCCCAGAAAGCGAAGGGCATCTCGGCCTCCCCTTGCTTCCGCTGGAGAATCTCGTGCAGCCGTCGCGCGGTAGGCCAAAAATTGCCCCTTGCAGCGCCATCGACTCCGGCGCCCCTCCAGTGCTGTCCGGTGCTCTCCGGAAAATAGCGCCCACCGGCCATGCCAAGCCCTCCACGGGCAAAATGGCGCCAACCACATGCAGGGTCTCCGGCCCGGGCTCCTCCGCTCTCCCGCACTGACGGGGACCGCCGCCAGGGTCCCCTCGTGACTCGTTTCCGCGCCGCTGGCCGTGGTGCGCCTCCCCTCAACTCGGCGGTCCTCGGCCATGCCGCGTGCTCGGCACACGAGCGCTGATTCGCCGCTGCACTCCCGCCGATCGGCAGCCGCTCTGCTGATCCGTAGCCGCTCTCCCTCCGATCCGCAGCCGCTCACCCGCCGATCTCTCTCTCCACCAACGGGCTTTGTAACCGGGGTCCTGGGGCTGCCAGAGGGATGAATGTTTCACTGTTCCCATCCTCCGATGACACTATAGGTGGGTTCTTTATTCACTCCACTCCTGACACCAATTGTAGTGTCATCGTGGCGGGAGACAAGGTTTCTAAGGGGGCACCTTCTTTATCAACACCTTCACAGTTTCGCCATCGCACTCTCCCTAGTCGTGTAGCCTAGCCTAAACACAATCCTGACCATGTAACACCGATGGCGCTGACCGAGACAGCCAACAACTATCCGGCCGTGCAATATCTAGCGAAGACGGCGGCAAAGATGACAGTGATGACGAGGTGAGCCCACTCCAAGAACCGGCAGCCCTGAGCTCCCGCTCTCAGTTGCCTCCCTTCTCGAACCCACTTGTAGGTTCCAAGGGCTTCCAGATGGGGTCTTCCGTGACACTTGCCCCAGTTCCTCTATTATTTTTCCACCGCAGTTGCCGTTGCTGGACAACAGTCGGCGTTATTACACTACACTAGTACAGCACACCGGTGTGTTGGAGAACAAATCGCGTGGTGGCGGGTTTCACAAAACATTCATATTTACGCGATCTAACCCAAAAAAACCTCTTATGGGCAATTAAGCACCATATAAATGCAAATATTATCGTAACATAGCAATTGCTTGGGAGCTTATTGGCTCTCGCTCACAGGTCTACAAATACTGGCCACTCTTAATCTGTAGGTTGAACCTAGGAATTGAGTGTTCAACTTCACGTTCTTTTCATTAAAAGGCCTGTGCCAAAGGTGAATCTACTGGGGCTTCATTGTCTCAAGGTTACACATCTACCGGGTCTCCATTTGACTTTGTATTGTCTAAGAAGTCCACCCACACCTCCACTTCCACAAACTGCTGGGAGTTGCTTCGCTCTGCCTCACAGTCAGAATTCTCCTGCTTCACGATGCATCCATTGATGTGAAGGTCTGATTTTGGAGTTGAATCTTCATCTTCACATTTCACTTCTTCGCTCTTCACTGTCACTTCACATTTCACCTTTTCATATTTCACCTTTATACCTTTTAAAGTCTCCAAGCTGGGATAATCTTGTGGTTCCCTTATCATGAAGGATGGGAGCATTGCAGCACTTTGACTTTCACAAGCCGATTTCAGACTCCTCTCCTTGGGGATCTTCTGATGACTGTGTGTTCTCTGGTGTCTTTGAAGATTTGATGACCGTACAAATGCCTTCCCACACAGAGTGCACTTGAAGGGTTTCTCTCCTGTGTGTGTTCTCTGGTGATTTTGAAGAGCAGTAGAACCTGAAAATGCCTTCCCACACACACTGCACTTGAAGGGTTTCACTCCTGTGTGTGTTCTCTCGTGGCTCTGAAGAACTGATGACTGTATAAACGCCTTCTCACACAGTGTGCACTTGAAGGGTTTCTCTCCTGTGTGTGTTCTCAGGTGTATTTTTAGAGTAAATGCCTTTGAAAATGCCTTCCCACAAACACTGCACTTGAAAGGTTTCTCTCCCGTGTGTGTTCTCTGGTGGTTCTGAAGGCTTGATGACTGTGAAAATGCCTTCTCACACACAGTGCACTTAAAAGGTTTCTCTCCTGTATGTGTTCGCTGGTGTCTTTTAAGATGTGATGACTTTGCAAACGCTTTATCACACACAGTGCACCTGAAGAATTTCTCTCCTGTGTGTGTTCTCTGGTGTCGTTTAAGAGTAAATGCCTTTGAAAATTGTTTACCACAAACACTGCACTTGAAAGGTTTCTCTCCCGCGTGTGATCTCTGGTGGATTTGAAGACCTGATGACCATGCAAATGCCTTCTCACAGACAGTGCACTTGAAAGGTTTCTCTCCTGTGTGTGTTCTCTGGTGTTCTTTAAGATATGATGACACTGCAAACAGCTTCCCGCACAGAGTGCACCTGAAGGGTTTCTCTCCTGTGTGTGTTCTCTGGTGTCTTTTAAGGTGTGATGAATCTGAAAATGCATACCCACACACACTACACTTGAAGGGTTTCTCTCCCGTGTGTGTTCTCTGGTGTATTTTAAGATGTGATGACTCTGCAAACGCCTTCCTGCACACACTGCACTTGAAGGGTTTCTCTCCCGTGTGTGTTCTCTGGTGGCTCTGAAGAACTGATGACCATGCAAATGTCTTCTCACACACAGTGCACTTGAATGGTTTCTCTCCTGTGTGAGTTCTCTGGTGCTGTGTCAAATTTCCAGAATGATCCATGCTGTTTGCATACTGGTCGCATTGTTGACTTTTTATACCAAGCTGGGCTGCGTGCTTTTGCTTCATCAGACCAATTCTGCAGAGGAAGCATCAGCTGCGGACAGAAAAAAAACATCAATAACATCTACGTCATTGTGCAGTCACAGACGAATGCATATATACACAGTCACATATGACTTACACGTCTATACTTATTCATAAATTCATGAGAGTGAAAGAGATTCCCCAAAACATCACACGGACTGTTAAGGCACAAAATGGCAGGGCAAGTGGTCAGAAATATGGCTGGAAGCCTAAGCATCTTCAAAATGAACGTTTACCCAAAACTCCAAGCACACAATTTAGGCTATCTGGCTATGAAATAAATATTTATTTAAGGAAATTTCAGTTTACATAGCAATGGGTGTCCAAAATACTACTTATATTATGCATTTATGTGTAAATTAATGTTCAAATGCAAATTCGGTAAAGCCAGGCTAGATTTGCTTGAATGCTCAGATGAACATATCTAACTTCAGCTGCATATGTGCTGTGTTAATTTTATGACAGTTACCATGCTCATAAAAGTTCCAGAGGAAAACTAAAATAATCTATTGTTTTGATTTTACCTCTGTGTTCAAGAGTTAATATACTTTACAGAAAATACAAAACTGACACTTGTCACACACTAGCATGGTAAAACGGTGGTGGTGTGTCCAGAAACATGCCTGGCCGCCTTCATCTGCTCAGTATTAATGCTTTCTCACTTCACCAATGAATTAATTGAGGATCATTCAACATAGCGGAGGGCCACAATAAGTTCAGATATAACTTATCAATCATGTTTGCTATCAGCGATAATCAAAATCTAATTGTTGAGTTCATAATGCAGTGAAATAACTGCGCCACCGCTCCCCACATAAATAACTCTTACATCCACATCCATTGCACATGAATCAGTAACAAATATAATAAACAGCCACCATTCATCACTAATTGTAGTAACCTTTTCACAGTGCTCATGCCATGATCGGTATAATTTAATACCATTTAAGTGTGGATCACTTGTCATCATGTCATGGGAATGATCCAGGTGTCAAGGAATGACTGACTGAGATGATTACAGATGTGTAATGAGACCGCCATCTCCTGTATTATGTGGGGTGATATACAGTTATGGGTTGCCTAGGGGAAGGAGTACATCTAGGCCAAAGGTAAAAGGGAGGAGCCACCCGGGAAGCCTCTGGAACGCTCCCGAAGGTTCTATGAGGGGCTTGGCCAAAGGCGGGGTTTAGTCGCCGGCGAGCATATATAAGCAGGAGCTAGAGCAAGGCGCGAGGGCAGTGCCAGAAGATCAAGAAGAACTCCCCGTCACTGCTGCCCCGCCATCTCCATCGGCCACGTGGTGGCTCGACCTTCAACCGCTTCCTAGCGCGCCGTCAGCCAGCGGCGTGCTAGAGAGTGGGTGAGCGCTACGTGGCGCGGGGCAGCGAAGCCACTTGGGCGGTGTGTATCCGTAGTGCGAGTGTGTGAAGAGACAGGAGACAACCAACTGTACCAAATATTTTTTAAAGAAACGTTTAAACTTTTTATCATGTCGGAGCCACTCATTACAGATGCACCAGCTGTACTCCCTGCTGTCTTGCTGCGTTTTAGGCACCCAGCGTTCCACCCATGCATGTGAGTATCGCTCCTCTGACCTCATTGTTGTTGCAGAGCAAATACCTGCAACTGCCCGGCAGCTGGGGGGAGAGAGAGGTGGGGGCTAGACGACGGTGTACCGTAGTTCAGCTATTATCTGCGCAGTGCGCAATCTACCAGTGCTAAAACTGTACTTACTTATCTACCAGTTATGTTACTTATTTATTGGATATTTACTTTTGTTACTTATTTACTGTTTTAAGTTCACTCGTTTCCGGTTAGTTTGTTTTCTTTGTGTATTAATATGATGAAATTAAGCTGCGGTAATGACGTTAAATATATGAATGCATGCGGGGTATATGACGTTGCGGGCTATCTGAATTTTTTTTTACACAAAACGCTATTTTTGCGCGGTATATGCGTATGCAGGCTATATGCGGGAAAATAAGGTAAATAGCGTGACATGAGCAATGGAAACAATGGAAATGCAGAGAAAAAACAAGCTGAAATAAGTGTAAATTAAAGAGCAGCAGTACACACAGGTAAGATGAGAAGCAGGCTATAGTCTAGATTATAGACTGCCAGTACGCCGAATCAGTGACATAAGCATTGCTACAGTCGAGATTAAAAGCTGGCACTACGGGCAGCAGCTGAAAAAGCAGGATACAGTCGACATGAAAGGCTGGCAGTACACTGAGTGAGGTAAAAAAGCAGGCACCATATTATAGACTGGCATACACTCATAATGGCCAAAAGGCAAATTAGCAGTGTAGATAATAGAGCGCGAGTGCACTGACGTTAATTAATGAGCAGGCAGCAGGCCACAGCAGACTGCAGCGTAAAAAAAGACAGCAAAAAAAGGTAATATTTAGCAATCTAATAATGAGAAATAAGTTTTCTGCACGCAAACATTATTATTGTAATATCTGCCAACGTATTTGTTTAATAATAGTAAACAATAATACTACAATAATGCTATCAAAGCGCTGTAATAATATTAATATCTACGGACTTCATAGTAGTAACTGCACGCATCGTGTTGGGGGGGGGGGCGAAGAGGACATCACACTGTGAAGAAAGAGCCGCAGCGTTATGTGTATATTTATTGCATGTAAAATGCGTAAAATAAAATGTTCCCCATGAGCTCGACCGAACGCGCATCACTTGGCAGGATCAGTCCCCCCCACGCAATTGGCGTGAGTTGGCACGGCCGATGTCGCGCAATAAAGAATAAATATAGCAAAATCCCACTAAATCCCAAATTTAACTAATTTAAAGGTGACGGACGTGAAAAAGGAATAGCCTATTCCCACTGCGGGACTTAGGACGTGCCGGCTGGCAAAAAATGTTCTACGTATAGCCCACCGTTCGAGAGCCAAATCCCTCGCAAGCGTGCGCGGAGACTTTTATATATAAGAAAAAAAAATAGGCCTTAATTAAATAAAGAATGCAGTGATTTAGTTTCTACTGAAAATCCATACTCCTCTGCTGTAGTCGATGGACAGAAAATACAGCAGCCCCTTGCATATCACGGAGATTACGTTCTTCGAAAGTGCCGCGAGAAATTCTAAAAGCGAGTTCTTCAATACTTAAGCCTTACCTAATTAATGGCGTTAGGTAAACGTCAACTAAAATTTACAACATCCCAATTGAAATAAGTCCTGTACTGTATTCCAAATAAACTAAACAATTGAAATAAACACGGAGAAACCATATACATTGTATAAATCTATATAAAGCAGACTTTGCGTTTGTGTAGATATTTTTGTTAACCATATTGTGCCAACACACCCCAATCTTTCCATGCATACTCACAGGTGAGTTAGTGTGTTTTTCGCACTATTTTACACGCTTTTTATTAACTCACTGTCTGTTGTTGTTGTATCCTCAAATCTTCTAACTCAATTTTAACCCACTTCCCAATGTGGTATCGACTGCAAACTTGGTATACTTATGTCATACTGATGACAATACAATATTCTATCATAAAAAAATTAATGAAACATATATTTTAAAACATTTCTTTTTAAATGTTATGTTTCGGCTTGGGTCTAATTGTCCACGCTCAACTAGCGTTGGCTGTAAATCACCATAGTCCCTTACGTTATGGCAAGCTTCGGGGCCACATCCTGGAGTCGTGGAGTTCTTCCATTGCTAGTACAGTATATTTAATTAAAGCGTGTTTATTTTTTTTCTATATTACTTATTTAGATTACCTGCTCAACTTCAACACCTGAAACACCTGCACACTCCAACCCCCCGCCGCTGCGTCCAACTCCCCCCCTGCACTCCTCACCACTCCCCCTCTCTTTCTATTCACATGGTATAAAGCTCAGGGCATTCTCACTACTTCTGGTTTGCCATACATGGCTCACCTCTAACACACACTGCAATATTTAACAAAACAATTACTATTCAAAAATATATATCAATACTACCGACCTCCTTCTACACAAAATAGATGCTATACAACAGCTATGACTAAATGCATCAAGTCGACATTGCTTGCTAAGGAATAACAAGCATGCAAAAACACACACTCACTTTAAACTCATTATGTGTGCACACACCACCACACACATGCTATTCATACCCACTTCAAGCACTACAAACAATTACTCCTTCCAACAACTTACAGGCTTATACCTCAATCCTTTGCGGCTAGGTCTTCACATTCATACAACGATTACAAATTCGAATATCATTTCATTAACAAACTCGATATAGTATTCAGTAACATACTCACTATTTACTATTTTTTTTGCTCATTAACTTTTACCTCCACTTATAATTTTCCTTGCGGAAAACGTGCGCTTCTCTTCATCAAAAGCGATTACAAAAATTTACGTGATTCGTACAAGTGCTGCAATGGCTGCACCTGGAGCTAATGATACTCTTAAACACCAAGACGTAAGACGGCATGCTGCCAGTGCTGCGATGGCTGTACCTACTCATTCCAACATCTGGATACATGCCTACATTTAATGTGCAGGGCCAGGTACATAATCGCATTGGCAGTCTGCTGCCACAACCTAATGCCCTACCTACATTACCACAGATCTACTTGCATGTTTGACAATACTAGACAGTGACTTTACCGAAAGAACCAAGAATATGAATCCCTTCAGTCACGAAAGCTTTAAATAAAAAAATACTAGACAGGCTCACCAGCATTGCAATGATGTCATCAAAACCAAGATGCAAGTCCTATTGCAAGTCACGCTCCATAAGCAAAACTCTCATGTTCACAGTTTGAAGCGTACTATAGAGAAGAGTGCTTCATAGTACAATGTCATTAATGCAGACTAAACTCCACATGGTCAACATGCGTGCCGCTTAAAAACATTCACAACATCTGAAGTCGCTGTCATTCTGACTGCTGAGCAACATGGCACTCGAGGAATCGTCTTGGAACTGAGAAACAATACCCTACACAGAATTGAAACACACGGACGAAATGATGCTCTTCAATGTCCACGGATTTTCTAGCAAGGTGATGATGGCTACAATTTCGTACTTTGCCAAACTGACCCAGCAACAGGCTTGTCGGCACAAAAGATTTCCGCCATGGACTTCTTTGCTTTCCAGATCATGGTGCGAAACAGCAGCTTCAATCTCTTCTTGAGATGCAAAGAGCTATTCCACCAATTTTCTGTCGACATGTATGCCAAAATTTAAGCTTCATTATTAAACCCACTAGATGGCAAAACATCCAAAATTTTTATCCTGAAGCTCTCCGAGGGTAACGAATTGAAAAGCTGTGCTTATTATGAAAAACAAGCCCTGCTATTGTATAACACAACCAAAAAAAGTGACAATTACACACATTTACAAACTTCATTGGCAGAATTAAATGTTCTAATAAAGCCAGCATGGCAAGACATTACACTTAATGTTTGATTACTGAGACCTGTGCAAAGCCGGGTAACTTAGCAAGTACTGAATACATACTATACTTCCGATGTTGTTTGTGCATTAGTGGGGAGCGGTAGTGCAACGGTTAACGTGCTGCGCTATAAACATAGTGAGCCTTATAATATTCCCACAGAACCAAGCCACAACATTTGGCTGTCGCCTGGTTGTAATTACTGGCTTAACGTCGTACTCAGATTGTAAATGTTGTGGCTTGGCTCTCCAACACACACCCAACCAGTATGCTGTACTAATGACGAATTGGCCACGTTCTGTTTACATGACAAACCCTTCGCAATTGGCAGTGTCGGGTGGTGGCCGGTTTAACGACACATGTATATATTTACGCGATCTAACACTAACCTGTATTACTGCTGTATATTTGTAGTTTGCGTGTCTCTCTCCCCGTGGTCGCGTGGATTTTCTTCTGGGTCCTCCGGTTTTTCCCTGCACATTTAGAGTCAACATCACCACGCGTTTAGAGTATTTGACCGATACACATTTCCACACGTTGAGATAAGCCACTTTGTTGTGGGCAGGTCGCTTCTGAATAAGAGCGGTACAGCTCAAGTGGGCTATGCCTGCTGAAATGAAAAAAAAACTGTATAAATATTTAAAATAAACACATTTTCAAAGTAGTGAGCCAGGTGAAGACAAATTAAACTTAAGCAGAGAATTAAAGCAAATACAATCAGGCGAGGGCAGGAGGCAAGGCTCCGTATGGCTAGGCCCCGCGTTGTAATGCTCCAACCTGGACATCGATTCCATACTTGCTGATACTCAATTGATATCCCTACGAGAGAGAGAGAGGAGCGAGGCTCTACCTGGGTAAACAACAACAACAACCACCACAACAACAACCACCACGATGTGAACTTCTCACCTCGGATCTCAATGAGCGCGCGAGCTAGGCGGCAGCTTCCTGGTATCTCGTGACGTCACGCGGCAGCAGGAGGTGACATGACGTCACTTGCGGGTTCAACACACAATCCCCTCTCCCAATAAGCAGCGGCGTAACAGGCCCATGTCGTTAATTCTAGATTTGAAGTTTTCGTGACTGCAAGGATTCATACTCTTTGGTTTTTTTCGATAAAGTTACGTAGGTAAAAAAATTAAAATAAATTAAATCACGACGTTTCGGAGGCAACACAAGCTTCCGTATTCAGGTGGAACCGTCACACTTCAAAACAGCAATTTTGCTGTAAAATTGTTTTGCTGTGGTTTTCACACCTGACGACGTTTCGATTGCAACACAAGCAATCATCATCAGGTGTGAAAACCACAGCAAGAAATTGCTTTGCTGTGGTTTTCACACCTGATGATGATTGCTTGTGTTGCAATCGAAACGTCGTGAGAATTTTATTGTTTTATTTTTATTATTTTATTATTTTCCTTCTACGTGACTTTACCAAAAGAACCAAGAATATGAATTCCTGCAGTCACGAAAGCTTTAAATCTTAATTTAAATAACTTTAACCGTTCAGATAGCTGGTGTTCTTTTAATGTTACGCTGATGTTGCGTCCCGTCTGTCCAATATAGTATCTCGCACATAAACAATTAATTCGATATACACCTTCTGTTGATAATTTAGGCAATTCGTCTTTAGTGCCAGATACCAATTTTTTAATTTTGTGTACTGTATCAAATCTTACTTTAATGTTTTGCTTCTGCAAAACCCTGGCTAATTTGTCAGTTACAGCACATGCTATATTGGACAGACAGGACGCAACATCAGCGTAAGACTAAAAGAACACCAAAGAAACATTAAATTTTCTCAAACACAACTGTCGGCAGTGGCAGAGCATGCTTGTCAACAAGGACACTCAATTGATTTTGATAACGTTGAAGTGTTGTGTAAAACTAATTATTACTGGCCAAGGCTAATTATAAAATCCATTGAAATTGAGAGAAACTGAAATAACTTCAATCGCTCTGACAGCTACAGAATTAGTGCGGCCTGGAAGCATATTATTAAATAAATACAATTACAATTCCTTATAAGGAAAACAAATATCAATGAATAACAATTGAATGATTACCAATCTATATAATTACAATGCCCTCCCCCTCTTTGCCCCGAATCATTGCACCAGATTGAATTAAATGATGACGTCACCCTACTGCTCTATTTAAGACCGGAAGCAACAAGAGAGCTCCACCATTCTTGCCCGATGAAGCTGATTGTAATCTTCTCTTTCTTTTCTTCTTTCTTTCTTTCTTCTTCTCTTTCTTCTTCTCTTTCATATATATAAAAGTCTCCGTGCACGCGGGCTTGCGGGGGATTTGGCTCTCAGACGGTGGGTTTTAAATAGAAAAAAATTTGCCAGCCGGAACGCCCTAAGCCCTGCGGTGGGAATAGGCTATTCCGTTTTCACGTCCGTAAACTTTAAAGTCGTTTAATTAACGATTGTGTGGCATTCTTATTTTAATTATTTACTTATTGCGCAACATCGACCATACCAACTCACGACAATTGCCTGGGGGGGCGGACCCTGCCAAGTGATGCGCGTTCGGTCGAGCTCACGGGAGACATTTTATTTTACGCGTTTAACATGAAATAAATATACATATCACCCTGCGGATTTTTCTTCACAGTCTCATGTCCTCTTCACCCCCCCCCCCCCCCCCCCCCAACACGATGCGTGCAGTTACTGCTATAAAGTTCTGGCAATGTCTCGCCTCCTCCGGCTTGCCAATCTAGGCGAGGCCACGGGCTCTGCACGGGACGAGGCGTCACCACGCCAATATAAAGTACAATTTTATTGAATCTTTCGCTAATAACTCAGGTTTATTGTTTACTATTATTAAACAAATAAGTTTACAAATATTACTAACATAGTTTATGCAGAGAACAACTCTACTTCATTGTTTACTATAATCAAACTAATATGTTGCCTAATATTACAATCATAATGTTTGTGTGCAGAAAACTACATTTTCATTCTTAGGTTGCTAAATATTTCCCTTTTTGTGTGCCTTTTTACGACGCTGCGACGGTGTACTGCCATTCTGTGCTGTCGACTGCTGATTCATTAACGTCCGTGCACTGCCACTATTATCTACACTGTTAATTTTGCTTTTACCCATTATGAGTGAATGCCAGTCTATAATCTGTTGCCTGCTTCTTTACCTCACTAAGTGTACTGCCAGCCTTTCATGTCGACTGTATCCTGCTTTTTCAGCTGCTGCCTGTATTGTCAGCTTTTTATCGCCACTGTAGCAATGCTTATGTCATTGAGTCGGCGTACTGCCAGTCTATAATCTATACTATAGCCTGCTTCTCAACGTACCTGTGCGTACTGCTGCTATTTAATATACACTTATTTCAGATTATTTCTACTATGCATTTCTATTGTTTCGATTGATCATGTCCTGCAATTTACTGATACGTAGTACTGCGATGCTGATAGCTGTGCCATCATCGGGGATTGCTGTGCACGTCGATGTGTGTGTGAGAGTCGATGTGTGTGTTTCAGTCCATATGTGTGTGCGTGTTAGTCGATGTGTGTGCATGGCTCCATGTCTGTGTAAGTCAATGTGCGTTTGTGTGTCTATGTGTGTCAGTCAGTGTGTGTGTGTACGTCCATGTGTATGTATGTGTCAGTCCATATGTGTGTGTGTGTTAGTCTACATGTGTGTATAAGTCCATACATGTGTGCGTGTCATTCGATGTGTGTGTGTAAGTCAATGCATTTGTGACTTGATATATGTGTGTTACTGCATGCGTCTTTATTTAAAGTATATGTCTGTGTATGAGAGTCCATGTGTGTGTACGCCAATGTGTGTCAGTCTATGTATGTGTGTGTGAGTCTATGTGTGTGTGTGAGAGTTGCTGTGTGTACGTCGATATGTGTGTGTGTGACACCATGTGTGTGTATATCTCAAGTGTATGTGTGTCAGTCCATGTGCATGTGTGTTAGTCGCTGTGTGTGCGTGGCTCCATGTTAGTTAGTGTAAGTCCATTTCTTTGCGTGTCTGTTGGTCCTTGTGTGCGTCTTAGTCCATGTGTGTGCTTTATTGACCTGGTCAAGGCCTATGATACCATCAGTAGGCCTAGCCTCTGGGTTGTTCTTCGTGCTTTCGGAATCCCTGACCCTCTGCTCACGATCCTTAAGGACCTTCATGATGGTGAGCGGCCCCGTGTCAAACTACGTGGCCGTGAGTCAGAGACATTCCCTTTACACCTTCGGGTGCAACAGGGATGTCTGGCTCCCGCATTATTTTACATATATTTTTACCACGTACTTCAGAGGAATTACCATCTGCTACAGATACAATTGTAATGCGGGCATAAGCGACCTTCCGGATGTGACGTCACGGGGGGGTGGAGTCATGTCACGTGGGAGGAAGGTTCAGGTCCTTAAAGGTGTAAACCGGAAGGAGAAGGCAGTCGGGGTGTGAATGGAAAAGAGTGGGGCCACGCGGGCGAACGAGAGGAGGGGGGCACCGTCGGCCATCGGGAGCCAACCCCGGGGGGAGTAGAGAGCTACTGGGTGGAGTGAAGCTGCAGAGAAGTATAGCCAGTAAGGCTGTGGGTTAGAGGCAGCGGTGTGGCTGCCAGGAGTTGCAGGAGCAACCAAGAGGAGACAGCACGAGGCTGTCAGAGCTGCGGAGTGGCTAGGAGAGAAAGAAGAGCTGCAGCAAGGACAGCCAGGGGGGCTGTGTTAGAATAACAGCAGCGGAGCTGCTGTGGTGCTACGAGAGCGACAAGGAACAGCAGCGGGGCTGCTGATGGTGGCTGGAGCGACATCGGAGCCAGCACTGTGGGATTTACCAAATAGGAGACAGCCGTGTGGGAAATACAGTACGAACCAAATAAAGGACACTGAGCCAGACATCGTGGTCAAGTCTTTTATTACACTGGTGTCAGAAGTGAAACGGCATGTCGAAACAAGTAAGGAAGAAAATTACTCCGGCGCCAGCATCAGCTTCTTCGTCCGACGACGACGAATTCCCTCCAACCATGGATCCTGCTGGGGTGGTGGAGGAGAGCCCTGCTGAAGCGAGCACGGGGACGGGGGTGGAAGATGTTGGCGCGATGGCGGGTCCGTCAACATCATCGGACGCTGATCGAAGATGGCAACAGATGGCGGAACAACTGGAGGCACTCAAGGACGTCCTGGCGCAACTTTGTCATCTCGTCACGCCAAGGACGATGGAGGAAGCGGAAGGTGCTCCACGGGCCGCCATGTTGCCTGCCCTGCCGCCGCCATTGACCACGCGGCAAGAAGCCGCCATCTTGCGTGCTCCGCGGCGCCAAACCCCCATCTTGGCCACGCCGCAGGCCGACGCCATTTTGAATTTGCATCCTGAACAACCACCATTGGAGGACGGCGTGAAGAGGAGTCGGAGTCGCCACCTTACCACAGTTAAAGAATTCTCCATCGGGGGCGATTGGAGCGCTTTCGCCTGCCGATTCTTGGCAGCGGTTCGTTCAGCAAGATGGTCCGATGCGGAGGCTTTGGAGGTGTTGCCAACTCTGCTGGACGACGAATCTGTTCGGTTTTTCCGTTCTATAACGACCGATAAGAAGAAGACCCTATGTGGAGTTTTTGAAGAAATGGCCGACGCTTATGAGCCACCTGACGACGCGCATCGGCGATTCGCTCAACGACAACGAGCACCTGAGGAATCGCCCGTGGCGTTCAGGGGTGCGGTGCTGGAGCTGGCCATGGCAGCCTATCCTGAGACGCCACAGGACCTGCTCGAGCCTCTCATATTAGGTAAAATGCTGGAATTGTCTCGGGATCTGGGGATCCCCATGCCTGTGTGTGGGCATGAGAAACTTACTTCTCGGGCGGCAGCAAAGTGTTTGGATGTGCAAATTAATCTCCGTCGCTGGAAGCAAGTGGCGGCGTGGACGGGGGGGCCTGTCAAAGAGGGGGGCACGCTGGGGTGGGACCCTACGAAGGCGGTCTACGTTCCGGAGGAGCGGGGCCCTCAGGAGCTGACGGCCGCCTCCGCTCCATGGCCGGGGCCGCGCGCTACGCTACCGGGACGGAGCCGTCGGGATGCAAGGCCTGCGCTTCGGCGCAACGATGCCGACTGCTTCCGCTGCGGGCGGAGGGGCCACTACGCAAAGGATTGCTGGGCCCGCTTCCCGGGTCCGCCGCAGCAGGAGGCCACAACACCGGACAAGCCGACCAAAGAACCTCCGAAACAGGCATGTCGGCACGCACCAGACACCCGGCAAGGCTTTGCATCTCACCCACCACCTTCGTTGCGCGATCCTGGTGTTGTTGTTAAAGAAGGGCCATCGACGGGGCCTTGTCGCTCGGTGACGCAGTGGCGCAAATTGGCACGGAGAGTCGTCGCGGCCGCTACGGGGTCGTCCACTGTACCGGGGTCTATACAAGGGGTGGACGTGCGCATTTTGGTCGACTCCGGAGCGTCTGGGACTATTATATCGGATGTCATTTTCCTTCTGTTGGGCATTCCGCCGGGGGCTGTGCGTCCGGTTTATGGGTCGTGCGTCGCTGCGAACGGGGGTAGCATGGGTATCGTGGGCCAGGTGGATGCTAAGATATCTATTGGGGATGTGTCGGCTTCGGGCGTTGTGTTAATATCTAGATCTTTGGCGGTTCCTTGCTTACTAGGAACCGATTTTTTGGCTAAGATGCCCATTTTGATAAAAATCAATGAGAATTGTATTGAATTGCCGGGGGGCCGTCAAATCTCGTTTCTGCCGTCGCCCTGGGGGCGACCTGCTTCAGCCGTACAAGTGCAGGCGCTGTCCGTGGCATCTGTGGACATCCCACCTGGTTCACAGATGCTTATACCCTTGCGGTATCGGAAGCCCTTGCCTGATCGGCTGCGTGCAGTAGGGGTCCTGTTGTCACCGTCCGCCACGATAACAACCAGGTTGGCGTTAGTTGGGGCACAGACCATCGTCCGGCCGGATCAATTACCGTTTTTACAGGTGCTCAATGCGGGGGTGGAAAACGTCCGCGTCCCGGCCGGTACGGTTGTGGCACATGCCACTACGGCGTTTGCGACGCACGATTGTCCGCATAGCCGGGGAGTGGTTGCTGGTGTTTTCGAGCCAAGGGGTTCGGATAATCGTTGGATTGCTGACTTATGTGACGAAAATTCTTCCCTGTCCATGGAGCAACGTGGTGCTCTGCGTAAATTTTGTTGACGTATTCGGATGTGTTCAGCTCCGATGATTTGGATTTGGGCCGCACATCGTTGCTTTCCCATCATTGATACGGGCGACGCTGCCCCTATTCGGTTAAATTCGCATCGGATGAGTCCTGCAGAGCGAGAACACGTTCGGGGGGCAGTGGAAGACATGTTAGCTGCGGACATTATATCGCCATCTAACAGCCCATGGGGCGCTCCTGTCGTCTTGGTTAAGAAAAAGGATGGCAATTTGAGATTTTGTGTGGATTTCCGAAAATTGAATAAGATATCGGTGGCAGATGCGTACCCCCTGCCGCGTATGGACGACACCCTTGACGCATTGTCGGGGGCTAAGTTCTTTTCTACGCTGGACCTCTCTTCGGGATTTTGGCAGCTTCCCCTTGACGAGTCCTCACGGGAGAAAACCGCATTCCGTACGCCTCAGGGGTTATTTCAATTCAACTGTCTTCCGATGGGATTGAATGCGGCCCCTGCTACATTTCAAAGATTGATGGAGCTCGTTTTGACGGGGTTGCAGTGGGAGACGTGTCTTATATATTTGGACGATATTATTGTCTTCAGCCGCACATTTGAGGAACATTTAACGCGGCTGGAGACAGTGTTCACGAGGATGCGCTCTGCGAATTTGAAATTCAAACCAAAGAAATGTCACCTACTGCAACGGTCCGTCCGTTATTTGGGCCACATTGTGAGTGCTGAGGGGGTGTCCACGGATCCGGAAAAGACGGCGTGCGTCCGGGATTGGCCGACTCCGGCCACCGTGGGGGATGTTCGGCGGTTTTTGGGATTTTCCTCGTATTACCGAAGATTTGTGCCGGGTTTTGCGACGATTGCGAGGCCCTTGCATCTCCTTACGGGTAAAGGACGCAAATTTGTTTGGGGACAGCCGGAAGAGGCGGCCTTTCGGAGTCTGCGTGATCTATTGGCTACGGCCCCAACGTTGGACTATCCCGATTTTGATCGCCCGTTCATTCTTGATACGGACGCGAGTGACACAGGTATTGGGGCAGTATTATCACAGTCTAAAGGGGGTGTAGAGCGCGTCGTGGCGTATGGTAGCCGAGTCTTGTCTCCTGCGGAAACACGCTACTGTGTCACTCGCAGAGAACTTTTGGCGGTTGTTTTTTTCCTACGGCAATTTCGACCGTACCTCTACGGTCGTTCTTTTATTGTGCGTACGGATCATGCGGCCTTGCAATATGCACTTAAAATGGACCAGCCATCTGGACAGTTGGCACGTTGGTTGGACACGCTACAGGAATTTTCCTTCCAAATTCAACATCGGAAGGGAGTGCGCCATGCGAACGCTGACGCACTTTCCAGATTACCAGGGCGCGCCCCTTGTAAATGTGCGTCGGGGACGCATAGGTGTTCGCCGATTCTAAACCCCCCTCAGCCGCTTACGTTGGCCGTCGAGAAGTCGGATACTCCGATGGAACCGGGACCGACTGACGGGGTTTTGAATCTGCCGCGGTCTGTCTGGATTCGGGAACAGATGATGGACGAATCGTTGTTGTCCTTGCGGAAGCGGTCTACGAGGGACAATGGGAGTCCGAGTACGGCTGTGGGGCCACAAACCGCTCTCCGGGATGGTCTACTTATGTGGCGGGAGGGGTTCCAGGAACGCTGGCGTCTGGTGGTACCAACGTCCTTGCGATTCGAGTTGATTAGAACCCTCCATTGTGACACACTCTTACATTTAGGGGTGCAGAAGACTTTGTTGACGTTGCAACGTCATTATTTTTGGCACGGCATGGCAACAGATGTCATAGGGCACGTACGCGCGTGCCCTGAGTGCGCCCGACGTAAGCCGCTTAAACGTCCCTACGTGCCGCCTCTCCAGTCGATTCAGGTGTCTCGAGTCAATGAATTGGTGGCGCTGGACATATTGGGACCCTTCCCAACGTCGGCGAGGGGTAATAAATATTTGCTGGTTGGGGTTGAGTACCTCTCCCGTTGGCCGATGGCCTGGCCGTTGCCCGATCAATCGGCCGCGGCCATTACCGACGCCTTTTTGTTTGGGTACATTATGGACAAGGGGGCGCCTGAGAGACTCCTCACGGACCAGGGCCGGAATTTCTCTTCTAAATTATTGGCGGAAGTGTGCGCGAGCCTTGGGACTAAGAAAGTACGGACATCCCCATACCATCCGCAGACGGATGGTATGGTTGAACGGCTGAACAGGACATTGTCTGCCATGCTTTGCCATACTGTGAGTGAACAACAATCAGATTGGGATCTGCACATCCCCGGAGTGCTTTCGGCGTACAGGATGACGCCTCATGCTGCGACAGGGTATTCGCCGTTTTACCTTTATGTATGGTCGGGAAAACGTGCCGCCGGTGGATGTGCAATTGGGAACTGGGTTGAAGGGACCTCGTAGACCACTCCCTGAATACATTCAGGACACGGTCCGACAGGTCACAGAGGCGCGGGAAAATGCCCGCATGGCTACGGCCAAAGCCCAGGCCCGGAACGAGCGGTATGCTCGACGGTCCGAGGGGGAGTGCCCCTGGAAGGTTGGGGACCTGGCCTGGCTCCATTGTCCGCAGGTACGGCCGGGAACCTCTCCGAAACTGCACAAGCCTTGGCATGGTCCCGTACGCCTCATTGAGGTTCCCAACCCACAGTCAGCACGCGTTCAGATTGGATCTCGCCGCTGGGTTGTGCATACGTCGCGATTGAAACCATATGTTGCTCCCCTACATGATTCGTCATCTCCCAATGTTGCCTTGCCGGGGTCTGTTGCTGCTGACTCTCCCCTGCCTGCGTCCATTGATCTTGCTAGAGCACCTGTCGTACCTGTTCCAGACAGGCCGACCGTGACACCGCGGGGGACGAGGGGCCCCGCTCGGAGGGCGCCTGCCAGGTCTGCGGGACCCTCGAGCCCTGCAGCCCTTCCGACCCCGCTGCAGGCACAGTCGCGGGACACGGCCAAGACTAATTCTTCAGGGACACGGGACGTTGGTGGACTTCCAGCCGCGACAGGGGAATTACCCCCTGTCATTCTTCGAGTTCCATCGCGTTCCCGTTCTGCAAGTGGGCCGCCGACCGTCCGGGACGGGCCGGCGTCCCGCACACGTTCCAAATCGCTTACGTTTCGTTGATTGTATGTTGTGTTATTGTTCTTGTTCTTACCGCTGTATTTATTGCATGCTTCTCGTACGTTCGTTGATGTTACTTGTGTTGTTGTTCTTGTTATATTGCATGCTTAGTGTCCTTTAAGGGGGAAGGTCGTTCGCCGCATTACGGTTTGGTATTGTTCAGCCGAGGTCGGCTGGGATTTTCTCTACGGGGGAGGGTGGTGTAATGCGGGCGTACGCGACCTTCCGGATGTGACGTCACGGGGGGGTGGAGTCATGTCACGTGGGAGGAAGGTTCAGGTCCTTAAAGGGGTAAACCGGAAGGAGAAGGCAGTCGGGGTGTGAATGGAAAAGAGTGGGGCCACGCGGGCGAACGAGAGGAGGGGGGCACCGTCGGCCATCGGGAGCCAACCCCGGGGGGAGTAGAGAGCTACTGGGTGGAGTGAAGCTGCAGAGAAGTATAGCCAGTAAGGCTGTGGGTTAGAGGCAGCGGTGTGGCTGCCAGGAGTTGCAGGAGCAACCAAGAGGAGACAGCACGAGGCTGTCAGAGCTGCGGAGTGGCTAGGAGAGAAAGAAGAGCTGCAGCAAGGACAGCCAGGGGGGCTGTGTGAGAATAACAGCAGCGGAGCTGCTGTGGTGCTACGAGAGCGACAAGGAACAGCAGCGGGGCTGCTGATGGTGGCTGGAGCGACATCGGAGCCAGCACTGTGGGATTTACCAAATAGGAGACAGCCGTGTGGGAAATACAGTACGAACCAAATAAAGGACACTGAGCCAGACATCGTGGTCAAGTCTTTTATTACACAATGAGAGGCTGATCGATGCCCGGGTGCAGTCAAGGGATGGCTCCCTATTGCTCAATCACGTTATGTATGCCAATTATCTGCTAATTGCTGCTCACTCGGAGGAGTTCGAGGTGCTGCTGCTGAACCTGGAGCTTGCCACCAACAGGTGGGGCCTTACCATCAGCCCCACCAAAACTAAGCACGTGCCTGGCTATTTTATACCATCGGACATTTCACCCCCACAACTCCCAATTGGTGATGGGGCTTTTGTGGAGACAGTGGACAGTTTCCCATACCTTGCCAGTGTGCTAATGACCGGCTCCGGTTTAACAGCAAAGGTCTTATTCCAAATAAGTCGAGCTGCATTATCTTTGCATTGGCTGCGTAACGCTGTGTGGAAGCTACCTGCTCTATCACTCCGTACGAAGCTTCAGGTCTTCTCGGCCACCACGGTCATTCCCTCCAAACTCTATGCTTGCGAAACTTGGACCTCCCTAATGGAACATCTTCGCCGGTTAGAAACATTTAGGATGGCCTGCCTACGATCCATCCTGGGTTTAACCTGGCTGCATTGTGTGAGGAGCTCACAAATCCTTGAAAGATGTGGACCAAGTCCCATCGGTGACCTCCGGCAGGCAAGGCTGCGTTGCTTGAGTCATGTAGCCTGCATGGCCAGCCACCACATGCCTAAACAGCTTTTGTTCGGCCGGATCCAGGGGGCTGGAGAAGACATGGAGTTATGTGGTACAGGAGGATTTGTAGCTGAGTCCACTTGCGGATGACTGCTACCAGCTGTGTCAAGATCGGCCTCTGTGGAGGAGGCTCCTGAAGGACGCTACTGGGCAGTTGGAGGCAGTCACCCTCCAACAACAACGGAGGGCGGAGGAGCGACGCTCACAACAATGAGCGGAGCGCCGCGTGGCTAAAGCACAGAAAGTTGCCACAGTAGGGGCCACAGGTGGTGCATCAGCCAGTCGTCTCAGTCAGTCGACCTGTGCCATCTGGGTTTGCTCCGTGACCTGCCAGCAGGCATTCGACACTTCACGTGGCCTCAAGGTGCACATGAATATGCTAAATTCCTCTTCATATGCACATTCTTTTTGTTAAGGCGCTCTTCCACCTCCAACCTAGCTTATATATACGCTCCTAGCTTGGTAGTGTCTCATTCTTCACCTGAAGACGGCTGCTTGCGTTGTAGCCGAAACGTCGTGAGAATTATTTTATTTTATAATGTTTTATTTTTATTATTTTATTACTTCCCTTCTACGTGACTTTACCGAAAGAACCAAGAAGATGAATCCCTGCAGTCACGAAAGCTTTAAATCGAAATTCAATTGGGAGTTGTGGAGGTGAAATGTCCGATGGTATAAAATAGCCAGGCAGGTGCTTAGTTTTGGTGGGGCTGATGGTAAGGCCCCACCTGTTGGTGGCAAGCTCCAGGTTCAGCAGCAGCACCTCGAACTCCTCCGAGTGAGCAGCAATTAGCAGATAATTGGCATACATAACGTGGTTGAGCAATAGGGAGCCATCCCTTGACTGCACCCGGGCATCGATCAGCCTCTCATTGTATCTGTAGCAGATGGTAATTCCTCTGAAGTACGTGGTAAAAATATATGTAAAATAATGCGGGAGCCAGACATCCCTGTTGCACCCGAAGGTGTAAAGGGAATGTCTCTGACTCACGGCCACGTAGTTTGACACGGGGCCGCTCACCATCATGAAGGTCCTTAAGGATTGTGAGCAGAGAGTCAGGGACTCCGAAAGCACGAAGAACAACCCAGAGGCTAGGCCTACTGATGGTATCATAGGCCTTGACCAGGTCAATAAAGCACACACATGGACTAAGACGCACACAAGGACCAACAGACACGCAAAGAAATGGACTTACACTAACTAACATGGAGCCACCCACACACAGCGACTAACACACATGCACATGGACTGACACACATACACTTGAGATATACAACAACCGCCATTCGCCACTAAGTAGCTGTGACATCACCACGATGCTTGTGCCAGGCCAAGTGCACCTTGAGGCCAAGTAAAGTGTCGAACGCCCGCTGGCAGGAGGTCACGGGGCAGACCCAGATGGCACAGGTCGACTGACTGAGACGACTGGCTGATGCACCACCTGTGCCCCCTACTGTGGCAACTTGCTGTGCTTTAGCCACCCGGCGCTCCGCTCGTTGTTGTGAGCGTCACTCCTCCGCCCTCCGTTGTTGTTGGAGAGCGACTGCCTCCAACTGCCCAGTAGCGTCCTTCAGGAGGCTCCTCCACAGAGGCCGATCTTGACACGGCTGGTAGCCGTCATCGGCAAGTCGACTCAGCTCCTCGCCTTCCTGTACCACATCAATTCATGTCTTCTCTAGCCCGTGCCAGGCCGTTTAGCCCTCTAGATCCGGCCGAACAAAAGATGTTTAGGCATGCGGTGTCTGGCCATGTGGGCTACATGACTCAGGCAACACAGCCTTACCTGGCGGAGGAGCTCACCGATGGGACTTTGTCCACATCTTTCAAGGATTTGTGAGCTCCTCACACAATGCAGCCTGGTTAAATCCAGGATGGATCGTAGGCAGGCCATCCTAAATGTTTATAACTGGCAAAGATGTTCCATTAGGGGGGCACAAGCGTTGCGGAAGGGAGGGAATGACCGTGGCCGAGAAGACCTGAAGCTTCGTACGGAGTGATAGATCAGGTAGCTTCCACACAGTTTTACGCAACCAATGAAAAGATAATGTGGCTCGACTGATTTGGAGTGAGACCTCTGCTTTTAAACCGGAACTGGTCATTAGCACACTGGCAAGGTATGGGAAACTCTCCACTGTCTCCACAACTGCCCCATCACCAATTGGGAGTTGTGGGGGTGAAGTGTCCGATGGTAGAAAATACCCAGGCAGGTGCTTAGTTTTGGTGGGGCTGATGCTAAGGCCTCACCTCTTGGTGGCAAGCTTTAGGTTCAGCAGCAGCACCTCGAACTCCTCCTCCGAGTGAGCAGCAATTAGCAGATCATCGGCATACATAACGTGGTTGAGCAATAGGGAGCCATCCCTTAACCGCATCCGGGCATCGTTCAGCCTCCCATTGTATCTGTACCAGATGGAAATTCTAGCGGTACATTCATTGAAGGCTTCACGAACTACGTGGTCCAAATATATGTAAAACTAGCGGTTAGTACCCGGCGTTGCCCGGGCAAAAAAGGCAGCCACACATGTAGTTACACACGCAAATCGACTAACACGCACACATAGAGTTACACGCACAAATCGACTCACACATACATACATAAACTGAACAACAACATCCGCCATTCGCCACTAAGTGGCGGTGACGTCACGACAACGCTTGTGCCAAGCTATGTGCACCTTGAGGCCACGTGAAGTGTCGAATGCCTGCTGGCAGGAGGTCACGGAGCAAACCCAGATGGCACAGGTCGACTGACTGAGACGACTGGCTGATGCACCACCTGTGGCCCCTACTGTGGCAACTTTCTGTGCTTTAGCCACGCGGCGCTCCGCTCATTGTTGTGAGCGTCGCTCCTCCGCCCTCCGTTGTTGTTGGAGGGTGACTGCCTCCAACTGCCCAGTAGCGTCCTTCAGGAGCCTCCTCCACAGAGGCTGATCTTGACACAGCTGGTAGCAGTCATCCGCAAGTGGACTCAGCTACAAATCCTCCTGTACCACATAACTCCATGTCTTCTCCAGCCCCCTGGATCCGGCCGAACAAAAGCTGTTTAGGCATGTGGTGGCTGGCCATGCGGGCTACATGACTCAAGCAACGCAGCCTTGCCTGCCGGAGGTCACCGATGGGACTTGGTCCACATCTTTCAAGGATTTGTGAGCTCCTCACATAATGCAGCCAGGTTAAACCCAGGATGGATCGTAGGCAGGCCATCCTAAATGTTTCTAACCGGCGAAGATGTTCCATTAGGGGGGTCCAAGTTTCGCAAGCATAGAGTTTGGAGGGAATGACCGTGGTGGCCGAGAAGACCTGAAGCTTCGTACGGAGTGATAGAGCAGGTAGCTTCCACACAGCGTTACGCAGCCAATGCAAAGATAATGCAGCTCGACTTATTTGGAGTAAGACCTTTGCTGTTAAACCGGAGCCGGTCATTAGCACACTGGCAAGGTATGGGAAACTGTCCACTGTCTCCACAACAGCCCCATCACCAATTGGGAGTTGTGGGGGTGAAATGTCCGATGGTATAAAATAGCCAGGCAGGTGCTTAGTTTTGGTGGGGCTGATGGTAAGGCCCCACCTGTTGGTGGCAAGCTCCAGGTTCAGCAGCAGCACCTCGAACTCCTCCGAGTGAGCAGCAATTAGCAGATAATTGGCATACATAACGTGGTTGAGCAATAGGGAGCCATCCCTTGACTGCACCCGGGCATCGATCAGCCTCTCATTGTATCTGTAGCAGATGGTAATTCCTCTGAAGTACGTGGTAAAAATATATGTAAAATAATGCGGGAGCCAGACATCCCTGTTGCACCCGAAGGTGTAAAGGGAATGTCTCTGACTCACGGCCACGTAGTTTGACACGGGGCCGCTCACCATCATGAAGGTTCTTAACGATCGTGAGCAGAGGGTCAGGGACTCCGAAAGGATGAAGAACAACCCAGAGGCTAGGCCTACTGATGGTATCATAGGCCTTGACCAGGTCAATAAAGCACACACATGGACTAAGACGCACACAAGGACCAACAGACACGCAAAGAAATGGACTTACACTAACTAACATGGAGCCACGCACACACAGCGACTAACACACATGCACATGGACTGACACACATACACTTGAGATATACACACACATGGTGTCACACACACATATCGACGTACACACAGCAACTCTCACACACACACATAGACTCACACACACATACATAGACTGACACACATACATAGACTGACACACATTGGCGTACACACACATATGGACTCTCATACACAGACATATACTTTAAATAAAGACGCATGGAGTAACACACACACATATCAAGTCACACACATGCATTGACTTACACACACACATCGAATGACACGCACACATGTATGGACTTATACACACATGTAGACTAACACACACACATATGGACTGACACATACATACACATGGACGCACACACACACACTGACTGACACACATAGACACACAAACGCACATTGACTTACACACTGACATGGAGCCATGCACACACATCGACTAACACGCACACACATATGGACTGAAACACACACATCGACTCTCACACACACATCGACGTGCACAGCAATCCCCGATGATGGCACAGCTATCAGCATCGCAGTACTACGTATCAGTAAATTGCAGGACATGATCAATCGAAACAATAGAAATGCATAGTAGAAATAATCTGAAATAAGTGTATATTAAATAGCAGCAGTACGCACAGGTACGTTGAGAAGCAGGCTATAGTATAGATTATAGACTGGCAGTACGCCGACTCAATGACATAAGCATTGCTACAGTGGCGATAAAAAGCTGAAAATACAGGCAGCAGCTGAAAAAGCAGGATACAGTCGACATGAAAGGCTGGCAGTACACTTAGTGAGGTAAAGAAGCAGGCAACAGATTATAGACTGGCATTCACTCATAATGGGTAAAAGCAAAATTAACAGTGTAGATAATAGTGGCAGTGCACTGACGTTAATGAATCAGCAGTCGACAGCACAGAATGGCAGTACACCGTCGCAGCGTCGTAAAAAGGCACACAAAAAGGGAAATATTTAGCAACCTAAGAATGAAAATGTAGTTTTCTGCACACAAACATTATGATTGTAATATTAGGCAACGTATTAGTTTGATTATAGTAAACAATGAAGCAGAATTGTTCTCTGCATAAACATAATAATCTTATATATAAAAGTCTCCGTGCGCTCGCGCTTGCGGGGGATTTGGCTCTCGGACGGTGGGGTTTAAGACCGAAGTAATTTGCCAGGCGGCACGCTCTAAGCCCCGCGGTGGGAATAGGCTATTCCGTTTCCCGTCCGTAGACGTTAAAGTAGTTTAATTAACACATTTGTGCCGTTTATATGATTCTTTATTTACTTATTGCACGACATCGACCGTACCAAGTGACGCCAATTGCGTGGGGGGGGGGCAGACCCTGCCAAGTCATGCGCGTTCGCTCCAGCTCACGGGAGACATTTTATTTTACGCGTTTTACAGCCAACACATACATCACGCTGCGGATATTTATTCACAGTGTCATGTCCTTTTCGCCCCCCCCCCCTCCCCCCCCACACGATGCATTCAGTTTATACTACAGACTCCGTAGATAATATTTTACTGCTTACATAGCATTATTCTTGCACGGGCGGTGGATTTTGGGGGGGGAGGGTAGCGGCCCAGCCCCTAGCCTGGCAACGTGCCAACTCCACCACCTCGCCAATATAGGCCAGGACGGCGGCTATGCATCGCACAAGGCCTCAACACGCCTATGGTAAGTACAAATTTCCTTGCTTCTTACGCTAACAACTCAAGTCCATTGTTTATTATTGTTAAACACATTAGTTGACAAACATTACTATAATAATTTTTGTGTGCAGATAAGAACTCACGTTGATTGCTTACTATTATAAAACATACGTTGGGAGAAATTACAATAATGCTTGTGTGCACAAAACTCTTTATTTTTAGGTTGCTAAATGTTCCCTTTTTTGCTGCGCTTTTATGACGCTGCGACGGTTTGCCAGTCTGTGATCTAGCCATGTACGTCCATGTGTATGTGTGTGTGAGTCTGTATGTGTTAGTCCACATGTGTTTGTAAGTCTATACATGTGTGTGTCACTCTGTGTGTGTGTAAGTCAATGCGTTTGTGTGAGTCCATATGTGTGTGTTCATCCATGTCTGTGTATCTCAAGTAGATGTATGTGTGTCACATGTGTATGTGTGTAGGGCTGTGTGTGTGTCAGTCTATGTGTGTCTAAATCCATGTGTGTGTGTCTTAGTCCATATGTGTGTGAGTAAGTACATATGTGCGTTTACGTCAATGTGTTTGTGAGTCCACGTATGTCTGTGTGTGAGTCGCTGTATGTGTGTACGTCCATATGTGTGTGTAACTCCATGTTTGTGTATCTCAAGTGGATGTCTACGTGTGTGTCAGTCCATATGTGTGTGTGTCTAAGTCGATGTGTTTGTGTGTGTGAGTCCATATGTGTGTGTGTGTGTCTGAGTCCATGTGCGTGTGTGTTAGTTGCTGTGTGTGCATGCCTCCATGTTAGTCAGTGTAAGTCCATTTCTTTGCATGTCTGTAGGCCCATGTGTAGGTCTTAGTCCATGTGTGTGATTTATTTACCTGCTCAAGGCCTATGATGCCATCAGTAGGTTTGGCCTCTGGGTTGTTCTTCGTGCTTTCCGAGTTCCTCACCCACTGCTCACCATCCTTAATGACCTTCATGATGGTGAGCAGCTCCGCGTCAAACTACGTGACCGTGAGCCAGAGCCATTCCCTGTACACCTTGGGGTGCAACAGGGATGTCCTCTGGCTCCCACATTATTTTACATATATTTGGACCACGTAGTTCGTGAAGCCTTCAATGGCTGTACCGCTAGAATTTCCATCTGGTACATATACAATGGAAGGCTGAACGATGCCCGGATGTGGTTAAGGGATGGCTCCCTATTGCTCAACCACGTTATGTATGCCGATGATCTGCTAATTGCTGCTCACTCGGAGGAGGAGTTCGAGGTGCTGCTGCTGAACCTGAAGCTTGCCACCAAGAGGTGAGGCCTTAGCATCAGCCCCACCAAAACTAAGCACCTGCCTGGGTATTTTCTACCATCGGACACTCCACCCCCACAACTCCCAATTGGTGATGGGGCAGTTGTGGAGACAGTGGAGAGTTTCCCATACCTTGCCAGTGTGCTAATGACCAGTTCCGGTTTAAAAGCAGAGGTCTCACTCCAAATCAGTCGAGCCACATTATCTTTTCATTGGTTGCGTAAAACTGTGTGGAAGCTACCTGATCTATCACTCCGTACGAAGCTTCAGGTCTTCTCGGCCACGGTCATTCCCTCCCTTCCGCAACGCTTGTGCCCCCCTAATGGAACATCTTTGCCAGTTATAAACATTTAGGATGGCCTGCCTACGATCCATCCTGGATTTAACCAGGCTGCATTGTGTGAGGAGCTCACAAATCCTTGAAAGATGTGGACAAATTCCCATCGGTGAGCTCCTCCGCCAGGTAAGGCTGTGTTGCGTGAGTCATGTAGCCCACATGGCCAGACACCGCATGCCTAAACATCTTTTGTTTGGCCGGATCTAGAGGGCTAAACGGCCTGGCACGGGCTAGAGAAGACATGAATTGATGTGGTACAGGAAGGCGAGGAGCTGAGTCGACTTGCCGATGACGGCTACCAGCCGTGTCAAGATCGGCCTCTGTGGAGGAGCCTCCTGAAGGACGCTACTGGGCAGTTGGAGGCAGTCGCTCTCCAACAACAACGGAGGGCGGAGGAGTGACGCTCACAACAACGAGCGGAGCGCCGGGTGGCTAAAGCACAGCAAGTTGCCACAGTAGGGGGCACAGGTGGTTGTTGTATGTGTTGGGTTATGAAATTTTGATGAAAATAATAAAAATTAATAATTTTCTGAAAAATGCGCAAATCACATTAATTATGTTAATGTGTGAGTTAATATGCATAAATTATGATAATGAATGTAATTATATGCATAAATTATGATAATCACGGGGATAATCGTAGTAATTTATGCGGATGCTTGTGACTATGTTAATGTGTGCAGTTGTGATAATTAAGCTCAGCTTCGTTTATCCAGTGTTATCTCAATCAGGATAACACGATTATCATCGATTAAACGTTTACCGATTATCCTAGTGTGTGTTATGATATTTTAGGTCACCAGTTTCAGATCTCATCACAGGATACAGTACTCAAGAATAAGACAGTTTTGCATGGACTTGGAAGGAACACTTGATATGCTTCTGTGATAACAATTTTATTCTAACAAGCCACGTGACATTCTATCATGCAGGTCAAACATGCGTCAATAATTCATGAGCAAGATTATGCAATGAACTAATATGAATGACAAAAAATTTTACTTCTTCATTTGCGACATTATGCATTTAACTAAAATGAATGAATAAACACTTATGCATTTGCGAGACTATGCATTTACTAAATTGAATAACTCAAAACTCTTATGCATTTGCGATATTGTGCATTTAATGAACTGAATGGCTAAAAACCCTCCTAACAACCAGGCATCTCATTAGTTCGTTTTTGTATCGATCACAATCGGCGACTGGCCGAGTTTGAAAACAAGCATGACACCTTTCATTTTGCGGTAATAAAAGCACTTATTGTATCCCAGAGGCGAAAGTATATGTCAATAGATTCATCGGCAAGTATAAAATCCTTTTAACGGAATGTTTGATATAATGGTGGGTGAGGGCGTGTGTGTGGGAGAGCGAATCTGGCTCTGTTTTAATTAATGCTTCGGCGAGACTCTATGACAAAGGAAACTGGTTTGACAAGATTTCCTCTGTGTTTCCTTGAGTCTGTATGTGGGGAGCGATACGACCTCTGTCCGTGCGAGCTGCAGCCGAGACTTTCTCCGCTGTGAGGTGAGCGGCGGCGCTCGTTCGGAAGACTTTGACTTTCTTTCTCCACGGCGGGATGACGAGTCGGTTTTGGTTGATGCTGGTCGATCTGGGTGTCGCTCGGTGTCGCTCGTTGGCGCTCGGTGGCACTCGGCGCTCGGTGGCGCACGGTGGCGCACAGTGGCGCACGGTGGCGCTCGCTTGGCGATCTCCGCCTTTCCTGCGGGTTGTTCGCTGGTCGTCACTCTGACGAGGAGCGATGCTTCGTTCGTGGCAGGGTGGACGTTGGCGTCTTTGTTGGCTTCGCTCGCAGCTCGGCGACGCAGGGTAACGATTCTTCTCAGGTGGTGCAGACCTCGGCTTGTAGCTGCACGTCGCTACCCCGCGAACCTCGTCATTCTGGATGACGAAAACTTCTTGACGATCTCTGGTGGGGCCCGTGGCCCGGACGATCTCTTTGGTGGGGCCCGTGGCCCGGACGATGTGGGGCTCAGAGCCCCTGGCGATCTGCTTTGGATGGATTTTCCTTCGGTTTATATCTGGAAATTCCACTCAGTTTCCCGAGTTGTTCAAAGGCTGTCATAAAACATTCCTGTGGGTGTGAACCATCTGCGTCCGTGTGTGTGTCGTGTGCGTGTCCGTCCGTGTGTTTATTAGCTTTGATGACACAGCTGTGTGTCGTTCTGGAAGAAAGGGGTGGGGGGGGGGGCTCGTGACTGCGCCACCGAAGTTATCCATTAGCCAGACCGATGATTCGCGTCGAGTTATATATATAAAAATATATATATATTCGAATCCATGTTTTTGTTACTGAATAATATTTGTCGCGAAAACCTACGCGTTAAGCGAGCTTAATTATTCCCTCCCTTGCTCGGGGATCATATCTTTTGTCTCACACAGCTTAAGTTGTTTTGGTTTGGAAGTTGAAATGCGACTTATTTGCTGCTTGGTTCCATTATGCCCAAGTTATGCCGAAACCGTGTTCACGATGTTTCATCGTGACCCGATCTCTCATGGAAATGTTATTTCCTCGCGTGTGCAATTTTTTCTGTCCGTGTTGTGGGGAGACAAAGACGGTTGTTTCCACGGTGGGAGCACCCGGCGCATGCGCTTATTTATTTATTTTCCGAAAACGTGTTAATTTCCTTTGAGCCATTGCCCGGGAGCTTTTTTATTGGTGTCATTTCCTGGCTTTCGGCGTGTTCGTGTGGAGATCCTCTCGGGAAGACAAAGATGGCCGTGAGTTGCTCGCTTCTCATGGGGTGTTGCGTTTGGTTGATTATGGGAGGCTTCCCCGCCCTTCATTCTCCGAGGGAATCCACTTTAATTCCGTACTTATTATTTGACTTCGTGATTATTTAATTTGGTATCCCGGCTAGGAATTTTGTTTTGGAGTGACTCAAGCCATAATTATTCTTTGGTGCTTCGGCCCGGCCGCGTAGAAATTATTTAAGGTAAGTAATGTCCGTATTTAATTAACAATTGATGAATCGCGACTCTGGTGTAGACTGTAGTCTGTTTTCCAATTGGAGTAAGGATAGATACTGTTTGCTTACTCTTCATGGCTAAGTTGGTAATTGTTTATCTAACATGGTTCAAAACCCGACTGTGTTTTTTTATCGTCAATGTTGTTTCCTTTGTTAAGAATATAATTATATATTTCGTGGCCTGGTTTGTATTTATCAAAGGGTTTTTTTTAACAAAAGGATGTCCTCCTGACCCCCCCGCTTGCAATTCCCCCCTCCCTTGTTCCTCTTGTGTGAAATTAAGGGAGTTTTTATTACCTTTATTGCCCCCTTTAGTCTTTTTGAAAGGCGAGGAATGTGCATCTGTGGAAGTGTGGGGGCGTGTCCGTTCTCACGTTGCCGCGTGTCTATTAAAAAACGATATTATATGTTGGCAGAATAATTCTTAAAAAAAATAATATTAAAAAAATTTAAAAAGGGGGTACATACACAACATGGTGCATCAGCCAGTCGTCTCAGTCAGTCGACCTGTGCCATCTGGGTCTGCCTCGTGACCTCCTGCCAGCGGGCGTTCGATACTTTATGTGGCCTCAAGGTGCACATAGCCTGGCACAAGCGTTGTGGTGATGTCACCGTCACTTACTGGCGAATGGCGGTTGTTGTTGTTCAGTCTATGTATGTATGTGTGATTCGATATGTGTGTGTAACCCTTTGTGTGTGTGTCACTCGATTTGTGTGCGTAACTACATGTGTGTGTCTGCCTTTTTCGCCCGGGCAACGCCGGGTTCTCACTGCTAGTGTTAGTAATATTTGTAATCTTATTTGTTTAATAATAGTAAACAATAAACCTGAGTTATTAGCGAAAGATTCAATAAAATTGTACTTTATATTGGCGTGGTGACGCCTCGTCTCGTGCAGAGCCCGCGGCCTCGCCTAGATTGGCAAGCCGGAGGAGGTGAGACATTGCCAGAACTTTATAGCAGTAACTGCACGCATCGTGTTGGGGGGGGGGGGGTGAAGAGGACATGAGACTGTGAAGAAAAATCTGCAGGGTGATATGTATATTTATTTCATGTTAAACGCGTAAATAAAATGTCTCTCGTGAGCTCGACCGAACGCGCATCACTTGGCAGGGTCCGCCCCCCCCAGGCAATTGTCGTGAGTTGGTATGGTCGATGTTGCACAATAAGTAAATAATTAAAATAAGAATGCCACAAAATCGTTAATTAAACGACTTTAAAGTTCACGGACGTGAAAACGGAATAGCCTATTCCCACCGCGGGGCTTAGGGCGTTCCGGCTGGCAATTTTTTTTGTATTTAAAACCCACCGTCTGAGAGCCAAATCCCCCGCAAGCCCGCGTGCGTGGATACTTTTATATATAAGATAATAATGTGGGAGCCAGAGGACATCCCTGTTGCACCCCAAGGTGTACAGGGAATGGCTCTGGCTCACGGTCACGTAGTTTGACGCGGAGCTGCTCACCATCATGAAGGTCATTAAGGATGGTGAGCAGTGGGTGAGGAACTCGGAAAGCACGAAGAACAACCCAGAGGCCAAACCTACTGATGGCATCATAGGCCTTGAGCAGGTAAATAAATCACACACATGGACTAAGACCTACACATGGGCCAGACATGCAAAGAAATGGACTTACACTGACTAACATGGAGGCATGCACACACAGCAACTAACACACACGCACATGGACTCAGACACACACACACACACATATGGACTCACACACACAAACACATCGACTTAGACACACACATATGGACTGACACACACGTAGACATCCACTTGAGATACACACACATGGAGTTACACACACATATGGACGTACACACATACAGCGACTCACACACAGACATACGTGGACTCACAAACACATTGACGTAAACGCACATATGTACTTACTCACACACATATGGACTAAGACACACACACATGGATTTAGACACACATAGACTGACACACACACAGCCCTACACACATACACATTTGACACACAGACATCTACTTGAGATACACAGACATGGATGAACACACACATATGGACTCACACAAACGCATTGACTTACACACACACAGAGTGACACACACATGTATAGACTTACAAACACATGTGGACTAACACATACACATATGGACTCACACACACATACACATGGACGTACATGGCTAGATCACAGACTGGCAAACCGTCGCAGCGTCATAAAAGCGCAGCAAAAAAGGGAACATTTAGCAACCTAAAAATAAAGAGTTTTGTGCACACAAGCATTATTGTAATTTCTCCCAACGTATGTTTTATAATAGTAAGCAATCAACGTGAGTTCTTATCTGCACACAAACATTATTATAGTAATGTTTGTCAACTAATGTGTTTAACAATAATAAACAATGGACTTGAGTTGTTAGCGTAAGAAGCAAGGAAATTTGTACTTACCATAGGCGTGTTGAGGCCTTGTGCGATGCATAGCCCCCGTCCTGGCCTATATTGGCGAGGTGGTGGAGTTGGCACGTTGCCAGGCTAGGGGCTGGGCCGCTACCCTCCCCCCCCAAAATCCGCCGCCCGTGCAAGAATAATGCTATGTAAGCAGTAAAATATTATCTACAGAGTCTGTAGTATAAACTGAATGCATCGTGTGGGGGGGGAGGGGGGGGGGGCGAAAAGGACATGACACTGTGAATAAATATCCGCAGCGTGATGTATGTGTTGGCTGTAAAACGCGTAAAATAAAATGTCTCCCGTGAGCTGGAGCGAACGCGCATGACTTGGCAGGGTCTGCCCCCCCCCCACGCAATTGGCGTCACTTGGTACGGTCGATGTCGTGCAATAAATAAATAAAGAATCATATAAACGGCACAAATGTGTTAATTAAACTACTTTAACGTCTACGGACGGGAAAACGGAATAGCCTATTCGCACCGCGGGGCTTAGAGCGTGCCGCCTGGCAAATTATTTCAGTCTTAAACCCCACCGTCCGAGAGCCAAATCTCCCGCAAGCGCGAGCGCACGGAGACTTTTATATATGATTATTATGTTTATGCAGAGAACAACTCTGCTTCATTGTTTACTATAATCAAACTAATACGTTGCCTAATATTACAATCATAATGTTTGTGTGCAGAAAACTACATTTTCATTCTTAGGTTGCTAAATATTTCCCTTTTTGTGTGCCTTTTTACGACGCTGCGACGGTGTACTGCCATTCTGTGCTGTCGACTGCTGATTCATTAACGTCAGTGCACTGCCACTATTATCTACACTGTTAATTTTGCTTTTACCCATTATGAGTGAATGCCAGTCTGTAATCTGTTGCCTGCTTCTTTACCTCACTAAGTGTACTGCCAGCCTTTCATGTCGACTGTATCCTGCTTTTTCAGCTGCTGCCTGTATTGTCAGCTTTTTATCGCCACTGTAGCAATGCTTATGTCATTGAGTCGGCGTACTGCCAGTCTATAATCTATACTATAGCCTGCTTCTCAACGTACCTGTGCGTACTGCTGCTATTTAATATACACTTATTTCAGATTATTTCTACTAGGCATTTCTATTGTTTCGATTGATCATGTCCTGCAATTTACTGATACGTAGTACTGCGATGCTGATAGCTGTGCCATCATCGGGGATTGCTGTGCACGTCGATGTGTGTGTGAGAGTCGATGTGTGTGTTTCAGTCCATATGTGTGTGCGTCTTAGTCGATGTGTGTGCATGGCTCCATGTCAGTGTGTAAGTGAATGTGCGTTTGTGTGTCTATGTGTGTCAGTCCGTGTGTGTGTGTACGTCCATGTGTATGTATGTGTCAGTCCATATGTGTGTGTGTTAATCTACATGTGTGTATAAGTCCATACATGTGTGCGTGTCATTCGATGTGTGTGTGTAAGTCAATGCATGTGTGTGACTTGATATGTGTGTGTTACTCCATGCGTCTTTATTTAAAGTATATGTCTGTGTATGAGAGTCCATATGTGTGTGTACGCCAATGTGTGTCAGTCTATGTATGTGTGTGTGAGTCTATGTGTGTGTGTGAGAGTTGCTGTGTGTACGTCGATATGTGTGTGTGTGACACCATGTGTGTGTATATCTCAAGTGTATGTGTGTCAGTCCATGTGCATGTGTGTTAGTCGCTGTGTGTGCGTGGCTCCATGTTAGTTAGTGTAAGTCCATTTCTTTGCGTGTCTGTTGGTCCTTGTGTGCGTCTTAGTCCATGTGTGTGCTTTATTGACCTGGTCAAGGCCTATGATACTATCAGTAGGCCTAGCCTCTGGGTTGTTCTTCGTGCTTTCGGAGTCCCTGACCCTCTGCTCACGATCCTTAAGGACCTTCATGATGGTGAGCGGCCCCGTGTCAAACTACGTGGCCGTGAGTCAGAGACATTCCCTTTACACCTTCGGGTGCAACAGGGATGTCTGGCGCCCGCATTATTTTACATATATTTTTACCACGTACTTAAGAGGAATTACCATCTGCTACAGATACAATGAGAGGCTGATCGATGCCCGGGTGCAGTCAAGGGATGGCTCCCTATTGCTCAACCACGTTATGTATGCCAATTATCTGCTAATTGCTGCTCACTCGGAGGAGTTCGAGGTGCTGCTGCTGAACCTGGAGCTTGCCACCAACAGGTGGGGCCTTACCATCAGCCCCACCAAAACTAAGCACCTGCCTGGCTATTTTATACCATCGGACATTTCACCCCCACAACTCCCAATTGGTGATGGGGCTTTTGTGGAGACAGTGGACAGTTTCCCATACCTTGCCAGTGTGCTAATGACCGGCTCCGGTTTAACAGCAAAGGTCTTACTCCAAATAAGTCGAGCTGCATTATCTTTGCATTGGCTGCGTAACGCTGTGTGGAAGCTACCTGCTCTATCACTCCGTACGAAGCTTCAGGTCTTCTCGGCCACCACGGTCATTCCCTCCAAACTCTATGCTTGCGAAACTTGGACCCCCCTAATGGAACATCTTCGCCAGTTAGAAACATTTAGGATGGCCTGCCTACGATCCATCCTGGGTTTAACCTGGCTGCATTGTGTGAGGAGCTCACAAATCCTTGAAAGATGTGGACCAAGTCCCATCGGTGACCTCCGGCAGGCAAGGCTGCGTTGCTTGAGTCATGTAGCCTGCATGGCCAGGCACCACATGCCTAAACAGCTTTTGTTCGGCCGGATCCAGGGGGCTGGAGAAGACATGGAGTTATGTGGTACAGGAGGATTTGTAGCTGAGTCCACTTGCGGATGACTGCTACCAGCTGTGTCAAGATCGGCCTCTGTGGAGGAGGCTCCTGAAGGACGCTACTGGGCAGTTGGAGGCAGTCACCCTCCAACAACAACGGAGGGCGGAGGAGCGACGCTCACAACAATGAGCGGAGCACCGCGTGGTTAAAGCACAGAAAGTTGCCACAGTAGGGGCCACAGGTGGTGCATCAGCCAGTCGTCTCAGTCAGTCGACCTGTGCCATCTGGGTTTGCTCCGTGACCTGCCAGCAGGCATTCGACACTTCACGTGGCCTCAAGGTGCACATAGCCTGGCACAAGCGTTGTCGTGACGTCACCGCCACTTAGTGGCGAATGGCGGTTGTTGTTGTTCAGTTTATGTATGTATGTATGTGTGAGTCCATTTGTGCGTGTAACTCTATGTGTGCGTGTTAGTCGATTTGCGTGTGTAACTACATGTGTGGCTGCCTTTTTTGCCCGGACAACGCCGGGTACTAACCGCTAGTAGCTAACATAATTAAGTAGGTCCCGAATTTTGTTATTGTATGTGGTTTTGTCCATGATGACAGTGGCATTGCCCTTGTCGGCTGAGAGGATGACTATGTCATCTCTCTTTTTTCATTGAGAACGCTCAAAGTACTAAGTCATGTTTTGCAGAGGGGTCAAATACTTATTTCCCTCATTAAAATGCAAATCAATTTATAACATTTTTGACATGCGTTTTTCTGGATTTTTTTGCTGTTTTTCTGTCTCTCACTGTTCAAATAAACTTACCATTAAAATTCTAGACTGATCATTTCTTTGTCAGTGGGCAAACATACAAAATCAGCAGGGGATCAAATACTTTTTTCCCTCACTGTATATTACTCTGTGGATGCAAAATATGAACTTATTTAAATGACCATCTGTGCTGGCTTATACAATGATGGCTGGCCTGCCTATGATTCATGCTCTTCAACCAGACTTGGATTAGAAGCTTACAGATCCTTAATATATCAATATAGAATATTATCTTGAGTATCTTTGGCAGGTGAGGCTGCATTGGTTCGGTCATGAATCCCGCATTCCCAGACACTGCATGCTCAAGCAGCTTTTATTTGTCAAGATGTAAGGGGCTGAACAGGCATGGCATTGGCCTGCCGATGACTGGTGCCAGGCGTGAAGATCGGCCTCTGGAAGAGGCCCATGAGGTATGCTGCATGGCAGTTAAGAGATATTTGCTCTGCAACAACAATGAGGTCGGAAGAGCGACGCCCACATGAATGGGTGGAACGCTAGGTTCCTAACACCCAGCAAGACAGTGGAGCACAGCTGGTTTATCTGTCGGTCATCCCTTGACACCTGGATCATTCCCATTACCTGCTGACAAAGAATCCACATTTACATGGCCTTAAACTTCACCTATCATGGCATTAGCACTGTGATAAGGTTACTTCCAATTTGTGATGAATGGTGACTGTTAATATAATCTGTTACTGATCCATGTGAAATGCATTTGTATGTAAGAGTGTATCTATGTGGGGAGCGGTGGCGCAGTTATTTCACTGCATTATGAACTCAACAATTAGTGTTTGTTTATTGCCGACAGCAAACATGTTTGATAAATGAAAGCTGAACTTCTTGTGGGCCTCTGCTATGTTGATTGATCTTAAATTGCATAGTGTGAAGTCAGGAAGCATTAATACTGAGCAGATGAAGGCAGCCAGGCATGGTTCTGGACACACCACCTTTTTACCATGCCAGTGTGTAACAGTGTCAAGTTTGTATTTGCAGTAAAGTATATTAACTATTGAACATGTGGGTTAAATCAAAACAAATAGTTTATTTTAGTTTTCCTCTGGAACTTTTTGTAAGAATGGAAACAGTCAGCAAATTAACACGGCACATATCTTGCTGACGTTAGATCTGTTCTTCCAAGCATTCAAGCAAATCTGAGCCTGGCTTCACACCTCTAAGTTGCACTTGAATATTAATTTATGCATAATACAAATAGTATTTTCAACAGCCTTTGCTATGTTAGCTGAGTTTAGCTTTTTAAAATATTCCTTTTGTAGCCAGGCAGCCGAAATTATGTACAGTGATACCTCGGTTCACGAACGCTTCTGTTCACGAACAACTCGGTTCACGAACAGAAAAGTTCATAAAAATATGCTCCGGTTCACGAACTCCGCTTCGGTTCACGAACAGGAGCCGCGGCCATTTTAATGCTATTTCCAGGCTGTCACATGGTCGTGACTTCCTGTAGGAAGATCGTGGAGAGAAGAAGAAACACAGAAAGAAGTACTGTGAGTACTGTGAAGACACTTTCAGTGACTTTTTGCTTTTTGGTGTGCTTTTTAGCACATACAGTACTGTACTGTACTACTGTACTGTACTGTACAATACTGTACTTACTGTATTGTACACTTCACCCGTTTGAGTGCTTACTGAAGTCATCTCAAGCAAGGTTAGTGTTCTCTCTTTATACATTACTATATTGTACAGTACTAATGTGTATTGTAATTTGTTTCATATTTTTGTGCTTCAAAACCCAAAAAAAAGGTCAAAACGGATTAACCGGATTTACATTGAACCCTATGGGAAAATGTGCCTCCGTTCACGACCAATTCGGTTCGCGACCAGAGTCAGTTCACGAATTAAGTTCGTGAACCGAGGTATCACTGTACTTGGTGTTTTGGATTAACATTTATTTTGAAGATACTAGGGCTTCCAGGCATATTTATAACCATTTGCCTTCTCATTGTATGCCTTAACAGCCCATGTGATGAATTGGGAAATATCTTGAATATATGAATAAGTATAGACGTTAGTCACGTGTGACTGTGTATATATTCATTCCTCTGTGCCTCGATACTGACTTAGATGGTGTGGATGTGTTTTTCTGCAGGCAGCTGACGTTTCTTCTGACACTTCCTCTGCAGAATTGGTGTGATGGAGAAAAGGCACTCAGCACAGCTCGGTACAAAAAGACAACAATGCGACCAGTATGCAAACAGTATGGATCTTACTGGAAATTTTACACAGCGCCAGAGAACTCAAACAGGAGAGAAACCCTTCAAGTGCACTGTGTGTGAGAAGGCATTTGCACGGTCATCAAAACTTAAAAAACACCAAAGAACACACACGGGAGAGAAACCCTTCAAGTGCACTGTGTGTGGGAAGGCATTTTCAGATTCATCACATCTTAAAAAACACCAGAGAACACACACAGGAGAGAAACCCTTCAGGTGCACTCTGTGCGGGAAGGCTTTTGCACAGTCGCCACATCTTAAAAAACACCAGAGAACACACACAGGAGAGAATCCTTTCAAGTGCACTGTGTGCGGGTACGCGTTTTCACAGTCCTCTGCTCTTGTAATACACCAGAGAACACACACAGGAGAGAAACCCTTCAAGTGCAGTGTGTGTGGAAAGGTGTTTGTATGGTCATCACTACTTCAAAGACACCAGAGAACACACACAGGAGAGAAACCCTTCAAGTGCACTCTGTGCGGGTACGCGTTTTCACAGTCATCTGCTCTTGTAACACACCAGAGAACACACACAGGAGAGAAACCCTTCAAGTGCACTCTGTGCGGGTACGCGTTTTCACAGTCATCTGCTCTTGTAACACACCAGATAACACACACAGGAGCTAAACCATTCAAGTGCACTCTGTGTGGGAAGGCATTTGTATCGTCATCACATCTTCAAAGACACCAGAGAACACACAGTCATCAGAAGATCCCCCAGGAGAGGAGTCTGAAATCGACTTGTGAATGTCAAAGTGCTGCAATGTGCCCATCCTTAATGAAAAAAGAACCACAAGAAAATCCTAGCTTGGACACTTTAAAAGGTATCAAGTTGAAATATGAAGAGGCAAAGGTGAAATATGAAGTGACAGTGAAGAGCGAAGAAGTGAAGGTGAAATGTGAAGATGAAGATTCATATCCAAAATCAGAACTTCACATTGATGGATGCAACGTGAAGCAGGAGGAGAATTCTTACTGTGAGGCAGAGCGAGGCAACTCCCAGCAGTTTGTAGAAGTGGAGGTGTGGCTGGACTTCTTAGACAATACAAAGTCAAAAGAGACCGGGTAGATGTGTAGTGTAGCAGCGCCGAGTATTGACCAGGTGTAGCAATTGCGGGTGTACCCACCCAAGGGGAAGGGATACATCTTGTGGCTCCCAGAACCAGCTAGATTGTTGCAGAAGGGGGGTGTGGCCAGGGCGGATCCTGGAAGGATAAAAGCGGGATGGAGAGAGAGAGCTCAAGGCTGTCGGTGGTCTTCAGGATCGTCTCGTCGTTGCTGCTGTCCTTATCATCGCTGCCGTCTTTGCCATCGCTCAACGTCGCCATTGCTAGATAGTTATCCAGCTAACTAGTCCGTCAGCGCTGTGGTTGCTAGGCGGTCAGTGTTGTGCTATATGCTAGTGAGTGAAACAGTGTGAGTTATGAGAAATAACAAGCTCCCTCTGTAGTTTATTGTCTCGAGAGTCGTACACTACAGATGTGTAAGCTTGAGACAATGAAGCTCCAATAGATTCACCTTTGTCACTGGACTTTAATTTAAATAAAGTGAAGTTGAACACTCAATTCCTAGGTTCAACCTGCAGAGTAAGAGCGGCCAAAATGTGTGGACCTGTGGGTTGGGTAGATGTCTAACCAGGAGCGAGAGCCAATAAGCTCCCAAGCATTCACTATGTTATGATAATAATATTTGCATTCATGTGGTGATTTATTGCCGATAAGAGTTTTTTTTGGGTTAGATCGCGTAAATATAAATGTTTCGTTGAACCCGCCACTACGCGATTTGTTCTCCAACACCGGTGTGCTGTACTAGTGTAGTGTAAAAACGCCGACTGTTGTTCAGCACTGGCAACTGCGGTGGACAAACAGAACACACGCAGGTAAGCATATATACGGGTGTGTCGGCAGGGTGAAAGAACTGGGGCAAGGGTCACGGGTCACGGAAGACCCATCTGGAAGCCCCTGAAACCTGCTAGTGGGTTCGAGAAGGGAGGTGCGGCCAGGGCGGAGCCAGGTGGCACTGGGTAGCATAAAAGCAGCTGAGAGCGGGAGCTCATGGCTGCTAGTTCTGAGAGTGGGCTCGTCTCGTCGCAGTCATCTTCGCCGCCTTCGTCGCTGCCATCTTCGCTAGATATTGCGTGGCTGGATAGTTGTTGGCTGTTTCAGTCAGCGCCATCGGTGTTACATGGTCAGGGTTTTGTTTAGGCAGGCTAGACGACTAGGGAGAGTGCGATGGCGAACCTATGAAGTTGTTAATAAGGAAGGTGCCCCCTTACAAACCTTGTTTCCCACTACGATGACACTACAACTGGTGTCTGGAGTGGGATGAAGAAAGAACCCACCTATAGTGTCGTCGGACAATGGGGACGGCAAAACATTCATCCCTCCGGCAGCACCGGAACCCTGGTTACGAAGTCTGTTGGCGGAGAGAGAGCGGCTGCGGATCAGCAGGAGAGCGGCGGCGCATCGGCGGGAGAGCAGCCGCAGATCGGAGGGAGAGCGGCGGCGAATCAGCGGGGGAGGAGGTCGATCCTCCGCGGTCATGCGCCGAGCATGCGGCATGGCCGAGTCACGAGGGAGGACCCTGGCAGCAGTCCCCATCAGTATGGGAGAGCGGAGGAGCCTGGACCAGAGACCGTGCATGTGGTGGGCGCCATTTTGCAATTGGAGGGCTTGGCATGGCTAGCGGGCGCTATTTTGTGGAGAGCGCGGGACAGCACTGGAGGGGCGCCGGAGTCGATGGCGCTGCAAGGGGCAATTTTTGGCCTACCATGTGACACCCACATGAAATTTCTCCAGTGGAAGGGAGGGGAGGCCGAGATGCCCTTCGCTTTCCGGGAGGCGCTGCTGGTGCTGGGGCGGAGGGCGCACCTCCAGATGGGTGAGGCGGCGCTCGACACCTTGGCTGTGGTGTGCAGCCTGGGGACGCACGGGAGAAGGCCCCCACGGGTGGAATGGCAACTGGGGCAGCCCCCTCTGTCCTGGGGCCCCACGGCCAAGTGTTTCAGGTGTGGTCAGCTGGGCCACATCGCCATAGAATGCTAGGGTATCAGCAGGGCGCTGGCAGCGCCACCGACGCACCCCAACCCGCCGGCAACGTCTTCCTCAGCTCCACCGATTCTGATGATTTCTGAGACCGCAGTGTGCTAAGTGTCAAGGGCTCTATCCGATTAGATGCTACTGCGTGCCCTTTAGACCATTGTTTTTTTGTTCCCGTTCCTCGGAACCCCAAGGAATGCAAGATCCTGCCAAGGCGGGAGTGAACAGTGTCAAGGACCGGCTCACTTGAGCTACGTTCTGGTAAAGGTTGACTCTCCTTTGTAAGGTGGGATTCGGGGGGGCTGTGTGTATTGTTTGAGTTGCATTGTCGGTTCGCAGGGGGGCGTCGCGGTTGTGCGGTCCCCGACGGGGTTCTTTCCCACGCTGCAGTTGCGCTGCGTGTTGTCGGTTTGCGGGGGCACTGCAGGTTGTCCTTTTTGTTGGTGGTCTGTGGGGGGCGCTGTGGTTGTGCAATGTGGTTATGGTTTGCGGGAGACGCTGCGGTTGTACTGTATGGTCGCAGGAAGTGTTGCAGCTAAGGTTGTTTTCGTGGTGAATTTTTTTTGTGTTGGTGGTGTTCCTCGGAGTTAGGGGTTGCTCTGCCTGTCCACCGGTTGCAGTTGCTGGATGTCAGCCGACTTGTCCAGCAAAGGTAACTGCGGTGGACAAACAGTACACACACCGGTGAGCATATACACAGGTGTGTTCGGCAGGGTGGAGGAACTGGGGCAAGGGTCATGGAAGACCCTACCTGGAAGCCCCTGGCACCTGCTAGTGGGTTTGAGAAGTAAGGGCATGACCAGGGCGGAGCCAGGCCACGTTGGGTAGCATAACTGCAGCTGAGAGCGGGAGCTCAGGGCTGCCGGTTCTGGGAGTGGGCTCATTTTGTCGTTGCTGTCAATCTTTGCTGCCTTCGTCGCTGTCGTCTTCGCTAGATATTGCGTGGCCGAATAGTTGGCTGTCTCGGTCAGCGCCATCGGTGTTACATGGTCAGGATTGTGTTTAGGCTAGGCTAGACGACTATGGAGAGTGCGATGGTGAACCTGTGAAGGTGTTGATAAAGAAGGTGCCCCCTTAGAAACCTTGTCTCCCACCACGATGACACTACAACACGGTCACGGTTGTGTTTAGGTTAGGCTAGATGACGAGAGAGAGCGCATTTATAATTACGCGATCTAACCCAAAAAAACATTATTATGGATGATATTGGTCGCGAAAGCAACCGTGTTAAACTTGCTTAATTGCCTCAGCAATTCGGAGTTTTGTATCATATCTCATCACAAACACTCAAAGAGCACCTCCAAGTGCCAGCTGCCTCTGTGTGAAATAAGGTGGCCCAGCACCAACCTGCATGTGGGCATGAGTCTCAGTAGGGGGCGAGAATTGATGTGTAATCTCAGTTGTGTAATTTCTTGCTATGACCCAAATTAGACAATGACACCAACATGCAATGACCTGTGTGTTTTGAATGACACTGTTTTACATCCACTGTTAAGCAGACGATGCATAATGTTACTGGAGTAGCCAGGGGTGCCTGTCGGATTTGTACCTTGAACCTCTGCAATAAATAGAGAATGCGCTACCACTTGGCTTCCCTCAATCTCAGTGGCATGCATGCAAGTGTAGTGTGCTAACTTAGGTGCTCACTTGTACTTTGAGGCAACACGTTTATTTAACACAACGGGTAACTCTAACAGGATAACAGCACGGTGGTGACCACCACGACTAACTAAACTGACACTCAGAGAGACAATTCTATAGTCGGACCAGGACAGCTAACTGGCTGCCTGATCCACGCGTGAAGACCGGAGACCGAGGACCCAGGATCGAGGATGGCGACTTAATTCCCAGGGTTGAACTCCCCGATCCCCCCCTCAGGACCCCGCTTATAACTTCCCTGGCATGGCTGGCCCCGCCCCTGGCCATGCCCCCCTTCCAGAACCCTCGTGGGGACTCTGGATCCCCATCACATGATCCTGTCACACCCGACTGGGGGCCCCCTGCCCCCTTCATCCGGTCACGTGCTCTCCCGGGTTCACCTCGCTGTCACGTCCTGACACGGCCCCCTTCTCAGCAACACCCAGGCTCCGCTCTTAGAGTACCACCCCTCACACGGCACTTTCTCGGCACCGTGGTGGCTCCCATGAGGCCACCCCCATGAGGTCATCCCCCCCTTCGTAAAACACAGCCGTCCCGGCTGTCAAAAATCCCAACACAAGGGTGTGCCTCCCAACCATTAACATCAATAAATATCCGAAGCCCGCAAAATAAATACAATATATACAACATGTATAGTCACTGAGAAAAATGGAGGGGGGGGGGGAAGAGAGATGGAGGAGAGGACTACAACAACAACAAAAATGTTGGCAATGTACAGCACCCCAGCTACCCCCCCACCCCAAAAGCATGTCCCCGCCCTGTGTGTGTGACAACACCCCTGACTACGAGGACAGGTTCAGCCAATGACCCGATCGAGTGCGACAAGCAGCAGAACGATGCTCCAACAATGCACGGTGGAGGGTAGTTACTTGAATCGGGCAGTCCTCGAACGAGTCCTTGTAACCGGCGCCCCAGGTGAGGTGGGCCTGGGCTCCCTGGGAGACCCGAGGGAATTCAAAAATGGCCTAATGGGCGTGGCCCCTCCTGAGAAGACACAACCGTCGGTGGAGAATGAATGTTTGACGGGCGATCCGCTCCATGCTGAGCATCCGTGGTTGACTCGTCCGGCGACTGCGTGGCTATCAAGACCCTTCGGTCCTGTGGGTGGCACAGAATTCCCCTGAGGTACGACCTCAGCAGATGCCTTCCCCAGCTCGGCGGGCACACCGGACACTCGGCCCTTAGGTAATGGAGATGAAGGGGGCACGCTCGGCGGAACAAATGGTTTCAGTTGCGACGGGTGAACAAACCAGGATCGTTGGCCGAACTGAATTTTCACACTGAGGCCTGTTGTTTTGTATCACGTCGACCGGACCTCTCCAAGGCTTGTACAATTTTGTGGAAGTACCCACTGGCACTTGAGGACACTGCAGCCATGCCTTGTCACCCAGAGCCCATGTCCTGCCCGACACGTGGAGTCCCCTCAACCTTTCGTTGGCCAACTGTCGTAAGGCAGAATTATGCCTGGAAGCATCACGTGCCTCCATCACCCGCTGAAGGGTAAGGCACATGTGCTTGGACATGTTGATCTTAGACTTAACCAGTCGACGCATGAGGGATTGTTCTGTTGGCTGCGAGCACCCCGGGGACATGTAAATCCCAATCGCCCTGGGACTTGCTGACCTGTTGACTAAGCATAGAGGTCAGGATCCTGTGTAGACACTCTACCATCTCGTCAGTCTGGGGTTGGTAGGGCGATGTACGGACCTTTTTGGTGCCCAACAGGCCACACACCTCCTTAAGTAATTTCGAAGAAAAATGTTTGCCCTGATCAGTAAGGAGGCGCTCCGGGGTCCTCTTATCCAACACGTACCCGTGAAGGAACGCCTCCATAATAACCGCCGCCGACTGGTTGAGAAGCTGCCAAAGCCATAGGCCAACAAGAAAAATATTCGACACCCACTAGTATTTATTTCCACGTGGCGTGGTCGGAAAGGGTCCGAGGACGTCAAGCGCGACGAGCTCGTTAATCTGGGAAACCCGAATAAATGGTAAGGGCGGGCAGCACATTTTTGGCAGTGGTTTCTACCGAGTGCAGTGTACACCCCTTCAGAACGTTGTACACATCACCCGACATTCCGGGCCCAAAGAATTTGAGCCTGAGGGTTGCCAGGGTCTTACGAACACCCAGGTGCATTAGGTGTTCGTGCATCGCCGCAATTTACCCCTCATCTCCATAGGAACAATACTATAGCGGCGGAAACCCGCCATCCCAGCGCATCAGCAGACCCCCCTTTAGAATGAGCGGATCTACCCTGCGGCAGTCCCCCCCATCCCTGGCATTCATGACGCGGTGTCGCATTAGGGAGGTATCCTCCGCCTGGAGGCGCCCCCATTCAGCATGGGACAACCCAATGGTGGAATTGCACGCTTCCGGAGCATCTGAACAGTCGTGCGGTGAAACATCCGCAGACGCTACAACAGAGGGAGATGACACCTCCGCAGCCGGTTTACAGCGGCCCGATCCCGTGAGACGCGCACCCATCACCCAGCGACAGTCGCAACAGCGCATCCGCGTTTACACGTTTATAGTTTCCTATAAAGACCTCTAACCATCGGGAGAGCTGGCTGGATGGCTGTTAAATACGCAACGCGTACTGGAGAGCGGCATGGTCCATGTGTACCCCAAAAAGGCCCTGCTATCGAGGTTCGGACGGTACTGTTGGATAAAAAAAACATGGCCAGCAGCTCCCATTGCGTGACGCAATAGCGTTGCTCGGCCGGTGAAAGGACTTTGTCGTCCACTACCTGCGATAGTACGGCACCGATGCCGGTGTTGCTGGCGTCTGTATCAAGAAGGGCAGCGGAAAGTCGGGGTATTTTTTACATTGCACAGCTGATGAAAAGATAATGCTGCCTGACTGATTCGGACCACCCCACACACTATGTACACACATAATCAGTGTAGACATGTATTGTGTACACACAGTGTACTTGCACAGTGTAAACAGTCTGCATATACAGTGTATACACAAACACATTAACAAGAACAACAACCGCCATTCGCCACTATGTGGTGGTGACGTCACCACGGCGCTTGTGCCAGGCTATGTGACACAGTGTACACACACAGTGTTTTCACTGCTATGATTAAAGCAGTGCATACTGACTGTTGGTACCTGCTATGATTACAGCAGTGAATACTGACTGTGGTGGGACCTGCTATGATTACAGCAGTGAATACTGACACAATACTATTCACGTTGTTGTTGTTGAACTCACGCACCCAAGGGGTCTCTTCAAGAGAGGGAGCAATGCAAAAGGAATCTGAATAAACTTAAACTGTAACCCCACTCTCGGACGTCACCACTCCGCATTACCTCATCGGGGTGAGATGCCAGGGTGAAGGTGTACCCCACTATCGACGTCATGTCATGTCTCAAAGGTATCCCCCCTCCCCCGTGCTTTTGAGCGTGACGTCACGTCTGGTCGGTCACTGCGGATTTCCGTTCCAGTAAAAATCCTTATTTGGGCAAATCTACGCCAAGTCACTTTCGGGTCATTAACATAATTTATTCATAAATTCACTCGAGTTCATTACGCCGGGTTCAGCATCCACACCCCATCACCCAACATATAGGCCTGGCTCGTTAACATAATGTTTTCACTATGAGACCTCGTTTACCAGTGGGAAAATATAGTAATAGGTTTTTACCCTTTCAACTGGTACAAAAAACTGACACCTTTATACAAGGGATCATGTTTGCAATAACCACAACACAAGCAGTCAAAATGCAATCAAAAAGAAACAACTGTGATAACAGTGCATATCATTATCAGAGTTGTTTCTTTTTGTTTGCATTTTGACTGCTTGTGTTGTGTTTTATTGCAAACATGATCCCTTGTATAAAAAGGTGTCAGTTTTTGTACCAGTTGAAAGGGTAAAAACGTATTACTATAATTTTTCATGATAATTGTTTTTTTACCCTTCTATCTGGCAACAAAACTGACACCTTTTTACAAGGAGTCATGTTTGCATAGATCGCAATACCTGCAGTCATAATACAAACAAAAGACATAACTCTGAAAATGTGCACTGTCCTTGAAGTTGATTGGTCCACACCCGAGACAGCTTTCCTTAGAGCCTAGTCTCATATGTGTTGGACCAGATGACGCCGAAAGGCGCACAACGATTGTGTCTAATGAAGGAATCCCAACCCCCTGTGAGCACAGGAGGCAGCTTGGAGCGTATATTTATTCAAAGGGAGGGGGAAGGGGGGTAGCATTAACAAAGGAAAAGGAATGTTAATAGTATGTAGCTGCAGTTACTAAACAACCACGTAGAAAACTAAAGTATAAACTACATAAAAAACTAAAGTATAAACGACAGCATCATCAGTATACTTACTATACAATAAGCTGAGTTACTAACAGTAAGTAATACATTACAATTGTACGTCGTAAAAATTATATAATATGCTTCCATCTAAACTTTATTCTCTTACATCACACGAGTCTACACCGTACTATATACTGCCATAGACAAACCCAACATTAAATTATATACTGTATTGCTATAAACCTTATACATTTTAATATAACACTATGTATTATTCTACCAACCCTAATGTGTATCACACTGCTATATGTTTACTATACAATTACGATACTATATGTTACTTTGTACATTGTATTAAGCATATAAATGTTATACTATTTGTTATTATACACTGTACCATTGACCGTCGTGTCAATGGTATCATTTTTCGGTTACACCGCCGCTCATTGGGGGAGGGGATTGTGTGTTGAACCCCGCAAGTGACGTCATGTCACCTGCCGCGTGACGTCACGAGATACCAGGAAGCTCGGCGCGCGCGCTGAGATCCGAGGTGGGAAGTTCACGTCGTGGTTGTTGTTGTCGTGGTGGTTATTGTTGTTGTTTACCCAGGTAGAGCCTCACTCCTCTCTCTTGTAGGGATATCAATTGAGGAGCAGCGAGTATGGAATCGATGTCCAGTTTGGAACATTATAACGCGGGGCCTAGCCATGCGGGGCCTTGCCTCCTGCCCTTGCCTGATTGCATTTGCTTTAATTCTCTGCTTCAGTTTAATTTGTCTTCACCTGGCTCACTACTTTGAAGATTTGTTTATTTTAAATATTTCTACTTTTTATTTTGCGAGGCATAGCCCACTTGAGCTAAACCGCTCTTTTTCAGAAGCGACCTGCCCACAACAAAGTGGCGTATCAACGTGTGTAAATGTATATCGGTCAAATACTCTAAACGTGTAGTGATGTTGACTCTAAATGTGCAGGGAAAAACCGGAGGATCCGGTAGAAATTCCACGCGACCACGGGGAGAGAAACACGCAAACTCCAAATTTACATCCGTAATACAGGTTTGTTTGGGTTAGACCGCGTAAATATATAAAGGTGCCGTTAAACCCGCCACCACTTGACAGTAAGGGTTGGTCACATTAACAGAACGTGGTCAGTTCGTCACTAGTACAGCACTACACCGGTTGTGTGTTGGAGAACCAAGCCACAACATTTACAATCTGAGTACGACGTTCACCAGTAATTACAACCAGCTTCATCAGGCGACAGCCAAATGTTGTGGCTTGACTCTGGGACTATAAATCAGGTTGCTGGGTTTATAGCGCAGTACGCTAACCATTGCACTACCGCTCCCCACTCATGCATAAATATTATCGGAAGTATAGTATTTATTCAGTAATAGGCAAGTTACCCGGCTTCGCACAGGTCTCAGTAATCAAACATTAAGGTTAATGTCTTGCAATGCTGGCTTTATTAAAATTATTGAATCCTGCCAGTGAAGTCTGTAAATGTGTGTATATTGTCACGGTTTTTTGGTTGTGTTATACAATCGCAGGGCTTGTTTGTTTCATAATGAGGACAGCTTTTAAATTCGTTGCCCTTGGAGAGCTTGAGGATAGACAATGTTGGATGTTTTGCCATCTGGTGGGTTTAATCGAATTAATTAATAATCAACGTTTTTGGGTTCAGATCGCGTTATTTATGAATGTGTCGTAACCCTCCACCACCCGACACGGCCAATCAGCAAAAAAGTGTCACGTTGACAAAAGACAAATAGTTCACAGCTTTAGCCCACCGGTGTGTTGAAACGTGAAACCACAACATTTACAATTTTTGAGTACGACGTTTCGCTGGTAATTGCATCCAGCATCATCAGCCAATTCGCCAGAATGGTGAGGCTCTGCTCTGTCTCCTGTTCTTATATAGAGCAGCAGCAGGGTGACGTCATCATTAACTCATCAACTCATCAGGTGCAACGATTTGAGGGGGGGGGGTTATTGTAATTATATACTAGATTAGTAATCAGGCAATTGTTACGATGCGAGTTGTAGATTAGTAATCGGTTGGAATGTGTTTTATTGTGATTATGCTACGTTAGTAATCAGTTAGTGTTTGTTTCCCTTATAAGGAATTGTAATGTATCTTATTTAATAATATGCTTCCAGGCCACATTAAGCGTGTAGCTGTCTGAGCGATTAAAATTATTTCTGTTTCTCTCAATTTCAATGGATTCTCTAATTAGTCTTTGCCAGTAGTAACTAGTTTTACACAACACTTCAACGTTGTCAAAATCAATTGAGTGTCCCTGTTGGCAAGCATGTTCTGCCACTGCCGACAGTTGTGTTTGCGATAGTTTAATATTTCTCTGGTGTTCTTTTAGTATTACACTAATGTTATGCCCCGTCTGTCCAATATAGCATTTGCCACATAAACAATTTATCCGATATACACCTTCTGTTGATAATTTAGGTAATTCGTCTTTAGTGCAAGTTACTAGTTTTTTTATTTTGTGTACTGCACCAAATCTTACTGTAATGTTTTGCTTTTGCAAAACACGGGCTAATTTGTCAGTTACTCCTGAGATAAATGGTATTTTTATTGTTTTAATAATCTGATTGCTTTCAGCAGTGTTGCTTTGCGATCGTGATTTGGCATTTAGTGCTCTGTTAATTTGAGCATTATTGTAGCCATTCTGTCTTAGTGCTTTAACATGTTTAATCTGCTGCTCTATATAAGAATGGGAGACAGAGCAGAGCCTCACCATTCTGGCGAATTGCCCGATGATGCTGGATGCATCTTCTTGGTTCTTTCGGTAAAGTCACGTAGAATGGAAATAATAAAATAATAAAAATAACACATAATAAAATAATTCTCACGACGTTTCGGCCACAACGAAAGACAGCGTCTTTCTGACAGACCTGTTCTTCACCTGAGGACGGCTGCTTGCGTTGTGGCCGAAACGTCGTGAGAATTATTTTATGTTTTATTTTTATTATTTTATTATTTCCATTCTACTTGACTTTACCGAAAGAACCAAGAAGATGAATCCCTGCAGTCATGAAAGCTTTAAATCGAGATGCTGGATGCAATTGCTAGCGAAACGTCGTACTCAAAAATTTTAAATGTTGTGGTTTCACGCTTCAACACACCGGTGGGCTAAAGCAGTGAACTATTTCTCTTTTGTCAACGTGACACTTTTTTACTGATTGGCCGTGTCGGTGGTGGAGGGTTACGACACATAAATAACCCGATCTAAACCCAAAAACGTTGATTATGAATAATATTGGTCGCGAAAGCCTACGTGTTAAACTAATTAATCGAATGAAGCTCAATTTTGGCATACATGGCGACAGCAAATTGGCGGAAGAGCTCTTTGCATCTCAAAAAGAGATTGAATCTGCCTTTTTGCACCATGATCCTAATGACAAAGAAGTCCATGGTGGAAATCTTCTTTTGTGTTGGCAAGCCTGTTGCTGGGTCAGTTTGGCGAAGTAGGAAATTGTAGCCATCATCACCTTGCCAGAAAATCAGTAGACATTGAAAAGCATCCTAGGATCGGTGTGTTTAATTTCTGTTGCAAGACGATGCCTCGAGTGACATGTTGTTCAGCTGTCAGAATGCCAGCGACTTCAAATGTTGTGAGTGCATTTAAGCAGCACTCATGTTGACAATGTGGAGTTTAGTCGGCATGAATGACAACATTGTACTCTGAAGTCATCTTCTCCGTGGCATTAGTGAAACTGTGAACTTATGAGTTTTCCTTATCGAGCATGTCTTGCCACAGCAATACGACTTGCAACTTGATGTTGATGACATTTTTGCAATGCTGGTGAGCCTGTCTAGTATTATTCAGACATGCAAGTAGATCTGTGGTAATGTAGGTAGGTCATTAGGTAGTGGCAGCAGACTGCCAATGCGATTATGTACCTGGCCCTGCACTTTAAATGTGGGCAAGTAGCCAGATGTCAGGATGAGTTGGTTTTTGCCAAAACATGTAATTTTGAAGCATGAGTTTTATATTCTATTGTTGTTTTGGAATTGGCTTGCATAGGTAGTGTTGGCAGGTATCAATACGTGAATAGGCTCAGGATGGTCATCGATTGTAGGCAGTTGAACCATTGTTCAGTTAAATCTTGACTTAAAGCTTTCGTGACTGCAGGAATTAATATTCTTTGGGATGTGATTCCTGACATGTACCCTGGCGCCTACAAACTAAGCTGTGTCTGTGGCAGTAGTTACTTTGGGGAAACTAAGTGACATGTCCTGGACTGTGTTCGTAGACATAAGGCAGATCTGAAACAGGATAGGACCAATTCCTCGGCCGTGGCTGATAATTGTTTTAATGCGGTAGGCTCACACGAAATTGATTTCTCTAAGACGAAAGTACTTTGCAAACCCACTGGCTATCAACAAAGATTCATTCATGAAGCCATCCATTTCTACAGACAGACAATTTCAACTAAGAAGATGAGTACAAACTTAACAATCATTGGAAGGACGTTATCAACCAGTTTAAGTGATGTTCCCATTGTACCACCTTCTGATGGTAGCTGTTATTTTCGGCTCTCCATGTGTGTGTCTGCCTTTTTCGCCCGGGCAACGCCGGGTACTTACCGCTAGTACCTAATAAATTAAACTGAAAATGAAACTGAAAATAAGCATTAAAAAGAGTAAATAGTGAGTTTGTAAGTGAATGTTATATAGAGTTAAGGAAATGATAGTTGAATGTGTAATCGTTGTAGGAATGTGAAGACATAGCCGCAAAGGAACGAAATAATTATTTTTAGTGCTTGATGTGGATATTAATAGTATGTGTGTGGTGGTGTGTGTACATATATCATAATTTTTACCAGAGTGTGTGTGTGCATGCTTTTTATTTTTTACTTGGCGATGTAGACTTGATGTATTTAGTCGTAGCTGTTGTGTCGCATCTCTGTTGTGTAAAAGGAGGTCGGTAGTGTTGGTACGTAGATGTTAATATTTTAGAATAGTACATGTTTAAAAAAAAATATTGCAGTGTGTGTTAGAGGTGAACCGTGCATGTGCAGAGAGGACAGTAAGGAGCCGGAAGTAGATGAATTTGGCGGCAAAAACGCAGGGCTGCTAATAGGGAAGGATAACATGGTAAATATGAGAACAAATATAGCAGTGCAGTGGAGACACTTATGTTATGGTGAGTGCGTGGAATTGTAGTATATGAAATGTCATAATGTGTTTGCATGTGTGGCAAACCGGAAGTAGTGAAAATGCCACGGGCTTGAACACATGGCAAGAGAAAGAGAGAGGGGGGAGGTGAGGAGCGGGGGGGGGTCTACAGGTGGTACAGGTGTGAAAGGTGAGCAGGTAAGCTAAAAATAGTGCGAAAGACACCCGAACTCACCCGTGAGTACACATGGAAAGTTTGGGGTGTGTTGGCGCAATTTGGTTCACAAAAAAATCTACACAAGCCCAAAGTCAGCTTTATCTTCATAGATTTATACTATTTTTTGTCTTTTAATATTTTTTGTATACGGTTTCTCCATGTTTATTTCAATTGTTTAGTTTATGTGGAATACAGTACAGTACTTATTTAAATTGTGATGTAAATTTTAGTTGACGTTTACCTAACGTCATTACTCAGGTAAGGCTTAATTATTAAATATCACGCTTTTAGCTTTCGAGTGGCAATTTCCAAGAACGTAACCTCCGCTATATGCAAGGGTCTGCTGTATTTTCTGTCTATTGACTACAGCAGAGGCTTATGGATTTTCAACAAAAACTAGATCTCTGCATTCTTGATTTAATTGAGGCTGAAAGTACCATAAAGAGGCTTGGGGCTTTGGGTTGTTATTTTTTTTTTTCAAATCTATCTCTCTGTTCACATTATTTGAGGATTTGTATGATTTTGGGCAGAACGGTCTAGCGCTGCATGACCAGGAGTCCGAGCCATTTCCTGTTCAACTTTGCTTATGACAGAAATTCACTCTGGCCCCATGCTTTACATTGCATAGCATCTTCAATGACTATGTCATATGAAACAATTGCATTCGTTACGGTTCCAGTGATAAGCTTATCGATGCCTGGTTATAGTTAAAGGATCGTTCCCTGCTGGTCAACCGTGTTACATCTACTGATGATCTGGTAATGGCTACTTAATGAGATGGAATTCGGGAATTTTGTGCTGTGACTTGATAATTCCATCATGAAATGGGGCCTTGCAAATGTTCTACAAAAATAAATCACCTGCCTGGGAATTTCATGTCATACAACACTGTACCTGCTTAACTCTGCATGAATAATAAGGCAGTTCTACAAGTGGTGGAGGAGCTCCTATACCTGGTTAATGTGTTCACGACCAGGTCTGGTTTGGCAGCCAGTCTCACTTAAAATTAGTCAAGCAGCATTCTTTCATTAGACTGTGTAACACTGTGGATGGTGCCTGGACTTTTCCTCCATACAAAGCTGTGATTGTCCATCGCCAACTGGGTTACATGCGTCACGTGGCCACAAGTCGCTTGTTGGCGAACACAACCCCTGGACCTGGCTCAAAGAGTGATATCAATATAGAATGTATGTAAGGATGCCCCCCAATGGAGTCCCCCTGGATCTCTACCACACATGTCCCACTGGACAAAGACCCCAGGGCTGGCCCAGGCCACGCTGGTGGGACTATGTTGCTCGGCTGGCCTGGGAACATTTTGGAATTCCCCAGGTTGAGCTTGGGTCTGTCGCCAGGGAAAGGGGGGCTTGGACCGCCCTACTCGGTGTGCTGCTACCGCGACCCTCACCAGGACAAGTGTTCTTAGAAACGAACGAACAAAGCTGTGATTCTTCTTGGCGACATATATTACTCTTTGGATGCAAAATATGAACTTATTTAAATGACCATCTGTGCTGGCTTATACAATGAAGGCTGGCCTGCCTATAATTCATCTTTAATTCAACCAGACTATTTTGTATTAAGCTTGCAGATCCTTAAGATATCAATAATAGAATATAATCATGAGTCTCTTTGACAGGCGAGGCTGCATTGGTTCGGTCATGAATCCCGCATTCCCAGGTACCGCATGCTCAAGCAGCTTCTGTTCGTCCAAATATTAGGGGCTAAACAGGCATGGCATTGGCGAGAGAAGAGAATGGAGGATGTGGAGGTGATTGGAACCGCCGATGACTGGGATCAGTCATGTCAATATTGGCCTCTGGAGGAGGCCCGTGAGGTGTGCTGCAGGGCAGTTGCAGGTATTCGCTCTGCAACAACGATGAGGTCGGACAAGCGACGCCCACATGAATAGGTGGAACGCTGGGTCCCTAAAACCCAGCAAGACGGTGGGGAGCACAGCTGGTTCATCTGTCAGTCATCCCTTGACACCTGGATCATTCCCATTATCTGCTGACATGGAATCCACACTTACATGGCCTTAAGTTGCACCTTTCATGGCATTAGCATTGTGATAAGGTTACTTCCAATTCGTCATGAATGGTGGATGTTTTGTTGATATATTGTCAATGATGCATGTGAAATATACATGTATTTAAGAGTTTATTTTTGTTGGGAGCTGTAGTGCAGTTGTTTCACTGCATTATGAACTCAACAATTAGTTTGATTATCATTGACAGCAAACATGATTGATAACAATGTAACAACATTTTTTTTGTCCCTGGGTAGTAAGTGTTATTTCCTATTTGCCTATGCCTCAAAAGTACAGAAAATGGCTATTATTCCCCACAAACTTTGCTTTTGTGACCAGGACAGTGATACTTTTGAAATTTACCTGCAAAGTTTTTCTTAAATATTCCTTTTGTAGCTAGACAGCCGAAATTGTGTGCTTGAGCATCCAGTCATATTCATGACCACTTGCCCTCTCATTGCCTTAACAGCCCGTGTGATGAATGGGGAATCTTTTTTATGATATCATGAATATATGAATAAGTATAGACGTGTCAGTCATGTGTGACTGTGTATATATTCATTCCTCTGTGCCTCGATACTGACATAGATGGTGTGGATATGTTTTTCTATCTGCAGCTGATGCTTCCTCTGCAGAATTGGTCTGATGGAGCAAAGTCACTCAGCGCAGCTCGGTACAAAAAGTAAACAATGCGACCAGTATGCAAACAGCACAGATCGTACTGGAAACTTGACACAGCACCCGAAAACTTACACAGGAGAGAAACCCTTCAAGTGCACTGTGTGTGAGAAGGCATTTGCATGGTCATCAAATCTTAAAAGACACCAGAGAACTCACACAGGAGAGAAACCCTTCAAGTGCACTGTGTGCGAGAAAGCATTTGCACAGTCATCATATCTTACAATACACCAGAGAACACACACGGGAGATAAACCCTTCAGGTGCACTTTGTGCTCGAAAGCATTTGCAGATTCATCACATCTTACAATACACCAGAGAACACACACAGGAGAGAAACCCTTCAAGTGCAGTGTGTGCGGGAATGCGTTTGCACAGTCATCAGATCTTCAGAGCCACCAGAGAACACACACGGGAGAGAAACCCTTCAGGTGCCCATTGTGCGGGAAGGCATTTGCACAGTCATCAGATCTTCAGAGCCACCAGAGAACACACACGGGAGAGAAACCCTTCAAGTGCAGTGTGTGTGAGAAGGCATTTGCAAAGTCATCAAATCTTAAAAAACACCAGAGAACACACACAGGAGAGAAACCTTTCAAGTGCACTGTGTGTGAGAAGGCATTTGCACAGTCATCAGTTCTTCAGGGCCACCAAAGAACACACACAGGAGAGAAACCTTTCAAGTGCACTGTGTGTGAGAAGGCATTTACAGAGTCATCACATCTGAAAAAACACCAGAGAACACACACAGGAGAGAAACCCTTCAAGTGCAGTGTGTGTGGAAAGGCATTTTCAAGTTCATTTTATCTTAAAATACACCAAACAACGCACACAGGAGAGAAACCCTTCCTGTGCACTGTGTGCGGGAAGGCGTTTACACGGTCATCAAGTCTTCAAAAGCACCAGAGACAACATACAGGAGAGAAACCCTTCAAGTGCACTGTGTGTGAGAAGGCATTTGCACGGTCATCAGTTCTTCAGAGCCACCAGAAAACACACACAGGAGAGAAACCCTTCAAGTGCAGTGTGTGTGAGAAGGCATTTGCAGAGTCATCAAATCTTAAAATTCACCAGAGAATACACACAGGAGATAAACCCTTCAAGTGTACTCTGTGCGGGAAAGCGTTTTCACAGTCACAACATCTTCATAGACACCAGAGAACACATAGGCATCAGAAAATCCCCAAGGAGTGTAGTCTGAAATCAGCTTGTAAAAGTCAAAGTGCTGCAATGAGCCCATCCCTCCTGAAAAAAGATCTAGAAGTTAATTCCAGCTTGGACACTATGAAATGTGTCAAGGTGAAATTTGAAGAGGCGAAGGTGAAATGTGACGAAGTGATGGTGAAGAGCGAAGAAGTGAAGGTAAAATGTGAAGAAGTGATGGTGAAGAGCGATGAAGTGAAGGTGAAATGTGGAGAAGTGATGGTGAAGAGCGACGAAGTCAAGGTCAAATGTGAAGAAGCGATGGTGAAGAGCGAAGAAGTGACTGTAAAATGTGAAGATGAAGATTCAACTCCAAAATTGGACCTTCACACCGATGGAGGCAACGTGAAGCAGGAGGAGAATTCTGACTGTGAGGCAGAGCGAGGCAACTCCCAGCAGTTTGTGGAAGTGGAGGTGTGGGTGGACTTCTTAGACAATACAAAGTCAAATGGAGACCCTGTAGATATGTAAGATTGAGACAATGAAGCCCCATTAGATTCACCTTTGTCACAGGCCTTTAATGAAAAGAACGTGAAGTTGAACACTCCATTCCTAAGTTCAACCTGCAGCGTAAGAGCGGCCAGTATTTGCGGACCTGTGGGTTGGGTAGATCTCTAACCTGGAGCCAGAGCCAATATGCTCCCAAGCTTTCACTATGTTATAATAATAATATTAACATGTATATGGTGCTTGCTTATTCGCCTCAACAACTCAAAGTTTTGTATCATATCTCATCACAAACACTCGAAGAGCACGCCTTTTGGCGTCCTCTGGTCTAACACGGTTTGATACTAGGCTCGAAAGAAAGCTGTCTCTGGTGTGGACCAATCAGTTTCAAAGACAATGCATATATTATCGGAGTGTTTTTTGTTTGCATTCTGACCCCAAGTATTGTGGTTAATGCAGACATGATTCATTGTAAAAGGTTTCAGTTTCATGTTTTTACATCTCAACACCTGATTTGTTGCCGTAAAAAAGGGGAAAACATTCTCACTCGAAGAGCAAGTTGTATATATGCCTTTTCCAAAAAAATTATATTAAGAGTGATTCTGGCAAAAACATTTTTTATAATTTTGATCGGGATGTAGGGCTGGGGCATGGAAAGGGAGAGTCTTCCTCCTGCCTTGCCACACAAAAGACAGCTGGAGGATAATTACTCACAAGCCTGTTTGGGAAGTCATAAAATTTAATTTAAAAAAACAGAAAACCCAAGGAGAGGGGCTAATGAGATTCTGGGGGGAAATCCCCAGTTGACTTCAAGAGAAGGCCGCCTTAAGGAAACAACCCACAATAAAACAAACAAGATGGAAAAAGCAGGGGTCACAAACCTCCCTTGGACAGCAAAATCCACCAAGGCCAGTTAATCATTGAGGTTTTCAAAATACAACAGTAAAGTCCGAAGCTTAACTATATCTTCAACATCAGGATATCAAAATATAACTTGAGAATGAGAGGCACGGATCCCTGGCGATACAGATGGGGAACAAAGATTATACAACCCTCGGAATATTCTTGGTAGCAACTATGGTATACCACGAATCTTGGTTAAGCATGAACCAAATAATAATTATGAAAGTGTTAGACTTAGGGTCATTCAGAAGAGATACAATGCGAAATGTCAATCACACACGACCAAGATAATGTATTCCACGGGATCAGAGCCTCACCAACCGCCTTTGTCTTCCAGGAGCTAACAGCACATGGTATAGGTATAGTATGTATGCAGGGTGGCGCCTCCCCCTAATATATCAAATACCACGCAATAATTCCAAACCGCGACGTGAGTGCTGTGAACGCTGCTCAAAACGTACTTTGATTCGCTTGCTGAGTCAAAACTGTGGAAAGTGGTACGGTACCAAGCTATAAGAGGTGTAAAATAAAAAATGTTAACTTCCAACCCGTGGTGAGGACGGAGAATATGGCAACAGCAAGCACAGCCGTGCACAATAGGTCACGACTTCAAAGGCCACCGCGCCCCTTTTTGAGTCGGAGGCGAAGAAAATGTAACACTTCCAACCCGTGATGGGAGCGTGGGGAACGCTGCCCAAAACGTGAACGGAAACATGGCGGTAATAAAGACATCCGGACAACAAACAGCCTAAGCGACAGAAATCAGTATTTTATACCTGCGTGACTTTACCGAAAGAACCAAAGAGTATAACTTGATCTGTAGCCTGTCCTCTGTGCAGCACGAGTCATACAGACAACTGGAAGAGGACTCTTGAAGAGGGGGGGGGAGACGACAAGCGCTGTCTCTCCAAGTCGCTCCACAGTCTACGAGGATCAACAGTGTCTAGTGTCAAAGGAGGTGACGTACGGCAACCAGCGGACAAGCTGCGAGTGGTGTCTGGCGACGGGATCTGCACGCACATTGACGCAGACAGAACTGGACCCATCATACCTGCCAGAATGGGCACTGCCGAGAGCACGACCAGCGTACCGACTTGGCAACCACCCCAGTGGTGGAGAGAGACTGACGAAGCAGCAGAGAGTGCCGTGTGTTCGACACACACGCCGACCCAGCACCCCCTGCTGGGGACCTGAGGTGTTTTCGGTACAAGGAATGCTGCACCTCGGAAGCCTCTAACTCAACAGTTAGCAAGAAGACAATACACACCCACACACATAACGTGCATATTGGTACTAATAATATTGTTCCAAAAAGTTATCTTGTTTTGAAATGGGTTGCCATCCCAAGGTGGTGCGTTAGCTATTAGTTGATCGTGAAAAGCATTGTTCTGTCCATTGAGTTACATGAATACGGTCGTTTTGAAGTATTTTAGTGATTCATTTTCGTTAATTTAATAATCTTACCAAGGAATTCATTGATGACACTAAACATAAGCATATATGTTACGAATCTACACACTCACAGGAATACTATTGAGTGGAGATTTTTCTTTTGGTCACAGAATCTTGCCCCCGAATTCATTGATGTCCCATTAGCCAATTGATAAGCATCTGTGAGCCAAACAGGCACACTAGCACGCACACTATTGTTTCGGGACATTTAGTCAATTACATAATCTTACCAATGAATTAATTGATGTCTAATTTTCCCATTGGGCACATGTTTCTTTAGCATGTTACGTATGAATATATATTTTTAAAGGACTTTTCCTATCGCCGTGTATAGTCTCGCTACTCTGAGGAGTTAGCCGATTGTTCCGTTATTCAGTTTTAACAAACGTAACCATTGAGGGTTAATTGTACGGATCAATGAGTACTTCAGGAGTATGGTGTTGACAATTCCGATCATAAGTGTGTTCGCATATTAGTGTTTTTAGATATTAAAGTTGCTTAACACAGAAGTGTCTGAGTGGTTTACTTACTAAGTTCATGCATAATCTTAATTAAGAGAATGGTATATTGCGGTGAGATGGGAATTCTGAGCCGAATTTGCATAATAAATCCACATTTGCACAATTTTTTTTATAACATTACACTTTTTTATTGTATTATCACAATTGGTAATGCAATCCAAGACACCGAAGCTGCATAATTGTGTAGTGAGTCCAACTGAGTCGCAGATGTTCTTGAGATGCAACACTTTTTTTGTAGCAACCCGTGAACACAAAGGGGTAACTGCCCCTTCACCACATGCAGCCTGGGGTGGTGACCACCCAGATAACTACTCTATACGTAGGAGTTACAGCTACGAAGGATCAGACCCTCGGGTCCCCGACCATGTGTTGATGCCTCGTAGAGCTTCCAGCTTGTCGATGTGGAGCCTCCAGCTTGTAGAACGAAGAACCCCTGTCCCTCCCAGGGACCCACCTTATATCTCCCCGGGTCGGGGCCGCTCCGCCCTTGGCCCCGCCCACCTCAAGCGAGAGCTCTCCTCAGACATGTGGTCATCCCCGAGCCCCCCCCCCCCGCCTGGGGCCCTCTGTGGACACTCCGGATCATGTGTCTATGGGGTCAACCAGAGTGCCTTGGCCCGGGGCAAACCTGCCCCTGGGCTGACACTCTCCCACTCCCCCAGCGCTCACCAAGCTCCGCTAGGGCTGGTACTACACCCGCCTACGGGGTGTACGCGATGTCGGGACATCGCACGCCACGGCCCTTTTGGGCCGGCACCATACAGTGACATCTGGGATGTCACTCCATCACCCCCCCCCCCCCCCTTCATAGCATTCAGCCATCCCGGCAGTCAACTCCCCCCTCCAAACGAACAATTACATGAAATGCAAGGAAAAAACACAGTGTGCCTTAACAAGAACAAAAATAAATATTTTAACCCACTGGTACAAAAATCACACTATCCACAAATGTACAAACCAACAGGGAGAAGGCTGTAACCCAACGAACCCATAATAACACCACATCAACAAGCAATATATAAAAACACATAAACGCTCGGGATCCCCCCTACCATCACACCTCCCACCTTCACCGTGTAACAACGCTCGTGAGCTCAATGGCGGCCAGGTTCAGCCAATAACCACGCGACAAGCAACTGACTGGGAGCGTGTGTGCAAGGGGATTACAAAAACGAGTCTGAGCAAGTGCGTGATGCCGGGCCCCCAGGAGAGGTGGGCTCGCTCAACCCAGCTCCTCACGGAGAGCAGTAGGCCGGCTCGACGGATCCTTCGTGCTCAAAGCCTGCGAAGTCGGCATGTGCGGCCGTGCAGGGGACATAAGTCGTGCAGCACCTGGGGGCGAACAGAATCGCTCCGCTGAGGACCAACCTCAGCGGGCATACACCCCCGGCTCATCGGACACATTTGACACTCGGCCCCTGCGCGGCACGATAAACTGTTTCGGCGAGAGGGATGCACGAATCAACTCTGCCGACCCAAGTTGATCTGGACACACTGTGGACGAACAACCCAAACATCATAGACCGGCCCTGGCCAGGGTTGGAGTAACTTAGGCGACGTACCCACCAGCACCTGCGGACAGTACAACCAGGCCTTGTCCCCATGTGTCCATTCATACAGAGAAGCATGCACTCCCTTAAGCCGTTCATTGTCCAATTGTCGCGACTCAGAATTAACTCTGGAGGCTTCCCGTGCCTCGGAAAGCTTCTCAAGAGTGAAACGAATGGAGTCAGAAATATTGGATTTACAGTGATACCTCGGTTCACGAACTTAATTCGTGAACTGACTGGTCGCGAACTGAATTGGTCGTGAACCGAGGCACATTTTCCTATAGGGTTCAATGTAAATCCGGTTAATCCGTTCTGACCTTTTTTTTTGGTTTTTGAAGCACAAAAATATGAAACAAATTACAATACACATTAGTACTGTACAATATAGTAATGTATAAAGAGAGAACACTAACCTTGCTTGAGATGACTTCAGTAAGCACTCAAACGGGTGAACTGTACAATACAGTAAGTACAGTATTGTACAGTACAGTAGCACAGTACTGTATGTGCTAAAAAGCACACCAAAAAGCAAAAAGTCACTGAAAGTGTCTTCACAGTACTCACAGTACTTCTTTTTGTGTCTCTTCTTCTCTCCACGATCTTCCTACAGGAAGTCACGACCATGTGACAGCCTGGAAATAGCATTAAAATGGCCGCGGCTCCTGTTCATGAACCGAAGCGGAGTTCGTGAACCGGAGCATATTTTTATGAACTTTTCTGTTCGTGAACCGAGTTGTTCGTGAACAGAAGCGTTCGTGAACCGAGGTATCACTGTATACATTGTCGGCGTGGCCTGTCACTGTATATCGATGGGGGGGGGGGGGGGTCGTATTCCCTTCCATACATAAAAAAACGGTGAGGAGCTGGTGGACGTGTGCTGAGCCATCCTGTAAGTGGCGAGGATCGCAGGGATATGTAAATCACAATCGAGTTGTGACTCATTGACCTGGTGGCTCAAAATGGAGGTCAGAGTCCTATGTAGCCGTTTGACCATACCATCTGTCTGTGGGTGGTACGGCGACGTGCACACCTTTGTTCCCAACAAAGTGCAGACCTCGTGCAATAATTTAGAAGAAGAATTATTCCCTGATCGGTCAAAAGGCGTTCAGGAGCACCTTTGTCCATAACATAACCATTGAGGAATGCCTTCGTAATAGTCACAGCCGATTGGTTAGAGAGCGGCCAAGCAACAGGCCATCGAGAAAAATACTCGACCGCCATAAGCAGGTATTTGTTCCCTCGAGCGGTAGTCGGAAACGGGCCAAGTATGTCCAGAGCAACAAGTTCGTTGAAATGCAATACCTGAATCCATTGCAAGGGGGGTCGTCAGGGTTTTCGACGGTGGCTTCCACCGAGTGCACTGCATGCATCGTTTGATCAAATCGTCCACATCCCTGGACATGGCCGGTCAATAGAAATCCCGTTTGAGCGTAGCCAGCGTCTTCTGCACGCCTAGGTGCAAGAGACGCTCGTGCACCGCACAAATGACCTCGCCTCGCAGGGCAGTGAGGACAACTGTGGTATAACGGCATAGCCCCCGGTCCCAATGCACGAGTAAGCCGCCCCACAGAACCAACGAGACGATGCCCCGTCGATCATCGCCTGCATCAGCTTCCCTCACACGACGCCGCAATTTGAGCAGCGAAGCGTCTTCCGCCTGAAGGCGTCCCCATTCCACGTAATCCAGACCGAGGGCGGCGTCCCGTGCGCCCGGAGCGGCGCCCGTCCTGCCTGTCACCGCATCAGCAGATGCCGCGAGAGGAGGTGGCGAGGTCATATCGGTCGGTTTACATCGCCGAACCCGAAAAACATGCACAACCTCTGGTCATTAGTAATCACGACAGGGCATCGGCGTTCGTATGGCAAGAACCCTTGCGGTATGTAACATTGAACGGGAAGTCCTGCAGGTACTCTAGCCAATGTGATAATTGGCCTGACGGCTGATCCACACGCAGTGCATATTTGAGTGTTGCATGATCGGAGCGCACCACAAATCATCTGCCGTACAAGTAAGGGCGATATTCCTGCAGGAAAACCACAATGGCTAGTAATTCACAGCGCGTAACGCAATAATGCTGTTCGGCCGGAGACAGCACTTTACTACCATACGCAACAACTCTCTCCACCCCGTCAACAACCTGCGACAAGGCAGCACCAATACCGGTATTGCTAGTGAAGTACCGTTGATGACTCTTGGACACCGTTGGTGAGGCACACGTATTTATTCCGTACAAGTAGTCACAACTGTGGACATACAATACTAGAGGGGGTATCGGCCCCCTCACCCGGTTAGCTGGGAATACACTGCTAGCTATCTCTGACCTACCTCCTAGTCCTCCACTAACGGGCTAGGGGAGGCTGTCTGGCCCGACACTGGTAAGTCGGGCTACGGTACCCGGAGTCCCAGAGCACTAGCTCTGGTTCTCGGGACCACGCTGCTGGCTCGGTCCTGCGCAGCCCTGACAAGGGCGGCGTCCCAGGGGAGTCCAGGGCTCTAGCTAGACGATCTTCGGTCTTCACTGGTTTAGCTTTAACATTCTGCCCCGAGCCCTCTGACACATCCCCCTTTATACTCCACCCCCGCTGAGGGGTGGGGCCCCGGGCTGCCTGGTGCGGACGTCGTTGAGAGCACCCCCCCCCGTGCACTCATGTAGCCCCGCCCACTGTTTGTTTCCCATAAGCTGCCATGCATAACGGCTCTCTCTCTAACACCCCTACACTAGCGTCTGTATCGAGGACGAATGGCAATGAAAAATCCGGATAACGCAGGGGAGGGGCGTTCACCAATCCATCGTGGATGGCACGAAATTCCGCCTCCTCCCCCCCCCCCCCCCCCCCCCCCCAAGGAAACTTATGACCCTTAGCCGTTAATGCGTGGAGAGGTTTTGCAATTTACGCGAACCCGGCAACAAAACGGCGATAGGACGCAAAGCAGATGAAACTGCGCACCTCAGTCACTGAGGTGGGGGTCGGCCAAGTTCGAACGCATGCAGTCTTCTCCGGGTCGGTTGCAATACCGATTCGTTAACAATGTGGCCAAGATACCGAACTGATTTCTGGAGAAGGTGACATTTTTGAGGTTTAAATTCAAGGTTACCCGCACATATTTTGAGAAAGACAGCACGCAGAGGGAGCAAATGGTCGTCAAAAGTGCGGCTGAAGACGATTACATTGTCGAGATATATCAAACACGAGTCCCATTGGAGACCCGCCAAGACCAGTTCCATCAACCATTGGAACATGGCCAGCGTGGAATGGAGCCCCATAGGAAGCCGGTTAAATTCGAACAATCCCTGAGGCGTACGAAAGGCCATCTTAGGTCTTGAGACATCGTCAAGCAGCAACTGCCAGAACCTGGATAGGAGATCCAGGGTGGAGAAGAAACATGCCCCTGCCAACGCATCCAGCATGTGAGGCAAGGGATATGCATTCACAACAGAGACCTTATTAAGTTTTAAAAAATCGACGCAAAATCGTAAGCTACCGTCGTGCTTATTCACAAGCACAATCGGAGCTCCCCAGGGACTGGTTGATGGTGAGATGATGTCTGCGGCCAACATCTCATCAACTGCCAGCTGAACATGTTACTTCTCTGTCGTGCTCAGCCGGTAGGGATTCTGGCATATAGGGGTCGCGTCACCTGTATCAATGTGGTGACTCAGAAGCGACGTGCATCCAATATCAAATTCACCCTTGCTAAAAATATCCGAAAACTCACGCAAAAGCATCCGCAGCTTCCCTATCTGGTCCGCGGACAAGGTACCACTTTTAGTGCGTAGTTTTTCGATCCAGCTTTCATCCACATCACGGGATTGTTTCGTGTAAGGCTTGGCACCCACATTCACGACGACGCCCCCTTCCGGGCGTGCCGGTGACGGATGAGCCAACACCATACCCTCCTGGATGACTGTGGTGACCAAGCGAACATTAAGAACCTGAATAAAAGGTCTTTGAGCATTATCACCAAAGTCAGTCCACGAGTGACCTTGTTGGAAGGACCCAAACAATTCCATTCTCCGTAGTTCCCAAATTCAGTGGCTTCCTCAAGCGTAGGGGAACTAACATCTGGGCGTCGTGAGAGATTCTTTCCGTCGGCCCGGAGGCGCCTGCACCGTAGCGTTGGCCGTACACAATCGTGTGGGGGAAGGCAAAAATGCCATATGACGGCCGGATGGCAATTCCAAACAGCCACGGTCAATGCGGATTTTAAATGGCATCCTACCCAGGAAATCGGTTCCAAGTAAACATGGAACAGCCAGGGACGTGGAGACAAGAATGTGCCCCGACAATTTAATGAGCCGCCGTTAGTGACAAAACACGGTGCATCAACAGGGTTTAGAACCTGACACTTGGGGGGCAAAATATTGTAAATTAACTCCAAGATGATAGTTGCCGACGCACCTGTGTTGACTAGCATCCTAATTTCCATACCCTCAATAAACTCAAGCACAGCAGATGAACCCGCGGCTGCCGCTACCACTCGATGGGCCAGCTCTGACCACTGATCCGGTCGGAGCTGACGAATCTCACGATTACGCATAGGACACCCCCGTACCGACGCGCGACCAGGATGCAAACCGAAGCGCCTAGATGGGTGAGATGAGGCCAGGGGTCAAGTGTGGAGTGCGTCGCGACTCACCTTAGGGCAGGCATGTCTAAAGTCCGGCCCGTGGGCCGTGATTTCATACGGCCCGCAGCTTCGGTCTTATAATGTGTTATTTATGGCTCGCTAGCTCTGTCAGAATAAATACATCATTAAACTCATGGAAATTTAAGGTATTCTATACAGTTTGTTCAATGTTATCTGACTGAATGAAAGACAGAATTGCGTTTTTAGAGTTGTTCACGTCTGCCTGAGTGGCTTATATTTGGTTACATTGTCATTTGAAAAATAAAGGTAATTGTGACAATGAAATTTGTTTTATAACAGTGTGTATGTACACGTAACTTTTGTGGTTAAAACAATGTCAAAAGGATATATTGGCCCCCGGGCATCTTCACTTTATCAAATGTGGCCCTCTTAGCAAAAAGTTTGGACACCCCTGCCTTAGGGTGTAGGGAAGCATGGGATGGCGGTGATGCTGGGAGACGCCGCCTCTGGAACGAGACGACGATCTTGGCCGCCACTGCTCGTCCGTCCGTCACGCGCCACCGTCACCCCGGTCGCCACCACCCCGAGTCAACACGCATGCCAACAGGGGCTCCCCTCCATCCGGCGGCCCCGGCTCCGTGTGGGACACGGCACATATCACCAGCGTCCTGTCCCATTATAGAAGTTGCCTGGCTTGGATGCACTTAGCGACTTTAAGAGACGAGATGTCATCATCTTTGGCTGGAAGGATGGTGTGAAGGGTTTTCGCCAAGACCAGCAGTCTCTCGAGGACCAACGCGTCGATTCCATTTCCATTGTGGTCCATTTTAGGAAAGGCGGCTTTCGCTAGCGCCAAAAGCACGTTACGGAAGGCGAGGGCTGACTCGTTCTCCCTCTTCCATCGCGTGGCGAATTTGTGGCACATTTGCGGGAGGCTTGTAAATAGACGTCATTTGGTCGAAAGCCCTCGTGAGGGTGGACCATTCTGGCGGCGGGATGGCGAGAAACACCGCAAGGGCGTCGTCGAGGGCGGCAGGCAGCGCCTCCGTCCATCCTGCCAAGTCGGCATTCGTGAGGAATCACCGCTTAAAAACCACCCAGTTGCCACTGGTAGCCGCAAACTCCTTAATGAAGGGAAGTCGACGTCGGAGAGCCGGGATGTCCATTGGCGCGGATGGCGCGCTTTCAATTTTGGTGGGCTGCACTCTCCGCGCCGGCGACAAAATGGTGGCCGAAAGCGTGGGCTGCGTCGCCGAGTTTCCCGCCTGCTGCGAAATGGCGGAGTCGCCATCCATGAGCGGCATCGCCGCTTCTTCCTTCACCGGTGAGATCACTGGATTGATTTTCACGAGGAGCGAAGCGGCAGTGTGGAGGAGCTCTGCGAGGCGACTTTGCGCCTCCCGGAGGGACGCCGATGGCGAAGTGTCAAGTGGCCAGCTGGTGCCCCGCTCCACCAGTAGCGTCACTACCGCATCCTGCGGAGCTGTAGGTGGCACGAGGTCCTCGTCCTCGCTGTGCGACGTCCTGCTATGTGGTCTGCGACGTGTTGACATAGACGTTCTTTAGAAGCAATACTTTATTTGTAACATCAACCCATTAACATAAAGGGCCCCTTCACCAGATACACCCAGCTAACTATTCTATATGTAGGAGTTACAGCTACGAAGGGTCAGACCCTCACTCGGGTCCCCGACCACGTGTTGATGCCTCGTAGAGCTTCCAGGTTGTAGACGTGGAGCTTCCAGCTTGTAGAACGAAGAACCCCAGTCCCGCCCAGGGACCCACCTTATATCCCCCCGGGTTGGGGCCGCTCTGCCCTTGGCCCCGCCTACCTTCTCGAGCGTTCTAACTCCCTCTTGATCCCTCTCGAGAGCTCTCCCTGGACACGTGATCACCCTCTAGCCACCTTACCTGGGTCCCTCTTTGTGGACACTCCAGATCACGTGTCTACGGGGTCAACCAGAGTGCCATGGCCCAGGGCAACCCTGCCCCTGGGCTGACACTCTCCCACTCTCCCTGGTGGGAGCCCGCACTACACGCTATGCGTGGTGTCCGTGCTATCCCAGCGCTCACCAAGCCCCGCTAGGGCTGGAACTACACCCACCTACGAGGTGTACGCGATGACAGTACATCGCATGCCGTGCTGTGCTAGAGCCGGCCTCACACAGCAACCCACTACCCTCTTGGACCGGCACCATACAGTGACATCCCTGATGTCACTACATTTGCATAAATTTACAGAATTTATTACACCTTTTTCATTGTGTTATCACGATTGGTAATACAACCTTAGACAAAGTAGCTGATCCTAATTTGCATAATCGCATGCATTTAAATAATTTCATAAAATTGCACATTTTGCATTGTACTATCACGATTAGTAATACACCCGAGATAAGAAACCCGAGCCTAATTTGCATAATCGCATAAATGTCAATATTTTCCTAAATTAGCATAAGTTAATACAATTACATCTTTATTATTTAACAAAAAATTCAAGACACTAGGTAAAACAAGCACCCCCCCAAGTGGCAGCTGCCCTTGTGTGGCATAAGGTGGCCCTGCACCAGCCTGCATGTGGGCATGAGTCTGTTAGTAGGGGGTGATGATTGATGTGTAATCTCAGTTGTGTAATTTGTGTGTAATGTTTCGAATTTGCCCAATTTTAACCACAACGCCAGCATGCAATCGCCTACTCGTTTTTAATGACGCAATAGTATGTTTTAGAATCAGCTGTTAAGAAAACGGTCCATATTTGTAATGAATGTTCTTGGACTAACCAGGGATGCCTGTCGGACTTGAACCTTGAACCTCTGCAACAAAAAGAGAATGCACTACTACTTGGTTTCCCTCAATCTTAGTGCTGCAGGTGTAGGCCTCATCCGACAGAGATCAACTTCTTGTAAATACGATATAATATGAAGTAAATTTCAGTGCAGTAATTACACTTTTTCAATATGCCTATCGATAATTTAGAATTATAATTTCATGAATACTTGGCTTATTTTGTGCGTACATGTAACATTTTGTCTATAAGGGTCAAACGTGGAATACGTGATTGTTAGGAGAAAGTGTGTGTTTTGGAAGTAACCTATACAGATAACTCATGTGAGAGCTGTTCTTTTGATACGGGTCAACTGGTATTTTTCGTGATTCAAGAAGCATATCTCTCTGGAACAAGTCATTATCTTTGAAATAAGGAGCATCCGCATCATTCATCAGTTACAAGGCATATCACTTAAAAGTTACCTATAGGAGATACATTCGAACTAGGACTATAAATGCCACTTGCTGATTAATATCTGGATGTTCGTAACCATCGGTTGAAGCAAGCCCGATTGCTGTTGAGACATTGTCCACCAATACCGGTCCACAGGTGGCTTGCACTGAATCAATGATGCACTCTCAGAAGGCTGATATTTGTAGTTTGTGTAAAACATTTATTTGTTTCGTGGAGAGACCGATAAATGAAAGAGACGTCGTGTATGCTGATCTGTTTCATAGCAATGAGGTAATTTTAAGAGCACATTTTAAGTGCATCATGAATTTTTGTTATCGATTTGTATTCTAGCCTAGGTTTTATTGCATTTTAATATATGTTTAAATAAACTTAAATAACAGTGTCCATCGATATCCCACTGCTTACCACATGTTTACTTAAATATGTAGGTCAGGTCCACGGGACCTGACGACTGTGCACTCAGTCTTGGAATTAATTTGCACGGTCATCAAATCTTGACCGACACCAGAGAACACGCACAGAAGAGGAGCCCATCATGTGTACTGTGTGTGTAAGACGTTTGCACGGTCATCAAATCTTCACAACCGCCAGAGAACATTAAAAAACCCCGTCAAGTACACTGTGTTTGAAGGCCTTTTAAGTATTTTGCAACTGAAACGCGCATAAGGAGATCGATCTATAAGGAGCAGAGTCTGCATTAGAGATGTGAAATCCCAAGTGCCACAATAAGCCCATAGCTTGTAACGCAGGAACCATTAGAAGATTTTAGCTTGTGCAAAGACTGTCAGCAAGTCTCGACGTGAAGACAGGGTGTCGGTGAGGCTGGATGCAAACTGCAAAGACAGCGCCAGCAAGTCTGGAGAATCTTGGTTGGGAAATTCTTTGGTTCTTTAAGTAAAGTCACGGAAGATATAAAAAGTAATAATACAAATGAAGTGAATTAAAAAACCTACTAACGTAGACTGTAGCCTGGTTTTTAATCGAAGTGTACTGGCAGTCTATAATGTAGATTGTAGCCTGGTTATTAAGCTGGGTGAGTGTATTGGCAGTCTATGATGTAGACTGTAGCCTGGTTCTTAGCCTCGGTGAGCATACTGGCAGTCTATAATGTAGACTTATTCTTTATTCTTTCTAAAATGAATTTTACTTGTTTCGGTTTGCTAAATTCAGGCGAAAAAGGCAGACACACACATGAACTTACACACAGACATCGACCCACACACATAGCAACACATCGATTTAGACGCACACAAACACATGGTTAAACCCAGGATGGATCGTTAGCAGGCCAGCCTAAATGTTTCTAACTGGCGAAGATGTTCCATTAGGGGGGTGCACGTTTCGTAAGCGTAGAGAAGGGAGGGAATTACCATGGCCGAGAAGACCTGGAGCTTCATGCGGAGCGAGAGAGCAGGTAGCTTCCACACAGCGTAACGCAGCCGATGAAAAGATAATGGCGCTCGACTGATTTGGAGTGAGACCTCTGCTGTTAAACAGGAGCCGGTCATGATCACACTGACCAGGTATGGGAATCTCTCTAATCTTTGCACAACTACCGCATTACCAATTGTGAGTAGTGGGGGTGGATTGTCCGATGGTACAAAATACGCAGGCAGGTGCTTAGTTTTGGTGGGGCTGATGGTAAGGCCCCACCTCTTAGTGGCAAGCTCTGGGTTCAGCAGAAGTGCCTCCAACTCTTCCTCTGAGTGAGCAGCAATCACCAGAGCATCGGCATACATAACATGGTTGAGCAATAGGGAACCATCCCTTGACCGCACCCAGGCATCGATCAGCCTCCCATTGTATCTGTACCATACGGTAATTCCTCCGCTACAGCCATTGAAGGCTTCACCAACTACGTGTTAAATAATGTGGGAGCCAGAGGACATCCCCGTCACACCCACAAGGTGTAGAGGGAATGGCTCTGACTGACGGCCACGTAGTTTGACGAGGGGCCACTCACCATCATGAAGGTCTTTTAGGATCGTGAGCAAAGGGTGAGGGACTCCGAAAGCATGAAGAACAACCCAGAGGCCAGACCTACTGATGGTATCATAGGCCTTGAGCAGGTCAATAAAGCACACACATGGACTAAGACGCACACATAGACCTGCAGACACGCAAAGAAATGGACTTATACGTAGGCTTTCGCGACCAATATTGTTCATAATCAACGATTTTTGGGTTTAGATCGCGTTATTTATAAATGTGTCGTAACCCTCCACCACCCGACACGGCCAATCAGTAAAAAAAAAAGTGTCACGTTGACAAAAGACAAATAGTTCACTGCTTTAGCCCACCGGTGTGTTGAAGCGTGAAACCACAACATTTACAATTTGAGTACGACGTTTCGCTGGTAATTGCATCCAGCATCATCGGGCAATTCGCCAGAATGGTGAGGCTCTGCTGTGTCTCCCGTTCTTATATAGAGCAGCAGCAGGGTGACGTCATCATTAACTCATTAACTCATCAGGTGCAAAGATTTGAGGGGGGGGGGGGGTTATTGTAATTATATACTTGATTAGTAATAAGGCTATTGTTACGATGCGAGTTGTAGATAACTTTAATCGCTCAGACAGCTACAGGCTTAGTGCGGCCTGGAAGCGCATTATTAAATAAGATGCATTACAATTCCTTATAAAGGAAACAAGCACTAACTGATTATTAATGTAGCATAATCACAATAGAACACATTCCAAATGATTACTAATCTACAACTCGCATCGTAACAATAGCCTTATTACTAATCAAGTATATAATTACAATAACCCCCCCCCTCAAATCTTTGCACCTGATGAGTTAATGAGTTAATGATGAAGTCACCCTGCTGCTGCTCTATATAAGAACGGGAGACACAGCAGAGCCTCACCATTCTGGCGAATTGCCCGATGATGCTGGATGCAATTACCAGCGAAGCGTCGTACTCAAATTGTAAATGTTGTGGTTTCACGCTTCAACACACCGGTGGGCTAAAGCAGTGAACTATTTGTCTTTTGTCAACGTGACACTTTTTTTTTACTGATTGGCCGTGTCGGGTGGTGGAGGGTTACGACACATTTATAAATAACGCGATCTAAACCCAAAAATCGTTGATTATGAAAAATGGACTTACGCTGACTAACACGGAGGCATGCACACACAGCGACTAACACACACGCACATGGACTGAAACACACACACATATCGACTCACACAAACACATCGACTTACACACACATATGGACTCACACACATAGACATCCACTTTAGATACACACACATGGAGTTACACACACACATGGACCCACGCACACACATCGACTTACACACACACATAGACTGATACACGCATTGCCCTACATACACATATGGACTCTCAGACACAGACATGTACTTTAGATACACACATATGGATTAACACACACATCAACTAACACACAGAAACACATCGACTTACACATACACACACATAGAGTGACACACACATTGGCGTACACACACATATGAACTCTCATACAGACATATACTTTAGACACACACACATGGATTAACACACACATATAAACGCAGACACACGCATTGACTTACACACACACATCGAGTGACGCGCACACATGTAAGGACTTACACACACATGTGGACTAACACACACATATGGACTGACACACAAACAAATGGACGTACACACACACTGACACACATATACACACAAACGCACATCGACTTACACACTGACATGGAGGCATGCACACACATAGACTAACACACACACATCGACTAACACACACACAGCGACTGATACACACACATGGCCTGACACGCACACTTGCACTGACACACACAAACACATGGACGTACACACACACACATCGGACGTTGTCCGTTCTAAAAAGACAGACACACACAAGGATTTACACACAGACGCATGAACCTACACGCACACACGTATGGACTCAAACACACACATGAACGTGCACAGCAATCCCCGATGATGGCACAACTATCAGCATCGCAGTACTACGTATCAGTAAATAGCGGGATGTGAGCAATCGAAACAACTGCAATGCATACAGTGAGGGAAAAAAGTATTTGATCCCCTGCTGATTTTGTACGTTTGCCCACTGACAAAGAAATAATCAGTCCATAATTTTAATGGTAGGTTTATTTGAACAGTGAGAGACAGAATAACAACAAAAAATCCAGAAAAACGCATGTCAAAAATGTTATAAATTGATTTGCATTTTAATGAGGGAAATAAGTATAGTTATAATAGTTATAGTTATAATTACTTTTAATATTTTTTAATTATAAGAGAATTTAAATATAATATCCTGAACATCTGCAGTTTTAGTTAGACATTGAAGATTTTCAAGTGAATGTTATGCTAAATTTCAGCTTTCCAACGCCTCCTTTTTAATACCTCCTACAACATCAAAGTGCAGCGTCACATTAAATACACACTACAATGGCAATAGTTTAAAGTGATTTGAAGCATGTTTTATTTTCAAAATGGAAATATGGTTTGGTGGGGGGGCAGAGCTTTGCGACGTCATATTTGAGGGGGGGTCTGACTTTTTGTGACATGGGGGGAGGAGGGGTAAAAAATCGGCCAAAATCGCGTGACGTTATTTATAGACAGCCCAAAAGTTTTAAGTCAGGGCAGAGGTCTCAAACTCAAATTACCTGGGGGCCGCTGGAGGCAGTATCTGGGTGAGGCTGGGCCGCATCAGGTATTCCACAAAAAAAACTTTACAAAAAAAATCCAAACTTCTCAAATGTCATTACTAACAGTTATTTAACTTCAATGGGTTATTTTTAACATGAATAGAATATTGAAGAACATGAACGGTTCTTCTGAACATGGCTTTTCTTGCCTACTTCTTGCTGCCAGAGACCTGGCAGCGCTTCCTCTCACATAGCTGAGCCACATTTGGCTTGAGGGAGGAAGCAGTTGAGACCCTAAGTATGGCTTGAAGATGATCATCAGTAAGTCTGGACCTGTACTTGGACTTATTGAAGTTCAAGGTGGAAAAGAGCTTTTCACACAAATATGTGCTCCCAAAAAGGCACATGGTCCGCTTGAACATTCGGGAAAGCTCAGGGAGGCTGGGGTTCAATTCTCGCAAAAATTGCCCAAGCTTGTCTTCTTTTCCACTCACCTCCCTGAACTTGGCTTTGAGGTCAGAGTTGCACTGCAGGTCAATGAGCTCCATTTGAAGCACATCAAAGGAGAAGGGATCCGCAAAAATTTGAAAAGTGTCTCTGTGCGTCTTGAAGTCTGCAAATCTGTGATCAAATTCCTCCTGTAGCCTCAAAATGGCATCAACATACTTCTCACCAATGAATGGTGTGCCTGCATTCAGGAGTGCCTTGCATGCTGGGAAATGGCAAAGGTTTGTCTGAGAGAGCTGGGCTTTCCATAACACAAGTTTTGTGGAGAATGCTCTCACGTTGTCATAGGCAGCACTGACGAGCTGCCCCTGGCCTTGTAACTTCTTGTTCAGTACATTCAGCTCATGCGTGATGTCAACAAGAAAAGCTCAGTCCATGAGCCATTTGGGATCACTTAGCACAGGAACAGCCACCCCATCCTTCTCCATGAAGGCTTTCACTTCTGCTCTCAACTCAAAAAATATCTTCAAGACGTTTCCCCTGCTGAGCCAACGTACATCGGTGAAGTAGAGCACATCCTCATATTCTGACTCCATTTCCTCTAAAAAAGTACGGAACATCCGGTGCTTTAAGCCCCTGGATCTGATTTGGTTGATGCATTTCACAACAACAGACATCACATTGTCAAACTTCAGGCATTTGCTGCAAAGGGCCTGCTGATGGATGATGCAGTGAAGAGCAATGGCCTCCTCCACACCCTCCTCTTCTAGTTTTCTTTGAACAAGTGCCACCAGTCTATTTTTCCTCCCTGTCATTGATGGCGCTCCGTCGGTTGTTATTCCAACAAACTTCTTCCATGTCAAACCAGCATTCACAATGGCATCACACAGCTGGCAAAATATCTCCTGAGCGGTGGTGTGGCCATGCATTGGAATTACTGTGAGCAACTCCTCCATCACTTCAAAATTGTCATCAACATCAGGGACATATATTGTGAGCTGGGCAGTGTCAGTGATGTCTGAACTCTCGTCAAGAGCGACTGAGTATGCATTGAAAAATTTGGCTTTCTCACGCAGTTGATCATAAATGTCACTTGACAGGTCAGAAATGCGCTCTGCCACGGTCTGTGCTCGTCACCAACTTTTCTCTTCACTGCAGGCTTTAAAAAAGACATGATTGGGGCTGTGTGACAAGATATATATATTCATTCCACTTGCTGTCGCTCACGCAATAAAGTTTCAGTCAAGTGTGTAGCCAACCAGCGACGCACGGAGATGTAATTTCCGCAAATGCATGTCATTTCCGCTTTTTCCGGTAACAACACATGCGTAGATTATGGGGGGGGGGGGGGGTAATGCGTTCCCATCAGATTTCGTCCCCACACTCCAGTCACAGGCAGACACAGCTGTAGCGGCTGCTACTATACACGCTTCTCTGTTCAAAGCACGGGGATCTGAGCCGGGATGAGCTGTGGATCTGCGCTTTGACGCGCTCCGGTGCGCGCACAGTGGAGAGCCGAAAGAGGGAGAGGAGAGGACTATATGAGGCAGCGTCATTGTGTGACCACGGGGTTCAAATGCTGCTGGCCACTGTCGGGGCTTTCGCTGCCTTCAGTCACATCATCACATTTTTCTATACATTTTTGTTCTTACTTTGTGCCGGTGTGTTGGCTTGCCTGCGTTCCGGGAATTATTTGAGCAGATCCGGTACCTCTCGTATCGAAAAAAATATGAATATTAAAGAAATGATTAAAATAAAATATAACAATATAATGTAATCACTAGAAAATTACGGAGCCCCTGTTGACATCGGTGGATGAATTACTAATTTGTGGCCACGCAATAACAAGATAATCTAATAAGTTATATATAAAGCTTTCTTAACAACAGCATCACAATTTCATAAAATAATAACAAATGCAGACTTCTAAGATGAATCAAAATAATTATGCACATCGTCATGTACAGTCTGTGGCTCGGTGAGTAAATGTCACCACCAGAGGATGAGAGAATTTAAATCATTAAAATTCATCCACACATATCTGGTGTAAATAATAATGTAAAACAGCCCAGACTGTAAAATATAGATATTAGCTCAATGACGTGTTATGAACTGCTGCGGTTTAGAATAATCCGTCTGCGTAAAGAAGCTCCAAAAACCTCACAGCGCAGCGTTTGCGTAAAGGAGCCGTGGTGTCCCTTGCATTTGCCTTCAATTTAACAAATTGTGTGTGTGTGTGTTCCGTTCGTTTTCTCTGCTGGACACAGAAGTCGCCTTTGCTCAAGATGCCACTTTATTAATCACTGACACAAAGACTGATACCGTCACTGCAGTATAGCCTAAATAAGTCCCACTGCATTGTAAGTGGCATGTGTGTGCTGTTTTAAGCATCGTTGTATGTGCATTCCGGGCCCTGTGCTCGTCGTACCTGCGCTGTCATATGTACTTAGCGTTCTGGCACCTTGTGATTTACAAATGAAGCACTGGATACATCATGACCTGCGCGAAAGAGGGCGGAAAACTATGAATTTCACCCTCCTGCTCTCCGCACATCCAAAGCCACTCTTTTCTCTCCCGGCTCACTCTCACACGTACACAAACACACACACACACGACCCCGCCCCCCATGTCACTCACATGCACTGGACAGGCACACAGTAGGAAACCAGAACATCATAACATTGTCCCACACAGCAGCTAACAGCGGGGTTGCTACAATGTAAAACTCGCGGGCCGCACTAACATTAAACTTTCATATTAAGGTGGGGCCACAAAATATCGTCCCGAGGGCCGCAATTGGCCCGCGGGCCGCGAGTTTGAGACCCCTGAGTCAGGGGATTGTATATTGAACCCCGCAAGTGACGTCATGTCACCTCCTGCTGCCGCGTGACGTCTCGAGATACCAGGAAGTTCAAGGAAGCTGCTGTTCTGCGCGCTCACTGAGATCCGAGGTGAGAAGTTCACATCGTAGTTATTGTTGTGGTGGTGGTTGTTGTTGTTTACCCAGGTAGAGCCTCGCTCCTCTATCTCTCTCGTAGGGATATCAATTGAGGAGCAGCGAGTACGGAATCGATGTCCAGGTTGGAACATTACAACGCGGGGCCTTGCCTCCTGCCCTCGCCTGATTGCATTTGCTTTAATTCTCTGCTTAAGTTTCATTTGTCTTCACCTGGCTCACTACTTTGAAACTTTTTATTCTTTCAAAACATTTCTTCAGTTTTATTTTACCAGGCATAGCCCACTTGAGCTACAACGCTCTTTTTCAGAAGCGACCTGTCCACAACAAAGTGGTTTTTAACGTGTGGAAATGTGTAAAATGTATGTCAAATACTCTAAACGCGTGGTGATGTTGACTCTAAATGTGCAGGGAAAACCTGGAGGATCCGGAGGAAAATCCACGCGACCACGGGGAGAGAGAGACTTGCAAACTCTAAATATACATCCATAATACAGGTTTGTTTGGGTTAGATCGTCTAACTACATAAATGTGTCGTTAAACCCGCCACCACCCGACACAGCCAACTAGTAAGGGTTGTCACGTAAACAAGACGTGGCCAATTTGTCACAAGTACAGCACACTTGTTGTATGTTGGGAAGCCAAGCCACAAAATGTACAATTTGAGTACGACGTTTCGCCAGAAATTACAACCAGCTTCATCAGGCGACAGCCAAATGTTGTGGCTTGACTCTCAGGGACTATAGATCAGGTTGATGGGTTTATAACGCAGCACACTAACCATTGCACTACCGCTCCCCACTCATGCACAAACATCATCGGAAGTATCGTATTCAGAACTATCTAAGTTACCTGGCTTTGCACAGGTCTCAGTAATCAAAAATTAAAAGTAATATCTTGCAATGCTGGTTTTATTACAATGATTGAATTCTGCCAATGGATTCTGTAAATGTGTATATTGTCACAGTTTTTTGGTTGTGGTATACAATCGCAGGGCTTGTTTCTTTCATAATGAGGACAGCTTTTAAATCCGTTGCCCTTGGAGAGCTTCAGGATAGACAATGTTGGATGTTTGCCATTTGGTGGGTTTAATCGAATGAAGTTTCAATTTTGGCATACATGTCGACAGCAAATTGGTGAAAGAGCTCTTTGCATATCAAGAAGAGATTGAAGCTGCCGATTCGCACCATGATCCTGAAGACAAAGAAGTCCATGGCAGAAATCTTCTTTTGTGTTGGCAAGCCTGTTGCTGGGTCAGTTAGGCGAAGTAGAAAATTGTAGCCATCATCACCTTACAGGACTTGCATCTTGGTGTTGATGACATTGTTGCAATGCTGTTGAGCCTGTCACCTATTGTCAGACATGCAAGTAGATCTGTGGTAATGTAGGTTGGTCATTAGATAGTGGCAGCAGACTGCCAATGCGATTATGTACCTGGCCCTGCACTTTAAATGTGGGCATGTAGCCAGATGTTGGGATGAGTTGGTTGGTGCCAAAACATGTAATTTTGAAGCATGAGTTATATCTTCTATTGTTGTTTTGGAATTGGCTTGCATAGGTAGTGTTGGCAGGTATCAATACATGAATAGGCTCAGGATGGTCATTAATTGTAGACAGCTGAACCATAGTACAGTTAAATCTTGACTTAAAGCTTTCGTGACTGCAGGAATTAATATTCTTTGGGATGTGATCCCTGACATGAAATACCCCGGTGTCTACAAACTAAGCTGTGTCTGCAGCAGTAGTTACATTGGGGAAACTAAGCGACATGTATCGTACCGCGTTCGTGAACATAAGGCAGCTCTGAAACACGGTAGGACAAATACCCCGGCCATGGCTGATCATTGTCTTAATGCGGTGGGCTCATGCGAAATTAATTTCTCTAAGACGAAAGTACTTTGCAAACCCACTGGCTATCAACAAAGATTCGTTCATGAAGCCATCCATTTTTTCAGACAAAGACCCAATTTCAACTGAGAAGATCGGTACACACTTAACAATCCTTGGAAGGACGTTATCAACCAGTTTCAGTGATGTTCCCATCCTACCATCTTCCGATGTGAGCTATTATTTTCAGCTCTCCGATTTTACATGAACAGGTAAAATTTCTCACACTAACACAGCCACCTTCCGCCAATCTAGAGGTGGTGGCGGCTCTGCGATCTTACAACACATTCCTGCGGAGGGAGCTGGTAGGAACGTTGGGTTGCTCGGTGAATGGCCAGGGTCAACGGTGGCGTGGTGTATTCCGCAAATATGCCCGACTGTGAGGGCGGGCACAAGCCGTCGTGAGTAGGTTAAACATTGAGTTTTATAAGGGCACCACGGGGTGACCAGCACCTCCCCACCCAGCCCCACCCCTCCCACCCCCCACCCAGCCCCACCCAACCCCTCCCCACCCTCCCCTCCCCACCTAGCCCCTCCCTGCCCACCCAGCCTCTCCCTGCAAGACGGACGGACACAATAATCCCCTGTGGGCTGGTGTAACCAGGAGGTTCCTACCAGTATTAACATGCTAATCTCTCACATTAACATAGCCACCTCAGCGCGCTTGCCGTGGAGGCCGCTCACCGATCTCATATTAACATACTGCATTGGCATTGCTGCTGCATTGGCATTGCTGCCCCGCCCATGCTGCTGATGCTGCTGACACACTTGGGCTATGCCCCCCTATGTAAACCTTTATAAACAGTTTGCCTTTCGAGGCTAACCCATTTTCGTGATGACAACCACTTGTGTTGCGATCGAAACGTAGTTTTTTGTTATTTTCTTTGAACCTATCTACGTGACTTTACCAAAAGACCCAAAGAACATGGTACAGTTGCAGCATAGCCCTGGAGGGTCTCCTTTCCATGTCATTGCATGGTAGTATCTGCAAGAAGTAGACGTGGAACCAATGGCAACTAATGAATCGGAAGATTAATTGAAGTGAGGAATGTGTGGAAAAGACTTATTTTTGGCTGCAGGGTAGGCACCTGGTTGCAGCCATTGTAGTGCTGTTTGCAATCTACCTTGCTTGTTGGTGGACTGGAGTTTAATTAGCTGTGGCAGCAACCATTTATGCTGTGTTAATTTTCTGTGTAGCTCATTGCTGTTGATGATTTGCATTCGATGTAGGTGCATACATAGCAGCACTGGTCGCATACTGTCTTGCTTCTTGCTGTACTGGAGTTACATAAGCTGTAGGTGCAGCCATCGCAAGACTGGCAGCATGTCGTCCTGTTTCTTGGTGTTCAGGAGTGTCATTATCAATAGGTGCAGCCAGCGCAGCCCTGGCAACATGCTCTTACTTCTTAGTGTTCAGGATATTCATAATCTGTAGGTGCAGCACAGGCAGCATGCTGTATAACTTTGTGTTGAGGCGTTTCATTAGCTCTAGGTGCAGCCATTGCAGCACTTGCACGAATGGCATCAATTATTGTAATCGGCTTTGGTGAAGAGAAGCGCACGTTTTTTGCGAGGAACATTATAGGTAGAGGTCAAAGTGTGTGAGTGAATGCTATATAGAGATTAAGGAAATTATAGTTGAATGTGTAATCATTGTAGGAATGTAAAGACAGCCGCAAAGGAACGAAATAATTGTTTGCAGTGCTTGACGTGGGTATTAATTGTATGTGTGTGGTGGTGTGTGTACATATGATTATTTTAACGCTAGTGCGCGTATTTGCATGCTTTTTATTCCTTACCAGGCGATGTAGACTTGACGTATTTAGTCGTAGCTGTTGTATAACATCTATATTTATGTAGGAGGTCAGTAATGCTGCTACGTAAATATTGCAGTGGGTGTTAGAGGTGAGCTGTGCACGTGCAGAGAGGACAGTAAGGAGCCGGAAGTGGATGCATTTGGTAGCAAAAACGCAGGGCTGATAATAGGGAAGGATAACGTGGTAAATATGAGAACAAATATAGCAGTGCAGTGAAGACACTTATGTTATGGTGAGTGCGTGAATTGTAGTATATGAAATGTCATAATGTTTTTGCATTTATAGCAAACTGGAAGTAGTGAGAATGCCCCGGGCTTTAACACATGGCAAGAAAAAGAGAGGGAGGGAGGGAGGTAAGGAGCAAGGGGAGGGGGTGTGTGCAAGTGGTCTAGGTATTGAAGGTGTGAGCAGGTAAGCTAAAAATAGTGCAAAAAACGCACGAACTCACCCGTGAGTACACGTGGAAAGTTTGGGGTGTCTTGGCGCAATTTGATTCACAAAAAAATCTACACAAGCGCAAAGTCTGATTTATCTTCATAGATTTATACTATTTTTTTGTCTTTGAATATTTTTTGTATACAGTTTCTCCATGTTTATTTAAATTGCTTAGTTTATTTGGAATACAGTACTTCAATTGTGATGTTGGAAATTTTAGTTGACATTTACCTAACGCCATCACTCCAGTAAGGCTTAAGTATTGAATATCGCGCTTTTAGCTTTCGCGCTGCAATTTCCAAGAACATAACCTCCACTATATACAAGGGACTGCTGTATTTTCTGTCTATTGACAACAGCAAAGGCGTACGGATTTTCAACAGAAATTAGATATCTGCATTCTTGATTTAATTAAGGCCCATAATACCATGAAGAGGCTTGGGGCTTTGGGTTATTTGTTTTCAAATCTATGCCTCTGTTCACATTATTTGAGGATTTGTATGATATTGGGCAGGATGGTCTAAACCTGCGTGACCAGGAGTCGGAGCCATTTCCTCTTCAACTTGGCTTGTGACAGAAATTCACTCTGGCCCCATGCTTTACGTTACATAGCATCTTCAATAACTATGTAGTTTGAGAAGCTCTCAATGGTCATATGAAAACCATTGCATTCGTTACGGTTACAATGATACGCTAATCGATGCCTGGTTATAGTTAAAGGATTGTACCCTGCTGGTCAACCATGTTACATCTGCTGATGATCTGGTAATGGCTACTTAATGAGATGGAATTAGGGAATCTTGTTCTGTGGCTTGATAATTCCATCATGAAATGGGGCCTTGCAAATGTTCGACAAAAATAAATCACCTGCCTGGGAATTTAATGTCATACAACACTGCACCTGCTCAACTCTCCATGAATAATCAGGCAGTGGCCTGGGAACACTTTGGAATTCCCCAGGTTGAGCTCGAGTCTGTCGCCAGGAAAAGGGAGGCCTGGACCGTCCGACTCAGTGTGTTGCCACCGCGACCCTCTTATTTAAATGACCATCTGTGCTGGCTTATACAATGAAGGCTGGAGTGCCTATGATTCATCCTTAATTCAACCAGACTGTTTTGTATTAAGCTTACAGATCCTTCATATATAAATATAGAATATAATCATGAGTCTCTTTGACAGGCTAGGCTGCATTGGTTCAGTCATGAATCCCGCATTTCCAGTTACCGCATGCTCAAGCAGCTTCTGTTAGTCCATATATTAGGGGCTAAACAGGCATGGCATTGGCTAGAGAAGAGATTGGAGGATGTGGAGGTGATTGGAATCGCCGATGACTGGGATCAGTCATGTCAATATTGGCCTCTGGAGGAGGCCCGTGAGGTATGCTGCAAGGCAGTTAAGATATATTTGCTCTGCAACAACCATAAGGTAGGGAGAGCGACGCCCACATGAATGAGTGGAACGCTGGGTTCCTAAAACCCAGCAAGACAGTGGGGAGCACAGTTGGTTCATCTGTCAGTTATCCCTTGACACCTGGATCATTCCCATTATCTGCTGACAAGGAGTCCACACTTACATGGCCTTAAATTGCACCTATCATGGCATTAGCATTGTGATAAGCTTACTTCTATTTCGTCATGAATGGTGGATTTTTTTAAATAGAATATGTTAATGATCCATGTTAAATGTATGTATTTAAGAGATTATTTTTGTCGGGAGCTGTAGTGCAGTTATTTTACTGCATTATGAACTCAACAATTAGTTTGATTATCACCGACAGCAAACATGATTGATAACACTGCGTAACAAAAATATATATTTTTGTCCCTGGGTAGTACGTGTTATTTTCTAATTGCTTATGCCTCAAAAGTACGTACAATTTATATTCCCCCACAAACTTTGCTTTTGTGACCAGGACACAAAAGCAAAGTTAATAATCCACTCCATTAATAGCACTGTGTAACACATTTTTTTGGTTCCTGGGTAGTAAGTGTTATTTCCTAATTGATTATGCCTCAAAAGTACAGAAAATGACTTCTCACAAACCTTGCTTTTGTGACCAGGACTGATATTTTGAAATTTACCTATTTTCAATAAGAAAACATATGCATTTGTTTCATTCCTTAATGTAAAGTCCTGGTCACAAAAGCAAAGTTTGTGGGGAATACTTTTTAGGAATAACCAATAAAAAAATAACACTTGCTACCCAGAGACAAAAATCGTGTTTCATGGTGTAAGTGAAAGCTGAACTTATTGGGGACCTCTGCTATTTTGATTAATCTTAAATTAATTACATGGTGAAGTGAGGAAGCATTAATACTGAGCAGATGAAGGTGGCCAGGCGTGGTTCTGGACACCACCACCTTTTTACCATGCCAGTGTGTGACAGTGTCAAATTTGTATTTGCAGTAAAGTATATTAACTATTCAACAAGGAGCTAAAATAAATAGAATAGTTTATTTTAGTTTTCCTCTGGAACTTTTTGTAAGAATGGAAACGGTCAGGAAAATATCTCAGCACATGCAGCTGAAGTTAGATCTGTTCATCCGAGCATTCAAGCAAATCTCAGCCTGGCTTTACACCTCAAAGTTTCGATTGAACATTAATTTATGCATATTTGCATAATACAAATAGTATTATTTTCAACACACTTTGCTATGTTAGCTGATTTTTTCTTAAATATTCCTTTCATAGCTAGACAGCCGAAATTGTGTGCTTGGAGTTTTTGGTAAACATTCATTTTGAAGATACTAGGGCATCCAGGCATTTATGACCATTTGCCCTCTCATTGTGTGCCTTAACAGCCCGTTTTATGAATTGGGGAATATTTTCAACTTCATTATGAATATGTATAGACGTGTATATTATATGTGACTGTATATATTCATTCCTCTGTGCCTCGATACTGATGAAGATGGTGTGGACATGTTTTTCTGTCGGCAGCTGACGCTTCCTCTGACGCTTCCTCTGCGGGATTGGTCTGATGGAGCAAAGTCACTCAGCGCAGCTCGGTACAAAAAGGAAACAATGCGACCAGTATGCAAACAGCACGGATCGTCCTGGAAATTTGACACAGCACCAGAGAACTCACACAGGAGAGAAACCTTTGAAGTGCACTGTGTGTGAGAAGGCATTTGCAAAGTCATCAAATCTTAAAAAACACCAGAGAACACACACAGGAGAGAAACCTTTCAAGTGCACTGTGTGTGAGAAGGCATTTACAGAGTCATCAAATCTTCAGAGCCACCAGAGAACACACACGGGAGAGAACCCCTTCAAGTGCACTGTGTGTGATAAGGCATTTGCATGGTCATCACATCTTAAAAGACACCAGAGAACACACACAGGAGAGAAATCTTTCAAGTGCAATGTATGTGAGAAATCATTTGCACAGTCGTCATATCTTACAATACACCAGAGAACACATACGGGAGATAACCCCTTCAGGTGCACTTTGTGCTCGAAAGCATTTGCAGATTCATCACATCTTAAACTACACCAGACAACACACACAGGAGAGAAACCCTTCCAGTGCAGTGTGTGTAGGAAAGCATTTGCACAGTCATCAGATCTCCACAGCCACCAGAGAACACACACAGGAGAGAAACCTTTCAAGTGCAGTGTGTGTGAGAAGGCATTTTCAAAGTCATCAAATCTTAAAAAACACCAGAGAACACACACAGGAGAGAAATCTTTCAAGTGCAATGTGTGTGAGAAGGCATTTGCACAGTCATCATATCTTACTATACACCAGAGAACACACACGGGAGATAACCCCTTCAGGTGCAATTTGTGCTTGAAAGCATTTGCATATTCATCACATCTTAAACTACACCAGACAACACACACAGGAGAGAAACCCTTCCAGTGCAGTGTGTGCAGGAAAGCGTTTGCATTGTCATCATATCTTCAGATCCACCAGAGAACACACACGGGAGAGAAACCCTTTAAGTGCAGTATGTGTGAGAAGGCATTTGCAAAGTCATCAAATCTTAAAAAACACCAGAGAACACACACAGGAGAGAAACCCTTCAAGTGCACTGTGTGTGAGAAGGCATTTTCAGAGTCAGCACAACTTAAAAAACACCAGAGAACGCACACAGGAGAGAAACCCTTCAAGTGCAGTGTGTGTGGGAAGGCATTTTCAGAGTCAGCATATCTTAAAATACACCAGACAACACACACAGGAGAGACACCCTTCAAGTGCAGTGTATGTGGGAAGGTGTTTACAGAGTCATCAAGTCTTCAAAGGCACCAGAGGAAACATACAGGAGAGAAACCCTTCAAGTGCACTGTGTGTGAGAAGGCATTTGGACGGTCATCAGTTCTTCAGTGCCACCTGAAAACACACACAGGAGAGAAACCCTTCAAGTGCACTGTGTGTGAGAAGGCATTTTCAGAGTCCTCAAATCTTAAAATACACCAGAGAATACACACAGGGGATAAACCCTTCAAGTGCACTGTTTGCGGGAAGGCATTTTCACATTCACCACATCTTCATAGACACCAGAGAACACACAGGCATCAGAACATCCCCAAGGAGTGTAGTCTGAAATCGACTTGTGAAAGTCAAAGTGCTGCAATGAGCCCATCCCTCCTGAATAAAGAACCAGAAGTTAATACTAGCTTGGACACTATCAAATGTATCAAGGTGAAATTTGAAGAGGCGAAGGTGAAATGTGAAGAAGTGATGGTGAGGAGCGAAGAAGTGAAAGTAAAATGTGAAGAAGTGATGGTGATGAGTGATGAAGTGAAGGTCAAATGTGAAGAAGTGATGGTGAAGAGTGAAGAAGTGATGATAAAATGTGAACATGAAGATTCAACTCCAATATTGGACCTTCACATCGATGGAGGCAACGTGAAGCAGGAGGAGAATTCTGACTGTGAGGCAGAGCGAGGCAACTCCCAGGAGTTTGTGGACGTTGAGGTGTGGGTGGACTTTTTAGACAATACAAAGTCAAATGGAGACCCGGTAGATGTGTGAGCTTGAGACAATGAAGCTCCAATAGATTCACCTTTGTCACAGGCCTTTAATGAAAATAACGTGAAGTTGAACTCTCAATTCCTAGGTTCAACCTGCAGAGTAAGAGCAGCCAGCATTTGCGGACCTGTGGGTTGGGTAGGTTTCTCACCAGGAGCCAGAACCAATAAGCTCCCAAGCATTCACTATGTTATAATAATATTAGCATTTATATGGTGCTTGCTTATTCGCCTCAGTAACTCAGAGTTTTGTATCATATCTTATCACAAACATTTGAAGAGCATGTTGTCTGTATACCTTTTCCAAAAATGTATATTAAGAGTGATTCTGCATATATTTTTTAATAATTTTGATCGGGTTGTCGAGCTGGGGCACGGAAAGGGTGAGTCACCCTCACCCCTCCCCTGTTTCCTCCTGACTTGCCACACAAAAGACAGCTGGAGGATAACAAGCCTACTGAGAAGTCATATAATGTAATAAAAAACGCCAAACCCAAAGGGGGGATCATATTCTGCGGGAATCCCAAGTTGACTTCAAGAGAAGGCCTCCATAAAGGAAACAACCCACAATAAAACAAACATAAGATGGAAACAGCAGGAGTCACGAACCTCCCCCGACAGCGAAATCCACCCAAGGGTAGTTAATCATTACGAGCTGACTGGGGTTTTTTAAAATACAACAGTAAAGTTAGAATCTTATATCTTCAAGCTCGGGATATCAAAATATAACTTGATAATAAGAAGCAAGAATCCTTGGCGATACAGACGGGGAACAAAGGTTAAGCATGAACCAAATAATAGTTATGAAAGTTTTAGACCTAGGGTCAATCACACGACCAAGATAATATGTATTCCACAGGATCAGAGCCTCACCAACCGCCTTTGTCTTCCATTAGCTAACAAAACATGGTAGCAGTAAATTACGTATGCAGGGGGCGCCTCCCCCTAAAATATAAAATACCAATCAAGAATTACAAAGCGCGACGCGAGTGTTGTGAACGCTGCTCAAAACGTACTTTGAGTCGCTTGCCGAGTCAACTGGAAAGTGGTACGGTACCAAGCTATAACAGGTGTAAAATAAATAAAAATTGTTTAACTTCCAACCTGTGTTGAGAGGACAGAAAACATGATTACAGCAAGCACACCCGTGCACAATAGGTCACGACTTCAAATGCCAGAGCGCCCCTTTTTGAGTCTGAGGCGAAAAAAATGTAACACTTCCAACCCGTGATGGGAGCGTGGGGAACGCTGCCCAAAACGTGAACGGAAACGTGGTAATAAAGACATCCGGACAACAAATAGCCCAAGCGATTTCAAAAGGAAAACAGCTGCCCCTTTGTCATAAGAAAGTGCCTGAGGTGGAAAAATTCAGATCTAAGCAAGAACGCAACAACAGAAATCAGTACTGCGAGTGGCAGGCTCCGGGGATTTTCTCGTGACTGGCAAATTGATAGGGAGCTCTGTATCGGCAGAAGCCACGCATCACGGAGAGTTTTTAAAACATTTTTGTGTCATTGAGAGATTCTGCCAGCCAAGGCTGGTACTCGCAGTCTTACAATACAAACGTGGGGAAGAGTGCTGTGGCATTACTATTCCCGGTGGCGAGGTCGCTGTGTACAACCAACACATGCGATCATAGAGTGACAATCATTCCGATTGCTCCAATCAAAGTCAACCCTTCGAGGGAAAACCGCTATTCGTGAGAGTGCCCCTTTAAATCACAACCCACAGGCGAAGTTTAGTTGAGGGTCGGATCAGAGACTGACATGGAACGATATAACTTGATCTGTAGCGTGTCCTCTGTGCAGCACGAGTCGTACAGACAACTGGAAGAGGACTCTAGAGGGGGGTGGGGGAGACGACAGGTGCTGTCTGTCCAAGTCGCTCCACAGTCTACAAGGATCAACAGTGTCTGGTGCCAAGGGGGGTGACGTGCGGCAACCAGCGGACGAGCTGCGAGCAGTGTCTGGTGACGGGATCATCGCGCACATCGACGCAGACGGAGCCAAACCCATCATCCCTGCCAGCACGGGCACCGTCGACAGCGTGACCAGCGTGCCGACTTGGCAACCACCCCAGCGGTGGAGAGAGACTGACAAAGCAGCCGAGAGCGCCATGTGTTTGACACACGCCAACCCAGCGCCCCTGCTGGAGGCCTGAGGTTTTCTGTACAAGGAACACTGCACCTCGGAAGCCGCTAACTCAATAGTTAGCATGAAGACACCCAGACACATAACACGCTTGGTACTATAAAGATTGTTCCAAAAAGTTATCTTGGTTTCGAAAAGGGTTGGCATCCCAAGGTAGTGCGTTAACTAATAGACGATCGTGAAAAGCATTGATCTGTCCATTGCGTTACATGAATACGGTGGTTTAGAAGTATTTTAGCCATTTGATTTCATTAATTGCATAGCCTTACTAATACATTAGTTGATGACACACTAAACATTTATAAGCATCTATGTTACGAATCTACAAACTCACAGGAATACTGTTGTGTTGAGATTTTTCTTTTGATCACAAAATCTTTCCCGCGAATTAATTGATGTCCCATTAGCCAATTAATAAGCATCTGTTAGCCAAACAGGCACCCTAGCACACACACTTGCTTCAGGACATTTTGTTAATTGTGTAATGAGTGAGCGCCACCTGGGGGTTACAGGGGATATTTGCACGGCCACCGCTGGGTAACCGGTATCCAATCTGGAGTAGGAATTCAATCTCGGCCAAGGGTAACGGGCGGAGCTACGGGGAATATTCGGGAACCATCGAGAGGGTTCCACGAGGGGGCGTGGCCGTAGGCGGAGCTCAGCTCCGCCGGGGGGAATATAAGCGGAGGCAGGAGAGGACTTGGGGTCGGTGTGGGAGCCTCGGGTCCGGACTGCATCACAGCTCTACCTCTCGCCAACGACCATGTGGCGAACCTCCAGCAAAGCCGTATCCTCTCCGGGCACGCCGACAGCTAGCGGCGTGAACGGGGAGAGAAAGCGAGAGGAAGATGGAGCGCAGCAGCGGACGGGAAAGCAAGAGAACTGCCCTGAGAGAGTGCGGAGCTGTGCAGACATTCTATTAATAAATGACACCAGTCCAGAGTCATCGTGGAAGTCGTTTATTACATTTGCATAATCTTACCAATTAATTCATTTGTCTACTTTTGCCATTAGGCATATTTCTTTAGCACGTTTCGAATGAAGATTATCATTTCTTTAATGACTTTTCCTATCGCTGTGTATGGTCGCGCTACTCTGAGGAGTTAGCCGATTATTCTGTTACTCAGTTTTAACAAATGTAACCATAGAGGGTTAATTGTACGGATCAATGAGTAGGACATTTTCAGGAGTACGGTGTTGACGATTCTGATCATAAGTGTGTTCGCATATTAGAGTGTTTTTAGATATTAAAGTTGCTTAACATAGAAGAATCTGATTGGTTCCTTCCTAAGTTAATGCACAATAATCTTAATTGTAAGAACTGTATCCTGCGGTGAGATCTGAATTCTGAGACCTGACAGAATTACACTAAAACAGAATCAGTAAAAGTTAAAGCGAGAATCATTGTATTATCACAATTGGTAATACAACCCTAGACAACGAAGCTGAACCTAATTTGCATAATTGCATACATTTGTTGAGAAGTGTCGGACGACTCGGAGGCAAGTTTCCAAGTAAGAGCTTATGTCGGTGTTTTATTAAGGGCTTACGCCAACTTAACATTAAGGGTGGAACACTTTCCCAGGGGTTAGGGGTCCTAGGCTGGGTCCTCTACTCGGACCTTCCCCACGGTCTGTTCCTTGGCTCGGCTGGCTGTCCGGGCTGCCTCCTCTGTGCCGGCCGAGGGCTGATCCAACTTCGGCCGGCCGAGGAGTGCAGCCACTCTTAGCGCTTTCGCTGGCCTTTCTACAGACCTTCTCACCCCTGGTTCTAACACCCACCCTTCACGTTTCCGCTCCCCGCCACGAACTCCCGTGACGTCATCGCCCCTGGAAGCGAGCGTGACGTCATGTCCGCAACTAGTCCTCTACACAGTTACCGAATTCCATACATTTGCATAATTAAACTTTTTATTGTATTATCATGATTGGTAATACACCCTAGACAATGAAGCTGAATAATTTGCATAGTTACACACATTTACTTAATTCCATATATTTGCATTTTATACATTTACACTTTTTATTGTATTATCACAATTGGTAATACAACTCTGGACAACGAAGCTGAGCCTAATTTGCATAATTGTGTAGTGAGTCCAACTGGGTCTCAGACGTCATAGGAGCAACACTTACATCAACTCAACACAATATAATGTAACCTACACTCGGGTGTTGAACGCCAATCTAACCACGAGCTGGTTCCCGGACCGCGTGGCTAGAGGCTTCTTCAACCTGACGTGGATCTTCTTCACCAACAACCCGAAGAACCTCGAGCCCCACGAGGCCCCCGTTATATCGGCTGGGGCTGGCTCCTTTATACCACGTGACCGCCCAGGATCCCCCGTCCACCAGTGCCCCCCCCTCCAATATTCGGTCACGTGTCGGCAGGTCAACCAGCGTATCATGCCCCAACGTCACCCTGGCTGGCTGACACTCTCGCTCCCTCACCGCGAGTCGCACCGCACACTGCACGTGGTGCTTGCGCACGAACCAGCACTCACCCAAGCCCCGCTAGGGCTGGTGCTACGACCCGTAACCGGGTTGTACATAATGACACATTATCCGCCGTGACCTCGCAAGCCTGGCACCACAGTGATATTCAGTCACTACAATTGCATAAATTTACAGATTTTCTAAATTTGCATTAAAAAAAAATTAGACATTTTTCATTGTATCATCACGAGGCAATACAACGCGAGACAACGAAGCTGAGGCTAATTTGCATCATCGCATGTGAATATATTTTTTATTACCATAATTGAATACAATAACATTTTTTTTAATTTCAAGACTGTTAAACAAGCACCCTAAGTGGCAGCTGCCTCTGTGTGGCATAAGGTGGCCCTGCACCAGCCTGCATGTGGGCATGCGTCTGTTAGTAGGGGTGATGATTGATGTGTAATCTCAGTTGTGTTATTTGTGGGTAATACTCTGGTTCTTTCGGTAAAGTCACGTAGAAATCAAATAAATAATAGAGTACGACGTTTCGATTACAACACAAGCAACCGTCATCAGGTAGAACTAAATTTGAGAGAGAGACAAAACACAGACACGGAGTCACAGACAGACACAAGCAGAGAGAGACAACAGACAGAGAGACACACAGAGACCCAATGCCTCTGTGTCGAGGCCTTAAATAGAGAGGGGGTGGGGGTGGGCAGAGAGAGAGGTGGGTCTGCTGGTGGCTGCTGCTGGAGCAGAGAAATTTGCATGTCAATGAATCCACCCCGAAGCGAAAGATCCAAAGAGTAATTCCTGCAGTCACGAAAGCTTAAAATCAAGTTTGTGGGTAATGTTTCGAATTTGCCAAATTTTAACCACAATGCCAGCATGCAATCGCCTCGTTTTGAATGTTTTACAATCAACTGTTAAGCAGACGGTGCATATTTGTAGTTAATGTTCCTGGACGAACCAGGGATGCCTGTCAGATTTGAACCTTGAACCTCTGCAATAAAAATAGAATGCACTCCCCCTTGGCTTCGCTCAATCTGAATGCTGCAGGTGTAGGCCTCATCTGACATAGATCAACTTCTTGTAAATACGATATAACATGATGAAGTACATTTCAGTGCAGTAATTACATTCTGGCAATATGCCTATTGATAATTTAGAATAATTTAATTAATACTTGTCTGATTTTGTGCGTACATGTAACATTTTGTCTATCAGGGTCAAACATGGAATACGTACATAATAGAGGTTTCTGGGTAAGATTGCGTAAATATATAAAGGTGTCGTTAAATCCCGCCACCACCCGACAGCCAACTAGTAAGGGTTGTCACGTAACCAGAACATGCCAATTCGTCACTTGTAAAGCACACCGGAACACATGATTGTTAGGGGAAAGTGTGTGTTTTGGAAGTAACCTGTACAGATAACTCACGTGAGAGCTGTTCTTGTGATATGGGTCAAGGGGTATTTTTCGTCATTCAGGAAGCATCTGCCTCTGGAACAAGCCATTGTCTTTGAAGGCATACCACTTACAAGTTACGTATAGGAGATACATTCTCCACAACACGAATTTTTGTATTCCATGTTTTTTTTATTTTGTAGAACTAGGACTATAAATAACCATCGATTGAAGCAAGCCCGACTGCTGTTGAGACATTACACACCAATACCAGTCCACAGGTGGCTTGCACTGAATCAATGATGCACTCCCAGAAGGCTGCTATTTATATTTAGATTAAAATTTGATTTCGGTAAAGTCACGTAGATGAAAAATAATTATTTTTTTATAAAAATAATCAAATGAAAATAACTAAATTAAATCACGACGTTTCGGAGGCAATACAAGCTTCCGTCATCAGATGGAACAGACACAGCAAAATTACTGTAGTGAGTAGAGAGAGCTATTTGTGACAAGCGATTATATAGGGTAAGAGGGGGGGGGGAGCTAGGGAGGAGGGATGCCGGGGGGGGGGGCGCCGTGCAGAGTCGGGAGGGGGAGTTAAGCTGAGATAAGCTGATTTATAACGTCCTTTTAGGACGCAGGGGGGCCGGTGTGTGGACTTAGGGGCGGAAGTTAAGCCGATTAATAGATAAGCTGAGTTAAGCTGATTAGTAACATCCATTTGGGATGCCGGTGTGTGGAGTCGGGGGCGGAAGTTAAGCTGATTAATAGTGTGTGGCAGACAACGGCTGGTGAGATACAATGCCTGCGTCGACGTGACTTTACCGAAAGAACCAAAGATTATGGATCCTTGCTGTCACGAAAACTTCAAATCTAGAAAGAAAAAATTATTTGTTTCGTGAAGAGACCGATAAATGAAGAGACATCGTGTCTGCTGATCCGTTTCATAATGTAATAAAGGACTCTTCAAACAGTGTAGATCTCCGTTGTCCTTTATTCGGGTTCTTGTCTCTCTCGCCCCTACGGCGTCCTTGCTCAGACCCGCACCTCCTCCACCGTGCACCCTGCAGCCACACCGCTGCTCCGCTCCGCAGCCACACCGCTGCTCCGTCTGCAGCCACACCGCTGCTCCGCTCTCCAGCCACACTGCTGTTCTGTGTGCCCCGCACACTCTGCTAGCTCTTCACGCCCGGCTAGCTTCCCACACTCCACTAGCTCTCCTCCGCTAGCTCTACTCCACTAACTCTCGCCCACTATCTCTGTTGTGCCCCACGTACACCGCTGGCCGACGGTGCCGTGGCCTTCCACCACGTGGCAATCGCGCCACCCTCTCGCCACTGCCCAGCGTGGCCTCCTCCTGTTTCCACTCCTTCTTCACTCCCAGATCCTTTCCGGTTCTCCCCCTAAATCCTCTCTCTCACATGACCCTGACTCCTCTTTCTCCTCACGTGACCCAGACTCCGCAACCTCTTTCCTTGCTCGCATTACAATAGCAAGGAGGTAATTTTAAGAGCACATTTGAAATGCATCATGGATTTGTGTTACTGATTTGTATCCTTGCCTAGGTTTTATTGAATTTTAATAACTTTAAATAAAACTTAACCGTGTCCATCGATATCCCACTGCTTACCACATGTTTAAATATGTAAAAGACCCCTCTGGAGACGTCACCTCAAAGTCACGAGTGGGTAATGTCAGCGCCTCCCTATCTGGTTTGTGACCTCACCAAGAGCAGAACTCCCCTCGTCCAAGGGACGTGACGACTGTGCACTGAGTCTTGGAATTCATTTGCACGGTCATCAAATCTTGACCGACAATAGAGAACACGCACAGAAGAGGAGCCCATCAGGTGCACTTTGTGTGGTAAGACGTTTTCACGGTCATCAAATCTTCACAACCGCCAGAGAACACACATTAAAAACCCCGTTAAGGACACTGTGTTTGAAGGCGTTTGACGTGTTTTGAAACTGAAACGCGCATGAGGAGATCAATAAGGAGCAGAGTCTGCATTAGAGGTGTAAAATTCCAAGTTCCACAATAAGCCCATAGCTTGTAACGCAAGAACCATTAAAAAATTCTCACTTGTACAAATACTGTCAGCAAGTCTCGACGTGAAGACAGGGTGTCGGCGAGGCTGGATGCAAAGACAGCGCCAGCAAGTCTGGAGGATCTTGGTTGGGAAATTATTTGGTTCTTTCAGTAAAGTCACGGAGATATATATTTTTTTACAAATTAAGTGAATAAAAAAACACTAACATAGACTGTAGCCTAGTTTTTAATCGGAGTTAGTGTACTGGCAGTCTATAATGTCGACTGTAGGCTGGTTCTTAACCTCAGTTAGCGTACTGGCAGTCTATAATGTAGACTGTAGCCTAGTTTTTAAGCTTTGTGAGCGTATTGGCAGTCTATAATGTAGACTGTAGCAATGGTTATTAAACTGAGTGAGCGTAGGGGCAGTCTATAATGTCGACTGTATGAACAGGATGTGTATCTGTGTGTGTGTTCGTTCTGTGTGTGTGTTCGTTCTGTGTGTGTGTCTGTCTTTGTATGGATGCATGTATGTATGTGTGTCTGTATGTCCGTTTGTCCTGTGTTGCTGTATACAGTATATCTGAATGTATTGGTGTCTGTGTGTGTTGATGTCTCTGTGGGCGTGTGTATGTGTGTTGCTACATGTGTGTATGGCTGTCTGTATGTGTGTCTATATGTATGTATGTGTGTTGCTGGTTTTACCATTGTGTCTGGGTGGGCTGCTATATGTGTGCCCGTGTGTGTGTGTTGCTGTATATATGCGCGTGTATGTGTCTGTGTGTCGCTGTGCCAACATGTGTTTCAGGCAGAGGTCGCTGTATCACCAGATAGATTAACTGCACGTTCCAATTACTGTGCGTGGATGCACGCCCGTGTACACACACACACACGTTACACACATTACAAGACAAAGATCCCCCGTATAGCCTCAACTGACTTTTGGGGCAAGCGCTGTTAGCGAGCACCTATGAAGGCCGGCACGGCACACGAGGAGGTGGGTGGCCATCACCACACCCGGTCGCCTTTGTCTCCACAATGACGATGTTTACACATCGCACCAGGTACTCATTTGAGGCTGAGTCGACCTAGGGGAGGGTTCGGGTTTGTGTTACACACAAATATATACGCATGCAATACACCCGCTCACACTCACATGCAATACACACACTCACTATCACATTCACACACTCTTTCTCACTCGCACACAATCACACTCACACCCTCATTCACACACAATCACACTCAAATACACCCTCATTCACACTCACTCACCCTCACTCACACACAATCACACTCACATACAAAAATAAATATCCTCCCTTAAAAAGTTACTGTGTTTGCTGTACCGTACTTATCACTAGAATCTCGGAGACTCTGCATGGGGAGATGTATATACGTTCAGTATTTTCATTGTTGAAGTTGTTGTATGTAGTGTATAATGTATATAATATTTAACACTGAAATCAAGGCTAGCTACTTTTTTTCATCACACACATGGTTGCCTATCACCGGACTCGCGCACAGCCTTTGCAGAGGTTTTGGCGGCTTCACCGGATCGGCCCGGTACCGCGGCCGGATAACCTTGGAAAGCAGCCGGATCGATAATCGAGGATCGACTCGTGTTGACGTTCCCGAACTCATGTCAAAACGCCTCCCTGTGCTCCCCCCATGGTGACGTCACCGGGCGTCACCCCCCCCCCCCCCCACTTTAATTCCAAGCCAGCTGTCACTCCGTGCGACGTCGCACTTCCGAAAGAGAAATATTCGGATCGCCCGAAATGTCGATGTGTGTAGAGGCGCAATTGTTGTTATGTCGCTTTTCGCATTTTGCAAACGACTAGGAATATCGGGAAAAAACATCGCCTTAGGAGGTAGCGATGGTGGCTACACTGCTGCTGCCACGACGGCGGTTCCAGTGAGTGTGCACTCATCGCCAACTGTTTCTGTACGTGGGGGATAGAGCGTTGCACCCTCCCACAAGGCGTGAGGTTTTCTCCGGGTGCCTCCGGTTTCCTCCCCACTTACAAAAAAACCCGCCAAGGCTGGAAATTAGTCCTACGACGCAATGGGGATTTTTTGGATAAGTTAAATTATTATTTACAATAATAATTATAAGGGGATCAGGAGACAGACAAACAGAAAACTGGGATAGATAGAAAGGCATACACGTGGAAAAACAGACACATGAAAATATAGTTGGGCGGGCAGAGAGGTCGTAAGACAGTTATTCAGGGAGATAAACAGTTTGGCAGACAGACAGAGATTTGGATTGAGAGGCAAAGATAGAAGGATAGACACGTGAGCATACAGAAAACCAACTATCTAGACAGAGGAGTAGTTAGAGGGATATGCAGACAGGCAAGGAGACAGGGAGATGGACACACATTGACGCACACCAAAAAACAGACACACACACAAAGATTCACTGGAAGCTGCACCTATCATGGCCAGAATGACACAGGAGAAAGTGGTGTGGCGAGCAAAGACAAAGATCCCCCATTTAGCCTTCAGCAGACTGTTGGGGAAAGTGCTCTTCGTGTGCACCTACGTAGGCCAGTACTACACTCTGCCGCTTTTGTCTCCGCAGTGGTGATGTTTACACACCACACCAGGTACTCATTTGAGGCTGAGTCGACCTAGGGCAGGCCCAGGACCAGTTCAAAGAATTGTGACTGGTGTTGGCCGTGAGCGGGAATCAAACTCGGGTCGCCGGGTACATAGCGCAGGTCGCTAACCACTACACTACCGCTCCCCCCACACACAAAGACAGACACACATAGACACACACTTAGACACACACATACACACACACAGACACAAAGACATATATACCCGTACATAGACACACAGACACACACATACAGACACACATAGACACACACCCATAGACACACACAGACACGCACATATGTGTAGAGGTGGTACGTACCGGGGTGTAGAGAGCCATCGCGTAGCCGGTGTCTACATCACGGTCCGTGCGTGGGTGGCTACATCGACGTCCGCATTAGCCCCGGCCCTCGGGGGGCAGAGGGCTATATAGGGCTGTGCACGTGAGCGCTCGAGGAATCGTTGGAGCCAGTGAAGAATGAAGACGGAGCAAGCTAGATAGGACCCTGGGACCCCTAGCCCCGCTGCCCTTATCAGGGCCGGGACTCTGTGTGGCTCAGTGGTGAGACTCTGGGTACCCGCGGCCCGACGTCCTTATCAGGGCCGGGTTCGATGGGCCAGTGGTTGAGACCCATACCCTGGCTAGGTCGGGTCAGATAGCCTCCTCTAGGAAGTACATAGCCAGAGGACCTGAGAGCGTAGCCAGTGTCAGGCACGCGTAGCCGTAGGCTGTGTTCCTAGGCTGTATAGCTGACTGTTTCTGTAGGGTGTTATAATAAATACGTGCTGCCTCCATCAACTCGTCTCCTGTAGTATTTACACCATTACAACTGGTGTCAGAAGTTAAACTGTCTTCACGTGATGGATACCAAGAAGACTATTCGTACTCACAAGCATGGCCAGGGTGACGACCAGGAGGGGACGAGCCAGCAGGGTTCGGACGGGGAATCAGAGGTGGTGCCGACGCTGCAGCACCCGTCGCGGACGCCTGACACACCGCTGCAGCTGGGGGATGGGCTCCAGGATGCTCACTCCTGCCTGGCTGAGTTGCTGCTCGCCGCTGCCTCCATATTGGTGGAGATTACTGCATCTGGAGGAGGGGGGGCTGGTGCCCGTGAAGAAAATTGGCGCCAAGCGCCGACTCGCACCAGCACCGCGCCGCAACGCAAGGATTGGCGCCAAAATCAGCCTCCCGCCACAGACACTGAAATTGGCGCCATTCTTCCGCCCAGTTCGTTGACTGGCGGAAACCGAGAGCATCACGTGAGGGAAGGGTTCCAGTCACCGCCTCCCACGTCATCTATACGTGACAGATTTCGCCACGACCAACCCGGGGAAGGGGCCGCCATTTCCCTGAGCGACGGCGCTGCGCGGGAACATCAGCAACCGGGAGAGGGGCAGGCATTCCAACAGCAACTGCCTGCGTTGACGGCCTTCCAAGCGGAGGGAGGCGACTGGGGAGCCTTTCAACGGAGGTTCCTCGCTCACCAAGAGATGTCAGGGTGGACCGATGCCGAGGCACTGCGCGCGCTACCAGCGACTCTGGATGATGATGCTCTGGCCACCTTCAGGTCGACTCCAAGGTCTGGCCGCTCCACACTCCATGCTGCGCTTCACCTCATGGCCAGGGTCTATGGACCGCCGTCTGCCTGTCGCCACCACTTCTACGTAAAGGAGAGACGGAAACCCCTCTCGCCTACCGCACTGCACTTCTGGCTCTCGCTGACGCCGCTTTTCCTCGCATTTGCTCACGGAGCAGCATTTGGCATTGGCGCAGGACTTGGGTGTTCCTATTAACGTGGCAGATGAGGTAGATATATGCTCGTTGCGGGTTGCTACGAGCATTCACGCGCACGAAGTTCTTAAACGAAAACGGCCTGTCGTTGTCTGCGCATCAGCCTCAGTTTCTGCATCAGCCTCGGCGCCCAGCGAACCCAAAGGCGCTCTATCACAGGAGGAGGTCTTCACCACGGCACGATCGGGGGACTGGAGGTCGGGAGGTCGTTCGCCCCTGCGAACGACCGCAAGCTGGAGCAACCGAAACCAGCGACGGCTCTCGTCACGTGTTACAACTGTGGCCTTCGAGGCCACGTTGCATCTGGGTGCTGGGCTCCACGTCAACTCGCCACAGGACCTCGGCTGGACGATGCCCAAGGCCCTAAGTCGTCCCAACAGTCCCCGGCACATCCTCGGCCCACTCGCACGCTACACACGAGTCGCCGCGCCGCGCCTGATGGGCCGCGGGATTCGGGTGCCGGTTCAATGCAGGGAGGGGGGTTCGTACGGGAGCTCGGACCAGGCCAATGGTCTGAGCTGGCCCATAGGGTAGTGGTTGCCCTGTATTTTCAGCGGGAATCGACGTCCGCCATTGCTCCTGCCACGCGGGGAGAGGCCTCCATCTTGGGCGGGGCGGCTGCGATGGAGCCGCCGGATGCCATCTTAGGAGGGGCTGCTGCAAGGCGGCCACCAGACGCCATCTTGGGCGGGGCTGTTGCCACGCGGCCGCTGGACGCCATTTTGACGGAGCCGCGAAGAACACGGGAAGCGGGAATGGAGACGCTCGAGGCGTCGAACATTCACCGCGAACATCGCCTTCCTCAAATCAAAGAATTTATCGCCGGGGGCGATTGGAGTGCCTTCACGTGGCGCTTCGAGTCGGCCTTTAGATCCGTTCGATGGATGGAGGCGGAGGCACTGGAGGCGCTGCCCAAGCTGCTGGACGATGTCTCCCTGGCGGTCTTCCGATCCATCCTGGCTGCCAAAAAGAAGACGCTCCGTGATGCTTTCGCAGAAATGGCGGAGTTTTACGACCCGCCGACGGCGGCTATGAAAAAATGTATGTCAAGTCGTCGAGGACCAGAGGAATCGCCCTTGGACTACCGAGGGGCACTGTTAGCTTTGGCCATGGCCGCCTACCCCGACTTGTCGGCCGATCTCCTGGATCCTCTCATCCTTTCCCGAATGCTGGAGCTATCCCAGGAACTGAACATTTCGTTGCCAGTATGCGGCCACGAACCGATCACGTCTCGTTGGGTGGCGCGCTGCTTGGACGCTAAGTTCAATCTGAAGCGATGGGATCAGATGGCGGCGTGGACGGGGAATCCCCAAATAGACGGTCCACCGTTGGGGTGGTCTCCACGACGGGTCGTCCACTGCTCTGATGACTCCGGCGACGACGACGAGGTGATGGCAGCTGTTCCTTGCTGGGTCCCGAGACGCCGGCTGCGTGACCAGCGTGATGATACGAGTCGACCACGTGCAGGGGCCGGGACGAGCGACCGCCGGACAACGACGGCCACGTGCTTTAAGTGTGGCCGACGGGGCCATTTCGCCCGGGATTTCCGCTGCCAACCTCTGCCTTCTCAGCTCCCATCGGGTCGGCTCCCATCTCCTCCACCGGACACAGATCCACGACACCCTCGGGCGAGTCGGCACAAATCGGACACCCGGCAGGTCTTGTCACATCACCCATCCACTCACACATGTTTGCGCTCCGGACAGAAATTGTTGTACACCTGTGTCGTTGCCACACTCTACTACGCAATGGAAAAAATTGGCCCGTAGGGTGGTGGCTGCTGCGTCGGGCTCATCGACGGTACGGGGTACCATCGATGGGATCAATGTCCGTATTTTGGTGGACACAGGCGCGTCTGCCACCATCATTTCTGATGTCATTTTTAATCTTCTGTCTATTCCCACGTCACGGATCCGACCGGTTAATGACGCGTGTGTTGCTGCTAATGGGGGTAGCATGGGTATTTTCGGACAAGTTGATGTGCGCATTGCTATCGGGAATATTACCGCGGAGGGACCAGTGTTGATTTCTCGCTCACTGGCCGTCCTATGCCTATTATGCACCGATTTCTTGCGTCGCATGCCAATTAAGATACTTGTCGATCAAGGTTGCTTAGAAATGCCAGGGGGTCGTAGGATGTCATTCCTGCCTTCCTTACTGGGCCGTCCGCCCACGGGTAACGCAGTTAACGCGATTGTTGCTGCCACGGTAGAGGTGCCGTCGGGCTCGCAAATGCTTATTCTGCTCCGTTACCGAAAGCCTTTAGATGCTGCGAAAGGTGTGGCAGACGCATACCCCTTGCCACGGATGGACGACTCATTGGACGCTTTGTCAGGGGCAAATTCTTTCTCCACCCTCGACCTGTCGTCTGGGTTTTGGCAGCTTCCTCTCGATGACGCGTCCAAACCAAAAACGGCTTTCCGCACGCCACAAGGCCTCTTTGAGTTTAACCGTTTACCTATGGGCTTGAATGCGGCACCGGCGATGTTCCAACGCCTGTTGGAACTGGTGCTGGCAGGGTTGTAGTGGGAAACATGCCTCATATATTTGGACGATATCATTGTATTCAGCCGCACGTTCGAGGAACACCTCCAACGCCTGGAGACGGTCTTTCAGAGGATGTGCTCGGCTGACCTAAAATTTAAACCAAAGAAATGCCACCTTTTGCAACGGTCCGTCTGATACTTGGGTCACATTGTCAGTTCGGACGGGGTGTCCACGGACCCTCAGAAGACGGAGTGTGTCCGAGAGTGGCCCACGCCCACTTCAGTGGGCGACATACGGCGGTTTATTGGGTTTGCATCCTATTATCGCCGTTTTGTTAAGAACTTTGCGACACTGGCTAAGCCACTGCATGTTCTGACAGGGAAAAATCAGAGATTTATATGGGGCCCAGAAGAGGAACGCTCTTTTCGATCTCTTCGGGATCACCTCTCCACGGCGCCTACGCTCAACTACCCAGACTTTTCCCAGCCGTTCATCCTTGACACGGATGCTAGCGATATCGGCATAGGAGCCGTTTTGTCGCAACGGAAAGATGGAGTCGAGCGAGTGTGGCATACGGCAGCAGGGTTCTGTCCCCTGCCGAAACGCGATATTGCGTGACGCGACGGGAACTGCTAGCAATCGTACATTTTGTTCGCCAGTACCGGAAATACCTGTATGGAAGGAAGTTCCTCGTGCGCACTGACCACGCGACCTTGCAATATTCATTGAAATTGGACCAACCATCGGGGCAATTGGCACGATGGTTGGAATCGTTACGGGAATTTTCCTTCGATATCACGTACCGCAAGGGTACTCACCATGCCAACGCGGAAGCTCTCTCCAGGTTGCCACCCACTCCTCCCTGCGCCTGTCTGACGGGTACGCACTGCTGTGCAGCGCTGCCTACCTCGCCCTGTCCGGTTATGGATGAGGAAGTCCAGGATGTACCAGTTGGCGCCAACGATACACTGCGGTTGCTGCACTCGGTGTGGCTACACGAGCAGGAGGCCGATGCCTCTCTGGCTCTGCTGCTGAAACTGATCGGGAAACCGAGATCTCATTTGGCGGGATGGAAATGGCAGATGTTTCGGGGCCGGGCGGGACTATTGATGTGTACTGATGGGTTGTCTGACTGTTCACGCCTGGTCGTGCCGACATCCCGTCGCCAAGACCTGCTCCGCGCTCTGCACGCTGATAAATTGATGCACCTCGGCGTGCAGAAAACGTTGGCTGCGGTGCAGCAGGATTTCTTTTGGCCCAGCATGACGGCGGATGTCACTGACTTTGTCTGGTCATGCCATGATTGTGCGAAGAGGAAACCGCCTCGGCAACATTATGTTCCGCCACTACGTTCGATTGAGGTATCCCGTATCAATGAACTAGTTGCTCTGGAAATCCTGGGCCCGTTCCCTCCATCGGCTAGGGGAAACAAATACCTTTTGGTCGGGGTCGAATATTTTTCTCGATGGCCTATGGCCTGGCCTCTGCCTGACCAAACGGCCACGTCCATCACCGAGGCTTTCTTGAATGGTTACGTCATGGATAAAGGAGCACCCAAAGGGCTGCTCACAGATCAGGGACGTAACTTCTCCTCCAAATTGCTCAAGGATGTATGCACTGCGCTGGGCACAAAGAAAATCTGCACTTCCCCTTACCATCCACAAATGGATGGCATGGTGGAACGGTTTGCACTGACCTATTACGTCACCACATTGACACGGGTGACGCTGCCCCCATTCGGCAAAATCCCTTCCGGCTGAGCCCAGCCGAGAAGGAACATGTGCAATCAGCTGTTAATGACATGCTGTCTGCCGACATCATTTCGCCCTCATCCAGTCCATGGGGGGCTCCCATCGTGCTTGTGAAAAAACACGATGGGTTCCTGAGGTTTTGCGTTGATTTCCGTTGCCTTAATAAGATCTCTGTGGCTGACGCATATCCGCTCCCCAGGATGGACGAATCCTTGGATGCTTTAGTGGGGGCACGGTATTTTTCCACATTGGACCTGCTATCGGGATTCTGGCAACTGCCCCTTGACGAGGTGTCGAAACCCAAGACCGCGTTTCGGACACCTGTGGGCATATTTCAGTTCAACTGGTTGCCCATTGGACTCCATTCATCTCCCGCAACGTTCCAGAGGTTAATGGAATTGGTTTTGTCTGACCTTCAATGGGATACCTGTTTAATTTACTTGGATGATGTCATCGTCTTCAGTAGAACTTTCGAGGAGCACCTCCAACGTTTGAGGGCAGTGTTTCTCAGGATGCGATCCGCCAAATTGAAGTTTAAGCCGCAAAAGTGCCACTGACTCTGGGAATCAGTACGGTACTTAGGGCATATTGTCGGCCGTTCGGGTATCTCCACTGATCCTGCTAAGATACATTGTGTCAGTTCTTGGCCGACGCCCACTTCGGTCAGCGAGGTCCATAGTTTTATTGGGTTTGCCTCCTATTACCGGCGTTTCGTCGAACAGTTTGCCACCATAGCCAAACCCCTGCACGCTTTGACGGCAAAAGGTGTGAAGTTTCGCTGGGGGCCGGAGGAGGAAGCCGCTTTTCGCTCCCTTTGGGACGCCTTGGTGAGTGCTCCACCCTTGTGTTACCCTGATTTCACCGAGCCGTTTTTGCTTGACACGGACGCCAGTAACACAGGCATTGGTGGAGTACTCTCACAGGTGATCGGGGGTGTCGAACACGTTGTCGCCTACGGTAGCAGGGTTTTGTCGCCGGCGGAACAGAGGTACTGCGTGACCCGTCGCGAGTTACTGGCTATCATGGTTTTTATCCAATAGTTTCGACCGTATCTCTACGGCCGACACTTCATTGTCTGTACGGACCACGCGGCGCTTCAATACACGCTTCGCATTGCCCAGCCATCGGGCTAGTTGTCCCAATGGTTGGAGGTCCTCCAGGACTATCACTTCACAACTACTTACCGTAAGGGTGTACGCCATACCAACGCGGATTCCCTGTCGCGGTTGTCACCACGTATGGAATGTGCGTGTCTGTTGGGATCGGGACGTTGCCAACCCCAGACTGTCGTCCCTCCGGCAGCTCTGGCCGCCACGGCCAATGCACTGCGACCCGAGATTCCCTTCTCTCCGACGGGTGGGGATTCGTTGCTCACATTGTCCCTCGTTGAGTGGGGCCGCCCCCAAATGGTCGACGCGTCCCTGCTCGCGCTGTGTCGCAAGGCGAATGGTTCCGATAAGGGTGCAGTTGGCGTCGACTCATGGGTAGTGAAACAGGGCCTCCTTATGAATTGGGACGGTATGTCCCTACGCCATAGGCTTGTTGTGCCATCTGCTGTGCGGGGTAGGGTTGTTCTGGCCGCTCATGAATGACTGTTACATTTGGGATTTCACACAATCCTTGCTCTGCTCCAGCGTTATTACTATTGACCGGGTATGGCGAGGGATGTGTCCACCATTCTCAAAGGGTGTATAAAGTGCGCCCAACGGAAACCGCCTCCCATTGCGGCTAACCCACCATTGCAATCTATTCAGGTCTCGTGCAACAATGAACTTGTTGCGCTTGATATTTTAGTGCGGTGACACCTAGGGGTAACAAGTACCTGCTGGTTGGCGTGGAATATTTCACTCGATGGCCCATGGCTTGGCCACTTGCCAACCAGTCAGCAGCGGCCGTTGCCGAGGCCTTTGTCCAGGGCTATGTCTTGGACAAAGGAGCACCGGAGCGGTTGCTGACCGACCAGGGGAAAATTTTTTCAGGCGTTTTATTACGGGAGGTGTGCGACCTTTTGGGCACTAAAAAGGTGCGTACCTCCCCGTACCACCCACAGACTGATGGGATGGTGGAGTGGCTCCACAGGACGATTACGTCCATGTTGTGCCATCAGGTGTGCGAAGCTCAAGTGGATTGGGACTTACAGATTCCAGGTGTCCTCGCCGCTTACAGGATGGCTCCCCACGCGGTGACAGGGTTTTCTCCCTTCTATCTTATGTATGGCCGGGATGCTGATCCGCCCGTGGATGCCCAGTTGGGGATTTCCGAACCCCGTGCTAAGTCTAAATTGGCTGATCACATCAAATTTAACATTTCTAAATTGGCCGAGGCACGGAAAGCAGCGACACTGAACTCGAGATCTCGGCAGATGGCGAACGAGCGGTTGCGTGCACAGCGGACGCACACGCACGAGTGGAAACCGGGCGATAAGGCCTGGTTGCACTGCCCGCAGGCGCCATTGGCAACGTCCCCGAAACTACTGAGGCCATGGCGGGGACCGGTCGAGGTTGTGCAGGTTGCGTGCCCCCAATGTGTTCGGATTAAGTGGGGGAAGCGTTGTTGGTATGTTCACCCCTCCCGACTGAAACCTTTCACGGCGCCACATACCTTCCCTTCATGTCCAAATGGCTGAGCATGTGATGTGTCCGTTGACTCGGGGAATGGGATGCCGCCGCCTGATCCTCACATGTCTCTGACTGACCCGCTCCCAGGTGTCTCGGAATTGACGGCCTCCGAACGCCAGCAGCCAGATCCCCGGAGCACGTGCGGATCCGGGGAACCCGGTCCGAGCCTTCCAGGACTACCTGGGCCGCCTGTTGGACAAGCATGTCCTGTTCCGTATGATGGACCGGCCAAGCGAACTCGCGCTAAATTGCGCCACTTCTCGTGACGTGCGGCCGGATCCGCCAGGTTTCCATGTCAGAGCAGCTCCCCTTTGACTGACTGGACGTCCCGCTTCTACAGGGCGTGTGGGGTCGTGGGCATGGGTCACGGGACGCCGTAATGTCGTTTTTTTTATGTATATATATATTTTTTCTTCGACATTGTATACACGTTCTTGTTGTTGAGTGTTGGAGGTTGGGTTATTTATTGGGGCGTCGGGTTGTTGTTGTTGTTAATTGTTGTGTTATTGTTGTTACGGGGCACCCACAGAGTTCTGTTTTTTGATGTATTCTTTATTGCATAGGGGGGTTTTTGCAGCCGGGCCGGCTGCGACCTATGCGGGGGGGGGGGGGTGGGGTGATGTAGAGGTGGTACGTACCGGGGTGTAGAGAGCCATCGCGTAGCCGGTGTCTACATCACGGTCCGTGCGTGGGTGGCTACATCGACGTCCGCATTAGCCCCGCCCCTCGAGGGGCAGAGGGCTATATAGGGCGGTGCACGTGAGCGCTCGAGGAATCGTTGGAGCCAGTGAAGAATGAAGACGGAGCAAGCTAGATAGGACCCTGGGACCCCTAGCCCCGCTGCCCTTATCAGGGCCGGGACTCTGTGTGGCTCAGTTGTGAGACCCTGGGAACCCGCTGCCCGACGTCCTTATCAGGGCCGGGTTCGATGGGCCAGTGGTTGAGACCCGTACCCTGGCTAGGTCGGGTCAGATAGCCTCCTCTAGGAAGTACATAGCCGGAGGACCTGAGAGCGTAGCCGGTGTCAGGCACGCGTAGCCGTAGGCTGTTTCTGTAGGGTGTTATAATAAATACATGCTGCCTCCGTCAACTCGTCTCCTGCAGTATTTACACCATTACATATGTAGGACTCGTACTCGGATTGTCTTTCTCATCCCGTTTATTTGCTCCTTAAGGTCCACACCTTCTCCTCATCACCGCTCCGTGGCCACCCGTTCGCTCCGCCACGCCATCCGTCATTAACGCACTCTATGTCCCTCCGTTCTATCTCCAGCTCTCCCAGGGTCCGTCGCTCCGCTGCTACCCTGCTCCGTATCTTCTCTGATGCACTGCTAACACTGCTACCACTGCTACCCCTCACTCTGTCTCCTCTATCCGCTGCTACCGTATTTCACCCATCTCTCTCTCCCCACTGCTACCGTTATCGTATTCACTTCCTCCTGCTCTCCCCTATTCCGGGCACCGTCACTCCAACTCTTCTCCAGACTCCAGCTCAAACAAGACTCCAGCTTCCCCAAGACTCTGACCAAGACTCCCTCTCTCTCCGTTACGCTATCCTTTTATATCCACCCCAATTAGTCCCTATTAATTATCTCACCCCTCAATTTCCCCTCGCCCCCCAGGCCCCCAGCCTCACGTGACTTTGTTGTCCCCCCGTGGGCGACGCCAGTCGTTAAGAAATCACCCTCTTAACCAATCACCGGCCCGTATCCCCGGTTGCCCTTACCACCTGTTCCGCCACTTAACGCGTATCCTCTCACGCCTCCGCAACAACAACCTCGTCCTCAAATACCCCCTTCTGTACCCTTGCTTGCTTGCATAGCAACAGACCCACAGAGCGTGTGGCGCGTGTATTTCAGGTCCTACACATATGTACAGACACACATACATAGACACGCACAGACACAGACACACATAGACACACAAACATAGACAACAACAACCGCCATTCGCCACTCAGTGGCGGTGACGTGACCACGACGCTTGTGCCAGGGTATGTGCACCTCGAGGCCACGTGAAGTGTGAACGTCCGCCGGCAGGAGGTCACGGGATAATAAATTACTTTTATTTTTATTAAAAAAAACTATCGCAATAAATACAGGGTAAAGAAAATTATATATTTTTTATTTAATTTTCGATCCACGTGACTTTACCGAAAGAACCAAGAATATGATGTTAGCCGTGAACGGGATTCGAACTCGAGTAGCTGGCAATCAACAAACATCGCTTTAACAGTGCGCTAACCACTGCATCACCGCTCCCCACACACAGTAGCGCAGTCCAGTGTGGTCCCAAAGAGACCGATGACTAATTAAGTGCTTAAGATTACATTCCTCATTATCATCATCAGCCATGATCAATCTAAGCCATCAATCATCTGTCACCGTTCGGCAATGTAATGATCCGCATCACGAGATGTGCATTATAAAAAAAATAGTTTTTATATATTTTAAATATATAAAAGTAATGTTTGGCAGTAAAAAAATAAAACCCTTCGTAATAACCTGCAAATGTATTATCATTCGATTTACTGCCAGAATAATTTTTGCCCCTTTGTAATGGAAAGTTCACTCTTCGTGGGAAAACGATTGCAATAAATAAAAGCGTCAAGACGAGAACGATGAGTCGGAAAATAACGATAACATTTTTTTGTTACCAAACATTTTTCATTTGCCTCCTCTTGCGATAAAATAGCAAGTTCACTCAATATATATTCGTGCTAAATACGAGATACGCAATGAAATAAGAAGATTTCACCCCCCCCCACCCAAAGAAAAATAATCGTGAAATAACATTAAATGCCCGGTGAATGTAATTATGGACACACATTCTAGATTTGAAGCTTTCGTGACTGCAAGGATTCATATTCTTATGTTTTTTCGGTAAAGTCACGTAGGTAAAAATAAAATTAATATTAATAAAAGTAAAATAAAATAAAAATAAAATAAAAATCACGACGCTTCGGAGGCAACACAAGCTTCCGTCTTCAGGTGGAACCGTCACAGCCCGACAGCTGTATCAAGTAAATGAGAGATTACAAGAGATACCACTCCGTATATATAATGGTTGAGGTGGGGGGGAAGGGCCAGGAATGGCCCACTTTTTATTATTATGGTAAGGTGCGGCTTGAGACTATGAATAGACTGCATAACAAATGACTGAGCCTTTATTATGGAGAGGTGCGGTTTGTGACTACGCCTAGCCTACATAACAAAATGCTGCAAATGAGACCGAGCCTCTGCCATGTAGATGGTAATAGACTGCATAACAAATGACTGAGCCTTTATTATGGAGAGGTTCGGTTTGTGACTATGCCTAGCCTACATAACAAAAGTGTGAAAAAAGAAAGCTAAACCTGGTAAAACAAAACTGGCTGTCTATCAGTAACCTGTAATAGTTGTCTGTCAAATAAGATGGTCCAAATAAGTGTTTTTTTATTTTATTTTTTATTTTACTTTTATTATTTTTTTTTTACCTACGTGACTTAACCGAAAAAAACCTAAGAATATGGACAAACATGTTTGGCCTTCTTATATATGCACACGTATCGTATTTCTCTGATTTATTCATGATAAAAACGATACTTAATGAAGAAAACATTCTCCAAAAATCGACATAGAAAGCGTTATCGTTTAGCCGGGTGGTAGCGGCAGCTCCTCCACGTGGCCGCCTGCAAATCCGGCACTGTGAAGGCAGCAGCGAGGGTTGGTGGATCACCGCACCAATGGTGTTGTTTGAGACTCCCCTCCCCCTCCCGTAGGCTTCGAGGAGGAGCAGTACTCCTGTCTCGCCAGGAGAAGGCGGCTCCAGCGAAGTGTGGACTCCGCGTGATTCCGTCTGCACCTGGGTGGGGATAGCGCGTTGCACCCTCACACGCGTCCGTTTTACCTCGGGGTGCTCCACTTTTCCTCCCGCATACGACGCACGCTCACGTTGCCCATTTTTTTGCGACAACATCTGAATGCTTCTAGAGGGCCGCAGAACTTGGACAGATTGTTTGGCCGCCACCACCCGCGCCACCACCGCCACTCACGATCGTGCAATGAAACAATCCGCTCAAGTGCCTGCGCGCGAGTTGATTTCATCGCTCTCTGACGCGTTCCATCGCCTGGCTGCCGCTCCGTTCCTATCCTTGACCATCGCCTCCTGCCCAATCCCCACTCACTCGATTTGTTTACATTTTCCAATACTTTGCACTCCTGTCGCGTTTTTTGTTTGTTTGCTGTATTGTTTGTTGGTGTAACGGACTGAGCGTCGTGCACCTTACTGGTCATCTGTGAAAGAAAAAATAGAGCTGGGTAGCTCATCGGATTCCTCCTGCAATCATTAATAAATATTGTTCATTCTGAACGTGGGCCGGCCCTTCCCTCTCTCTCGCTCCTCTCTCCGTCGCCCATTCACGACATCCTTCACTCCACTCCCCTTGCCACGAGTAAACATCACTCCAGGATTAATCAATATTAAGATTCTGACTTGTCGTGAGAGTCACAATTGACGTCTAATGTGCCTTTGTTCTCGAATCAAAGTCTCCCTATTCCCGTCTCTCGTTCCGATGCCCAACACAAGACCCACACTTCTTTGCGCACTTTATCTATATATACAGAGAGATACGTAATAGTCGGAGTTCAGAGGGGCAATGATGCACAGTCCAGAGGTAGTGTGAGAGTTGGACATCGACACACGCGGAAATACACTCGTTGAGACAGAAAGCAGAGACAAAATGCACATTGAAGGTTCTTCAACGTATATTTCGATGACGATCGCTTGTGTTGTGATCGAAACGTCGTAGTTTTTTTTGTTATTTTTGTTGTTTTATTTGAACCTATTTCCGTGACTTTACCGAAAGACCCAAAGAATAAAATGTAATCAGTTCCTGGCGGCTCATTAACATAATTTATTCAGTTACACCGCCGCTCATTGGGGGAGGGGATTGATTGTTGAACCCCGCAAGTGACGTCATGTCACCTCCTGCTGCCGCGTAACGTCACGAGACACCAGGAAGCTGCCAGTCCACACGCGCGCTCACTGAGATCCGAGGTGAGAAGTTCACATCGTGGTTGTTGTCGTGGTGGTTGTTGTTGTTGTTTACCCAAGTAGAGCCTCGCTCCGTCTCTCTCTCGTAGGGATATCAATTGAGTAGCAGCGAGTATGGAATCGACGTCCAGGTTGGAACATTACAACGCGGGGCCTTGCCTCCTGCTCTCTCGCCTGATTGCATTTGCTTTAATTCTCTGCTTAACTACTCTTTGGTTCTTTCGGTAAAGTCACGTAGAAAGAAAAATATATTAAATAATAGCATACGACGTTTCGATTGTAACACAAGCAATCATCATCAAGTACGAATGAATGAGAAAACAAACCTAGTAAACTTAGAAGTATAATGCAATACAACTCAAGAGAGTCGGCTAACACAACAGTCAACACCCTACCTGGTTGATTACGTTCTTCCAAAGATTGATACAATTTGAGAGAGACAAAAAAACACACGGAGACACATAGACACATGAGCAGAGAGAGATAACACAGAGAGAGACACAACAACAACCGCCATTCACCACTAAGTGGCGGTGACGTCACCACGACGCTTGTGCCAGGCCATGTGCACCTTGAGAGAGACACACATAGGCACACAGATAAACAACGCCTCTCTGTCGAGGCCTTAATTAGAGAGAGAGGGGGGTGGTAGAGAAATGAGCATGTCAATAAGAGATTTGGAGCTTTCGTGACTGCAGGAAATACGAGAGCGACAACAGGACAGAGAGAGAAAACACACTTAATCCAACAAACTTAGTCAAATTTGGAAATGTAATGCAATGCAACACAGAGAGTCGGTAAACACAATTAACGCATAGCCTGGTTGATTGCGTTCTTCCAAAGATTGCTACATTAGAAGTTAAGTGTGAAATTTGAGAGACAAGACACAGACATAAAGACCGACACAAGCAGAGAGAGACAACACAGAGACACACAGAGAGAAAACACACTGAATAAAAAAACTTAGTAAAATTTGGAAATGTAATGCAATGCAACACAGAGAGTCGGTTAACACACAATTAATGCATTGCCTGGTTGATTACGTTCTTCCAAAGATTGCTAAATTAGAAGTTAAGTGTGAAATTTGAGAGAGAGAGACAAGGTACAGACATGGAGACACAAAGACAGACACAAGTAGAGAGATAACACAGAGACACAGAGAGAGAGAAAACAAACTTAAAACCTCCCTGTAGAGGTGGTTCAAACTTGATTTGGAGCTTTCGTGACTGTAGGAATTTCTCTTAGGTTATTTCGGTCAAGTCACATAGAAAAAGAAATATTAAATAAAAATGTTTTGATGAAATAAAGATTTTCTCTGCTTAAGTTTATTTTGTCTTCACCTGGCTCACTACTTTACAACTTTTTTCTTTTACATATTTCTACAGTTTTTTTTATTTCACAAGGCGTAGCCCACTTGAGCTGTACCGCTCTTTTTCAGAAGCGACTGCCCACAACAAAGTGGCTTATCAACGTGTGGAAATGTATATCGGTCAAATACTCTAAACACGTGAGATGTTGAGTCTAATGTGGAGGGAAAAACCGGAGGATCCGGAGGAAATTCCACGCGACCACGGGGAGAGAGACACGCAAACTCCAAATATACATCCGTAATACAGGTTTGTTTGAGTTAGATCGCGTAAATATGTAAAGATGTTGTTAAACCCGCCACAACCCGACACAGCCAACTAGTAAGGGTTGTCACATAAACAGAACGTGGCCAATTCGTCACAAGTACAGCCACACCGATTGTGTGTTGGAGAACCAAGCCACAACATTTACAATCCGAGTATGATGTTTGCCAGTAATTACAACCAGCTTCATCAGGCGACAGGCAAATTTTTGTGGCTTGGCTCTTTGAGACTATAAATCAGGTTGCTGGGTTTATAGCGCAGCACAGTAACCTTTGCACTACCGCTCTCCACTCATGCACAAACATTATCATTGGAAGGATAGTATCTATTCAGTAATAACTAAGTTACCCGACTTCGCACAGGTCTCTGTAATCAAACATTAAGGTTAATGTCTTGCAATGCTGGCTTTATTATAATTATTGAAACCTGCCAATGAAGTCTGTAAATGTGTGTATATTGTCACGGTGTTTTGGTTGTGTTATACAATCGCACGGCTTGTTTGTTTCATAATGAGGACAGCTTTTAAATTCGTTGCCCTTGGAGAGCTTCAGGGATAGACAATGTTAGATATTTTGCCATCTGGTGGGTTTAATCGAATGAAGCTTCAATTTTGCCATTTATGTCGACAGCAAATTGGTGGAATTGCTCTTTGCATCTCAAGAATAGATTAAAGCTGCCGTTTCGCACCATTATCCTAAAGGCAAAGAAGTCCATGGCGGAAATCGTATTTTATGTTGACAAGCCTGTTGCTGGGTCAGTTTGGCAAAGTAGGAAATTGTAGCCATCATCACCTTGCCGGAAAATCTGTAGACATTGAAAAGCATCATAGGATCGGTGTGTTTCATTTCTGTGTAGGGTATTGTTCCTCAGTTGCAAGATGATGCCTCAAGTGACATGTTGTTCAGCAGTCAGAATGACAGCAACTTCAGATGTTGCGAGTGCATTTAAGCGGCACCCATGTTGACCATGTGGAGTTTAGTCGGCATCAATGACAACATTGTATTCTGAAGTCATCTTCTCTATGGCACACTTGAAACTGTGAACATAAAGAGTTTTGCGTATGGAGCATGTCTTGCCACAGCAATATGACTTGCATCTGGGTGTTGATGACATTTTTTCCAATGCTGTCTAGTATTGTTCAGATACGCAAGTTGTTCTATGGTAATATAGGTAGGTTATTAGGTAGTGGCAGCAGACTGCCTATGCGATTATGTACCTGGCCCTGCACTTTAAATGTGGGCATGTAGCCAGATGTCAGGATGAATTAATTGGTTGGTGCTAAAACATGTAATTTTGAAGCATGAGATCTATCTTCTATTTTAAGGGACCTCCTTTGCCAGGACCAAAATATGAGAATAGATTTTTTTCCCCTTTTTTCTGGCAACAAAAAAACTTTTTACAAGGAATCGTGTCTGCATTAACCACAATACTTGTTGTCAGAATGCACATAAAAACATTATCTTATAATATATGCATTGTCTTTGAAACTGATTGGTCTGTCTCAGGTGTGGACCAATCAATTTCCAAGACAATGCATATTTTCTTCTTGGTTCTTTCGGTAAAGTCACGTAGAAGGGAAATAATAAAATAATAAAAATAAAACATAATACAATTCTCACGTTTCGACCACAACACAAGCAGCCGTCCTCAGGTGAAGACAGAGCTGTCTGAAAGACAGCGCTCCAATGAACACTACTAAGCTTGGCAGCTTAAAATATGATGGGTCTTTACCTAAATTTAGAAATTTAATGCATATATTATGAGCGTATGTTTTTTGTTTGCATTTTGACCAGAAGTATTGTGGTTAATGCAGACATGATTCCTTAAAAAAGTGTTTTTTGTTGCCAGAAAAAGGGGACAACCCTATTCTCTATGTTCTATTGTTGTTTTGCAATTGGCTTGCATAGGTCGTGTTGGCAGGTATCAATACATGAACAGGCTCGGGATGGCCATTAATTGTAGGCAGCTGAACCATGGTACAGTTAAATCTTGACTTAAAGCTTTCGTGACTGCAGGAATTCATATTCTTTGGGATGTGATACCTGACATACAATACCCTAGCGTCTACAAACTAAGCTGTGTCTGCGGCAGTAGTTACATTGGGGAAATTAAGCGACATGTCTCGGACCGTATTCGTGAACATAAGGCAGATCTGAAACACGGTAGGACCAATACCTCGGCCGTGGCTGATCATTGTTTTAACGCGGTGGGATCACACGAAATGTATTTCTCTAAGACGAAGTTACTTTGCAAACCCACTGGCTATCAACAAAGATTCGTTCATGAAGCCATCTATTTTTTCAGACAGACCCAATTTCAACCGAGAAGATGGGTACAAACTTAACAATCCTTGGAAGGACGTTATCAACCAGTTTCAGTGATGTTCCCATCCTACCACCTTCTGATGTTAGCTGTTATTTTCGGCTTTCTGATTTTACATTAACAGGTAAAATTTCTCACACTAACACAGCCACCTTCGCCCGCCAATCTAGAGGTGGCAGCGGCTCTGTGATCTTACATTAACAAGCTAATCTCTCACGTTAACATAGCCACCTCAGCGCGCTTGCCGTGGAGGCCACTCACAGATCTTACATTAATATACTGCATTGGCATTGCTGCTGCATTGGCATTGCTGTCCCGCCCATGCTGCTGATGCTGCTGGCACACTTGGGCTATGCACATCTCCAAACCTTTCTAAACAGTTTGCCTTTAGAGGCTAATCCCTTTTCGTGATGATGACCGCTTGTGTTGCGATCGAAACGTAGTTTTTTGTTATTTTCTTTAAACCTATCTACGTGACTTTACCGAAAGACCCAAAGAACATGGTACAGTTGCAGCATATTCCTGGAGGGTCTCCTTTGTATGTCATTGCATGGCAGTAGCTGCAAGAAGTAGGCATGGAACCAATGGCAACTAATTAATCAGAAGTGTAAATGAAGTGAGGAATGTGTGGAAAATACTTATTTTTGGCTGCAGGTGAGGCACCTGGTTGCAGACATTGTAGTGCTGTTTGCAATCTGCCTTGCTTGTTGGTGGACTGCAGTTTTATTCGCTGTGGCAGCAGCCATTTGTGCTGTTGAGGAGTTGCATTTTCTGTAGGTGCAAGCAAAGCAGCACTGGTAGCTTGCTTTCCTACTTCTTGCTCTACTGGAGTTTCATAAGCTGTAGGTGCAGCCATCGCAGCATTTGTACGAATGGCATCAATTATTGTTATCGCGTTTGGTGAAGAGAAACACACGTTTTCTGCAAGGCACATTATAGGTGGGGGTTAAAGTTAATAAGCAGAAAAAAATAGTAAATAGTGATTATGTATAGAGATTAAGAAAATGATAGTTGAATGTGTAATCGTTGTAGGAATGTGAAGCCATAGCGCAAAGGAACGAAGTATTTGTAGTGCTTGTTGTGGGTATTAATAGAATGTGTGTGGTGGTGTCTACATATATAATTATTTTAACGCTAGTGCGTGTATTTGTATTTTTTTTATTCCTTACCAGGCGATGTAGACTTGATGTATTTAGTCGTAGCTGTTGTATAGCATCTCTGTTGTGTTAAAGGAGGTCGGTAGTGTTGGTACGTTGATGTAAATATTTTAGAATAGTACATTTTTTAAAATATAGATATTGCAGTGTGTGTTAGAGGTGAGTCGTGCACATGCAGAGAGGACAGTAGGAGCCAGAAGTGGATGAATTTGGCAGCAAAAACGCAGGGCTGATAATAGGGAAAGATAACGTGGTAAATAAAAAAAAATAGCAGTGCTGTGGAGACGCTTATGTTATGGTGAGTGTGTAGAATTGTAGGATCTGAAATGTCATAATGTGTTTACATGTGTGGCAAACCAGAAGTAGTGAGAATTCCCCGGGCTTTAACACATGGCAAGAGAAAGAGAGGAGGGAGGAAAGAAGCAGGGGGTGTGTGCAGGTGGTACAGGTGTTGAATGTGAGCAGGTAAGCTAAAAATAATGTGAAAAACACTAACTCACCCGTGAGTGTGCATGGAAAGTTTGGGGTGTGTTGGCGCAATTTGGTTCACGAAAAAATCGACACAAGCGCAAAGTCTGCTTTATATTTATAGATTTATACTATTTTTTGTCTTGGAAAATTTTTTTGTATACGGTTTTTCCATGTTCATTTCAATTGTTGAGTTTATTTGGAATACAGTACACTATTTATTTAAATTGTGATGTAAATTTTAGTTGACGTTTACCTAACTCCATTACTCAGGTAAGGCTAAAGCTGCGTGACCAGGAGTCGGAGCCATATCCTGTTCAACTTGGCTTGTGACAGAAATTCACTCTGTCCCCATGCATTACATTACATAGCATCTTCAATAACTATGTAGTTTGAAAAGCTCCCAATGGTCACATTAAACCGTTGCATTCGTTACGGTTACAATGATACGCTAATCAATATCTGGTTATAGTTAAAGGATTGTTCCCTGCTGGTCAACCATGTTACATCTGCTGATGATTTGGTAATGGCTACTCAATGAGATGGAATTAGGGAATCTTGTTCTGTGGCTTGATAATTCCATCATGAAATGGGGCCTTGCAAATGTTCCACAAAAATAAATCACCTGCCTGGGAATGTTATGTCGTACAACACTGTACCTGCTCAACTCTCCATGAATAATCAGGCAGTTCTACAAGTGGTGGAGGAGCTCCCATACCTAGTTAATGTGTTCATGACCAGCTCTGGTTTGGCAGCCAAAGTCTCACTTAAAATTAGTCAAGCAGCATTCTTTCATTAGACTGTAACACTGTGGAAGGTGCCTGGACTTTTGCTCTATATAAAGCTGTGAGTGTCCATCGCCAAGGGCTAGTCCACCTGAGACCATCCCTCTTCCTGCCATACTGGCATCGCACCCGCCCCTCACCCTTCATACTGCGGATGTTTTGTGCACAGGATGGCACCATGGAGCCATTTTGAGCTGGCCCGACTTGGTTACATGGGTCCCGCAGCTACGAGTCGCTTGTTGGCAAACACAACCCCTGGACCTGGCTCTAGGGGTGATATCAATATAGAATATATGTCAGGACGCCCCCCAATAGACTCCCCTGGAACTCCACCAGACATGTCCCACTGGACGAAGACACCAGGGCTGGCCCCATGACACGCTGGTGGGACTATGTTGCTCGGCTGGCCTGGGAACACTTTGGAATTCCCCAGATTGAGCTAGAGTCTGTCGCCAGGAAAAGGGAGGCCTGAACCGGCCCTCCTCAGTGTGCTGCCACCGCGACCCTCACCAGGACAAGCGTTTTTAGAATCGAATGAACAAAGCTGTGATTCTTCTTGGCCACAGATATTACTCTGTGGATGCAAAATATTAACTTATTTAAAGGACCATCTGTGCTGGCTTATACAGTGAAGGCTGGCCTGCCTATGATTCATCCTTAATTCAACCAGACTATGTTGTATTAAGCTTACAGATCCTTAATATATCATCAATCTATATATGTCAAAAATTGTCCATCTGTGGGTTTGTTTGTGGGTTTGTGTGTGTTTGCATGCTTGTGAATGATTTGCCTCTCCAATGGTAGGGTTTAAGTGAAAAAAAAGGCAGTTACCATGCCGTAAGCCCTGCGGTGAGCAACCGCTATTACTTTTTCACATCCGTCAACTTTAAATTAGTTTAATTTAAATAAAAGTAGTTTAATTAGCGATTTAGTGCGATTTGTGTGCGCTTACCTTTTATTTAAATATTTATGGCGCGTGCGCTACCATACCAACTCACGCGCCTTTGGTGGAGGGGACGGCCCATGCCAAGTCGCACGCCATCGGTGGGAGTGAGGGGGACATTTTCTTTCGCATAAAAAATGCCTTAAAAACACACTAAACGCTCACATTAATTCTTCACTGTGTGATGTTCCCCCCACCCCGATGCGTGCAGTTATTACTATACAGTCACTATATGCTACCACTATAGGCCGTAGATATTACTGCAGAGCGGCCAGGGAGATCGTGGCTGGGGGGGGGTCAGGGGTAGCAGCCCAGCCCTAGCCTGTCAAGGTGCCATCTCGGCCGGCTGGACAATCTAGGCGAGGCCGGAGGCTCTGCACTGTGCTAGGCCTCACCACGCCACTCTGTCAGGTGAGTACTTTGTGCTATACAGTCGATAAATACTGTTATAGAGTCAGCATGTAATACTGTAGTGATAGCAGGTACCACCACAGTCGTTTTGCGCTGCTGTAATCATAGCTGGTACCACCACAGTCACTATGCACTGCTCTTAGATGTTTAAGAATAGGTTTGAAATATTTTTTGGACCCGCGCAACGCCGGGCACTTCCCGCTAGTATAGAATATAATCTTAATCTTATATATAAAAGTCTATCTTAATTTTAGGACTTTCGTGACTGCAGGAATTATTATTTGTTTCTTTCGGTTAAGTCACGTCTAAAGATAAAGTATTCTATTATTTTATTTAATTTATTATTTTATCTTTAGACGTGACTTAACCGAAAGAAACAAATAAGACGTGACTTAACCGAAAGAAACAAATAATATAAAAGTCTCCGCGCGCTCGCGCTTGCGGGAGATTTGGTTCTCGGACGGTGGGCTTCACGTAGAAAAAAAAATTACAGGCGGCACGCCCCAAGCCCCGCCGTGGCAATAGGCTATTCCGTTTTCCCATCCGTAAACTTTAAAGTAGTTTAATTAACACATTTGTGCCGTTTATATTATTAATTATTTACTTATTGCACGCCATCGACCCTACCAAGTGACGCCAATTGCGTGGGGGGGGCAGACCCTGCCAAGTGATGCGCGTTAGCTCGAGCTCACGGGGACATTTCCTTTTACGCATTTTACAGCCAACACATACACACATAACGCTGCGGATATTCCTTCACAGTCTCATGTCCTCTTCGCCCCCCCTAACACGATGCGTCCAATTTATAGTACAGACTCCGTAGATAATAATATTTTAGTGCTTACATACCATTATTCTTGCACGCGCGGGGGATGCCCCTAGCCAGCCGGGGGCTACGCATGACACAAGGCCTCAACATGGCTATGGTAAGTACAAAGTTCCTTGCTTCTTACGCTAACTCAAGTCCATTATTTACTATTGTTAAACACATTAGTTCACAAACATTACAATAATGTTTGTGTGCAGATCATTAATCACGTTCATTGCTTATTATTATTAAACAAATCCCTTGCCAGATATTGTGTGCAGATAACAACTCAGGTTTCATTGTTTACCATTATGAAACAAGTTGAGATGTTACAATAATTATGTTTGAGTGCACAAAACTCCTTTTGGATTTTTAGGTTGCTAATTTTTACCTTTTTTTGCTGTCTTTTATGACGCTGCCACGGTCTACTGCCAGTCTGTGATTTCTGATTATTTCTTCAATAAATTTCTATTGTTTCCATCGCTCACGTCACGCTATTTCCTCATTCGTAGTACTGCCATACTGATAGCTGTGCCATCATCGGGGATTGCTGTGCCCGTCAATGTGTGTGTCTTTGAGTCCATATGTGTGTGCGTGTAGAGCCATGCGTGTCTTTAACTGCATGTGTGTGTCTGTCTTTTTCTAACGGACAACGCCCCATGTGTGTGTGTATGTCAGTGTTTATGTGTGTGTGTCAGTCCAAGTGTGCGTGTCCGTCCATTTGTGTGTGTGTGTAAGTCCATGTGTGTGTGTAAGTACATATGTGTGTTTACGTCAATGTGTGTGTGAGTCGGTGTGTGTGTGTGTGTGTGAGTCGCTGTATGTGTGTACATCCATATATGTGTGTATAACTCCATGTGTGTGTATCTCAAGTGCATATCTATGTGTGTGTGAGTCCATATGTGTGTGTGTGTCTGTAAGTCGATGTGTTTGTGTGTGTGAGTCGATATGTGTGTGTGTGTCTCAGTCCATGTGCGTGTGTGTTAGTCGCTGTGTGTGCATGCCTCCATGTTAGTCAGTGTAACTCCATTTCTTTGCGTGTCTGTAGGTCCATGTGTGCATCTTAGTCCATGCGTGTGCTTTATTGACCTGCTCAAGGCCTATGATACCATCGGTAGGCCTGGCCTCTGGGTTGCTCTTCGTGCTTTCCGAGTCCCTGACCCACTGATTACCATCCTTAAGGACCTTCATGATGGTGAGCGGCCCCGCGTCTAACTACGTGGCCGTGAGTCAGAGCCATTTCCTTTACACCTTGGGGTGCAACAGGGATGTCCTCTGGCTCCCAAATTATTTTACATATATTTGGACCACGTAGTTCGTCAAGCCTTCAATGCCTGTACCGGAAGAATTCCCATCTGCTACAGATACAATGGGAGGCTGATCGATGCCCGGGTGCGGTCAAGGGGATGGCACCCTATTGCTCAACCACGTTATGTATGCCGATGATCTGCTAATTGCTACTCACTCGGAGGAAGAGTTCGAGGTGCTGCTGCTGAACCTGGAGCTTGCCACCAAGAGCCCCACCAAAACTAAGCACCTGCCTGGCTATTTTGTACCATCGGACACTCCACCCCCACAACTCCCAATTGGTGATGGGGCAGTTGTGGAGACAGTGGAGAGTTTCCCATACCTTGCCAGTGTGCTAATGACCGGCTCCGGTTTAACAGCAAAGGTCTCACTCCGAATCAGTCGAGTTGCATTATCTTTTCATTGGCTGCGTAACGCTGTGTGGAAGCTACCTGGTCTATCACTCCATACGAAGCTTCAGGTCTTCTCGGCCACGGTCATTCCCTCCCTTCTATACGATTGCGAAACTTGGACCCCCCTAATGGAACATCCTCGCCAGTTAGAAACATTTAGGATGGCCTGACGACGATCCATCCTGGGTTTAACCAGGCTGCATTGTGTGAAGAGCTCACAAATCCTTGAAAGATGTGGACAAAGTCCCATCGGTGACCTCTGGCAGGCAAGGCTGCGTTTCCTGAGTCATGTAGCCCGCATGGCCAGCCACCACATGCCTAAACAGCTTTTGTTCGGCCGGATCGAGGGGGCTAAACGGGCGCGGCACAAGCTGGAGAAGACATGGAGTGATGTGCTACAGGAGGACTTGGAGCTGAGTCCACTTGTGGATAACTGGTACCAGCCGTGTCAAGATCGGCCTCTGTGGAGGAGGCTCCTGAAGGACGCTACTGGCCAGTTGGAGGCAGTCACCCTCCAACAACAACGGAGGGCGGAGGAGCAATGTTCACAACAACGAGCGGAGCGCCGGGTGGCTAAAGCACAGAAAGTTGCTACAGTAGGGGCCACAGGTGGTGCATCAGCCAGTCGTCTCAGTCAGTCGACCTGTGCCATCTAGGTTTGCCCCGTGACCTCCTGCCAGCGGGCGTTCGACACTTCATGTGGCCTCCAGGTGCACATAGCCTGGCACAAGCATTGTCGTGACGTCACCGCCACGTAGTGGCGAATGACGGTTGTTGTTGTTCAGTCTATGTATATGTGGAATATGCCGCGCCACGCGTTCTGTGGGTCTGTTGCTATGCAAGCGAGCAGTGTACAGTAGGGGGTATTTGAGGACGAGCTTGTTGTCTGGCGTGAGGAGGACGTCGTTAAGATGGGTGACAGGTGTTAGGGGTAACCGAGGACACAGGCTGGTGATTGGCTAAGAGGGTGAGTGCTTAATGACTGGTGTCGCTCAGGCGGGAATAACAAGGCCACGTGAGGCTGGGGGCCTGGGGGCGAGGGGTAAAGCGTGGGGTGAGATAATGAATAGGGACTAATTGATACGGGGATAAAAGGCACAGCGCAAGAGAGAGACGGGAGTCTTGGTTAGAGCTGGAGTCTGGATAGGAGTTGGAGTGATGGTGCCCGGGATAGCGAGGAGCAGGAATAAGTGGAGAAGATACGATAACGGTAGCAGTGGAGAGAGATAGGACAGAGTACGGTAGTAAGAGAACGTAGAGTGAGTGGTAGCAGTGCATCGGAGAGATACAGAGTAGGGTAGCAGCGGAGTGACGGACTCTGGGAGAGCAGGAGAGAGAACGGAGAGACATAGAGCGCCGTTGATGGCGGATGGCGTGACGGAGCGAACGGGGAGACACGGAGCGGTGATGAGGAGAAGGTGTGGACTTTAAAGAGCAAATAAACGGAACGAGAAAGACAACCCGAGTACGAGTCCTACATATATATGTGTGAGTCAATTTGTGCGTGTAACTCTATGTGTGTGTATCAATGGATCTGCGTGTGTAACTACATGTGTGTCTGCCTTTTTCGCCCGGGCAACGCCGGGTACTAACCGCTAGTCATGTATACGCTTTGTCTGCCGAGCGTCACGTGATCACAACTGAGCCGATGGTTCTTCTCTCTCTCTCTCGCTGCGGGATTTTGGGTAATCGTCTCCCATGCTCGGTCTCAGACGGCGTGCCTCACTCGTATAGTCAACATCCGTGCGAGCATATACTGTTTACTATAGTGTTGTGACCACGTGTGTGTGCGTAAAGCATGTTTTTATTCTGTGTCTAAGTGTAGTGATGAATCTGTTTAATGACAATGCAATGTCACATTTCCGCGAAATCCTCAAAAGGAGGCAAAAGCAAGTGTCATTGGATAGGTTCCTTGTTAAAGTCGCACAGAAAGAAAAAGATTCCAGTGAGCCAACAGATGGTAGTGATTCCGTTAGTGACAGTGAAAGTCGTCCTACACAATAACCTCTCTCCTCTTGTCTCCTTCACACCAGCCACGTTTACATTTAATTGATAAATTTGATTACTTTATATAAAATTTAAATAATAAAATATATAAAGGTATTTTCTATTAATCATTTTTATATAAATATTTTTGGGTTGTGGAACGAATCATCAGAGTTTCCATTATTTCTTATGGGGAAATTCGCTTTGATATACGAGTGCTTTGGAAAACGCGTTTCCGGAACGAATTATGCTTGCAATCCAAGGTTTTACTGTATTCCTTTTGATGCTAGACAGCCGAAATTGTGTGCTTGGAGTTTTGGGTAAACATTCATTTTGAAGATACTAGGGCATCCAGGAATATTTATGACCATTTGCCCTCTCATTGTGTGCCTTAACATCCCGTGTGATGAATTGGGGAATCTTTTTAACTATATCATGAATATATGAATAAGTATAGACGTGTATGTCATGTGTGGCTGTGTATATATTCATTCCTCTGCCTCGATACTGACGTAGATGGTGTGGATATGTTTTTCTGTCTGCAGCTGACGCTTCCTCTGCAGAATTGGTCTCATGGAGCAAAGGCACTCAGCGCAGCTCGATACCAAAAGGAAACAATGCGACCAGGATGCAAACAGCACGGATCGTACTGGGAATTTGACACAGGACCAGAGAAGTCACACAGGAGAGAAACCCTTCAGGTGCCCTCTGTGCGGGAAGGCATTTGCACAGTCATCAGATCTTCAGAGCCACCAGAGAACACACACGGGAGAGAAACCCTTCAAGTGCACTGTGTGTGAGAAGGCATTTGCATGGTCATCAAATCTTAAAAGACACCAGAGAACACACACAGGAGAGAAATCTTTCAAGTGCAATGTGTGTGATAAGGCATTTGCACGGTCATCATATCTTACAATACACCATAGAACACACACGGGAGATAACCCCTTCAGGTGCACTTTGTGCTCGAAAGCATTTGCAGATTCATCACATCTTAAACTACACCAGAGAACACACACAGGAGAGAAGCCCTTCAAATGCAGTGTGTGTGGGAAAGCATTTGCACAGTCATCAGATCTTCAGAGCCACCAGAGAACACACACGGGAGAGAAACCCTTCAGGTGCCCTCTGTGCGGGAAGGCATTTGCACAGTCATCAGATCTTCAGATCCACCAGAGAACACACACGGGAGAGAAACCCTTCAAGTGCAGTGTGTGTGAGAAGGCATTTGCAAAGTCATCAAATCTTAAAAAACACCAGAGAACACACACAGGAGAGAAACCGTTCAAGTGCACTGTGTGTGAGAAGGCATTTGCACAGTCATCAGTTCTTCAGGGCCACCAGAGAACACACACAGGAGAGAAACCCTTCAAGTGCACTGTGTGTGAGAAGGCATTTACAGAGTCATCACATCTAAAAAAACACCAGAGAACACACACAGGAGAGAAACCCTTCAAGTGCAGTGTGTGTGGGAAGGCATTTTCAAGTTCATATCATCTTAAAATACACCAGACAACACACACAGGAGAGAAACTCTTCCTGTGCACTGTGTGCGGGAAGGCGTTTACAGGGTCATCAAGTCTTCAAAAGCACCAGAGAAAACATACAGGAGAGAAACCCTTCAAGTGCACTGTGTGTGAGAAGGCATTTGCACGGTCATCAGTTCTTCAGAGCCACCAGAAAACACACACAGGAGAGAAACCCTTCAAGTGCACTGTGTGTGAGAAGGCATTTTCAGAGTCATCAAATCTTAAAATACACCAGAGAATACACACAGGAGATAAACCCTTTAAGTGCACTCTGTGCGGGAAGGCGTTTTCACATTCACCACATCTTCATAGACACCAGAGAACACACAGTTATCAGAAGATCCCCAAGGAGTGTAGTCTGAAATCGACTTGTGAAAGTCAAAGTGCTGCAATGAGCCCATCCCTCCTGAAAAAAGAACCAGAAGTAATTTCTAGCTTGGACACTATACAATGTATCGAGGTGAAATTTGAAGAGGTGAAGGTGAAATGTGAAGAAGTGATGGTAAGGAGCGAAGAAGTGAAGGTAAAATGTGAAGTGATGAGTGATGAATTGATGGTCAAATGTGAAGAAGTGATGGTGAAGAGCGAAGAAGTGACAATAAAATGTGAAGATGAAGATGCAACTCCAAAATTGGACCTTCACATCGATGGAGGCAATGTGAAGCAGGAGGAGACTTCTGACTGTGAGGCAGAGCGAGGCAACTCCCAGCAGTTTGTGGAAGTGGAGGTGTGGGTGGACTTCTTAGACAATACAAAGTCAAATGGAGACCCTGTCGATGTGTAAGCTGGACAATGAAGCTCCAATAGATTCACCTTTGTCACAGGCCTTTAATTAAAATAACGTGAAGGTGAACCTCAATTCCTAGGTTCAACCTGCAGAGTAAGAGCGGTCAGTGTTTGCGGACCTGTGGGTTGGGTAGTTCTAACCAGGCGCCAGAGCCAATAAGCTCCCAAGCATTGACTACGTTATAATAATATTAGCTTATAATAGTTTTTTTACCCTTCTATCTGGCAACAAAACTGACACCAATGGTGGAATAATATTAGCATTTATATGGTGCTTGGTTATTCCCCTCAGCAACTCGGAATTTTGTATATCTCATCACAAACACTCGAAGAGCATGTTGTCTATATACCTTTTCCAAAAATGTATATGAAGAGTGATTCTGCATATTTTTGTTGTTATAGTTTTGATCGGGATGTAGCGCTGGGGCAGGGAAAGGATGAGTCACCCTCACCCCTCCCCCGCTGCCTCCTCCCTTCCCACACAAAAGACAGCTAGAAGATAATTACTCACAAGCCTACTTGGGAAGTCATAAAATGTAATAATAAACGGCAAACCCAAAGGGGGGCTCATGATATTCTGCGGGAAATCCCCAGTTAGCTTCAAGAGAAGGGCTTCAACAAAGAAACAACCCACAGTAAAACGAATATAAGACGGAAACAGCAGGAGTCGCGTACCTCCCCCGACAGCGAAATCCACCTAAGGGCAGTTAATCATTACGAGTTGACGGGTTATTAAAAATACAACAGTAAAGTTCGAAGCTTAGCTATATCTTCAACCTCAGTATATATAAATATAACTTAATAATAAGAAGCACGGATCCTTGGCGATACAGATAGGGAACAAAGGTTAATAAACCCTCGGAATATCCTTGGTAACAACTATGGTATACCACAAATGTTGGTTAAGAATTAACCAAATAATTTATGAAACTGACACCTAGCGTCATTCAGAAGAGATACAATGCGAAATGTCAATCACACATGACCAAGATATGTATTCCACAGGATCAGAGCCTCACCAACCGCCTTCGTCTTCCAGTAGCTAACACAGCACATGGTAGCAGTGAATTATGTACGCAGGGAGGCACCGACCCCTTGTATATCAAATACCACGTGAGAATTCAAAACCGTGACGCGAGTGCTGTGAACGCTGCTCAAAACGTTCTTTGAGTTGCTTGCTGAGTCAAAACTGGAAAGTGGTACGGTACCAAGCTATACGAGGTGTAAACATTTTTTTGTTTAACTTCCAACCCGTCAGGAGATGACGAAATATATGGGGACAGCAAGAACGCAAGAACAGAAATCAGTACTGCGAGTGGCAGGCTCCGGGGATTTTATCGTGACTGGCAAATTGATAGGGAGCTCTGTATCGGCAGAAGCCACGCATCACGGAGAGTTTTTAAAACATTTTTGTGTCATTGAGAGAATCTGCCAGCCAAGGCTGGTATTCGCAGTCTTACAATACAAACATGGGGAAGAGTGCAGGAGAATTATTATTCCCGGTGGCTGTGTACAGCCAACACATCAGAGTGACAATAGTTCCGATTGTGCTCCTATCAAAGTCAACCCTGGGAGGGAAAACTGTTGCAACTGTTGTGTGGTTACTCTTGACACCACTGGAGACTCGGAGATCCACACGGAGACGGAGCTTCATGCAAGGGCTTGAGCCAGTTGTTTATTAACCACTCTTCACACGTCAGTACTGCACACTAACTGCTAACACTCCACCATCGACGCCTGCCCCCATTATGGTGCACGTCAGAACTCTGGCCTGCACGTGGAACTGTCTCCCATTATTCTATGCCCCGGCACGGCTTTCCCTCGTCTCTCCCGGGCGGGGGCACGCTGCCATCACCGCCCGGCGACGTGGTTGGGCTTCTCACCCTCTAGCCTTCCTTCGGCGGCGGCTGGGCTGTTCCCACTGCAGGCACACGTTCCTATCTCTACTCACACTCCACACCCCAGGGGAAGGGTACTGGGGATTCCTAGCACTCACACAGGCTACTCTAGCCTGGCACTAATTTCCCCCTACCCTGGGTCCCAACTTCCAACCTCACACCTTCCTGGCTCCCTGCAACGACCCGGAACACGTCACGGGTCCCACCCTAAATATCCCCGTGGGACATGACGTCACCATCCCACCCGCCGTGCATGACGTCACTCTCTGACGTCACTGCACCGGAGGGCGAGCATGACGTAATGTCATTATTTACAACTCTACATGACCCCCCCTGTGAAGAAAAAGCAGCCGTCTCGGCTGTCCACGTCCCCTCACATACAAACAACAACAATCCTAGACAACCGCAACAACAAACCAATCCTAAACCCCTACGCCAAGCATCAAAAACGCCACACAGCAACACACCACAACACCAAGCACCCAACTAACATCCCTATGAATAGCAAACCAAAAGCCCTAAGCCAACCTCTTCCTGGCCACAACATCACAACAACAATATAACACCAAATAACACTCGCACAAGCCAAAATGCAAAAAGAACAGAGGGAAAACCGTCCGAGAGGAACACAAAACCGGAGAGTCAAACTGAAAAAGTCCCTCCCAGCAGTGTCTCCAACGTCGAAACCCTCTCTTCAATCACGGGCCCCTCTCGCTCTCACCACCGATGCGCTCACCCGCTCTTCTTACTTCAATGTGGGGAGGGAGGCCCGTAATCACAGGGCTGCAGCGGCGCGCCGCCAGGCCGGCGCAGCACACAAGGCGCAAAAGGCGGGAACGCCGCCACCGCGAAAACACTGCCGCGGTGAAAATGGCGGGAACGCCGCTGTGGGAAGTGCGGGAACGCCAACACGTTGAAATGGTGGGAACGCCGCCGCCGCGGGAACGCTGGCACGTAAAAAATGGCGGGAACGGTGGCACGTTGAAATGGCGGGAACGCCGGGACGTTGAAGTGGCGGGAAACGCCGGCATGGTGCAAATGGCGGGAACGCCGGCGCTGTGAAACTGGCGGGAACGCCGCCGCAGTGAAATGCAGGAACGCTGGCACCGCCGAAACGGCGCGAACGCCACAGCTGCGTCATCTTGCAATTTCGCCATCACTCACCAACACCCGGCCACTCCCTTGCCACCAGCAGCTGGTCGAGTTGACGAGCGACGTCGCTCCAACTCGCCGTCGATGGCGACCAGCCCGGGCCCGCAGCCTCCTCCCATGCAGGCTGCAGTCGCCCATCCCCCAGGGCACATCACCGGGGCCCCGGACTCCGGGGTCGTCGCAGGGAGAGGCCAGGTGCAACCCACACCGTCCATCCGCACCTCCGGTTGGGTCTTGCACTTCGCTGCCAGCTTTTACACCATGGCACCGAAGGGTACAGCTTCAAATTAATCAGCGAAAGTTCAATGACCACTTCTACACCAAATGTTGTGTGGTTACTCTTGACACCACTGGAGACTCGTAGATGCACAAGGAGACGGAGCTTCATGTAAGGGCTTGAGCCAGTTGTTTATTAACCACTCTTCACACGTCAATACTGCACACTCACTGCCTACACTCCACCATCGACGCCTGCCCCCATTATGGTGCGCGTCAGAACTCTGGCCTGCACGTGGAACTATCTCCCATTATTCTACGCCCCGGCACGGCTTTCCCTCGTCTCTCCCGGGCGGGGGCACGCTGCCATCACCGCCCGGCGACGTGGTTGGGCTTCTCACCCTCTAGCCTTCCTTCGGCGGCGGCTGGGCTGTTTCCACTGCAGGCACACGTTCCCATCTCTACTCACACTCTACATCCCAGGGGAAGGGTACTGGGGATTCCTAGCACTCACACAGGCTACTCTAGCCTGGCGCTAATTTCCCCCTACCCTGGGTCTCAACAACCAACCTCACACCTTCCTGGCTCCCTGCAACGACCCAGAACACGTCACGGGTCCCACCCTAAATATCCCCGTGGGACATGACGTCACCATCCCACCCGCCGTGCATGACGTCACTCTCTGACGTCACTGCACCGGAGGGCGAGCGTGACGTAATGTCATTATTTACAACTCTACACAACCACTATTTGTGAAAGTGCCCCTTTAAATAACAACCCACGGGTGAAGTTTAGTTGAGGATCGGATCATAGACTGACACGGAACGATATAACTTGATCTGTAGCGTGTCCTCTGTGCAGCACGAGTTGTACAGACAACTGGAAGAGGACTCTCTTGTAGAGGTGGGGGGGAAACGACAGGCGCTGTCTCTCCAAGTTGCTCCACAGTCTACAAGGATCAACAGTGTCTGGTACCAAAGGGGGTGACGCGTGGCAACTAGTGGACGAGCTGCGAGCGGTGTCTGGCGACGGGATGATCGCGCACATCGACGCAGACGGAGCCGTGTTCGATACACGCAGACCCAGCGCCCCTGCTGGAGACCTGTGGTGTTTTCTGTACAAGGAACACTGGACCTCGGAAGCCGCCAACTCAACCGTTAGCAAGAAGACAACACACACCCACACACAACGCGCATATTACTTCTAAGATTGTTTCAAAAAGTTATCTTGGTTTCGAAAGGGTTGCCATCCCAAGGTGGTGCGTTAACTATTAGGTGATCATGAAAAGCATTGTTCTGTACATTGAGTTCCATTAATACAGTAGTTTAGAAGTATTTTGCAATTGATGACACGATAAACATTTATAAGCATCTATGTTACGAATCTACACACAGGAATACTATTGTGTTGAGATGTTTCTTTTGATCACAGAATCTTGCCCGCAAATTCATTGATGTCCCATTAGCCAATTGATAAGCATCTGTGAGCCAAACAGGCACACGAGCATGCATACTATTGCTTCAGGACATTTCGTTAATTGCATAATATTAATGAATTAATTGATGTCTACTTTTTTCTATTGGGCACATTTCTTTTGCATGCTTCGTATGCATATATATTTTTAAAGACTTTTCCTATCACCTTGTATGGTCGCGCTACTCTGAGGAGTTAGCCGATTGTTCTGTTACTCAGTTTTAACAAACGTAACCATTGAGGGTTAATTGTATGGCTCAATGAGTAGGACATCTTCAGCAGTACGGTGTTGACAATTCTGATCGTAAGTTTATTCGCATATTAGAGTGTTTTGAGATATTAAAGTTGCTTAACATAGAATAATCTGAGTAGTTCCTTTCTAGGTTCATGCGTAATAACCTTAATTATAAGAGCTGTATTCTGCAGTGAGATCTGAATTCTGAGACCTGACAGAATTACACTTAAACAGAATCAGTAAAAGTTAAAACGAGAATCACTGGATTATCACAATTGGCAATACAACCTTCGACATTGCATACATAGATATTCCATAATTTGCATAATTTTAAGAATTACACTTTTTATTGTATTATCACGATTGGTAATACATCCTCGACAACGAAGCTCAGTCATTTGCATAGTAGCATACATTTACATAATTCCAGATATTTGCGTTATGTTATAAAATGTCACACTTTTAATTGTATTATCACGATTGGTAATAGACCCCTATATAATGAAGCCGAGCCTAATTAGCATAAATGTGAATACTGTATGATAAATTTGCATAATTTAATACAATTCCATGTTCTTTATTTACTTTTTTCATTACACGATATTAAACAAGCACCCCAAGTGACAGCTGTCTCTGTATGGCATAAGGTGGCCCTGCACCAGCCCGCATGTGGGCATGAGTCTGTCAGTAGAGGGCGATGATTGTTGCATTATCTCAGTTGTGTAATTTGTGAGTAATGTTTCGAATTTGTCCAATTTTAACCACAATGCCAGCATACAATCGCCTACTCGTTTTGAATGACACAATAGTATTTTTTACAATCAACTGTTAAGCAGACGATGCATATTTGTAATTAATGTTCCTGGACGAATCAGGGATGCCTGTCGGATTTGAACCTTGAACTTCTACAACAAAAATAGAATGCACTCAATCTGAATGCTGCAGGTGTAGGCCTCATTCGACAGATCAACATGTAAATACGATATAACATGATGAAGTACATTTCAGTGCAGTAATTACATTTTGGCAATATGCCTATCGATAATTTAGAATTATAATTTTATTAATTATTGTCTGATTTTGTGCGTACATGTAACATTTTGCCTATCAGGGTCAAACATGGAATACGTCAATAATATAGGTTTTTGAGTTAGATCGCGTAAATATATAATTGTGTCATAAAACCTGCCACCACCCGACACGGCCAACAAGTACGGGTTGTCACGTCAACAGAACATGCTTGTCTCGGCCTCGCTGTGCGCTGCGTTGCACCGCTAGCTGAGTAGATAACCTCGCGTCCAATAAACACTCAGAGCCAGGGTGAACATCCGACTCCAAACGTCATTTATTGATTTTAACGAGGTAAAACTGGTGAGAAAACAGCATCTGTTAATACCTGGAAACACCAACACAATGAATGAACACCACAGCATCATAACATTGTCTTAGATAACATGTTTCTCAACAAAAGATCATGGATGGACCAGGCACCTACATTACCACTGAATAGCTATACAAGAGCATAAGCTACTGTGTTACATAAAGGCACCGTGTTATCACACTGCACCCCAGATGTACAGTACTACACACAACACTGCACTATGAATGAGACATTTTGTCATCCTTGCTCTGCAGATCACAATATAGTTACTTGGGTACAAGTTTTACTCGAATGATTAAATTACAAGTAACATTCACAATAAGGAAATTGCAGGCTTCGTTGTTAACTAGGCCTCGTATTTATCATAACAATTTAACAGCATTATAAAGGCATTTACATCATTATAACGATCATTATAACATTATAACAGCATTGCCAATATTATAAGAACATAAACGAACTTACAGACAATGCTTCTTAAAGTCCCACAATGGACAATTGCGGCTGGCTTCACTGGGACGCGATGTGTGCCGCCATCTTGAATTATGTGTGTAATGGCCGACGCCCGCGCGCGTGGTGGAGCGGGAATCTTAAATCGCAACTTCCTGGTCATGTGACCAAAATTAGTACCCCCCCCCCCTCCCCATCTGCCGTGAGGCAAAACTCCTGCCGTGAGGCAGAACACTCCCCGTCTGGTATCTAAGAGATACCACCATTTATTTCCTATCTAAACAAATGTATAAAAACTTCAACGGGTCAACTTATTTGTCCATATCTTTGCGAGAGAGAAGTAGTACTGTCTCGACTATGGGCCTGACGAAAGTTCTTGCGACACCTTGTTTCGCAATCATAACCTCGACTTTTCGAACTTTTCCATCGGCACTTGGAATCGACTTGAGGATGCGGCCCATTGGCCACTTATTCCGTTTGGCTTGGTTGTTCTTCAGTAGGACGAGGTCACCTTCTTGGTTGTCTTGTCTGTTAGACTGCCACTTGTTGCGCACTTGGAGTGTCGCAAGGTACTCGTTTTTCCAGCGACGGCAGAATGTGTTCGCGAAGCTCTGCACTTGTCTCCATTGACGTCTGTAGAGGTCTGCAGTGCTGGCCTCCTCGGTAGGTGCTGTGAGCACGTTGGTCTTCTAGGTAAGAAGTGTAGCAGGAGTCAAGATGAATGGTGACTCCGGGTCGGTTGAGACGGGGATCAGGGGTCTTGAGTTAATTATGGCTGAGACCTCGGCCATGAGAGTGGTCAAGACCTCGTGAGAGAGCCGTGTGGACCCGACATCACATAACATGGAGTCGAGAATGCGTCGAGCAATCCCGATCATGCGTTCCCAGGCTCCACCCATATGCGAAGAGTGAGGAGGATTGAAGATCCATGTGCAGCCTTGGTCACAAAGGTATTTCCTGACAGAATCATCTTCGACATTCTCCGTATTGGTCTTAAGCTCTTTACATGCTCCAGTGAAATTGGTTCCACAATCAGACCGGAGTTGCTTGGCTGGCCCTCTGATGGCGAAGAATCTCCGGAGTGCATTTATAAAGCTTGAAGAGTCCATGGACTCGATGACTTCGATGTGCAATGCTCGTGTACTCATACAGGTGAACAGCACTGCCCAACGTTTGCTGTTCGCGAGCCCTCCTCTGGTGCGGCGGGAGATGACTGTCCATGGTCCGAACACGTAGATCCCTACAGAGGTGAAGGGAGGTTCCACACTGAGTCGATCGGCTGGGAGGTCTGCCATTTTCTGTTCTTCCTGTTTTCCACATAGCTTGCGACACCTGATACACTTGTGGATTGTGCTGGCGATGCACCTCTTTGCTCCAACGATCCACAGCCCTGCAGATCGGATTGCTCCTTCTGTGAAGTGCCGACCTTGGTGCTTGACCTTCTCGCGGTAGTGGCGCACAAGTAAGATTGCGATGTAGCTCAGGCTCGGAATTATGAGGGGGTTTCGTTCATTCTCATCTAATTTTGCATTCCCTAGCCGACCACCGATCCTGAGCAAGTCGTCTTTGTCAATTCTGGGGTTTAGCTTCCTGAGGGTGCTGACCATAGGAAGGTGTTCTCCCTTGTTGATGGCCTTGATCTCACTTGCATAATCTGCCTGTTGCACACAGGGGAAGATTGATTTCCTTACTCTGGAAAGCTCATCTTCAGTGCGTGGCACTGTGCAGTGATGCCATCCATTGCAGCTACCAGTGGTGCCTCTCATCGGTCGCACATTTGTTACGAAAGTTGTCACTTGAGGACGAATTTCCTTGTCTGACTCGGGCTCTATGAGTCCAAAGGTCTCTTTGGTAGTACATGGGCCACGGTCACGTCGTAAGAGGAATTCTGCACCCGTCAGCCAGATGGTTTGCTTCAGCAGAGATGCAGGGACGGACCTAGTTGCGAGATCTGCTGGATTCTGGTCAGTTGGAACGTAATTCCATTGCTCCGGCTGCGTCGATCTGATGCGTTCCACCCGGTTGCTGATGTAGGTGTAGAACCTTCTGGTTTGGTTGTTTATGTAGCCTAGTATGACCTTACTGTCCGTGTAGAACTTGACCACATCCAGTTTAATGTCCAATTCGTCTAAGATCAGTTCCGCCATTTCTGTAGCTAGAACAGCTCCACACAGCTCGAGCCTTGGGATGGTATGTTTTGGTTGCGGGGCCTTGCCGTGGAACTCCTTCCAGGATTCCCACTCGGACGACAGCTCCGGGTCTAGGAACGGAGAGGCCACGGCCGCAGCGACTACCGCCACGACCACCAGCAGAGCGACGAGCAGTAGCTTCGTCTTTGGCTTCCTCTTGTCAGTCAGGACTGGCTTGGAGAAACGTGTAGGAACAAAATCCAGTGAAGACAGTAGATGTACGAGCGAAGTTGTGGTCAGCATGGTGGTTTCTGTGTAAGTCTGCACGGTACAGCCTTCACTTCTCTCTTTGAGTTTCTCTTCCAGCGTGAATAGGTTGGGGCACGGCTTGAAGAGCGACGTGCGTCTATTCATGAGCACACTTGTTCTGAATGTGCTAATGTGACTTTACCGAAAGAACCAAAGAATAATTCCTGCAGTCACGAAAGCATTTTGTTGCTATTTGTTTTATACCTGATGAAGATTGCTTGTGTTGCAATCGAAACGTCGTAGTATGCTATTATTTAATTTATTATTTTATCTTTATACGTGACTTTACCGAAAGAACCAAAGAATAATTCCTGCAGTCACGAAAGCTTTTTGTTGCTATTTCTTTTATACCTGATAAAGATTGCTTGTGTTGCAATCGAAACGTCGTAGTATGCTATTATTTAATTTATTATTTTATCTTTATACGTGACTTTACCGAAAGAACCAAAGAATAATTCCTGCAGTCACGAAAGCTTTTTGTTGCTATTTCTTTTATACCTGATGAAGATTGCTTGTGTTGCAATCGAAACGTCGTAGTATGCTATTATTTAATTTATTATTTTATCTTCATACGTGACTTTACCGAAAGAACCAAAGAATAATTCCTGCAGTCACGAAAGCTTTTTGTTGCTATTTCTTTTATACCTGATGAAGATTGCTTGTGTTGCAATCGAAACGTCGTAGTATGCTATTATTTAATTTATTATTTTATCTTTATACGTGACTTTACCGAAAGAACCAAATAATAATTCCTGCAGTCACGAAAGCTTTTTGTTGCTATTTCTTTTATATCTGATGAAGATTGCTTGTGTTGCAATCGAAACGTCGTAGTATGCTATTATTTAATTTATTATTTTATCTTTATACGTGACTTTACCGAAATAACCAAATAATAATTCCTGCAGTCACGAAAGCTCCGAAATTGAGATTAATGTGGTCTGGTTTGTGTGTTCCATCGAGACAAACATCACCTACGATGACCCATCCTAGGTCGAGTCTCTGGGCGTAGGGAGCGTCGTGAGGTCCATTGCGTTGATCGCCAACCTTGTGGACTCTCAGCATGCCCCTGCCGAGCAGAAGTAAAATCTGTGCCGCGTGATCCAAAGGCGGGATGAACTCTGCTATGGGTTTCAGGTGTGGGTGTTGACGTGCGACTTCGGGCGTGGGAATCTCACTCCTGTCGTCCGGAATCTCATTGCACTCTGTCACCGTAGGAAGAGCTAGCTTCATGGTGCTATCCATGGTTTCCACCATGAGGCCGCTCGCTCTTCTTCACGCTGTCTCCATAAGTTCTGAGCATGTTCTGAGCGTGTTTGGAAAGGAATTCCCACCTACGCTTTGCTGATCAAAGAACTCTGACCGTCCCATAGACTTGTTGCTCTGGTCGTCCATTATGGCATACTTCCTTACTGCCCTTTCAGGATGTCCTTTGGGATACACTCGGACGAGGCATATCTTTGAGCAAGATTTTCCTTTGAAGCCTTCTCCACAGACTTCTGTGCATTTGGTTGTGATTGACGAAGTGAGTGCGGTGGTCTCGCCTTGCTCCCCGCCGGGCTCTGCTTCGGGATCAGAAGCCTTAGTGCCACTGGGTTTGGAGTAAAATGTGTGCAGAGCAGTTGCGTGTTTGTCACTGCCACATTCCTCGCACTTGATATCTGCCTTGTAATTCCTTGCAAGGTGGTTTGTAGAAGCACAGCATTTGAAGCACACTCCAAATTCTTTCAGCATGTTCTTCCGCTCTTCCAATGGCTTCCTCCTGAACTCACGGCATTTCTGGAGGGAGTGGGGTTTATCATGCAATGGGCATTGCTTCTCTGGATCCTCTATCTTTATGTTTGTGGTGGTTGCCTGGACGGAGTTTGCGAATGTCGTATGAGAGACCTCAGTCTTGTGTACGGAAATTGGCACTCTCGCTGTTCCTCGTTTCGCCATTGCTCTTTCCATGTTTGGGAGATCTGGACTGGAAATCCCCGTGGTGCCAAACATGAAACTCGGGTCATTTCTGGTCTTAACCAGGTTGCGGATAAACTTTGAGAAAAAAGAGAATGGGGGGAATGCAACCTGATGCTCTGACTTGTATCTTGATCCCGCTGTTCTCCATTTTTCCTGCACGTCAAATGGCAATTTCTCTACGATAGGGTTCACGCCATGGTAGGTATTCAAGAAAATGAGACCTGGTAAGTAGGGGTCAGCCTGGGCTGATTCAGGCTCCATCAAAAAATCTCCAAGCTCTCGTAACCTTTTATTGTCCCTACCAGAGATTTTTGGAAAGTTCTGCAACTTCTTGAAGAGAGCCTTCTCAATAGTTTATGGGCTACCATAGCACTCCTCGAGCCTCTCCCAAACCACATGCAGGCTTCAGGAGGAAAGGGGGGGAAGGGAAGGTCACCGAAGGTTATAAGGTTTCAAAAATGGGCGTGGCACAAGAGCTCCGCCGGCACAGTGAAGTGGATGGGATGCTGTTCCCTGGGGTAAGAAAACAACACAAATCAAGTCATAACTTAACCTGTGCTCCATTGACAAGAAATCTAATCATGACCCAAAGTGGGTGATTCCATCTATACAATGTTGCCGAGTTTATAACCATTATCTCGGTTGAAATTGTGTCTGTATATATGGATGGCTTCATGAACGAATCTTTGTTGATAGCCAGTGGGCTTGCAAAGTACCATCATCTTTGAGAAATTAATTTCGTGTGAACCAGCCGCTTTAAAATAATGATCAGCCACGGCAGAAGTATTGGTCCTACAGTGTTTCAAATCTGCCTTATGCTCATGAACACGGTCCGAGGCATGTCGCTTAGTTTCCCCAATGTAACTGCTGCCGCAGATACAGCTTAATTTGTAGATGCCGGGATATTGCATGTCAGACATCTTGTCCTTCACAGATGGGATCAGATCACGAATTTTTTTTACTATATTAAATCGGACCTGGATCGTGTGTTTGTTCATGATTTTGGAAAGATTTTTGGTTACCCCTGCTATGTATGGCATGATGCACCAGATACACCCCTTCAAAATGAGGCTTTATGTAATGCAGCTATAACTGTAATTACCCCTTCAGGCTGGCAGGTGTCACCCTGTAATTACAGATGTAAAACATACTATTGTGTCATTCAAAACGCATGTTGGTGTCATGGTAAATATTTGGGTTATTCCAAACATTCAGAAATTACATAATCGAGATTGCACATCAATCATCGCCCCCTACTGACAGACTTATGCCCACATGCAGGCTGGTGCAGGGCCACCTGATGCCACACAGGAGGAACTGCCACTTGGAGGTGCTCTTCGAGTGTTTGTGATGAGATATGATACAAAACTCCGAGTTGCTGAGGCGATTGAGCAAACACCATATAAATGCTAATATTAATATAAAATTCGTAAATGCTTGGGAGCTTATTGGCTCTGGCTCCTGGTTAGAGATCTACCCAACCCACAGGTCAACAAATACTGGCCCCTCTTACTCTGCAGGTTGAACCTAGCAATTGAGTGTTCAACTTCACATTCTTTCATTAAAGGCCTGTGACAAAGGTGAATCTATTGGGGCTTCATAGTCTCAAGCTTACACATCTACCAGGTCTCCATTTGAATGTGTATTGTCTAAGAAGTCCACCCACAGCTCTACTTCCACGTAATATCCTCTTTGGTTATTTCGGTAAAGTCACGTAGGTATAAAAATAAAAGAAATCACGACGTTTCGGGCGCAACACAAGCGTCCGTCATCAGGTGGGAAAGCATGGCCTGCTGCTGATGCAGACTTTTTTAAAGGTTTGAAATGGGTGTAGCCCAAGGGTTATAAAGGAGTGGCTGGGTCGAGTGATGTTAATGTGAGAAATTAGCATGTAACTGGGCACTGAAGTAGCTATGATACTTTGAGAAATTAGCCTGATGTTAAAGTTAGAAATGAGCCTTTAACTGGGCACGGAAGTAGCTATGATAATGTGAGAAATTGGCATGATGTTAATGTGAGGAATTAGCATTAACTGGGCACGGAAGTGGCTATGTTAAAGTGAGAGAATAGCATGAAATAACAGCTGACATAGGCAGGTAGGATGGAAACATCACAGTAAGTTAAGACTTTGCGTGGTTAATACCGTCCTTCCAATGATTGCTCAGTTTGTACCCATCATCTCGGTTGAAGTTGTGTCTGTGTTTATATATCTGAATGGCTTCATGAACAAATCTCTGAAGGTAGCTGGTCGATTTGCAAAGTACCTCCGTCTTGGAAAAATCTATTTCGTGTAAGCCCAAAGCGTTAAAACAATGATTGGCAACGGCCGATGTATTGGTCCTACCGTGTTTCAGATCTGCCTTGTGTTTACGAACGCGGTCCGAGATATGTAATTTCGTTTCCCCAATGTAACTGCTTCCACAACCACAACTCAGTTTGAAGACACCAGTGTACAGCATGGCAGGAATCACATCCTTTACAGATGGGATTAAATCACGGATTATGTGTACTGTGTTGAAACGAACCTCGATCCTGTGTTTTTTCTACATACTACTTGGAGTTGTCTCGCTCTGTATAAGTCAGAATTCTCCTCCTGCTTCACGTTGCCTCCATCGATGTGAAGGTCTGATTTTGGAGTTGATTCTTCATCTTCACAATTTACCTTCACTTCTTTGCTCTTCTTCTTGGTTCTTTCGGTATTACTGCTAACCCTAACCCTACCTCCTCCCTTTGTTGCTGCTAATCCTACATAATGCACGGGAATAATATGACTTTGAGACCCCCCCCTCCTACGCATTCCACAAGTAGTGACTAATCCCATATCTGCATTTGCCATAAATATGCAAAATTCATCTTGATATGCAAATTTCTTTGTCAAGGCGCTCTTCCCCCCTAACCCCCCAGCTTAAATATACGCTGCCAAATTTCGATTTAAAGCTTTCGTGACTGCAGGGATTCATCTTCTTGGTTCTTTCCGCTGCGGGTCTCCTGCCACCGTTCTCCCATTCACATGTTTAATTGCTTCTACATACTATTAACATTCCCTCCCTTTGCTAATGCTACCCCCTGCCCCTCCCTTTGGTGCTGCTGATCCTGCATAATGCATGGGCATAATATGACTTTGAAACCCCCCCGCCCACCTCCTACGCATTTCCCATGAATATGCTGAATTCCTCTTGATATGCACATTCTTCTGTTAAGGCGCTCTTCTTACACCTCCAACTCAGCTTATATATAAGCTCCTAGCTTGGCAGTGTCTCATTCTTCACCTGAAGACGGCTGCTTGCGTTGTAGCCGAAACGTCGTGAGAATTATTTTATTGTGTTTTATTTGTATTATTTTATTACTTCCCTTCTACGTGACTTTACCGAAAGAACCAAGAAGATACGCTGCCAAGTTTGGTGGTGTTCATTCAGACGCTGTCTTTCCGACAGACCTGTTCTTCACCTGAGGACGGCTGCTTGCATTGTGGCCGAAACGTCGTGAGAATTTTATTATTTTATTATTATTTATTTTTATTATTTTATTATCTCCCTTCTACGTGACTTTATCGAAATAACCAAGAAGATTCTAGATTTGAAGCTTTCGTGACTGCAAGGAATCATCTTCTTAGGTTTTTTCGGTAAAGTCACGTATTTTACTTTCTACGTGACTTTACCGAAAAAACCTAAGAAAACCAAGAAGATGGATCCCTGCAGTCACGAAAGCTTTAAATCAAAATGTACTGCTCTTCCCCGGCACTTCTTCACTTTCACCTTCGTCTCTTCATATTTCACCTTGATACTTTTAAAGTGTAAATGCTGGGATTTTCTTCTAGTTCTTGTTTCATGAGGGATGATTGCAGCACTTTGACTTTGACAAGTCGATTTCAGACTCCACTCCTTGGGGATCTTCTGATGCCTGTACAGAATGCACTTGAAGAGTTTCTCTTCTATGTGTGTTCTCTGGTGTTTCTTAAGAGCAGATTAATCTGAAAATGCCTTCCTAAACACACTGCACTTGAAGGGCTTTTCTTCTGTGTGTGGTCTCTGATGGCTGACTTTATTAATCCCTAAGGGGCTGTCCATAAATTACGTCACGCGATTTTGGACGGTTTTTGACCCCCCCCAACCATCGTCACTCGGCATCACAAAAAGTCAGACCACCCCTCAAATATGACGTCACGAAGCTCTGCCCCCCCCCAAATAAAACACGCTTCAAATCGCTATAAATTATTGTCATTGTAGTGCGTATTTAATGTGGAGCTGCACTCTGATGTTGTAGGAGAAAACATGTATTAAAAGTCTTCTATTTAATAAATGTTTCAAGTAGAATGTCTTGTCTATATTTATTTAAAGTTGCGCATTTTGATGTGACGTCACATTTCTCAACCCCCCCCCCGTCACACATCGTGACAAATATCTGACCCCCCCCCCCCCCAGGTGCGTGACGTCATTTATGGACGGCTCCGATGTGCACGTTAAGGCCACGTGAAGTTTCGATTTAAAGCTGTCGTGACAGGGATTCATCTTCTTAGTTCTTTCGGTAAAGTCACGTAGAAGGGAAGTAATAAAATAATAAAAATAAAACATAATAAAATAATTCTCACGACGTTTCGGCCACAACGCAAGCAGCCGTCCTCAGGTGAAGTGTCGAACGCCCGCCGGCAGGAGGTGACAGGACAAACTCAGGTGCGATGGGTCGACTGAGATGACTGGCCGATGCGCCACCTGTGCTCCCTACTGTGCCAACAGTGTACACACATACACAGTGGACACAGTTTGTACGCACACACAGTGTATACACAGTTTGTACACACACAATAATGTTCACGTTGTTGTTGAGCTCACGCACCCAAGGGGTCAATGTTCAAGAGAGGGATTAATGGAATAGGAATCTTAATACACTTGAACTCTAACCTCGTTCGATGACGTCACCATTGCATTACCTCATCAGAGTGAAACGCGAGGGGGAGGTGTACCCCGCTAGTGACGTCATGTCACCTCGTGCTGCCGCGTGACGTCACGAGATACCAGGAAGCTGCCGATCCGCGCGCGCTCACTGAGATCCGTGGTGAGAAGTTCACATCGTGGTTGTTGTTGTTGTTGTTTACCCAGGTAGAGCCTCGCTCCTCCCTCGTAGGGATATCAATTGAATAGCAGCGAGCATGGAATCGATGTCCAGGTTGGAACATTACAACGCGGGGCCTAGCCATGTGGGGCCTTGCCTCCTACCCTCGCCTGATTGCATTTGATTTAATTCTCTGCTTAAGTTTAATTTGTCTTCACCTGGCTCACTACTTTGAAACTTTGTTTCTTTTAATTATTTATACAGTTTTATTTTTCCAGGCATAGCTCACTTGAACTATTCTGCTCTTTTTCAGAAGCGACCTGCCCACAACAAAGTGGCTTATCAACATGTGGAAATGAATATCGGTCAAATACTCTAAACGCGTGGTGATGTTGTCTCTTAAGGTGCAGAGGAAAACCGGAGGATCCGGAAGAAATTCCACGCGACCACGGGGAGAGAGACACGCAAACTCCAATATACATTCGTAATACAGGTTTGTTTGGGTTAGATCGCGTAAATTTTCACGGTGTCGTTAAACCCGCCACCACCCGACACAGCCAACTAGTAAGGGTTGTCACATAAACAGAATGTGGTCAGTTCGTCACTAGTACAGCACACCGCTTGTGTGTTGGAGAGCCAAGCCACAACATTTACCATCAGAATACGGCGTTCGCCAGTAATTGCCACCAGCTTCAACAGGCGACAGCCAAATGTTGTGGCTTGGCTCTGTGGGAATATAAATTAGGTCGCTGGGTTTATAGCACAGCACGCTAACCATTGCACTGCCACTTTTCACTCATGCACAAACATCATCGGAAGTATTGTATTCAGTAATAACTAAGTTACTCGGTTCGCACAAGTCTGAGTAATCAAACATTAAGAGTAATGTCTTGCAATGCTGGCTTTATTAGAATTATTGAAATCTGGCAATTAAGTCTGTAAATGTGTGTATATTGTCATGGGTTCTTGGTTGTATTATACAATCACAGGGCTTGTTTGTTTAATCATGAGGACAGCTTTTAAATTTGTTGCACTTGGAGAGCTTAAGGATAGACAATGTTGGATGTTTTGCCATCTGATGGGTTTAATCGAATGAAGCTTCAATTTTGGCATATATGTCGACAGCAGTTTGGCGAGGAAGGAAATTGCAGCCATCATCCACTTCCCAGAAAATCAGTCGACATTGAAGAGCATAATTGGATCGGTGTGTTTCATTTCTGTGTAGGGTATTTGGTCTTCAGTTGCAAGGCGATGCCTTGAGTGACATGTTGTTCAGCAGTCAGAAAGACAGCGACTTAAGATGGTGCGAATACATTTAAGCGGTACTCATGTTGACCATGTGGAGTTTAGTGGAGCATGTGTTTCCACAGCAATAGGACTTGCATCTTGGTGTTGATGACATTTTTGCAGTGCTGGTGAGCCTGTCTAGTATTGTCAGACATGCAAGTAGATCTGTGGTAATGTAGGTAGGTCATTAGCTAGTGGCAGCAGACTGCCAATGCGATTATGTACCTGGCCCTGCACTTTAAATGTGGGCATGTAGCCAGATGTCGTGATGAGTTGGTTGGTGCCAAAATATAGAACTTATGCTTTGGAATTGGCTTGCATCGGTAGTGTTGGCAGGTATAAATACATGAATAGGCTCGGGATGGTCATTAATTGTAGACAGCTGAACCATGGTACTGTTGCAAGCATAGCCCTGTAGGTTCTCCTTTCCATGTCATTGCATGGCAGTAGCTGCAAGAAGTAGACATGGAACCAATGGCAGGACATTATTTGGCTGTAGGTGCAGCCATGGCAGCACTGGCAGCATGCTGTCTTGTTTCTTGGTGTTCAGGAGTGGCATTATCAATAGGTGCAGACATCGCAGCCCTGGCAACATGCTCTTCTTAGTGTTCAGGAGATTCATTAGCTGTAGGTGCAGCACAGGCAGCATGCTGTCTAACTTTGTGTTAAGGAGTTTCATTATTTCTAGGTGGAGCCATTGCAGAACTTGTACCAATCGCATAAATGATTGTAATCGGCTTTGAAGAGAAGCGCACATTTTTTGCTAGGAACAGTATAGGTGGAGGTTAAAGTTAATAAGCATGAAGAGTAAATAGTGAGTGTGTGAGTGAATGCAATATAGATTTGTAGGTATAAAACTTATAAAATCACGACGTTTCGATTGCAACACAAACAATCAACATGATCAGGTGGGGAAACCAGAGCAATACATTTTTTTGCTGAAATGGGAGAGAGAGTTGCCATGGTAAGAGGTTATATAGGTAAGAAAGGGGGGAGGGGCAAGGGGGGAGAGGGTTGGTTGGCGGTGTGGGGTAGGGGGAGGGCGAGCGCTGCGTGGTATAGTAGTACCCGGCAGATAGGATAGACGACAACCAATACAAAGCAGTTAGGGTTTTACCTCGTTAGTAACATCCTTCCAATGATTGCTCAATTTGTATCCATCTTCTCGGTTGAAGTTATGTCTATGTTTATATATCTGGATGGCTTAATGAACAAACCTTTGATAGTAGCCCGAAGGTTTGCAGAGTACCTTGGTCTCGGAAAAAAACCAATATGCGAGCCCACAGCATTATAACAATGATCAGCCACAGCAGAGGTATTGGTTCTACCATGTTTCAGATCTGCCATGTGTTCGCGAACACGGTCTGAGATGTGTCGTTTCGTTTCCCCAATGTAACAGCCACCACAGGTGCAACTTAATTTGTCAACTCCAGGATATTGCATGTCAGGAATGACATCCTTCACAGATGGGATTAGATCACGGATTTTGTGTAATGTATTGAATCGGACCTGGATCTTGTGTTTGTTTAAGATTTTGGAAATCTTTTTGGTAACACCTGCTATGTATGGTAACGTGATGGTTTTGATCGGAGTCTCAGTGGGTTGTTTCTCCATGGTTTGAGAAGCAGCTTTGCGAATAATGCGGTCCGAGTACCCATTCATCTTGAGGGCCTGGTGTACGGGTTCCAGTTCACTGGCTAGGTAGTGTTGGTCAGAAACGCAGTGGGCCCTATGGTGTAGTGTTTTGATGAGGGAATTCTTCTGTGCTGGGTTGTGGTGGGAATCAGGTTTCAGATAGGAATCTGTGTGGATGGATTTCCTGTAGACAGAGTGTCCCAACAAGCCATTCGGCCTCTTCTCAAACAAAACATCCAGGAATGGTAGCTTACCATCCTTCTCCACTTCCATGGTGAATTTGATGGATGGGTGTCTGGAATTAATGTGGTTGAGAAATTGGTTCAATGCTGACAGGCCACGTGGCCAAATGACGAAAGTGTCATCTACATATCTCAAGGAAGGACGTAGGGTGGATGTCTGGATGGCATCTGTTTTAAATTTCTCCATGAAAACATTCGCTATCACTGGTGATAAGGGGGGACCCATGGGGGTACCTTCATTTTGTTTGTAGAAAGTACCATTCCAGGTGAAGTAAGTATTGGTAAGGCAGTGCCTAACCAGAGTAGGAACATCAGGATTCAGTCCATGTTGGACTACATCTTCAATTATTGCTAAGGTGTCAGGCACAGGAACCTTGGTGAACAGAGAGACTACATCAAAGCTGACGTGAAAATCATCTGGGGACAGTGAAATGCCCTTTATTAGAGAGACCAAGTGAGCTGAGTTACGTACTGCTGAGGTAGTCTTGCCAGTGAATGGAAGCAAGGTCTCAAACATAAAATGGGCCTGTTTGTAGGTAGGTGAGTTGATAGTGGAAACGATCCTGATGTTCCTGCTGCTGTATTTTCTGTCTATTGACTACAGCAGAGGTGGATGGATTTTCACCAGAAACTAGATCTCTGCACTCTTAATTAACGCCTATAGTACCATAAAAAGGCTTGGTTTCTTCGGGTAGCTATTTGATTACATAATCAATGCCTCAGCTCTCATTTGAGGATTTGTTTGATTTTGGGCATCCCCGTCTATAGTTGCGTGACCAAGAGTCGGAGCCATTTCCTGTTCAACTTAGCTTTTGACAGAAATTCACCCTGGCCCCATGCATTACATTACATAGCATCTTCAATAACTATGTAGTTTGAGAAGATCCCAATGGTCATTTCAAAACCATTGCATTCGTTAGGGTTACAATGATACGCGAATCGATGCCTGGTTATAATTAAAGGATCGTTCCCTACTGGTCAACCATGTTACATCTGCTGATGATCTGGTAATGGCTACTTAATGAGATGGAATTAGGGAATCTTGTTCTGTGGCTTGATAATTCTATCATGAAATGGGGCCTTGCAAATGTTCCACAAAAAATCACCTGCCTGGGAATTGAATGTCATCAACAACTGCTCCTGCTCAACTCTCCATTAATAATCATGCAGTTCTACATGTGTTGGAGGAGCTCCCATACTTGGTTAATGTGTTCACGACCAGCTCTGGTTTGGCAGCCAAAGTATCACTTAAAATTAGTTTAGCAGCATTCTTTCATTAGACTGTGTAACACTGTGTTTGGTACTGGCAAAGGAGGTCCCATGAGGTCGATGCTCACCCCGAGCTCTCATTACTCTGATGGTGCATTGTCTTGGTGCTGTATGCCTTTTGGCGTCCTCTGGTCTAACACCGTTTGAGACGAGGCTCAAAAGAACGCTGTCTCTGGTGTGGACCAATCAGTTTAAAGACAATACATATATTATCAGCGTTTTTTTTGCATTCTGACCACAAGCATTGTGGTTAATGCAGACATGATTCCTTGTAAAAGGTTTCAGTTTGGTGTTTTAACATTTTAACACCTGTTTTGTTGCCAGAAAAAAAGGGGAAAACCTATTATCATGTGTGGAAGGTGCCTACACTTTTGCTCCATACAAAGCTGTGAGTTCTAAATTTCAAATTTTCGTGACTGCAAGGATCCATACTCTTTGGTTTATTCGGTAAAGCTGTGAGTGTCCATCGCCAAGGTCTAGTCCATATGAGACAAATTTAAAGCCACTTACATGGCGTTCAATTGCACCAATCATGGTATTAGCACTGATAAGGTTACTTCCAATACTTCCAATTCTTCATGAATAGTGTATGTTTTTTTTCTAATATGTTATAATGATCCATGTTAAATGTACGTGTATTTAAGAGTTTATCTTTGTAGGGAGTGGTGGTGCGGTTATTTCACTGCATTATGAACTCAACAAATAGATTGATTATTGCCAATAGCAAACACGATTGATAAGTGAAAGCTGAACTTGATTGATCTGAAATTAATTACATGGTGAAGTGAGGAAGCAATAATACAGAGCAGATGAAGGCGGCCAGGCATGGTTCTGGACACGCAACCACCTTTTTACCATGCCAGTGTGTGACAGTGTCAAGTTTGTATTTGCAGTAAAGTATATTAACCATTGAGCAAGGAGGTAAACATCAAAAGAATAGTTTATTTTAGTTTTCCTCTGGAACTTTTTCTGAGAATGGATACGGTCAGGAAAATATCTCTGCACATATGCAGCTGAAGTTAGATTTGTTCATCCGAGCATTCAATCAAATCTGAGCCTGGCTTCACACCTGGAAGTTTCGATTGAACATTAATTTATGCACCTCCATGTGGCGATGTCCGAGAACTCCCTAGCTTACATTTAAAAGCAAATTTCTTACATTGACATGCTAATCTCTCACAATACAATGGCCACCCCCACAACTTAGTTTATCAAGATTGATCCTATCTTACGTTTATATGCAAATCTCATCTCTTGCCCCGCCCACTGTCCCTTGGGCTCCTCCCATCTCAAACCTTTATAAATCGCTGCCTTCGCAGCGCTGCTGCCATATATTCTTTCCTACCTCAGCAGCTCTCACATGATGACAATTGCTTGTGTTGCGATCGAAACGTCGTGATATTTATTATTTTTATTATTTTATTATATTTTTCCCATTTATGTGCCTTTACCAAAAGACCCAAAGAATATTAATTTATGCATTTATGCATAATACAAAGTATTATTTTCAACACCCTTCGCTATGTTAGCTGAATTTTTCTAAATTGTGTGCTTGGAGTTTTGGGTAAACATTCATTTCTAAGATACTAGGGCTTCCGGGCAGGTTTCTGACAACTTGCCCTCTCATTGTGTGCCTTTACAGCCCATGTGATATTAATAAGTCTAGACGTGCAATTCAAGGGTGACTGTATGTATTAATTCCTCTCTGCCTCGATACTGATGTAGATGGTATGGATATGTTTTTCTCTCTGCAGCTGACGCTTGTTCTGCAGAATTGGCCTGATGGAGCAAAGGCACTCAGCGCAGCTCGGTACAAAAAGGAAACATTGCGACCAGTATGCAAACAGCACGGATCGTACTGAAAATTTGACACAGCACCAGAGAACTCTCACAGGAGAGAAACCCTTCAGGTGTAGTGTGTGTGGGAAGGCATTTTCAGATTCATCTGCTCTTAAAAAACACCAGAGAACACACACAGGAGAGAAACCCTTCCGGTGCACTCTGTGCGGGAAGCTGTTTGCAGTGTCATCACATCTTCGAAGACACGAGAGAACGCACACAGGAGAGAAACCCTTCAAGTGCACTGTGTGCGGGAAGGCGTTTACACGGTCATCACATATTGAAAAACACCAGAGATCACACACAGGAGAGAAACCTTTCAAGTGCAGTTTGTGTGAGAAGGCATTTTCAAGTTCATTTAATCTTAAAATACACCAGAGAACACACACAGGAGAGAAACCCTTCAAGTGCACTGTGTGTGGGAGGACATTTTCAATTTCATTTTATCTTAAAATGCACCAGAGAACACACACAGGAGAGAAACCCTTCAGGTGCATTCTGTGTGGGAAGGCGTTTGCACAGGCATCAGGTCTTCATAGACACCAGAAGACACACAGGCATCAGAACATCCCCAAGGAGTGTAGTCTGAAATCGACTTGTGAAAGTCAAAGTGCTGCAATGAGCCCATCCCTCCTGATAAAAGAACCAGAAGTAAATTCCAGCTTGGACACTATGAAATGTATCAAGGTGAAATGTGAAGTGATGGTGACGAGCGAAGAAGTGAAGGTAAAATGTGAAGAAGTGATGGTGAAGAGCGATGAAGTGAAGGTGAAATGTGAAGAAGTGATGGTGAAGAGCGAAGAAGTGACGGTAAAATGTGAAAATGAATATTCAACTCCCAAATCGCACCTTCACATTGATGGAGGCAACGTGAAGCAGGAGGAGAATTCTGACTTTGAGGCAGAGCATGGCAACTCCGAGCAGTTTGTGGAAGTGGAGGTGTGGGTGGACTTCTTAGACAATACAAAGTCAAATGGAGACCCTGTAGATGTGTAAGCTTGACAATGAAGCTCCAATAGATTCACCTTTGTCACAGGCCTTTAATTAAAATAATGTGAAGTTGAACACTCAATTTCCAGGTTCAAACCTGCAAAGGACGAGCGGCCAGTATTTGCGGACCTGCGGGTTGGGTAGATCTCTATCCAGGAGCCAGAGCCAATAAGCTCCCAAGCATTCACAATGTTTTCATAATACTATTAGCATTTATCTGGTGCTTGCTTAATCGCCTCAACAACTCGAAGTTTCACATCTCATCACAAACACTTGAACAGCATGTTGTATATATGCTTTTTTCTAAAATTTATGTTAAGAGTGATTCTGCCTATTTTAATGCGAAATATGTCAATCACACGCGATAATCAGAGCTTCACCAACCGCCTTTGTCTTCCAGTAGCTAACAGCACATCGTAGCAGTAAATTATGTATGCAGGGGGCGCCTCCCCCTAATATATCAAATACCACGCAAGAATTCCAAACTGTGATGTGAGGGCTGTGAACTCTGCTCAAAACATACTTTGAGTCGCTTGCAGAGTCAAAACTGCAGAAATTGGTACGGTTCTAAGCTATAAGAGGTGTACATTTTTTTACTTCCAACCCGTGTTGAGAGGATGGAAAACATGGCGACAGCAAGCACACCCGTGCACAATAGGTCACGACTTCAAAGTCAGTGCCCCTTTTTGAGAGAGACCGCAAGTCTGATACGAAAAATTGTAACACTTCGAACTCGTGATGGGAGCGTGGGGAACACTGCCAAAAATGTGAATGGATACATGGCGGTAATAAAGACATCCGGACAACAAACAGCCCAAGCGACTTCAAAAGGAAAACAGCTACCCCTTTGTGAGAAGAAAAATCCTGAGGTGGAACAATTACAGATAAGCAAGAACAGAAATCAGTACTGCCCAAAGAATCACCTAACTGCAACTGTGGAGAAGTCCAAACCATCAAGCATATCACCGATGAATGCTCCATCCTGGCAGTATAACTGAAATACACACTGCGTCAACCACATTGGCCTGGATGAGGAACCTTTTCATTCATTTATGACGATCATTAAAAATAAAACTTTTGCTTTTCACAATGCCATACGAAAAACAAAGTACTGCGAGTGGCAGGCTCCAGGGATTGCCCTCGTGACTAGCAAATTCATAGGGTGCTCTGCATCAGCAGAAGCCACACATCACGGAGAGGTTTATTTCTGCATCATTGACAGAGGCTGCCAGCCAAGGCTGGTGCTCGCAGCATTACAATACAAACGTGGGGAAGAGTGCCGTAGCATTACTATTCCCGGTGGCGATGTTGTGGTGTACAGCCAACACGTACGATCATAATGACAATCGTTCTGATTGTGCTCCGATCAAAGTCAACCCTTCGAGGGAAAACTGGTGCAACCACTTCTTGAGAGTGCCCCTTTAAATTGCAACCCACAGGCGAAGTTTAGTTGAGGGTCGGGTCAGAGACTGACACGGAATGATATAACTTGATCTGTAGCGTGCCTCTGTGCAGCACGAGTCGTACAGACAACTGGAAGAGGTCTCTTGTAGAGGTGGGGGGGGAGGTGAGACGACAGGCGCTGTCTCTCCAAGTTGCTCCACAGTCGACAAGGATCAACAGTGTCTGGTGCCAAGGGGGGTGACGCGTGGCAACTAGTGGACGAGCTGCGAGCGCTGTCTGGCGACGGGATGATTGCACACATCGACGCAGACGGAGCCATCATCCCTGCCAGCACGGGCACCACCGACAGCGTGACCATCGTGCCGACTCGGCAACCACCGCAGCCGTGGAGAGAGACTGAGCAAGCAGCCGAGAGCGCCGTGTTCGACACACGCAGACCCAGCGCCCCTGCTGGAGACCTGTGGTGTTTTCTGTACAAGGAACACTGCACCTCGGAAGCTGCCAACTCAACAGTTAGCAAGAAGACAACACACATCCACACACAACGCGCATATTGCTACTAAGATTATTTCAAAAAGTTATCTTGGTTTCGAAAAGGGTTGCCATCCCAAGGTGGTGCGTTAATTATTAGGTGATCATGAAAAGCATTGTTCTGTACATTGAGTTCCATTAATACAGTCGTTTAGAAGTATTTAGCAATTCATTGATGACACGATAACATTTATAGGCATCTATATTACGAATCTACACACAGGAATACTATTGTGTTGAGATGTTTCTTTTGATCACAGACTCTTGCCCGCAAATTCATTGATGTCCCATTAGCCAATTGATAAGCATCCGTTAGCCAAACAGGCACACGAGCATGCACACTATTGCTTCAAGACATTTCGTTAATTGCATAATCTTAATGAATTCATTGATGTCTACTTTTTTCCATTGGGCACGTTTCTTTAGCATGTTTCGTATGAATATATATTTATAAGGATTTTTCCTATCGCCGTGTATGGTCGTTAGCCGATTGTTCTGTTACTCAAGTTTTAACAAACGTAACCATTGAGATTAATTGTATGGCTCAATGAGTAGGACATCTTAAGGAGTACGGTGTTGACAATTCTGATTGTAAGTGTACTCGCATTAGAGTGTTTTTAGATATTAAAGTTGCTTAACAGAATAATCTGAGTGGTTCCTTTCTAGGTTCATGCGTAATAACCTTAATTATAAGAGCTGTATTCTGCAGTGAGATCTGAATTCTGAGACCTGACAGAATTACACTAAAACAGAATCAGTAAAAGTTAAAACGAGAATCGCTGGATTATCACAATTGGCAATACAACCTTCGACATTGCATACATTGATATTCCATAATTTGCATAATTTTAAGAAATTACACTTTTTATTGTATTATCACGATTGGTAATACATCCTCGACAACGAAGCTGAGTCATTTGCATAGTGGCATACATTTACATAATTCCAGATATTTGCGTTATGTTAGAAAATGTCACACTTTTCATTGTATTATCACAATTTGTAAAACACCCCTAGATAATGAAGCCGAGCCTAATTTGCATAAATGTGAATACTGTATCATAATTTAATACAATTACATGTTCTTTATTTACTTTTTTCATTACACGATATTAAACAAGCACCCCAAGTGGCAGCTGCCTCTGTGTGGCATAAGATGGCCCTGCACCAGCCCGCATGTTGGCATGAGTCTGTCAGTAGAGGGCGATGATTGTTGCATAATCTCAGTTGTGTAATTTGTGAGTAATGTTTCTAATTTGCCAAATTTTAACCACAATGCCAGCATACAATCGCCTACTCGTTTTGAATGAGGCAATAGTATTTTTTACAATCAACTGTTAAGCAGACGATGCATATTTGTAATTAATGTTCCTGGACGAACCAGGGATGCCTGTCGGATTTGAACCTTGAACTGCAAAAAAAATAGAATGCACTCAATCTGAATGCTGCAGGTGTAGGCCTCATTCGACAGATCAACTTGTAAATATGATATAACATGATGAAGTACATTTCAGTGCAGTTATTACATTTTGGCAATATGCCTATCGATAATTTAGAATTATAATTGAATTAATAATTGTCTAATTTTGTGCGTACATGTAATATTTTGTCTATCAGGGTTAAACATGGAATACGTCCATAATATAGGTTTTTGAGTTAGATCGCGTAAATATATAAATGTGTCGGTAAAACCCGCCACCACCCGACACGGCCAACAAGTAAGGGTTGTCACGTCAACAGAACATGCTTGTCTCGACCTCGCTGTGCGCTGCGTTAAACCGCTAGCTGAGTAGATAACCTTGCATCCAATAAACCCTCAGAGCCAGGGTGAACATCCGACTCCAAACGTCATTTATTGATTTTAACGAGGTAAAACTGGTGAGAAAACAGCACATACAGCATCTGTTCATATCCAGAAACACCAACACAATGAATGAACACCACAGCATCATAACATTGTCTTAGATAACATGTTTCTCAACAATAGATCCTGGATGGACCAGGAACCTACATTACCACTGAATAGCTATACAAGAGCATAAGTTACTGTGTTACATACTGTGTTACATAAAGGCACACTGCACCCCATATGTACAGTACTACACATAACACTGCACTATGAATGAGACATTTTGTTATCCTTGCTCTCCAGATCGCAATATAGTTACTTGGGTACAAGTTTGACTCGACTTATTAAATTACAAATAACATTCACAATAAGGAAAGTTGCAGGCTTCGTTGTTAACTAGGCCTCGTATTTATCATAATTTAACAGCATTATAAAGGCATTTACATCATTATAACGGTCATTCTAACATAACAGCATTGCCAATATTATAAGAACATAAACGAACTTACAGACAATGCTTCTTAAGGTCCCACAATGGACAATTGCGGCTGGCTTCACTGGGATACTATGTGTGCCGCCATCTTGAATTATGTGTGTAATGGCCGACGCCCGCTTGGTTGAGCGGGAATCTTAAATCGCAACTTCCTGGTCACGTGACCAAAATTAGCATAAAAAACCAGGAAATGCCTGTGTACATACGTCCCCCCAATCTGCCGTGAGGCAAAACTCCTGCCATAAGGCAGAACAATGCTAATTTGTCACAAGTACAGCACACCGGAACACATGATTGTTCGGAGAAAGTGTGTGTTTTGAAAGTAACCTGTACAGATAACTCACGTGAGAGCTGTCCTTGTGATACAGGTCGAGGGGTATTTTTTGTGATTCAGGAAGCATCTGCCTCTGGAACATTGTCTTTGAAATAAAAAACATTCGCATCATTCATCAGTTACAAGCATACCACTTACAAGTTACGTATAGGGGATACATTCTCTACAACACGAATTATATTTTTTCATTACGTGTATTTTAGATTTTGTCGAACTCGTACGAGAAATGCTCCTTGCTGATTAACATATGGATGTTCTAGATTTGAAGCTTTCGTGACTGCAAGGATTCATATTCTTAGGTTTTTTCGGTAAAGTCACGTAAGTAAAACATCAAAATTAATAAAAATAAAATAAAGATCACGACGTTTCGGAGGCAACACAAGTCTCCGTCATCAGGTGGGACCGTCACAGCCAGCACTTGATGCAGCTAATCTGGCTGTGACGGTCCCACCTGATGACGGAGACTTGTGTTGCCTCCGAAACGTCGTGATCTTTATTTTATTTTATTTTTATTAATTTTGATGTTTTACCTACGTGACTTTACCGAAAAAACCTAAGAATATATGGATGTTCGTAACCATCGGTTGAAGCCAGCCTGACTGCTGTTCAGACATTGTACACCAATACCGGTCCACAGGTGGCTTGCACTGAATCAATGATGCACTCCCAGAAGGCTGTGCTATTTATAGTTTGTTTAAAAAAATGTTTGTATTTGTTTCGTGAAGAGACCGATAAATGAAAGACGTCGTGTCTGCTGATCCGTTTCATAACAAGGAGGTAATTTTAAGAGCACATTTAAAATGCATCATGGATTTTTGTTACCGATTTATATTCTAGTCTCGGTTTTATTTAATTTTCATATCTGTTTAAATAAAACTTAAATAACCGTGTCCATCGATATCCCACTGCTTACCACATGTTTGCTGAAATATGTTAAAGCCCCCTCTGGAGACGTCACCGCAAAGTCACGAGTGGGTGACGTCAGCGCCTCTTTCTCTGGTTTGTAACCTCACTAAAAGCAGAACTCTTCTCGTCACGGGACGTGACGACTGTGCACCGAGTCTGGGAATTCATTTGCACGGTCATCAAATCTTGACCGACACCAGAGAACACGCACAGAATAGGAGCCCATCAGGTACACTGTATGTGGTAAGACGTTTGCACGGTCATCAAATCTTCACAACCACTGGGGAACACATTAAAAAACTCCGTCAAGTACACTGTTTGAAGGCATTTTAAGTATTTTGAAACTGAAACGCGCATAAGGAGATCCATAAGGAGCAGAGTCTACATTAGAGGTGTGAAATTCCTAGTGCCACAATAAGCCCATAGCTTGTAACGCAAGAACCATTAAAAGATTCTAGCTTGCGCAAAGACTGTCAGCAAGTCTCGACGTGAAGACGGTGTCGGCGAGGCTGGATGCAAAGACAAAGCGCCAGCAAGTCTGGAGGATCTTGGTGAGGAAATTCCTCAGAGTAAAAATAAAGTTAATAAAAATCAATAAAAAAAACACTAACGTAGACTGGAGCAATGGTTATTAAGCTGGGTGAATGTGTAATAAAAGACTCCGTCAGGCACTGCTGGTCTCCGCTTGTTTTTTATTCAGGTTCTTCTCCGCACCCCACTGGTCTCCCACGGACCAGCGTCGTCTCGCGCGCACACCGCGCATGCCCCCTCTTCCATGCCACGCACGTTCCTCCGTTAGCTCCTCCACTCCTCCTCACTCCCCGCTGGTCCTGACAATGGACCAGCGTCTCCTCTCACGTGCCACGCACGCTTCTCTCGCGTGCCCCGCACGCTCCTCTCGCGTGCCACACACGCTCCTCTCGCGTGCCCTGCACGCTCCTCCGTCAGCTCCTTCTCGCGCGCGCCCCGCATGCGCTCTCCCGTTAGTCGCTCCGCTCCTCTCCGCTCCGCACACCGCTGGCCGACGGTGTGCCGAAGCCCCATCAGCCACGTGGCTGATGGCACGGCGGCCACCCAACGTGGTCCCACTTCTTCACTCCAGCAACTGGCCCAGATCTCGATTTAAAGCTTTCGTGACTGCAGGGATTCATCTTCTTGATTCTTTCGGTAAAGTCACGTAGAATGGAAATAATAAAATAATAAAAATAAAACATTAAATAATTCTCACGTTTCGGCCACATCGCAAGCAGCCGTCCTCAGGTGAAGAACAGGTCTGTCAAAAAGACAGTGGCAAAGTACCATCATCTTTGAGAAATTAATTTCGTGTGAACCAGCCGCTTTAAAATAATGATCAGCCACGGCAGAAGTATTGGTCCTACAGTGTTTCAAATCTGCCTCATGCTCATGAACACGGTCCGAGACATGTCGCTTAGTTTCCCCAATGTAACTGCTGCCGCAGATACAGCTTAGTTTGTAGATGCCGGGATATTGCATGTCAGACATCTTGTCCTTCACAGATGGGATCAGATCACGAATTTTTTTTACTGTATTAAATCTGACCTGGATCGTGTGTTTGCTCATGATTTGGAAAATATGTTTGGTTACCCCTGCTATGTATGGCATGATGATGGTTTTGATTGGATCCTCAGATGGCTCCTTCCTCACGGTTGGGGTGATGGTTTTGCGGATTGTGTAGTCAGAATATCCATTAGCCTTGAGAGCTTGGTGCACGTGTTTGGGTTCACTAGTTAGGTGTTCATGGTCGGAGCGTAGCGGCGACGACGGAGCTGGTCTTGCGGAGGAAGAACCACGTGGTGAAAGACGAAGGGATGACGACGAGCAGCGACGGAGCCAGGACCCAGACCCCACACTCCAGCCCCCTTCCAGCCCCGAACCTCTGGTTCAGTGCTCCTTATATCTGCCTGGCGCGGCCAAGCTCCACCTCTGGCCACACCCCTTTCTAGAACCTTCTAGACCGAATCCACCCTTCACATTTACCCCAGATACACCCCTTCAGAATGAGGCTTTATGTAATGCAGCTATAACCGTAATTATCCCTTCAGGCTGGCAGGTGTCACCCTATAATTACAGATGTAAAACATACTATTGTGTCATTCAAAACGCATGTTGGTGTCATGGCAAATATTTGGGTTATTCCAAACATCCAGAAATTACATAATAGAGATTCCACATCAATCATCGCTCACTACTGACAGACTCATGTCCACATGCAGGCTGGTGCAGGGCCACATTATGCCATATAGGGGGAGCTGCACTTGCGGGTGCTCTTCGAGTGTTTATGATGAGATATGATACAAAACTCCGAGTTGCTGAGGCGATTGAGCAAGCACCATATGCTAATATTATTATAACATCGTGAATGCTTGGGAGCTTATTGGCTCTGGCTCCTGGTTAGAGATCTACCCAACCCACAGGTCCACAAATAATCGCCCCTCTTACTCTGCAGGTTGAACCTAGCAATTGAGTGTTCAACGTCATATTATTTCATTAAAGGCCTGTGACAAAGGTGAATCTATTGGAGATTCATCGTCTCAAGCTTACACATCTACCAGGTCTCCATTTGAATTTGTATTGTCTAAGAAGTCCACCCACAGCTCTACTTCCACATAATATACTCTTTGCTTCTTTTGGTAAAGTCACGTAGGTATAAAAATAAAATAAATCACGACGTTTCGGGCGCAACACAAGCGTCCGTTATCAGGTGGGAAAGCATGGCCTGCTGCTGATGCAGACTGTTTTAAAGGTTTGAAATGGGTGTAGCCCAAGGGTTATAAAGGAGTGGCTGGGTCTAGTGATGTTAATGTGAGAAATTAGCATGATGTTAAAGTGAGAAATTAGCATGTAACTGGGCACGGAAATAGATATGATAATGTGAGAGATTAGCATGATGTTAAAGTTAGAAATTTGCCTGTAACTGGGCACGGAAGTAGCTATGATAAAGTGAGAGAATAGCATGAAATAACAGCTGACATAAGCAGGTTGGATGGAAACATCACAGTTACGACTTTACCGTCCTTCCAATGATTGCTCAGTTTGTACCCATCATCTCGGTTGAAGTTGTGTCTGTGTTTATATATTTCAATGGCTTCATGAACAAATCTCTGAAGGTAGCTGGTCGGTTTGCAGAGTACCTCCGTCTTGGAAAAATCAATTTCGTGTAAGCCCAAAGCGTTAAAACAATGATCGGCAACGGCCGATGTATTGGTCCTACCATGTTTCAGATCTGCGGTCCAAGATATGTCGTTTCGTTTACCCAATGTAACTGCTTCCACAACCACAACTCAGTTTGTAGAAATCAGGGTACAGCATGGCAGGAATCACATCCTTTACAGATGTTATTAAATCACGGATTTTGTGTACTGTGTTGAAACGAACCTGGATCCTGTGTTTGTTTTACATACTACTTGGAGTTGCCTCGCTCTGCATCAGTCAGAATTCTCCTCCTGCTTCACGTTGCCTCCATCGATATGAAGGTCTGATTTTGGAGTTGATTCTTCATCTTCACATTTTACCTTCACTTCTTCGCTCTTCTTCTTGGTTCTTTCGGTAAAGCCACGTAGAAGGGAGATAATAAAATAATAAAAATAAAACATAATTAAATAATACAATTCTCACGACGTTTCGGCCACAACGCAAGCAGCCGTCCTCAGATGAAGAACAGGTCTGTCGGAAAGACAGCGTCTGAATGAACACTACCAAGCTTGGCAGCCTATATTTAAGCTGGGTTAGTGGGGGAAGAGCGCCTTGACAAATGAATTTGCATATCAACAGAGGAATTTAGCATGTTTATGGAAAATGCAGATATGGGATTAGTCACTACTTGTGGAATGCATAGGAGGGGGGGGGGCGATCTCAAAGTCATATTATGCCCGTGCCTTATGTAGGATTAGCAGCAACAAAGGGAGGAGGTAGGGTTAGCAGTAATAAAGGGAAGGAATTTTAATAGTAAGGAGCTGTAGCAGCCAAACCACCACGTAAAACATTTAAATATAAACTACGTAAATATCTCTTTGGTTATTTCAGTAAAGTCACGTACAAAGATAAAATAATAAATTAAATAATAGCATACGACGTTTCGATTGCAACACAAGCAATCATCATCAGGTATAAATGAAATAGCAACAAAAAATCTAACCAGAAAACTATAGACAGACATATAAGCAGACAGATATCACCAAGATATATAGAGAGAGAGTAACACAGGCACAGAGAGGGAGATCGTCTTTGTGGCGAGGCCTTAAATAAACAGAGGGGGGAGGGGGCAGAGAGAGGGAGGGGTTAGAGAAAAAAATAACATGTAAATGGGTACGGCGACGCGTGTGTCATGCCGCCGCCACGAAGCCGTTCAGCAGGCGCCCCATCTAAGACCTCGCCACCACCAAGCGACGGAGCCGACCCCGCGTCCCCCTCACCTTACCTCACACGAACACACCCGCACGCATTCCCCCCCCCCCCCATAGAGCTCCGTGGGGAGGTCACCTGGCCGACCGGTTTTTATCCGAGAAGCCCTTATCGGGATTAAACTTTGACGGTTTCCGGCGACCAGGTAATTGGACGACCTCCCCCGACGCTACTTTGCACCGCGGCGCTGCGACCGGCCTTAAGGTTGCAAGGTCGCAGCGAGGGGCCACTCGGCCACCGCGGGTGAAACGCATCTCACACACCCCACACACGCAAGTATCGACGGGGCAGGCAGAGGGAATAAGCATTGTGATGGAGGAGCATCATTAGAAAACACGCAGCGCATCTGAATTGCATAATCAGGCACCCCCGCACAGGGAGCGAAGGGACGGCATAATTACGCGCGGGCACGCAGGCACCATTGTTAGGGGAGTTAAAGGATAAGGCTGTTAGTATGAGTAATCGGGAGAGCGGGGTCACGCGGGGAGCCGTGCACAAATTCCCACGGCGCACCTTTGTGACGGACGCCGCCGCATAAACTGCGATAATGGGGGGGGGGCCTGCGTGAGAAAGGGATTGATTGGAATTTGCGCCGCGCAGGTTGAGCATTAATTAGCATATCAAAAGCGGATTGATTGGAATTTGCGCCGCGCAGGTTGAGCATTAAGTCGCATATCAAAAGCGCCCGGAACGGCGGTGCGCATGCGAGAGGGTCGCGAGCCTATTGTCCAGAGCCGCATTCCCTTTGAGGTAGGGAGGATAAATGGGGAGCACAAAGGGGAAATCGGACTCATGCTCCGAGAAGCCAACGTCCAGGACTGCCCCTGCTCTGCCCTCCGGACGTCCGTGCGACGTGTCGAGGCAAGCAGCGAGGAAAACCCACGGAACGTCGAGTGCCTCAAACCGTGAGTAAGGAGGTAAAAGTGTTTCGTGAACGATAAATAGGGAATAGGTTCCGGGTTAGTAGAGTAGGCAGCCTCGTCGATTCATACTGACTCAACAACCAGTCCCACGTAGCAGACAATAAATCATTAATAGCTGATCGTGGCCTCGTGTGATCTCGTGTTATAAGTGTGAACGCGTGTGGTACTGTGTATGCGTAAGCTCGCGTCGTGCGTAATCGGCGTACCCCAGGTGCGCGATCATAACGTGAGCGGCGAGCGTGGCGCAGAGCGGCGCAAGAGTGGGTATCGCGTGTGGAGCTGTATGTGTGTGTGCGCGCACGTTCACGACGTGTATAATACAGGTGCGCGATCCTAGCGTGAGTGGTCAGGGTTGAGTGAGTGCCGCGCAGAGCTGTGTGTGGGTGTGCGCGTACGTAATTAACCATGCCTACTACGCGGACCCGCGGGGGAGGGGAATCCTGGAGCGACGGCTCTCACCCCATGGGTGAAGAACCCAGCAGCGGTTCGCCTAGCAGCGAGGGGGCGAGTAATGAGGTTAACCCGGCCGTTAGGGGTACCGAGGGAGGGATCTCGGGGGCTAGCGACCCTCACATATTGGTGTCAGAAACGGGACGATCCTCCGCGCCCCCAAGGGAGAGAGGCCCCCTAACCCAAGTTAAAGTAAAATGCACATTTACGGGCAAAGGAATTCCATCATGGAAATCGTTTGCCCGCAGCATCAGGGGGGCTAAAAGGGTTAATGGGTGGTCAGATGAGGAGGCGTTGCAGCAGTTAGAGCTACATTTAGATGGGCGGGCAGCTGACTTTGTGGAAGCTTTGCCCGCAAGCGCACAAACTCAGTGGGAAGAACTAATGTGCGAACTTGAACGACGCTTTGGCGCCTATGACGAGGAGGAGGCGCAGGCAGCATTAGAGGCACGCCGTCGCCGACCCGGCGAGGATTTGCGAGATTACGCTGAGGACGTGCGCACGCTGACCCAGCTCGCGTACCCGGAGTACGAGTCAAAAATAATTGAGGGCCTCGCCGCCGGGAAGGTCCAGCGATATTTGGCACAAACCCCGTGGTGGCAGCCAAATGTCGACGGTGCACGCCTCTCCTTTAACACCCTCGTCGAGCGCGCGCGCAAATGCGAGAAACTCTCGGGTGAGCGCGTGCAGCCTCGAGGGAGGGGAAGAGAGTGCGCCGTGGCGAGCCTACTCTCCGACGAGGAGGAAGAGATCGCCATCGCAGTAAGGGGACGGGCAAGGGAGCCCCAGAGACCCAGCGAGACCACCCCAGGGTGGGTAGCCGGGTTACAGGCTGGCATAGGAGATATACGCGAGGAAGCGAATAAAAATATGACCAAGCTGCAGTCCTCCGTTGAGGCCATCCAGTCCGAGATGGGGGAGCTGCGCGCCACGGTGGGAGGGCTAACGGGAAGGGTAACCCAACTAGAGGTGGAGTCCAGGCAGCGACAAACTGGGAGAGGGAGCGGGCAGGGGGCCCACTACGGAGCCGCCACCCCTCCCCGGACGTGTTATGTTTGCGATCGGCGAGGGCATCTCAGGAGGGACTGTCCTCAGGTCGCCCGAGCTAGACAAGAGCTAAGGTCAAACACTAAGGCCCCCCTAGAGAGGGGACCACCGGGGGGTGAAATCGACGTAGCCCCGACACGAACAAGCTGTAGTGATAATGGCGAGCGAGTGATCTCCACACAGGTTCCAGCAACAACGCCCCCGGAAACGGTGACTCCTGGCGACTGGCTACGGGAGCTGATGGCGGGGATCACGGGGGCCACGTCGCTGGTGGAAGGGGAGGTAAACGGAGTGCGTACCCGAATCCTGCTGGACACGGGGGCGGTGGCCTCGCTCGTGAGTGCAGCGCACTGCAGCGCGATCGGGGTCGACGTGCATCACCTGCAGGCCCCGGACCGCGCGCTGCACACGGCGAGCGGAGCCGGAATGGGGTTGCTGGGGAGAGCAACCCTAGAGGTCCGCATAGGCAGTCAGGTGTGCACCCAGGAGTTCTACGTGTCGAGTGCGTTGTGTCACGAGTGTATCGCAGGTACCGACCTCTTAGAACGGCTAGGACTCAACGTGCAACACCGCCAGCGATGCGCCACCATGGAGAGCAACGGCGAGCGGATACCGTTCTTGGGACGAGAACCGACGCGCCCCCGCTTCGCACCTGTGGCCGCTATCCTGGCGACGGCAGTCACCATCGGCCCGCACACCGAGATGCTGGTGCCGGTGGCAACATCCCCCACAGACCCCACGCTCCGACCATCAGGAGAGGTAATGCTAACTTCTCACCCGGAGTTGGCAAAACGGTATGGGGTGGTGGGATCCGCCACGTTGGTAAACGCAGATGGGGACCGATTGTTTATGCGGATGTTTAACCCCCACAGTACCCCAGCGATACTGCGGCGGCGCACCCCGATAGCCACCGTACACCCCCTGCACGCACGCCACTCTAACGACTCGGTGTTCGCACTCTGGGCTGAGGACCCCGGTCGTTCTGAGGGTGACCAGGACCTGGCCTGGCGAGTCGGCCCGACTCCCCGAGCCGAGGTCATTCCCCTGCTCGACGCGTTACATCTACCATGGGCGGATTTACCTAAGGGAAAGGCCGATCGGCTGCGCGAGTTACTGCGGGAGTACGCGGCGTATTCAGTGAACACGACTCGGACGTGGGTCGGACCGATCTTGTTAAGCACCAAATTGACACCGGTGCAGCCCGACCCATCAAACTCCCTGCGTACCGAGTGGGCGCACCCGAACGCGCCCAAATCAAAGAGGCAGTTGGGGACATGCTTCGCGATAACATAATTCAGCCCTCGGCGAGCCCCTGGTCAGCCCCAGTGGTACTAGTGACAAAAAAGGATGGGTCAACCCAGTTCTGCGTCGATTACCGTAAACTAAATGCAGTCACGCTCGGCGATGCCTTCCCCATACCCCGCATCGACGACACCTTCGACAGCCTCGCTGGAGCACGATATTTTCCACCCTCGATCTCGCGTCCGGGTACTGGCAGGTGGAGATGGCGGAGGAGGATCGGCCGAAAACCGCATTCACCACCCCGATGGGGCTATTCGAGTTTCGAGTACTCCCGTTCGGACTCACCAATGCGCCCGCGACGTTCCAGCGGCTGATGGAGTTGGTGATGCGGGGCTTGCAATGGGAACAGTGCCTGATTTACTTGGACGATGTGATAGTGTTCAGTAGATCTTTGTCTGAGCATTGGTCCAGGCTTCGAGAGGTGTTCCAGCGACTGCGAGCGGCTCATCTCAAGCTCAAGCCACGTAAGTGTTACATCGCACAACGCGAGGTGGGGTACCTCGGGCATCGCGTCAGCGAGGCAGGTGTGCACACCGATCCGGAGAAGGTACGCGCCGTAGTGGAGTGGCCACGGCCAAGGAATCTGACGGAGATCAGATCATTTTTGGGGCTCGCCACCTATTATCGTCGATTTGTAAAGGGATTCAGCGAGATTGCACGCCCCCTCACCCAACTCACCTCCCCTAAGCACCCCTACCAGTGGACGGGGGCCTGCCAGACGGCCTTCACCACTCTCAAAGACCACCTCACCCACGCCCCCACCCTCGCTTTCCCCGATTTTACCACCGATTTTATTTTGGACACCGACGCCTGCAGCAGCGGGCTGGGCGCGGTGTTGTCACAGGTACAGGATGGGACGGAACGAGTCATCGCGTACGCCAGCCGGACCTTGAGTGGGGCCGAGCTTAACTATTGCGTGACCCGCCAAGAGTTGTACGCCGTGATTTTCGCATGTAAGCAGTTCCGGCCGTATTTGTACGGCAGGAAATGTCGCGTATGCACTGACCATTATGCTCTGCAGTTCCTTCTTACATTCAAGGAGCCGCGGGGGCAGATGGCCCGGTGGTTGGCGCAGTTGCAGGAGTACAACCTGCAAATCGAGTATCGGGCTGGCCGGACGCATGCAAACGCGGACGCCTTGTCGAGGCGACCCACGGTGGACGCCGAGACAAGGGCGGAGGAGGCCTGCCCGTGCTTCATGGGGGGACGCTGCCGGCAGGAAACGGACCCCCGAGCGGCCGCGACCACTGACCCCCCCCCAGCGAGAGAGAGTGCAGTGTGCGCCACAGAAGCCCTCACAGGTGGCACCGAGGATCCCGTCGACCGCACGGCAAGCGCGGGACCCGCGGCTCGGGACCCGATCGGACGGATCCAGGAGGACGTCGGCTGCGCCTTCCCGGGCCTGAACGACGAGCAGCTGAGACAGACCCAGCAGTGAGATCCCGATCTGGCGGCAGTGGAGGCGGCACTGCGGGAGGAAAAGAGCGCCCTACCAGGACCCTGGAGCGATTTGTATGCCCGGTTGTGTGTGCAGAACGGAGTGGTACGGGAGTTAACCGAGGCCGGCCAGCCGGGGTGCATCTGTGTTCCTGCCCAGGTGCGACCCCAGCTGCTTCGGCTGGTGCATGACCACCCACTCGGGGGCCACGATGGGGAACGACGCACTCGAGAGACCCTGCGTCGCCAGTATCTCTGGCCCAAATTGGCACAAGACGTGGCGGCCTGGGTACAGGGCTGCCGCGCCTGTCAGCAGTGTGGGCCGAAACCGGCACGATACCAGGTATCAGCTGGTCGGGATTGACCTACAGGGGCCATTCCCGCGATCCCATCGAGGCAACCGATATATCCTAGTCGCAGTAGAGTATTTCACCCGCTACCCCGTGGCAGTGGCCATCCCTGATAAAACGGCCTTGGTGGTGGCCCGGGCATTCGTGGAACACTACGTACTTAAGCACGGGATCCCAGAACGAGTCCTCACCGACCAGGGTAGCGAGTTCGAGGCCGAGTTGTTCCAGGCACTGTGCCGAGAGTTCGGAATCCAGAAGGACCGAACCACAGCTTACCACCCCCAAGCGAACGGTATGGTGGAGCGCATGAATCAGACCCTAGCGGGGAAACTCAAACGTATGGCGGCCGCAAATCAACGGGATTGGGACGAACACGTCCCCTACGCCCTTTTCGCCTACGCCACCACCGTACACACATCGACGGGACAAACCCCGTTTTTAATGATGTTCGGCCGTGAGTCTCGTTTACCCGCAGATCTGCTATTCGGCATCCCTTCCCCCCAGCCGGAGGAGGGAAGCCGCCCCGTGGAACACCTGTTGGAGACCCTGCGAGAAGCCCGAGGCCGAGCATACCCGCAAGGGGAAGCCGCGCATCGGCGGCAGGAACAGGGCACCCGACCCCGCATGGAACCCCCCTTATTCCTGACAGGCGCTAAGGTGTGGCTACACACCCCTCGCGTCGGGGCCGGGCAGGTGGGGAAACTGACGACCTACTGGCGGGGACCCTGGAATGTGGTGCGACAGATCTCCCCCTGGACGGTACTAATTTATGGCGGGGAGAGGGATCGAGAGACGGTGGTCAACGTCCGCCGCTTAAAACCGTGGAAAGCGGCCGCGGCGAGAGAGAACCCCGTCACTCGAAGGCCCCGAAATCCCGGAGTACCCGCACCCCTCGTGTTGGGGGGCCTCGCACCCTACATGGGCCCCGCCGGGCCCCCGAGACGCCCCGACCCCGCCAGGGGACGGCGCGGACGACGGCCCCTAAACCCCTCCGCTTCTGAGTTTGTACCCCAGCCCGCAGGTACCGAGGTACAGGGAGAGCCGCTGGAGTGGAGGAGGAGGCCGCCGCAGGAGCTGCAGAGGACGGAGCCACCCACCCCGAGACCAGCCACGAGGGCCGGACGGACCCCCCGGACCCCGCAGCGTTTCCTCGTGGGCGCGGCTCAAGCAAGGTGCTCCAGTCAACCCGGGACGGGGACCAGCACCTCGGGGGGCTATGTCATGCCGCCGCCACGAAGCCGTTCAGCAGGCGCCCCATCTAAGACCTCGCCACCACCAAGCGACGGAGCCGACCCCGCGTCCCCCTCACCTCACCTCACACGAACACACCCGCACGCATTCCCCCCCCCCCCCCCCCCATAGAGCTCCGTGGGGAGGTCACCTGGCCGACCGGTTTTTATCCGAGAAGCCCTTATCGGGATTAAACTTTCACGGTTTCCGGCGACCAGGGAATTGGACGACCTCCCCCGACGCTACTTTGCACCGCGGCGCTGCGACCGGCCTTAAGGTTGCAAGGTCACAGCGAGGGGCCACTCGGCCACCGCGGGTGAAACGCATCTCACACACCCCACACACGCAAGTATCGACGGGGCAGGCAGAGGGAATAAGCATTGTGATGGAGGAGCATCATTAGAAAACACGCAGCGCATCTGAATTGCATAATCAGGCACCCCCGCACAGGGAGCGGAGGGACGGCATAATTACGCGCGGGCACGCAGGCACCATTGTTAGGGGAGTTAAAGGATAAGGCTGTTAGTATGAGTAATCGGGAGAGCGGGGTCACGCGGGGAGCCGTGCACAAATTCCCACGGCGCACCTTTGTGACGGACGCCGCCGCATAAACTGCGATAATGGGGGGAGGCCTGCGTGAGAAAGGGATTGATTGGAATTTGCGCCGCGCAGGTTGAGAATTAATTAGAATATCAAAAGCGGATTGATTGGAATTTGCGCCGCGCAGGTTGAGCATTAAGTCGCATATCAAAAGCGCCCGGAACGGCGGTGCGCATGCGAGAGGGTCGCGAGCCTATTGTCCAGAGCCGCATTCCCTTTGAGGTAGGGAGGATAAATGGGGAGCGCAAAGGGGAAATCGGACTCATGCTCCGAGAAGCCAACGTCCAGGACTGCCCCAGCTCTGCCCTCCGGACGTCCGTGCGACGTGTCGAGGCAAGCAGCGAGGAAAACCCACGGAACGTCGAGTGCCTCAAACCGTGAGTAAGGAGGTAAAAGTGTTTCGTGAACGATAAATAGGGAATAGGTTCCGGGTTAGTAGAGTAGGCAGCCTCGTCGATTCATACTGACTCAACAACCAGTCCCACGTAGCAGACAATAAATCATTAATAGCTGATCGTGGCCTCGTGTGATCTCGTGTTATAAGTGTGAACGCGTGTGGTACTGTGTATGCGTAAGCTCGCGGCGTGCGTAATCGGCGTACCCCAGGTGCGCGATCATAACGTGAGCGGCGAGCGCGGCGCAGAGCGGCGCAAGAGTGGGTATCGCGTGTGGAGCTGTATGTGTGTGTGCGCGCACGTTCATGACGTGTATAATACAGGTGCGCGATCCTAGCGTGAGTGGTCAGGGTTGAGTGAGTGCCGCGCAGAGCTGTGTGTGGGTGTGCGCATACGTAATTAACCATGCCTACTACGCGGATCCGCGGGGGAGGGGAATCCTGGAGCGACGGCTCTCACCCCATGGGTGAAGAACCCAGCAGCGGTTCGCCTAGCAGCGAGGGGGCGAGTAATGAGGTTAACCCGGCCGTTAGGGGTACCGAGGGAGGGATCTCGGGGGCTAGCGACCCTCACACGTGGTAGTACAGTACGCAAGCTGAACATGAGAGGGAGAAAGAACACACGAAATTAAATAACCTAGCAAATTATCTAATTGTCATGGAATACAACACAGAGTGTCGGTCAACATACAATTAACGCATAGCCTGGTCGATTACGTATTTCAAAGATTGCTAAGTTAGAATTTAAGTGTGAAAATTCCAAAGAAAGACAAAACATGAAAACAAGAGGAACGGAGACACACAGACAGAGCAGAACATAAGAACGACAAAAAAAAACGAGTGGAGACAGAAAAAGTACACTAAATACACAGGCAGAGAGAGAAAACAAAAAACCCAGAGAGAAAGAAAAAGAAGTGGTTCAATCTTAATTTTGGAGCTTTCGTGACTGCAGGAATTACTCTTTCTCTCTCATCAATATACTAAATGTACTCTCCAATAAGCTGAACTACTAACAGTAAGTCATACATTACAATTCTATGTCGCAAAATATATAATATGCCTCCAGCTAAACTTTTTTCTTACATCACACGGATCTACCCCGTACTATATACTGCCACTAGCGGTGAGTACCCGGCGTTGCCCGGGCGAAAAAGGCAGACATGTAGTTACACACGCAAATCCATTGATACACACACATAGAGTTACACGCACAAATGGACTCGCCCATTCATACATAGACTGAACAACAACAACCGCCATTCGCCAGTAAGTGGCGGTGACGTCACCACAACGCTTGTGCCAGGCTATGTGCACCTTGAGGCCACGTAAAGTGTCGAACGCCCGCTGGGAGGAGGTCACGGGGCAGACCCAGATGGCACAGGTCAACTGACTGAGACGACTGGCTGATGCACCACCTGTGCCCCCTACTGCGGCAACTTGCTGTGCATTAGCCACCCGGCACTCCGCTCATTGTTGTGAGCGTCGCTCCTCCGCCCTCCGTTGTTGTTGGAGGGCGACTGCCTCCAACTGCCCAGTAGCGTCCTTCAGGAGGCTCCTCCACAGAGGCCGATCTTGACACGGCTGGTACCAGTCATCGACAAGTTGACTCAGCTCCACGTCCTCCTGTACCACATCACTCCATGTCTTCTCTAGCCCGTGCCGGGCAGTTTAGCCCCCTCGATCTGGCCGAACAAAAGATGTTTAGGCATGCGGTGTCTGGCCATGCGGGCTACATGACTCAGGCAACGCAGCCTTACCTGGCGGAGGAGCTCACCGATGGGACTTAGTCCACATTTTTAAAGGATTTGTGAGCTCCTCACACAATGCAGCCTGGTTAAATCCAGGATGGATCGTAGGCAGGCCATTCTAAATGTTTCTAACTGGCGAGGATGTTCCATTAGGGGGGTCCAAGTTTCGCAAGCGTAGAGAAGGGAGGGAATGACCGTGGCCGAGAAGACCTGAAGCTTCGTATGGAGTGATAGACCAGGTAGCTTCCACACAGCGTTACGCAGCCAATGAAAAGATAATGCAGCTCGTCTGATTCGGAGTGAGACCTTTGCTGTTAAACCGGAGCCGGTCATTAGCACACTGGCAAGGTATGGGAAACTCTCCACTGTCTCCACAACTGCCCCATCACCAATTGGGAGTTGTGGGGGTGGAGTGTCCGATGGTACAAAATAGCCAGGCAGGTGCTTAGTTTTGGTGGGGCTGATGGTAAGGCCCCCACCTCTTGGTGGCAAGCTCCATGTTCAGCAGCAGCACCTCGAACTCTTCCTCAGAGTGAGTAGCAATTAGCAGATCATCGGCATACATAACGTGGTTGAGCAATAGGGTGCCATCCCCTTGACCGCACCCGGGCATCGATCAGCCTCCCATTGTATCTGTAGCAGATGGGAATTCTTCCGGTACAGGCATTGAAGGCTTGACGAACTACGTGGTCCAAATATATGTAAAATAATTTGGGAGCCAGAGGACATCCCTGTTGCACCCCAAGGTGTAAAGGAAATGGCTCTGACTCACGGCCACGTAGTTAGACGCGGGGCCGCTCACCATCATGAAGGTCCTTAAGGATGGTAATCAGTGGGTCAGGGACTCGGAAAGCACGAAGAGCAACCCAGAGGCCAGGCCTACCGATGGTATCATAGGCCTTGAGCAGGTCAATAAAGCACACGCATGGACTAAGATGCACACATGGACCTACAGACACGCAAAGAAATGGAGTTACACTGACTAACATGGAGGCATGCACACACAGCGACTAACACACACGCACATGGACTGAGACACACACACACATATCGACTCACACACACAAACACATCGACTTACAGACACACACACACATATGGACTCACACACACATAGATATGCACTTGAGATACACACACATGGAGTTACACACACATATATGGATGTACACACATACAGCGACTCACACACACACACACCGACTCACACACAGCAATACGTGGACTCACACACATTGACGTAAACACACATATGTACTTACACACACACATGGACTTACACACACACAAATGGACTGACACGCACACTTGGACTGACACACACACATAAACACTGACATACACACACACATGGGGCGTTGTCCGTTAGAAAAAGACAGACACACACATGCAGTTAAAGACACGCATGGCTCTACACGCACACACATATGGACTCAAAGACACACACATTGACGGGCACAGCAATCCCAGATGATGGCACAGCTATCAGTATGGCAGTACTACGTATGAGGAAATAGCGTGACGTGAGCGATGGAAACAATAGAAATTTATTGAAGAAATAATCAGAAATCACAGACTGGCAGTAGACCGTGGCAGCGTCATAAAAGACAGCAAAAAAAAGGTAAAAATTAGCAACCTAAAAATCCAAAAGGAGTTTTGTGCACTCCAACATAATTATTGTAACATGTCAACTTGTTTCATAATGGTAAACAATGAAACCTGAGTTGTTATCTGCACACAATATCTGGCAAGGGATTTGTTTAATAATAATAAGCAATGAACGTGATTAATGATCTGCACACAAACATTATTATTGTAATGTTTGTGAACTAATGTGTTTAACAATAGTAAATAATGGACTTGAGTTAGCGTAAGAAGCAAGGAACTTTGTACTTACCATAGCCATGTTGAGGCCTTGTGTCATGCGTAGCCCCCGTCCTGGCCTACATTGGCGAGGCGGCGGAGTTGGCACATTGCCAGGCTAGGGGCATCCCCCGCGCGTGCAAGAATAATGGTATGTAAGCACTAAAATATTATTATCTACGGAGTCTGTACTATTAATTGGATGCATCGTGTTAGGGGGGGCGAAGAGGACATGACACTGTGAAGGAATATCCGCAGCGTTATGTGTGTATGTGTTGGCTGTAAAACGCATAAAAGGAAATGTCCCCGTGAGCTCGAGCTAACGCGCATCACTTGGCAGGGTCTGCCCCCCCCCCCCACGCAATTGGCGTCACTTGGTAGGGTCGATGGCGTGCAATAAGTAAATAATTAATAATATAAACGGCACAAATGTGTTAATTAAACTACTTTAAAGTTTACGGATGGGAAAACGGAATAGCCTATTCCCACGGCGGGGCTTGGGGCGTGCCGCCTGTAATTTTTTTTTCTACGTTAAGCCCACCGTCCGAGAGCCAAATCTCCCGCAAGCGCGAGCGCGTGGAGACTTTTATATATAAGACTAGCGGAAGTACCCGGATTTGCCCGGGTGAAAAAGTATATTTCTTAAAAACCTTACATATATATATACACAGACACTAAGGTATTGTCAAAGCCCGGTGGGCTGTTTGTACATTTCTCCACCAACAAATATATAAGAGGCTTTCACAAGTCCAAAAAGTTGTAGAAAGTGTGGGGTAAATAGTTGATGTCAAAAGGTTTCTGAAAAATGTGGTCTCCCCCCCCCCCCCCTCAAAAAATATCTTTACCCCTCATAGGTATATATACTAACAACACCTTACATACAACAGAGGAAGTGGTATCTATTGACTCTGTAGTAGTATCTACTGACTGTACGTAGTATCTACTGAGCCAGTAGTAGCTACTGACTGTGTAGTAGCATTTAGTGACTGTAATAACTACTGACCATAGTAGTATTTACTGGGCCTACAGTAGTATCTACCGACTATATACACGTAACGACTAACTGTATAGTATCTGCTGACTCTATAGTTGTATCCACTGACTATAGTAGTAACTACAAAATCTATAGCAGTATCTACTCACTCTATAATAGTATCTACTGACTCTAGTAGCTACTCACCGTGGTAGTATGTCCTGACTGTATAGCAGTATATACTGACTGTAGCAGTATTGACTGACTGTAGTGGTATATACTGACTGATTTAGTATTTACTATAGCGGTATCTACCAACTCGATAGCAGTATCTACTATCACTACAGCAGTGTATACCGACTGAGGTGGTACCTGCTATCACTACAGCAGTGCATACTGACTGGTGGTACCTGCTATGATTACAACAGTGCATACTGCTGTGTTGGTACCTGCTATGATTACAGCAGTGCATACTGCTCTGGTGGTATCTGGTATGATGAGAGGAGTACATATTGTGGTGGTATGATAACAGCAGTGCATATTGACTGTACTCATCATTCACCCTCACCATTCACCACTCACAACTCACCCTTACCACTCATCCTCACCACTCACCACTCACTATTCACCATTCACCCTCACAACTCACCAATCTCCCTCACCAATCTCCCTCACCACTCACCCCTCACCCTCACCACTCACCAATCACCACTCACCCTCACCACTCACTCTCACCACTAACCCTCACCACTAACCCTCACCACTCTCCCTCACCACTCTCCCTCACCACTCACAACCACCACTCACCCTCACCACTCAAGCTCACCCTCACTACTCACCATTCATCCTCACCAAACACCACTGACCAATCACCGCTCACCACTCTCCACTAACCCTCACCACTCAACCTCACCACTCACCCTCAAAACTAACCATTCTCTCACCACTCACCCTCACCACTCACCCTCACCACTCACCCTCATCACTCACCCTCACCACTCACGCTCACCACTCACCCTCACCGCTCACCCTCACCACTCACACTGACCACTCACTACTCATCCTCACCAATCACACCCTCACCAATCACCAATCACCACTCACCCGCACTGCTCACCCTCACCACTCACCACTCACGCTCACCCTCACCACTCACCCCTCACTAATCACCACTCATAACCGCAACTCACCCTCACCACTCACCCTCAACACTCACCCTTACCACGCACCCTCACCACTCACCCTCACTACTCACTACTCACCACTCATCCTCACCAATCACACCCTAAACAATCACCACTCACCCTCACCACTCACCACTTGCCACTCACCCTCACCACTCACCACTCACCCTCACCATTCACCCTCACCACTCTCCCTCACCACTCTCCCTCACCACTCACCAGTCATACTCACCACTCACCCTCACTACTTACCACTCACCCTCAACACTCACCCTCACCGCTCACCACTCACCCTCACCACTCACCCTCACCACTCACCCTGACCACTCACCACTCATCCTCACCAATCACCACTCACCCTCACTGCTCACCCTCAATGCTCACCCTCACCACTTACCACTCACGCTCACCCTCACTACTCACCCCTCACTAATCACTACTCACAACCGCCACTCACCCTCACCACTCACCCTCACCACTCACCCTCACTGCTCACCACTCATCCTCACCAATCACACCCTCAACAATCACCACTCACCCTCACCACTCACGCTCAACACTCACCCTCACCACTCATCCTCACCAATCACACCCTCACCAATCACCACTCCCCCTCACTGCTCACCCTCACCGCTCACCACTCAACCTCACCCTCACCACTCACGCTCACCCTCACCACTCACCCCTCACTAATCACCACTCACAACTGCCACTCACCCTCCCCACTCACCCTCACCACTCGCTACTCACCCTCACCACTCACCCTCACCATTCACCCTCACCACTCACCCTCACCATTCACCCTCACCACTCTCCCTCACCACTCTCCCTCACCATTCACCACTCACCCTCACTACTCACCACTCATCCTCACCAATCACACCCTCACCAATCACCACTCACCCTCACTGCTCACCACTCACGCTCACCCTCACCACTCACCCCTCACTAATCACCACTCACAACCGCCACTCAGCCTCACCACTCACCCTCACCACTCACCCTCACCACTCACCACTCATCCTCACCAATCACACCCTCAACAATCACCACTCACCCTCACCACTCACGCTCAACACTCACCCTCGCCACTCATGCTCACCACTAACCCTCACCACTCACCCTCACCACTCACTAACCACCTCTCACAACCGTCACTCACCCTCACCACTCATCCTCACCAATCACACCCTCACCAAACACCACTCACCCTCACTGCTCACCCTCACCGCTCACCACTCAACCTCACCACTCACGCTCACCCTCACCACTCACCCCTCACTAATCACCACTAACAACCGCCACTCACCTTCCCCACTCACCCTCACCAGTCACGCTCACCACTCACCACTCACGCTCACCACTCACCCTCACTACTCACCCTAACCACTCACCACTCACCCTCAACACTCACCCTCACCACCACCACTCACCCTATTCGCGGTTTAAAAACTTACTTACGTGTCGCCAAGTATGCTTGAGGGTAATTGGTGATTGGTGAGGGAGAGTGGTGAGGGTAAGTAGTGAGGAATAGTGCTGAGGGTGAGTTGTGAGGGTAAGTGGTGAGGGTGAGTGTGAGTGGTGAGTGGTCAGTGATAGTGAGTGGTGAGTGATAGTGAGTGGTGAGGGAGAGTGGTGATGATGAGTGAGGGAGAGTGGCGAGGGAGAGTGTTGAGGGTGTATACATGTTTTGCCTATGATGACAGCAGTACATGCTGACGTTTTGTAAGTTAAATGTAACAACTAAATGTGTGAATGTGTGTGTCGGAAATGTTAATCAAACGTGGCGACACGTTTGATATATTAAACGTGAATAGGGTGATTCTCAAGGAATCTAAAACCTTCGATGATTCCTTTGCTCGATTAAAAAAATCGATTCCTGGCGCGTAGGAACGTTTCCATTTTTAATTACAGAGTTTTATTTTCATTGGTATGTTATGTTTTAAAGTTTTCAGGCGTTTTTAATTATATTTTTGCCCGGGTCAACGTCGGATATTTCCCATTCATAGCAGTTTATATCAACTCTATAACCAACTTATATTTAACGGGAACAGGGCGATTCTAAATGAATCTACAACCTTCGATTCCTTTGCGCGAGTCAGAGAATCGATTCTTGGCGCGATCGGTTTTACATTTTAAATTACACAGTTGTATTTTCATTGGTATGTTATGTTTTAAAGTTTTCAGAAGATTTTAAATGTATTTGTCCCCCGGGCAACGCTGGTTATATCGAGTTTATACCACAAAGTCGTCGCCTGAGACGTGTGGGGTGTCGAGGCCTAGTACCGTGCAGAGCCTCCGGCCTCGGCTAGATTGCCCACCCGGCCGAGGCTGGGTGCTGTGGCCGTCACCTCCCCCCCCACCCCCCGCGCTACAATAATACTGTCTAATCGCTATAATTTTATTATCTACCGACCCTATGATAGTAATTGCACACATTGGGGTGGGGGGGGAGTGAAGAGGACGTGAAACTTTGATGAATTTACCTCAGCGTCGCGTGTTAATGCGTGTGCATATTTTTAACGGGAATTAAAAATGGCGTCCACCCCGTTGCTGCCCGTTGCCAGGGGCCAGCCGCCCGTTGCCAGGGGCCAACCGCCCGTTGCCAGGGGCAACCGCCTTCCCGCATGCCAGTCGGCAATTGTAAATAAATAAATAAAGAGAAATCGCACTAAATCGATAATCGGTCCGATTTAAAGTTTAGAGACTCACAACAAAATCGTAAATGCGTAAATTTACCGCGGGGCGGGGCGTGCCCACCTGCAAAATTTAATCTCGCCGAACCCCACAGTCCGAGAGCTAAATCCCCCGGAAGGGAGCGTACGCAGACGGACAGACGGACGGACAGACAGACAGACAGACAAAAAATGAATTATATAGGTTAGATAGACAAATCCAACATTAAATTATATACTGCATTACTATACACCACCCTTAGACTATACATTGTAATATTACACTATGTATTATTCTACCCACCCTACTGTATACCACACTGCTGTATATTCACTATACAATTACGATACTATATTACCTTATACATTATATTAAACATTACACTTTTATACTATTTCTTATTATACAATCTACTATACACTATACCATTGACCGTCGCGTGAAAGGTACTAAGAGGAAGCAACGAAATATGTCAATGGGAGAGTGGCGAAAGGAGACTTGCAGCGGAGCAAAGACTCCATTCCCTGCCAGTGAGTGGACTGTGGTCTGAAAGTCACTGTAAACGTGAACACAATCAGTTAAGATCCGAAATGGTTGATTAGGTCCTTCCAATGATTGCTGAGCCAGAATCTATCTTCTCGGTTGAAATTGTCTCTGTGTTTGTATATGTGTATCGCCTCATGAACGAATCTCTCATGGTAGCCAGGTGGCTTGCAGAGAACCTCTGTCTTGGCGAAGTCAATGAGCCAACTGAATTGTAGCAGTGATCTGCCACGGCTGGGTGTTTGTCCTACCGTGTTTCAGGTCTGATTTATGTTTACGCATGCAGTCCGAGACATGTCGTTTGGTTTCTCCAATGTAAGTTCTACCACAGAGGAAAATTAGTTTGTAGACGTCAGGGTATTGAATGTCTGGAACCACATCTTTTACAGACGGGACAAGATCACGGATTTTATGTACTGTGTTGAATCGGACCTGGATCTTGTGTTTTATCAGGATTTTGGAGATCTTTTTTGTGACCCCCGCAGTGTAGCGTAAGGTGATGGTTTTGTATGGCTCCTCAACCGGATCCTTCTTGATGGTTGGAGTGATGGCTTTGCGAATTGTGTAGTCGGAGTAACCATTAGCCTTAAGAGCTTGGCGTACGTGCTTGAGTTCACTGGCAATGTGTTCCTGGTCGGAGATGCATTGGCCTCTATGGTGTAGAATCTTGATGAGGGAATTCTTCTGGGATGGATGGTGGTGGGAATCCGGTTTTAGGTAACCATCCATATGGGTAGCTTTCCTGTAGACAGAATGGCTCATTGAACCATCAGGTCTCCTTATAATTAGGACATCCAAAAAGGATAACTTGCCATCTTTTTCGACTTCCATGGTGAATCTGATGGCTGAGTGTATGGAATTGATGTGGTCGAGGAATTGGTCTAGAGCAGGCTGGCCATGTGGCCAGATGACAAAAGTGTCATCTCTTCCATAAGGTCCGGCGTAGAGCGGCAGTCTGGATGGCGTCAATCTCACATTTCTCCATGAAAACGTTGGCTACAACTGGAGATAGGGGGGAGCCCATTGGGGTGCCCTCAGTTTGTATTTTACTATTAAAATTCCTTCCCTTTATTACTGCTAACTGTACCGCCTCCCTTTGTTGCTGCTAATCCTACAAAATGCACGGGAATAATATGACTTTGAGACCCCCCCCCCCTCCTACGCATTCCACAAGTAGTGACTAATCCCATATCTGCATTTTCCATAAATATGCTAAATTCCTCTGTTGATATGCAAATTCCTTTGTCAAGGCGCTCTTCCCCCCCTAACCCAGCTTAAATATACGCTGCCAAGCTTGGTGGTGTTCATTCAGACGCTGTCTTTCCGACAGACCTGTTCTTCACCTGAGGACGGCTGCTTGCGTTGTGGCCGAAACGTTGTGAGAATTGTATTATTTTATATTTTTATTATTGTATTATCTCCCTTCTACGTGACTTTACCGAAAGAACCAAGAAGATTAATCCCTGCAGTCACGAAAGCTTTAAATCGAAATTTACTGCTCTTCACTGGCACTTCTTCACTTTCACCTTCGTCTCTTCACATTTCACCTTGATACTTTTAAAGTGTACATGCTGGGATTTTCTTCTGGTTCTTGTTTCATGAGGGATGATTGTCCTCCAGGGCGTCCGCCCTGGAGGACAAGCGAGCTGCCACCAACTCCCTACCACCCCCAGCAGCATCACACCCCTTACGGACGACCTTTGTCCGCGAAGGGGCTAAACCACCGAAGAGCGGCTCTACACCAATAGAGCGAGACCAGCTGCGCTTGGCCCGCGACTGGAAAATGCTAGCTGACATTGGCCGGCAACTTGTGTTTCCTCCGGAGATCGCAACCACCACCCTAAGACCTGACATGGTGCTCTGGTCCCATTCGCTCAAGAAGGTCTTCATCATTGAGCTCACAGTACGCTGGGAGGACTCAGTAGATGAGGCTTATGAGCGAAAACATCTGCGCTATTCCGATCTAGCTGCCGAAGCACGGCATCATGGCTGGAACACAGAAGTCCGACCAGTGGAGGTGGGCTGCAGAGGTTTTGTGGCAACATCTACAACCAGACTGCTTAGAGACCTGGGAATTAAGGGCCAGAGCCAGCGTTCGGCAATCAGAGCTGTATCGGAGGCGGCAGAAGGCAGCAGTCAGTGGCTCTGGATGAAGAGGAAAGACCCCAGCTGGGCCCCAAAGTGAGAGGGCCAGGAGGTATGCTGTCAACAATGCTTGACTCAGGGAGGAGGACACCCCTGCCATGCATAGTCCCATGGGATGTTGGCTATCAACAACAAGGCAACTCCTATGACTAATTGGGAATGGGACGCAAGCATAGGATTGATCACCCTGTCGCTGGCCGCCTTTGGGGAGGGTGTATAGTATGAAAGGCCGAAACACCCTAGGATCCAAAGGTTCACTACTGACGATGCGCTCCCCAAATTTCACCAGGCTCACTGTTCATGAACTTTTGGAAGTGCTTGCACAAAGGATAGTAACATCTCATCCTGTGTTCTTTGGAATCTGACAAGTCGATTTCAGAATCCACTCCTTGGGGATCTTCTGATGCCTGTGTGTTATCTGGTGTCTTCGAAGATGTGATCTTGAATGTGCAAACGCTTTCCTGTGTAGTGACATAGAACGGTCATTACTGTGTCGGCCCGTACGAAGGCTGGGGGCCCCAAGGGGGTGCCTGGGGGGTCACGTGGTGGAGGGATCCGACCCTTCCCAGAGGTGGGGGAAGTGAGGCGTGTCCTGGGAAGGGAGGCGTGGCCTGAAGAGAGCCAGCCACGCCGGGGCGGAGCCAGCCACGCCAAAGCAGATATAAGCGTGGTGTGAACGCAGAGCGAGGCTGTTGTACTGTACTCCAAAGAGAAGACATCATCGGTCGTCAAGTCCCGAGTCGTCGTCCTGGGCCAGGCAGGTCGTTGCCTGCCTGGTCCAGTCTGTGTCGCGTTCCAGAGTGTTAGTGAGTTGAGGAAGGTGGTCACGACCTCATGTACAGTGTTATATTACTTACCGTTAACAAATAGTGTTGCCTCCAAGCTGCGTGTGTGCATCTAATTCGAACCCACTACATTTGGCGTCAGAAGGTGGAAAAATAAATATTGCTAGGTGTTATCCTAGGGAAGTAAAATGGGCACACGAAAAACAAATATAAAACTCACCTGGACGCCTTCGTACAACGGGGACGGTGTGACAACCATCCTTCGGACAGCCCCGGGGATGGCAGCCCCGGTGACAGAGAGAGAGAGATGGCGCTGCACGCGGAGCGGCGGGACTGGCATCGCACTGCTGCTTCGCCGCCATCGGGAACGGAGCGACGGAGCCGCGGGGAGAGGACACCATCGTCGCTGCGGGGCTGGCGGGGGAGGCCCGGGCATGCGGGCCACGCGGTGGGCCCGCCATTTCGGCGGCTGGTCGGGGCGCGGTTCCCGCCAAAACGCCGCTCCCGCCAACTCGAGGGCTGGTTGGGTCGCGGTTCCCGCCAAAACGCCGCTCCCGTCAACTCGGCGGCTGGTCGGGTCGCGGTTCCCGCCAAAACGCAGCTCCCGCCAACTCGTCGGCTGCTCGGGTCACGGTTCCCGCCAAAACGCCGCTCCTGCTGCCGAAATGCCGCTCCCGCCGACATCAACGCCTGCAGAGGGGGAGTTCCAGTCTTCTGCTCGAGCGCGAGAGGTGGATGGGTTCGCAAGAGCAGGCCGTGTTCACCATGAAAGATTCTTCGGGCCGTCCTAGTGCTCCACCTTGCCGCCTCCACTATTCACAGTCGCCAGGCGAGTCGTGACATTACAAGCACCCGTCCCCAAGAAAAATAATAATAACTTCACCCATCTTGCGTGTGCCGGGTTGCGATCGCGGGTGTTTTTTTTACTCGCTGGTTTGCGGAGCGTGTTCGTCCGGTTGTGTGCATGATAAATTGACGCGGCTTCCATGCGGGTGTCTGCTTGTAACAAGTGTTGTTGTTAATTACGGCGTCGAGATCGGTATCTTCTGGGTGTAGTTAATGATTAATTCGTTGTTGGGTGTCCCGAGCTCTGTTGATATCCTGTAGGTTGCCGTGTTAATGACTCGTGTTGTTACATCGTTTGGTTGCGAAATCGCCATTGTTATTGTGTATACTGTATGGAGTTTCGCTCGTGATTGTCACGTGTAACTGTAAGAAACTTTGATCGTCATTGTTGCCAAGGTACAGACCGTATGGAGCTTTGCTTGGAATTGTTAACAGTGTATGGACTATTGGGTACTTGCTTGTGATTATTTACTATGTACGGATTGTCTGGAGTATTGATTGTGTGTGTTGCCATGTGGGGACTGGATGGAGCATTGCGCCAAATGATTGACTGTACGAATTTCATATACTGCATATACTGTATTAATCAATTCGGCGATTCTTGGGGTTTGTGTATAGTTTTTTTTGCTCTCAAAATTCGAATGCCCTGAGTCCCATGGTTAATGTTGAAGGGGTTTTTGAAATGACAGGTTCGGTGTCTTTCAACTTCACTGGTTGGCTCATGTCCGTTGTTGCACAGATGATGTCTTTTGTGCGGAAATGCCCCTTGTGTTCTACATGGATCGGGGGTGCGTTTCCGTTAATTGCTGTCAAATTGCGTTGCTCTCTCCACTCGGTTGGTACAGCTGCATGCTGCAATGCGAGTCTCGGAGACGATGTGTACGGATACGGGATGTGAGGTGTATTGTTGTGACCATTGAATATTCGGGATCGTCACAAATTGTGCGTACCTGTTCGGCATTGGATCAGTTCTGTGGGGGATCATAATTCAAATTGTATGTGTTGTGATGGTGTTAAATTGCGATGGTGACATGCTGCCATGGATTTGGAATTGTGGTGCTGGCTGTCACTTATCTTGGGGCGCAGATCCTGACCAGGATGGCCCAGTGAGAGTTGCGTGTCTAACACGAACATTGTGGTCCCGTCATGCTGTGTCTGACGGCTTGACCTGACAGCCCGGAGATCGAGACACTCCGTGGTTTGTCTAGCCTAGTGGGCTGTGCGCTCACATGGCTCAGAGAGTGTGGTCCCATCATGCTGTGTCTGATGGCTTGACCTGACGGCCCGGAGAGTGAGACACTCCGAGGTGCGTTGAAACAGTGGGCTAGAGATTTGTAAGGTTCAGGTGGAGTTGTCCTGTTACGTTGGGACTGTATCCCTCAGTTGTTAGGGTGCATGTTGTGCAGTGAGTGAACGATGGGTCGTCTCAGCTCGGTCGGTACAGCTATATGCTGCGATGCGAGTCTTGGAGAGAGACTGGGTCGTCTCAGCTCGGTCGGTACAGCTATATGCTGCGATGCGAGTCTTGGAGAGAGACTGGGTCTCAGCTCGGTCGGTACAGCTATATGCTGCGATGCGAGTCTTGGAGAGAGACTGGGTTAAAATCCCCCCCGATATGGCCGACGCGTGCTACTGGTTGTGACGCCGCGTTGGAAAGGCGATGGGGTGGTAACATGGAAATCCCCCCCCCCCGATATGGCCGACGCGTGCTACTGGTTGTGACGCCACGTCGGAAAGGCGGGGGGGGCGGGTGCTAACGGGGGACTGTCATGTCCGAAGAGCGGAGGCGAGTGTTCGTTGAGTGATGCCTCAGGAGGGTTTGGTTCTCGTCACAGGAGGCAGTATCTACCTGGCACCTTGGAGTCGCCGGTTATGCCGACCGGCTATGGACTGGGGGGGGAATGGAGCATGCGTCAGCTACTCCTGCTCCTCCTGTTCTGACTCCTGGGGGGAGGGGCCGTGCCCTTTGGGCCGCTTCTGGTTCCCCAGGCCCGGCCACATGGACTCGTTGAAGACTGGCTGCTCTACATGCCTCTCAGACTCCTTGCTCATTGCCTACGCCGTCTTTCCAATGGCCACACTCACATGTCGGTGCATGAGTGGTTCTCACGGGGAGGCTGTGCTGGAGCGTAAGTGGGTTAGCCAGTTTTCATGTATATTTGTTGTTAATTCCCCGTTTTCTATGCGGTTCCCTTTTACCCTCGTCGATTCTGTATATATTACGTGATTGTATTTCTTATCGGTCGCCGGTCATTTATTGATGTTGCTGGATCGGAGGCACACCTTTTCGATGTTTCACAGTTGTGTTACAGCCGGGGACGGCTGTGTGTTTATACAGGGGGGGGTGATGTAGTGACATAGAACGGTCACTACTGTGTCGGCCCGTACGAAGGCTGGGGGCCCCAAGGGGGTGCCTGGGGGGTCACGTGGTGGAGGGATCCGGACCTTCCCAGAGGTGGGGGAAGTGAGGCGTGTCCTGGGAAGGGAGGCGTGGCCTGAAGAGAGCCAGCCACGCCGGGGCGGAGCCAGCCACGCCAAAGCAGATATAAGCATGGTGTGAACGCAGAGCGAGGCTGTTGTACTGTACTCCAAAGAGAAGACATCATCGATCGTCAAGTCCCGAGTCGTCGTCCTGGGCCAGGCAGGCCGTTGCCTGCCTGGTCCAATCTGTGTCGCGTTCCAGAGTGTTAGTGAGTTGAGGAAGGTGGTCACCACCTCATGTACAGTGTTATATTACTTACCGTTAATAAATAGTGTTGCCTCCAAGCTGCGTGTGTGCACCTAATTCGAACCCACTACACCTGTACAGAGTGCACTTGAAGAGTTTCTCTCCTATGTGTGTTCTCTGGTGTTTCTTAAGAGCAGATTAATCTGAAAATGCCTTCCCACATACACTGCACTTGAAGGCATTTTCTCCTGTGTGTGGTCTCTGGTGGCTGACTTTATTAATCCCTAAGGGGCCGCCCATAAATTACGTCACGCGATTTTGGACGGTTTTTGACGCCCCCGCCCCCATCGTCACACGGCATCACAAAAAGTCAGACCCCCCCCTCAAATATGACATCACAAAGCTCTGCCTCCCCCCCCAACATAAAACACGCTTCAAATCGCTTTAAATTATTGTCATTGTAGTGCATATTTAATGTGGCGCTGCACTGTGATGTAGGAGAAAACATTTGTTAAAAGTCTATTTAATAAATGTTTTAAGTAGAACGTCTTGTCTATATTTATTTAAAGTTGCGCATTTTGATGTGACGTCACATTTCTGACCCGCCCGTCACACATCGTGACAAATGTCTGACCCCCCCCCCCCCCTAGGTGCGTGACGTAATTTATGGACGGCTTCGATGTGCACGTTAAGGCCACGTGAAGTGTCGAACGCCCGCTGGCAGGTGACAGGACAAACTCAGGTGCGATGGGTCGACTGAGATGACTGGCCGATGCACCTGTCATGCCGCCGCCACGAAGCCGTTCAGCAGGCGCCCCATCTCCGACCTCGCCACCACCAAGCGACGGAGCCGACCCCGCGTCCCCCTCACCTCACCTCACATGAACACACCCGCACGCATTTCCCTCCCCCCCCCCCCCCATAGAGCTCCTAGGGGAGGTCACCTGGCCGACCGGTTTTTATCCGAGAAGCCCTTACCGGGATTAAACTTTCACGGTTTCCGGCGACCAGGGAATTGGACGACCTCCCCCGACGCTACTTTGCACCGCGGCGCTGCGACCGGCCTTAAGATTGCAAGGTCGCAGCGAGGAGCCACTCGGCCACCGCGGGTGAAACGCATCCCACACACCCCACACACGCAAGTATCGACGGGGCAGGCAGAGGGAATAAGCATTGTGATGGAGGAGCATCATTAGAAAACACGCAGCGCATCTGAATTGCATAATCAGGCACCCCCGCACAGGGAGCGGAGGGACGGCATAATTACGCTCGGGCACGCAGGCACCATTGTTAGGGGAGTTAAAGGATAAGGCTGTTGGTATGAGTAATCGGGAGAGCGGAGTCACGCGGGGAGCCGTGCATAAATTCCCACGGCGCACCTTTGTGACGGACGCCGCCGCATAAACTGCGATAATGGGGGGGTCTGCGTGAGAAAGGGATTGATTGGAATTTGCGCCGCGCAGGTTGAGCATTAATTAGCATATCAAAAGCGGATTGATTGGAATTTGCGCCGCGCAGGTTGAGCATTAAGTAGCATATCAAAAGCGCCCGGAACCGCGGTGCGCGTGCCAGAGGGTCGCGAGCCTATTGTCCAGAGCCGCATTCCCTTTGAGGTAGGGAGGATAAATAGTAGGCGCAAAGGGGAAATCGGGCTCTATTCTCTCCAGCGCCAGGCGACAGGACGCTCTCCAGTCCAGCGACCCGAACGTCCGTGAGACGCATCGAGGCACGCTGCGAGTACGGGATCAACGAACCGCCGTGGGCATCTAACAGGGAGTAAGAAGGTGAAGTAGGGTATCGTAAGCCGATAAATAGGGAATAGGTCCAGGGGAAGTAGGATAGGCCAGCCTCGTCGACTCATACTGACATAACATTAAATTACCATGTAGCAGATAATAAATTATCAATAGCGAAGCGTGGTCTCGCGTGATCTTGTCGTGCAGCGTGAGCGCGTGGGTGAGCGTGTGTACGCAGTGGTTCTGTGGTGCTGCGGCTCGCCTCGGGGGAGCGCGGCGCAGAGCGGTGCGAGAGTGGGTGTCGCGTGTGTTCACTCCGTGTGTGATACAGGTGTACGATCATAACGCGAGTAGTCGGTGTGGAGTTGGAGCGCACGGAGCGGTGTGTGTGTGTGTGCGTACGTTCGCTCCGTGTGGGTCGCAGGTACGCGATTAGGAAAGGGAGGTATCGTGGTAGCGTAAAGGGGGACATAATACTACGCGGTATCCAACCATGCCTACTACGCGGACCCGCGGTGGAGGGGAATCCTCGGGCGACACCATGGGTGAGGAACCTAGCAGCGGGGGGGCGATTGGTGATGTTAGCCCGGCCGTTAGCATTATCGAGGGAGGGATCTCGGGGGCTAGCGACCCCCACACACCACCTGTGCTCCCTACTGTGCCAACAGTGTACACACACACAGGTGGACACAGTTTGTACGCACACACAGTGTATACACAGTTTGTACACACACAATAATGTTCACGTTGTTGTTGAGCTCATGCACCCAAGGGGTCAATGTTTAAGAGAGGGAGCAATAGAATAGGAATCTTAATACACTTGAACTCTAACCTCGTTCGATGACGTCACCATTGCATTACCTCATCAGAGTGAAACGCGAGGGGGAGGTGTACCCCGCTAGTGACGTCATGTCACCTCGTGCTGCCGCGTGACGTCACGAGATACCAGGAAGCTGCCGATCCGCGCGCGCGCTTACTGAGATCCGTGGTGAGAATTTCACATCGTGGTTTTTGTTGTCGTGGTTGTTGTTGTTTACCCAGGTAGAGCCTCGCTCCGTCTTTCTCTCATAGGGATATCAATTGAGGAGCAGCGAGTATGGAATCGATGTCCAGGTTGGAATAATGCAACGCGGGGCCTAGACATGTGGGGCCTTGCCTCCTGCCCTCGCCAGATTGCATTTGCTTTAATTCTCTGCTTAGGTTTAATTTGTCTTCACCTGGCTCACTACTTTGAAACTTTGTATCTTTTAATTATTTATACAGTTTTATTTTTCCAGGCCAAGCCCACTTGAACTATTCCGCTCTCTTTCAGAAGCGACCTGCCCACAACAAAGTGGATTATCAACGTGTGGAAATGAATATCGGTCAAATACTCTAAACACGTGGTGATGTTGACTCTTAATGTGCAGGGGAAAACCGGAGGATCCGGAAGAAATTCCACGCGACCACGGGGAGAGAGACACGAAAACTCCAATATACATCCGTAATACAGGTTTGTTTGGGTTAGATCGCGTAAATTTTCAAGGTGTCGTTGAACCCGCCACCACCCGACACAGCCAACTAGTAAGGGTTGTCACATAAACAGAATGTGGTCAGTTCGTCACTAGTACAGCACACCGCTTGTGTGTTGGAGAGCCAAGCCACAACATTTACCATCAGAATACGGCGTTCGCCAGTAATTCCCACCAGCTTCAACAGGCGACAGCCAAATGTTGTGGCTTGGCTCTGTGGGAATATAAATTAGGTCGCTGGGTTTATAGCGCAGCACGCGAACCATTGCACTGCCACTTTTCACTCATGCACAAACATCATCGGAAGTATTGTATTCAGTAATAACTAAGTTACCCGGCTTCGCACAAGTCTGAGTAATCAAACATTAAGAGTAATGTCTTGCAATGCTGGCTTTATTAGAATTATTGAATTCTGGCAATTAAGTCTGTAAATGTGTGTATATTGTCACGGGTTCTTGGTTGTATTATACAATCACAGGGCTTGTTTGTTTAATCATGAGGACAGCTTTTAAATTTGTTGCACTTGGAGAGCTTAAGGATAGACATTGTTGGATGTTTTGCCATCTGGTGGGTTTAATCGAAAAAAGCTTCAATTTTGGCATACATGTCGACAGCAGTTTGGCGAGGTAGGAAATTGTAGCCATCATCACCTTGCCAGAAAATCAGTCGATATTTAAGAGCATAATTGGATCGGTGTGTTTTATTTCTGTGTAGGGTATTTGGTCCTCAGTTGCAAGGCGATGCCTTGAGTGACATGTTGTTCAGCAGTCAGAAAGACAGCGACTTAAGATGGTGTGAATGCATTTAAGCGGTACTCATGTTGACCATGTGGAGTTTAGTGGAGCATGTCTTTCCACAGCAATAGGACTTGCATCTTGGTGTTGATGACATTTTTGCAGTGCTGGTGAGCCTGTCTAGTATTGTCAGACATGCAAGTAGATCTGTGGTAATGTAGGTAGGTCATTAGCTAGTGGCAGCAGACTGCCAATGCGATTATGTACCTGGCCCTGCACTTTAAATGTGGGCATGTAGCCAGATGTCGTGATGAGTTGGTTGGTGCCAAAATATCGAACTTATGCTTCGGCATTGGCTTGCATCGATAGTGTTGGCAGGTATAAATACATGAATAGGCTCGGGATGGTCATTAATTGCAGTAGCTGCAAGAAGTAGACATGGAACCAATGGCAGGAGATTATTTGGCTGTAGGTGCAGCCATGGCAGCACTGGCAGCATGCTGTCTTGTTTCTTGGTGTTCAGGAGTGGCAATATCAATAGGTGCAGACATCGCAGCCCTAGCAACATGCTCTTCTTAGTGTTCAGGAGATTCATTAGCTGTAGGTGCAGCACAGGCAGCATGCTGTCTAACTTTGTGTTAAGGAGTTTCATTATTTCTAGGTGGGGCCATTGCAGAACTTGTACCAATCGCATAAATGATTGTAATTGGCTTTGAAGAGAAGCGCACGTTTTCCGCTAGGAACAGTATAGGTGGAGGTTAAAGTTAATAAGCATGAAGAGTAAATAGTGAGTGTGTGAGTGAATGCAATATAGATTCGTAGGTATAAAATGAATGAAATCACGACGTTTCGATTGCAACACAAACAGTCATCATGATCAGGTGGGAAAACCACAGCAAGAATTTTTTTGCTGAAATGGGAGAGAGAATTGCCATGGTAAGAGGTTATATAGGTAAGAAAGGGGGGAGGAGCAAGGGGGCGGGGAGAGGGTTGGTTGGCGGTGTGGGGTAGGGGGAGGGCGAGCGCTGCGTGGTATAGTAATACCCGGCAGATATGATAGATGACAACCAATACAAAGCAGTTAGGGTTTTACCTCGTTAAAAACATCCTTCCAATGATTGCTCAATTTGTATCCATCTTCTCGGTTGAAGTTATGTCTATGTTTATATATCTGGATGGCTTCATGAACAAACCTTTGATAGTAGCCCGATGGTTTGCAGAGTACCTTGGTCTCGGGAAAAAAACAATATCATGCGAGCCCATAGCGTTATAACAATGATCAGCAACGGCAGAGGTATTGGTTCTACCATGTTTCAGATCTGCCATGTGTTCGCGAACACGGTCTGATATATGTCGTTTCGTTTCCCCAATGTAACAGCCACCACAGGTGCAACTTAATTTGTCAACTCCAGGATATTGCATGTCAGGAATGACATCCTTCACAGATGGGATTAGATCACTGATTTTGTGTAATGTATTTATTCGGACCTGGATCTTGTGTTTGTTTAAGATTTTGGAAATCTTTTTGGTAACACCTGCTATGTATGGTAACATGATGGTTTTGATCGACGTCTCAGTGGGTTGTTTCTCCATGGTTGGAGAAGCAGCTTTGCGAATAATGCGGTCCGAGTATCCATTCATCTTGAGGGCCTGGTGTACGGGTTCCAGTTCACTGGCTAGGTGGTGTTGGTCAGGAATGCAGTGGGCCCTATGGTGTAGTGTTTTGATGAGGGAATTCTTCTGTGCCAGGTGGTGGTGGGAATCAGGTTTCAGATAGGAATCTGTGTGGGTGGATTTCCTGTAGACAGTGTCCCAACAAGCCATTCGACCTCTTCTCAAACAAAACATCCAGGAATGGTAGCTTACCATCCTTCTCCACTTCCATGGTGAATTTGATGGATGGGTGTATGAAATTAATGTGGTTGAGAAATTGGTTCAATGCTGGCAGGCTATGTGGCCAAATGATGAAAGTGTCATCTACATATCTCAAGGAAGGACATAGGGTGGATGTCTGGATGGCATCTTTTTCAAATTTCTCCATGAAAAAATTTGCTATCACTGGTGATAAGGGGGGACCCATGAGGTACCTTAATTTTGTTTGTAGAAAGTACCATTCTAGGTGAAGTAAGTATCGGTAAGGCAGTGCCTAACCAGAGTAGGAACATCAGGATTCAGTCCATGTTGGACTCCATCTTCAATTATTGCTAAGGTGTCAGGCATAGGAACCTTGGTGAACAGAGAGACGACATCAAAGCTGACGAGAAAATCATCTGGGGACAGTGAAATGCACTTCATTAGAGAGACCAAGTGAGCTGAGTTACGTACTGATGAGGTAGTCTTGCCAGTGAATGGAAGCAAGGTATCAGACAGAAAATGGGCCTGTTTGTAGGTAGGTGAGTTGATAGTGGAAACGATCCTGATGTTCCTGCTGCTGTATTTTCTGTCTATTGACTACAGCAGAGGTGGATGGATTTTCAACATAAACTAGATCTCTGCACTCTTAATTAACGCCTATAGTACCATAAAGAGGATTGGGGCTCCGGGTAGTTATTTGATTAAATAATCAATGCCTCTGCTCACATTTAAAGATTTGTTTGATTTTGGGCAGCCCCGTCTAAAGTTGCGTGACCAGGAGTCGGAGCCATTTCCTGTTCAACTTGGCTTGTGACAGAAATTCACCCTGGCCCCATGCATTACATTACATAGCAGCTCAATAACTATGTAGTTTGAGAAGATCCCAATGGTCATTTCAAAACCATTGCATTCGTTAGGGTTACAATCATACACGAATCGATGCCTGGTTATAGTTAAAGGATCGTTCCCTGCTGGTCAACAATGTTACATCTGCTGATGATCTGGTAATGGCTACTTAATGAGATGGAATTAGGGAATCTTGTTCTGTGGCTTGATAATTCCATCATGAAATGGGGCCTTGAAAATGTTCCACAAAAAAATCACCTGCCTGGGAATTGAATGTCATCAACAACTGCACCTGCTCAACTCTCCATTAATAATCATGCAGTTCTCCATGTGTTGGAGGAGCTCCCATAGTTGGTTAATGTGTTCATGACCAGCTGTGGTTTGGCAGCCAATGTATCACTTGAAATTAGTTGAGCAGCATTCTTTCATTAGACTGTGTAACACTGTGTTTGGTACTGGCAAAGGAGGTCCCATGATGTAGATGCTCACCCCGAGCTCTCATTACTCTGATGGTGCATTGTCTTGGTGCTGTACGCCTTTTGGCGTCCTCTGGTCTAACACCGTTTAAGACGAGGCTCAAAAGAAAGCTGTCTCTGGTGTGGACCAATCAGTTTAAAGACAATGCATATATTTCATCATGCATTGTGGTTAATGCAGACATGATTCCTTGTAAAAGGTTTCAGTTTGGTGTTTTAACATTTTAACACCTGTTTTGTTGCCAGAAAAAAAGGGGAAAACCTATTATCATGTGTGGAAGGTGCCTAGGACTTTTGCTCCATACAAAGGTGTGAGTTCTAAATTTCAAGTTTGTGTGACTGCAAGGATCCATACTCTTTGGTTTATTCGGTAAAGCAGTGAGTGTCCATCGCCAAGGTCTAATCCATATGAGACAAATTTAAAGCCACTTACATGGCGGTCAATTGCACCTATCATGGTATTAGCACTGTGATAAGGTTACTTCCAATTCTTCATGAATAGTGTGTTTTTTTTTAATATGTTATAATGATCCATGTGAAATGTACGTGTATTTAAGAGTTTATCTTTGTAGGGAGTGGTGGTGCGGTTATTTCACTGCATTATGAACTCAACAAATAGATTGATTATTGTCTAAAACAAACACGATTGATAAGTGAAAGCTGAATTTATTGTGGGCCTCTGCTATGTTGATTGATCTTAAATGAATTACATGGTGAAGTGAGGAAGCAATAATACAGAGCAGATGAAGGCGGCCAGGCATGGTTCTGGACACGCAACCGCCTTTTTACCATGCCAGTGTGTGACAGTGTCAAGTTTGTATTTGCAGTAAAGTATATTAACCATTGAACAAGGAGGTTACATCAAAAGAATAGTTTATTTTAGTTTTCCTCTGGAACTTTTTATGAGAATGGATACGGTCAGGAAAATATCTCCGCACATGCAGCTGAAGTTACATCTGTTCATCCGAGCATTTAATCAAATCTGAGCCTGGCTTCGCACCTGCAAGTTTCGATTGAACATTAATTTATGCACCTCCATGTGGCGATGTCCGAGAACTCCCTAGCTTACATTTAAAAGCAAATTTCTTACATTGACATGCTAATCTCTCACAATACAATGGCCACCCCCACAACTTAGTTTATCAAGATTTCTCCTATCTTACGTTTACATGAAAATCTCATCTCTTGCCCCGCCCACTGACCCTTGGGCTCCACCCATCTCAAACCTTTCTAAATCCCTGCCTTAGCTCTGCCGCCATATATTTTTTCCTACCTCAGCAGCTCTCACCTGATGACAATTGCTTGTGTTGCGATCGAAACGTTGTGATATTTATTATTTTTATTATTTTATATTTTTTCTATCTATGTGCCTTTACCAAAAGACCCAAAGAATATAAATCTATGCATAATATAAAGTATTATTTTCAACACCCTTCGCTATGTTAGCTGAATTTTTCTAAATTGAGTGCTTGGAGTTTTGGGTAAACTTTCATTTTGAAGATACTAGGGCTTCCGGGCAGGTTTCTGACAACTTGCCCTCTCACTGTGTGCCTTGACAGCCCGTGTGATATTAATAAGTCTAGACGTGCAATTCAAGGGTGACTGTATTTATTCCTCTCTGCCTCGATACTGATGTAGATGGTATGGATATGTTTTTTCTGTCTGCAGCTGACGCTTGTTCTGTAGAATTGGCTTGATGGAGCAAAGGCACTCAGCGCAGCTCGGTACAAAAAGGAAACATTGCGACCACCAGTATGCAAACAGCACGGATCGTACTGAAAATTTGACACAGCACCAGAGAACTCTCACAGGAGAGAAACCCTTCAGGTGTAGTGTGTGTGGGAAGGCATTTTCAGATTCATCTACTCTTAAAAAACACCAGAGAACACACACAGGAGAGAAACCCTTCCGGTGCACTGTGTGTGAGAAGGCATTTGCAAAGTCATCAGTTCTTCAGAGACACCAGAGAACACACACAGGAGAGAAACCCTTCAAGTGCACTCTGTGCGGGAAGGCGTTTGCACGGTCATCACATGTTAAAGAACACCAGAGATCACACACAGGAGAGAAACCTTTCAAGTGCAGTTTGTGTGAGAAGGCATTTTCAAGTTCATTTAATCTTAAAATACACCAGAGAACACACACAGGAGAGAAACCCTTCAAGTGCAGTGTGTGTGGGAGGACATTTTCAATTTCATTTTATCTTAGAATGCACCAGAGAACACACACAGGAGAGAAACCCTTCAGGTGCACTCTGTGCGGGAAGGCGTTTGCACAGTCACCACATCTTCATAGACACCAGAAGACACACAGGCATCAGAACATCCCCAAGGAGTGTAGTCTGAAATCGACTTGTGAAAGTCAAAGTGCTGCAATGAGCCCATCCCTCCTGATAAAAGAACCAGAAGTTAATTCCAGCTTGGACACTATGAAATGTATCAAGGTGAAATGTGAAGTGATGGTGACGAGTGAAGAAGTGAAGGTAAAATGTGAAGAAGTGATGGTGAAGAGTGATGAAGTGAAGGTGAAATGTGAAGAAGTGATGGTGAAGAGCGAAGAAGTGACGGTAAAATGTGAAAATGAAGATTCAACTCCAAAATCGCACCTTTACATTGATGGAGGCAACGTGAAGCAGGAGGAGAATTTTGACTTTGAGGCAGAGCATGGCAACTCCGAGCAGTTTGTGGAAGTGGAGGTGTGGGTGGACTTCTTAGACAATACAAAGTCAAATGGAGATGCTGTAGATGTGTAAGCTTGACAATGAAGCTCCAATAAATTCACCTTTGTCACAGGCCTTTAATTAAAATAATGTTAAGTTGAACACTCAATTTCCAGGTTCAAACCTGCAAAGGAAGAGCGGCCAGTATTTGCGGACCTGCGGGTTGGGTAGATCTCTATCCAGGAGCCATAGCCAATAAGCTTCCAAGCATTCACAATGTTTTCATAATATTAGTATTTATCTGGTGCTTGCTTAATCGCCTCAGCAATATGAAGTTTCATATCTCATCACAAACACTTGAACAGCATGTTGTATATATGCTTTTTCCAAAAAATTATGCTAAGAGTGATTCTGCCTATTTCTTGTAATAATTTTGATCGGGATGTTGCGCTGGGCGACGGAGAGTCCCCCCCGCCTCCTCCCTTGCCACACAAAAGACAGCTAGAGGATAATTACTCACAAGCCTGCTGGGGAAGTCATAAAATGTAATAAAAAACGGCAAACCCACGGGGGGCTAATGAGATTCTGCGGGTAATACACAGTTGACTTTAAAAGAAGGCCGCCATAAAGGAAACATCCCCCAAATAAAACAAACAAGACGGAAATAGCAGGGGTCAAGAACCACCATTGGAGAGCAATATCCACCCAAGGGCAGTTAATCATCATGAGCTGACTGGGTTTTTTTAAATACAACAGTAAGGTTTGAAGCTTAGGATATCTTGAGAATAAGAAGCACGGATCCCTCGTGATACAGACAGGGCACAAAGGTGAATAAAACCCTCGGAATATCCTTGGTAACAACTATGGTATACCACAAATCTTGGTTAAGCATGAGCCAAATCATAATTATGAAAGTATTAGGCCTAGGGTTATTCAGAACAGATACAATGCGAAGTATGTCAATCACACGCGACCAAGATAATGTATTCCACGGGATCAGAGGCTCACCAACCGCCTTTGTCTTCCAGTAGCTAACAGCACATGGTAGCAGTAAATTATGTATGCAGGGGGCGCCTCCCCCTAATATATCAAATACCACGCAAGAATTCCAAACTGCGACGTGAGTGCTGTGAAGTCTGCTAAAAACATACTTTGAGTCGCTTGCAGAGTCAAAACTGCAGAAAGTGGTATGGTTCTAAGCTATTAGAGGTGTACATTTTTTTACTTCCAACTCATGTTGAGAGGATGGAAAACATGGCGACAGCAAGCACACCCGTGCACAATAGGTCACGACTTCAAAGTCAGTGCCTCTTTTTGAGAGACCGCAAGTCTGATGCGAAAAATTGTAACACTTCTAACCCGTGATGGGAGCGTGGGGAACCCTGCCCAAAATATGAATGGAAACATGGCGGTAATACAGACATCCGGACAACAAACAGCCCAAGCGACTTCAAAAGGAAACAGCTACCCCTTTGTGAAAAGAAAAAACCTGAGGTGGAAAAATTCAGATAAGCAAGAATACAAGAACATAAATCAGTACTGTTCAAAGAATCACCTAACTGCAACTGTGGAGAAGTCCAAACCATCAAGCACATCACCGATGAATGCTCCATCCATGCACATCCTGGCGGTATCGCTGAAATCCACACTGCGTCAACCACATCATTGGACTGGATGAGGAACCTTTGCATTCATTTATGACGATCATTAAAAATAAAACTTTTGCTTTTCACAATGCCATACGAAAAACGAAGTACTGCGAGTGGCAGGCTCCAGGGATAGCCCTCGTGATTAACAAATTCATAGGGTGCTCTGCATCAGCAGAAGCCACGCATCACGGAGAGGTTTCATTGACAGAGGCTGCCAGCCAAGGCTGGTGCTCGCAGTATTACAATACAAACGTGGGGAAGAGTGCAGTAGCATTACTATTCCCGGTGGCGAGGTCGCTGTGTACAACCAACACGTACGATCATAGAGTGACCATCGTTCTGATTGTGCTCTGATCAAAGTAAACCCTTAGAGGGAAAACTGGTGCAACCACTATTCTTGAGAGTGCCCCTTTAAATTACAACTGACAGGCGAAGTTTAGTTGAGGGTTGGATCCGAGACTGACACGGAACGAGATAACTTGATCTGTAGCGTGTCCTCTGTGCAGCACGAGTCGTACATACAACTGGAAAGGGACTCTCTTGAAGAGGGGTGGGGGGGAATACGAAAGGCACTGTCTCTCCAAGTCGCTCCACAGTCTACAAGGATCAACAGTGTTTGGTGCCAAGGGGGGTGACGCACGGCATCGAGAGGACGAGCTTCGAGCGATGTCTGGTGATGGGATCATCACACACATCGACGCAGACAGCGGGACCCATCATCCCTGCCAGCACGGGCACTGCCGACATCGTGACCATCCTGCCAACTCTGCAACGACCTCAGCGGTGAAGAGAGACTGATTAAGCAGCCGAGAGCACTGTGTGTTCTACATATGCTGACCCAGCGCCCCTGCGGGGGACCTGAGGTATTTTCGGTACAAGGAACGCAGCACCTCGGAAGTCGCTAACTCAACAGTTAGTAAGAAGACACAACAACCGCCATTCGCCACTCAGCGGCGGTGACGTCACAACGACGCTTGTGCCAGGCTATGTGCACCTTGAGGCCACGTGAAGTGTCGAACGCCCGCTGGCAGGTCTTTGAAAGATTTATGAGCTCGCACAATCCAGCCGAATTAAACCCAGGATGGATCGAAGGCAGGCCAGCCTAAATGTTTCCAACCGGCGAAGATGCTCCATTAGGGGAGTCTACGTTTCGCAAGCGTAGAGAAGGGAGGGAATGACCGTGGCCGAGAACACCTGAAGCTTCGAGTGGAGCGACAGACCAGGTAGCTTCCGCACAGCGTACCGCAACCGATAAAATTATGATGCCACATGACTGATTCGGAATGAGACCTCCGCTGTCCAACCGGAGCCAGTCATGAGCACACTGCCCAGGTATGGGAAACTCTCCACTCTCTCCACAACTGCCCCATCACCGATTGGGAGTTGTGTGGGTTGAGTGCCCGATGGTACAAAATACCCAGGCAGGTGCTTAGTTTTGGTGGGGCTGATGGTAAGGCCCCACCTCTAAGTGGCACGCTCCAGGTTCAGCAGGAGCACCTCCAACTCCTCCTCTGAGTGAGTGGCAATTACCAGATCATTGGCATACATAATGTGGTTGACCAATAGGGAAGCCATCCCTTGACCGCACCCAGGCATCGATCAGCCTCTCATTGTATCTGTACCAGATGAGAATTCTTCTGGGACAGCCATCAAAGTCTTGACCAACTGTGGTCGAAAAATATGTTAAATAATTTGGGAGCCAGAGGACATCCCTGTCGCACCCCAAGGTGACGGGGAATGGCTCCGACTCCCGGCCGCATAGTTTTACCCGGGCCCGCTCGCCATCATGAAGGTCCTTAATGATTGTGAGAGAGTGTCAGAGCCAAGGCCTACTGATGGTATCATAGGTCAATAAAGCAGAGATGTAGGTTTTCGTTGGAATTCTCTACATCTATGCTGCAGCAAACGGACAGAAAATATGGCATCTGTACAGGACTGCCCTTTCCTGAAACCGCATTGGGGCTCCGCAAGCCTCTCAGCGCGCCTGGCACGGCGATGTTGAAAAATCCTTACATTCTTGGGTTTTTCGGTAAAGTCACGTAGATAGGTTCAAAGAAAATAACAAAAAACTACGACGTTTCGATCGCAACACAAGCGGTTGTTTTCAGGAAAAGGGGGATTGGCTTCCACTGTTTATAAGGGGTTTGAAATGGGCGTAGCCCAAATGTCAGCAGCTAATGATAATGTAAGTGTAGGGCAGCTCAACCTGACGGTGGTTGGTTTTCCACCAATCAAAGGGCTGCCAGGTACAGCACACCAGTGTGTTGGAGTACCAAGTCACAACATTTACAATCTGAGTACGACATTTCGCCAGTATTTACTATTGATGAAGCTAGTTGTAATTACTGGCGAAACGTCGTACTCAGATTGTGAATGTTGTAGCTTGGCTCTCCAACACACCGGTGTGCTGCACTCGTGACGAATTGGCATTTGGTTTTACATGACAACCCTGACTAGTTGGCTATGGGTGGTGGCAGGTTTTAACGATACATTTATATATTTACGTGATCTAACCCAAAAAAAACCTCTTATGTATGATATTTGTCGCGAAAGCCTACGTGTTAAACAGTATATAATATAGACTGTAGCAATGGTTATTAAGCTGGGTGAGTGTACTAGGCAGTCTATAATGTAGACTATTACCTTGATTTGAAGCTTTCGTGATGGCAGGAATCCATACTCTTTGGTTCTTTCGGTAAAGTCACGTAGTTAGAAATAAAATAAAACAAATCACGACGTTTCGATCGCAACACAAGCGGTCGTCATCAGGCAAAGGAGTCAGCCTCTAAAGGAAAACTGTTTATAAGGGTTTGGGGATGGGCGTAGCCAAAGTGTATCACAGCACCAGGAGCATGGGTGGTGCATGAGTGCCAATGCAACAACAATGCCAATGATGCAACAATGCCAATGCTGCAATAATGCCAAACGCTGGGGATGCGGGGGGGAAATTAACTCGGAAAAAATTAACCCGTAAAAACAAAGTTTTTCACTATAAATCCTTTATATGCGTGGCATCGGTTTCATTTTATTATTCATTTCTGTTTTTCTTGAGTAAGCAAGCAAGTGAAGTTAATATAAAGGATTTAAAAATGAAAGATCACCTCTTGACATGCCCCGTATATTCCCGAGGGCACTAGCGTTGACCCGTTTTACCACTTTCAAGAACCTGGCGGCTTCAATTTAACTGCTGTATAAATAGTCTCCACTGTACAGTGTGGGGGCAGGGATTTCATGCCATGTGGTTAGTCAACATTTGCGTCATCATGAAACGGGCGGCTAGAGTCCTCTCGTCCTCTGGCTTGAGATGGTTGCCACCTATGGGTCAGATGATTGTCTGCCACCATTAAGCAATTGGGAATTACATATTTATTTATTTTCCCCTAAACAGTGTAAAATTTAGGAAATTTTTTTTTCACGAAAATGAATTGTCACGCACAACAAGTCTGTGTGCAAAATGTCAGCTTGATTGGATCACGGGAAGTGGGTTAAAAAACGACCGAAAGATTTGCACGGTCGTAAACAAGCAAGCAAGCAAGCACGCAAGCAAGCAAGTGAACTTAATATAAAGGATTTAAAAATAGACTAGGACCCGGAAGATATGATGCAGCAACTGTCGCGGCATCTCTTCAGAAAGGTGAGAGACTCGATCATGTGAGCCTTCTTGTCTCGTCGTCTGTTAAAAGCTCTAACATTTGTTAGAGCTCTAACATCTGTTACAGCTTTTAACAGACTTGAGACAAGAAGGCTCACATGATCGAGTCTCTCACCTTTCTCAAGAGATGCCGTGACAGTTCCATCATATCTGCCTGGTACTAGTCTATTTTTCCGAGTTAATTCCCCCCCCGCATCTCCAGCGTTTGGCATTGTTGCTTCATTGGCATTTGTTGCTGCATTGGCATTGTTGCTGCAACGACACTCGGGCACCGCCCGTGCCTTCTGGTGTTGTTGTTACAATTGGGCTACTCCCATCCCCAAACCCTTATAAACAGTTTGCCTTGAGAGGCTGACTCCTTTGCCTGATGATTACCGCTTGTGTTGAGATCTAAACGTGATTTATTTTATTTTTAACTACGTGACTTTACCGAAAGAACCAAAGAGTATGGATTCCTGCAGTCACGAAAGCTTCAAATCAAGATTGTTATTATTTTATTATTTGTTCTATCTACGTGGCTTTACCGAAAGATCCAAAGAATAGGAGATACATTCTCCACAAAACGAATTATAATTTTGTATTACGTGCTTATATAGATTTTGTCGAACTACGACTAGAAATGCTCCTTGCTGATTAACATCTGGATGTTCGTAACCATTGGTTGAAGCAAGCCCGGCTGCTGTTGACAAACTGTACACCAATAAGGGTCCACAGGTGGCTTGCACTAAATCAATGATGCACTCTCAGAAGGCTGTGCTATTTATAGTCTGTGTAAAACATTTCTTTGTTTCGTGGAGAGACCGATAAATGAAAAATGTGTCTGCGGATCTGTTTCATAGCAAGGAGATAATTTTAAGAGCACTTTTAAATGCATTTTTGTTACAGATTTGTATTCAGTTACAAGGCAGAGCACATCTAGGAGATGCATTTTCCACAACATCACTAATAATTTTGTATGACGTCTTATATATATTTTGGCGAACGAGGACAAGAAATGGTCCTTGTTGATTAACATCTGGATGTTCACAACCATCGGTTGAAGCAAGCCTGACTACTATTGAGACACTACACCGAAACCGGTCCACAGTTGGCTTGCACTGAATCAATGCAGCATTAATTATGGACTCGCAGAAGGCCGTGGGATTTATAGTTTGTATAAAATATCCATTTGTTTCATGGAGAAAAACCGATAAATGAACGAGATGTCTTGTCTGCTGATCTTTTTCATGTCTGTGTACATCGGTATCCCACATTGCTTACCACATGTTTATTTAAATATATATAAGCGCCCTCAGGAGAAGTCACCTCAAAGTCACAAGTGGGTGATGTCAGCGCCTCCCTATCTCTGGTTAGTGACCTCGCCAAGAGCATAACTCGCCTCGTCCACGGGACATGACGACTGTGCACTGTCTCGGAATTAATTTGCAGTCATAAAATCTTGACGTACACTAAAGAACACGCACAGAGTTCTTCAGGTGTATTGCGTATGGTAAGGCGTTTACAGGTTCATCCAGAGAATACACGTAAAAAAAACCTTTAAGTAAACTGTGTTTTGGAAATCATTTAAAGTGTTTTTTTCTTTTTTACCAAAAACGCGTAAAGAAATCTACAAGGAGAGCACAGTTTGAAATGAACGTGAGAGTCAGTGCCACAATGAGTATCTCGTAACACAATAGCCAGAATACAATTCCAGCTTGGATACATGGCCAGGAGTGGAAGTGTAAAGTGAAAAAGTGAAGGCCCAAAGTGAAGAAGATTCTACTCCAGGACACGACCTCCATGTGGATGCAGGTAGCGTGAAGCAGGAGGAGCATTCGGACTGTGAAGGAGAGCGTGGCGACCCGCAGGAGTTTGTGGATATGGAGGTGTGAGTGGAGTTTTTAATGCATGCAGCTGTAGGCGTCATCCATTCAAGTTATGAGCTTTCAATAAATATGCAGTCGCAGTGTAGTGAAATATTTTCTAATTTCAAAGAGTGCTTTTTTTCATAATCTAGAAGCATAATTTGAAGGTTATGCATGAAGATACGTTGCTTCTATATGTTAACTGTTGGACATTACCATTAAATTGGCTGCCGTGTGTCGCGTTGCCTTTCTGCAAAGCTCCCAATCTGTCAATCTAATTATTATGCTTTACTTCACACAGTACACTTGAATGCAATATACAAATAGCACTCATCTTTTCATCGACTGTGTTAAGCTGTGTGGAAGCTGTGACGTACTCAACCATATAAATAATTTGCCGGGATCACCCATTAATGTTGGCCAGGTTACTAGTGCCTGTATAGTGGGTTAATTTCGTGCGATTTGTTACGCAACTTTTAACTTGAGGCGACAGGTTATTAACGTTGACTGTCTTTAATTGTAGGCCAGTCACCAACAAAATCAAGAGCCGCCATTTACCACCATATGGTGGTGAGGTCACCATGGTGCTTGTGCCAGACCAGGTGCATTTAGAGGCCACGTGAAGTGTCGAAAGCTCACTGAGAGACGGTAACGGTCTGACGGAGATGCCTCTCGGATCCACCACCTGTGCCCCCTACACATTTCCACATAATAGCACAACGTCGAAGAGTAAGTCACACAAACACAATCTTACAAGTAGTCAAAACCAAAAACACGTCCACTCAAACCTACATCCTCGTACGTTTCTATATCTATCTTGATATGGGAACGTTCCCACTATTCAACAAAGGTGTGAGTCACAAAGGTTTTCGCATGTTTACCCTGCTCTAGTTTATCTTCATGGGTCTGGGAGTGGTTGAGACCCCCCCCCCCCGTCGGTCTTCCACACATTCCTTACAGGTAGGAACAATATGTTCTACACTGCCCATGCATACATTTTTAATATAAACAGCTCTTTGATTGGTGGTGACCTACTGCCGGGTCCGGAGAGGGGAGGTGCCTAAGGGAGGAGCGTCAGGGGAGGGTCTAAAGCAGGGGTCCTCAAACTACGGCCCGCGGGCCACATGCGGCCCGCTGATGACATTTATCCGGCCCATGGTCACTAATTGGGCTGCGCTTGTGAGCACTAATTGGGCTGCGCTGGTGAGCACTAATTGGGCTGCGGTGGTGGGCACTGATTGGGCTGCGGTGGCGAGCACTGATTTGGCTGCGCTGGTGATAACTGATTGAGCTGCGGCGGTGGGCACTCATTGGGCTGCGCTGGTGAATGATTCAATGGGCCAATTGACTGGACTTGCCCCCCAGGCCTAAGGCTGCCAGCCCTCCCCTGGCTTTGCTTAACTGGCTCTCCCTCCCTCAGCTCCCTCACTTGCCCCTCGGCTCCACTCCCAGTGAGATTCCTGTGTGCTGGGGATGTAGATCCCCAGCACACGCACCGCTGAGTAAATGATAGAGGGGTAATAACAGAGTGATCTCTGGAGGGGCTGCCTGCTGTTTTCCCGTGCTGGTCAGTGACAGACAGCCGAGGAGTAGGAAACCCAATTTAAATGACAGTAAGTGCATTTATATTCTGATTGCTATTCAGTTGTATGAGGTTATATGTTGTATGTTATGTAAGCCCCGGTTCATACTGTTGCGATCTCTGATCAGTGCGAGTTCAGCCATATGCTTGTATGGCTGAACTTGCATTAGATTCGGAAGAAAAAAGGCACATGTGCCTTCTTTTTTCCTGCAGTGGAATCGGATCGCATGGGTCTTCTCCCCCATGCGATCAGATTCCTATGCGAGTTCGCAGATCGCACTGCGATCTGTGAACAAAACTGCAGGTGTAATTATTTTTTTAATGGCACCCGCACAAGTGTGAGCCTGGGGTAAAAGCGGAGTTCCCCCAATCAGACTGCATTGATGGGCAGTGCAGTCTGTATGTCTCTGTGTGGGCAAAGTTATTGCTGGTATATTGTTTTTGTAGCGCTGTATATATATTGGTATTTTACTAATAGCAATTTTGACTCCCTAGGAAACAATGATGTCAAGAAAGAGAAAAATTGACTCGGAGTGTAGGATATTCAAAGAACAGTGGACTTATGATTACTTTTTCATGCAGTACAAGGAAAGAGCTGTGTGTCTGATATGCCAGAATATAGTGTCTGTTCAAAGAATACAATTTACGTCGACACTATGAAACTCAACATAAAGATAAATATGATTGTTTGGTCGGAGAAGTGAGAAAAGATTAAATATTAAAACTGAAAAATATATTAACAACTCAGCAAAATACTTTTGTGAAGCAGAAGCAGCTAAATATTTCATCACTGCGAGCAACAATGCGGTTTCAGGAAAGGGTGGTCCTGCACAGATGCCATATTTTTAGTCCGTTTGCTACAGCAGAGGTGTAGGGAATTTCAACAAGACCTACATCTCTGCTTTATTGACCTGGTCAAGGCCTATGATACCATCAGTTGGCCTGGGCTCTGGGTTGTTCTTCGTGCTTTCGGAGTCCCTGACCCTCTGCTCACGCTCATCATGAATGATGGTGAGTGGGCCCGGGTAAAACTTTGTGGCCGGGAGTCGGAGCCATTCCCTGTTCACCTTGGGGTGCAACAGGGATGTCCTCTGGCTCCCACATTATTTTACATATTTTTCAACCACATAGTTTGTGAAGCTTTTGATGGCTGTACCAGAGGAATTTCCATCTGGTACAGATACAATGGGAGGCTGGTGCCTGGGTGTGGTCAAGGGATGGCTCCCTATTGGTCAACTATGTTATGTATGCCGATGATCTGGTAATTGCCGCTCACTCAGAAGAGCTGGGGCCTTACCATCAGCCCTACCAAAACTAAGCACCTGCCTGGGTATTTTGTACCATCGGGCACCCAACCCACACAACTCCCAATCGGTGATGGAGCAGTTGTGGAGAGAGTATAAAGTTTCCCATACATGGGCAGTGTGCTCATGACCAGCTCCGGTTTGACAGTGGTCTCACTCCGAAACAGTCGAGCGGCATTTTTTAAACGATTGCGTAATGCTGTGTGGAAGCTACCTGGTCTGTCGCTTCGCACGAAGTTTCAGGTCTTCTCGGCCACAGTCATTCCCTCTCTTCTCTATGCTTGCAAAACGTGGACCCCCCATAATGGAGCATCTTCGCCGGTTGGAAACATTTAGGCTGGCCTGCCTACGATCCATCCTGGGTTTAACCAGGCTGGATTGTGTGAGCTCACAAATCCTTAAAAGATCTGGACAAAGTCTCATCGGTGAGCTCCTCTGGCAGGCAAGGCTGCGTTGGCTGGGTCATGTAGCCCGCATGCCCAGTCACCGCATGCCTAAACAGCTTTTGTTCGGCCGGATCAAGGGGGCTAAAAGGGCACGGCACAGGCAAGAGAAGAGATGGAGTGATGTGGTACAGGAGGATGTAGAGCTGAGTGGACTTGCCGATGACTCTTATTAGTGGTGTCAGGATCGGCCTCTGTGGAGGAGGCTCGTGAAAGACGCTGCTGAGCAGTTGGAGGCAGTCGCCCTCCAACAACAACAGAGGGCAGAGGAGTGACGCTCACAACGAGAGAAGTGCCATGTGGCTAAAGCACAGCAAATTGGCACAGTTGGGGGCACAGGTGGTGCATCGGCAATTAATGTCAGTAAGTCGACACGTGGCACTGGGTCTGCCCCGTCATCTGGTCCAACCCACGTGAGACTAGGCTCTAAGGAAAGCTATCTCGGGTGTGGACCAATCAACTTCAAGGACAGTGCACATTATCAGAGTTATGTCTTTTGTTTGTATTATGACTGCAGGTATTGCGGTCTATGCAAACATGACTCCTTGTAAAAAGGTGTCAGTTTTGTTGCCAGATAGAAGGGTAAATTTTTTTTTATTGTATTCTCTTACATCACACGAGTCTACACCATACTATATACTGCCATAGACAAACCCAACATTAAATTATATACTGTATTGCTATAAACCACCCTATACTTATACATTTTAATATAACACTATGTATTATTCTACCCACCCTAATGTGTATCACACTGCTATATGTTTACTATACAATTACGATACTATATATTACTTTGTACATTGTATTAAGCATATAAATGTTGTACTATTTGTTATTATACACTATACCAGTATATACAGTATACAATACAGTATGTAATTTAATGTTGGGTTTGTCTATGGCAGTATATAGTACGGTGTAGACTCGTGTGATGTAAGAGAATACAGTTTAGATGGAAGCATATTATATATTTTTTACGACGTAGAATTGTAATGTATTACTTACTGTTAGTAACTCAGCTTATTGTAAAGTATATTTAGTATACTGATGATACTATGTAGTTTATACTTTAGTTGTTTACGTGGTGGTTTTAGTTACTGCAGCTACATACTATTAACACTCCTTCTCTTTATTAATGCTACCCCTATCCCCTCCCTTTGATGCTGCTAATCCTGCATAATGCACGGGCATAAGTAGTACTATTCACATACCTGCATTTCCCATATCCCCTCCCTTTGATGCTGCTAATCCTGCATAATGCACGGGCATAAGTAGTACTAATCACATATCTGCATTTCCCATATCCCTTCCCTTTGATGCTGCTAATCCTACATAATGCACGGGCATACGTAGTACTAATCACATACCTGCATTTTCCATAAATATGCTAAATTCATCTTGATATGCATATTCTTTTGTCAAGGCGCCCTTTTCCCCCCTTCCAACCCAGCTTACATATATATGCTCCAAGCACGTGTGCTGTTTCATTCAGACGCTGTCGCCTCGACAGACCTGGTTTTCACTTGAGGACGGCTGCTTGCGTTGTGGCCGAAACGTCGTGAGAAATGTTTTATGTTTTATTTTATTACTTCCCTTCTACGTGACTTTACCCAAAGAACCAAGAAGATGAAACCCTGCCGTCACGAAAGCTTTAAATCGAAATACTTCTAAACAACCGTATATACGTAACTCAATGGGCAGCAATGCTTTCCACGATCAGCTAATAGTTGACGCACCACCTTAAGATGGCCACTCTTTGGAGTAATCTTATTAGTCCCGATGTGCGTTATGTATTAACCTCTCTTTGCATCAGAGTTTATTATTTAATGGATCATTGTGACCTCCCTCTAGTTGCTTTAATGTGTGCAAGGCAGCTGGGGTGTGAGGGGTGGGGATTTGCCTCACCCTTTCATGCCCCATGCTTCACCCCGATTATTATAAGAAAAATAATTGTCAGAATAATTAATATAAAATTTTGAAAAAAGGCCCATATATACAACACACCTCATGCTTTCTTCTCATAAAGGGGAAGCTGTTTCTGTTCACGTTTTGGGCAGCGTTCCCCACAATCCCATCACGAGTTGGAAGTGTTACATTTTTAAAATCCTTTATATTAAGTTAACTTGCTTGCTTACGACCGTGCAAATCTTTCGGTCGTTTTTTAACCCACTTCCCGTGATCCAATCGAGCTGACATTTTCCACACAGACTCGTTGTGCGTAACAATTAATGTTCGTGAAATTTTTTTTCCAAAATTTTACACTTTTTAGGACAAAAATATTATATTTAATTACCAATTGCTTAATGGTGCAATGCAATCATCTGACCCATAGGTGGCAGCCATCTCAAGCCAGAGGATGAGAGGACTCTAGCCGCCACGCATATAAAGGATTTATAGTGAAAAACTTTTTTTTACGGGTTATACTTGTTTCGCATCAGACTTGCAGTCTCTCAAAAAGGGGCGCTGTGACCTTTGTAGTTGTGACCTATTGTGCACGGGTGTGCTTGATGTCGCCATGTATTCCATCCTCTCATCACGGGTTGGAAGTACAGTAAAACAAATATTATTATTCACCTCTATTAGCTTGGTACCGTACCACTTTCCGTACCAGTTTTGACTCTGCAAGTGACTCGAAGTATGTTTTGAGCAGCGTTCACAGCACTCACGTCGTGGTTTGTAATTATTACGTGGTATCTTATATATAAAAGTCTCCTCGCGCTTGCGGGAGATTTGGCTCTCGGATGGTGGGCTTCACATAGAAAAAAAAATTACAGGCGGCACGCCCCAAGCCCCGCCGTGGGAATAGGCTATTCCGTTTTCCCATCCGTAAACTTTAAAGTAGTTTAATTAACACATTTGTGCCGTTTATATTATTAATTATTTACTTATTGCACGCCATCGACCCTACCAAGTGACGCCAATTGCGTGGGGGGGGGGCAGACCCTGCCAAGTGATGCGCGTTAGCTCGAGCTCACGGGGACATTTCCTTTTACGCGTTTTACAGCCAACACATACACACATAACGCTGCGGATATTCCTTCATAGTGTCATGTCCTCTTCGCCCCCCCCTAACACGATGCATCCAATTAATAGTACAGACTCCGTAGATAATATTTTTGTGCTTACATACCATTATTCTTGCACGCGCGGGGGATGCCCCTAGCCTGGCAATGTGCCAACTCCGCCGCCTCGCCAATGTAGGCCAGGACGGGGGCTACGCATGACACAAGGCCTCAACATGGCTATGGTAAATACAAAGTTCCTTGCTTCTTACGCTAACTCAAGTCCATTATTTACTATTGTTAAACACATTAGTTCACAAACATTACAATAATAATGTTTGTGTGCAGATCATTAATCACGTTCATTGCTTATTATTTTTAAACAAATCCCTTGCCAGATATTGTGTGCAGATAACAACTCAGGTTTCATTGTTTACCATTATGAAACAAGTTGACATGTTACAATAATTATGTTTGAGTGCACAAAACTCCTTTTGGATTTTTAGGTTGCTAATTTTTACCTTTTTTTGCTGTCTTTCATGACGCTGCCACGGTCGACTGCCAGTCTGTGATTTCTGATTATTTCTTCAATACATTTCTATTGTTTCCATTGCTCACGTCACGCTATTTCCTCATACGTAGTACTGCCATACTGATAGCTGTGCCATCATCGGGGATTGCTGTGCCCGTCAATGTGTGTGTCTTTGAGTCCATATGTGTGTGCGTGTAGAGCAATGCGTGTCTTTAACTGCATGTGTGTGTCTGTCTTTTTCTAATGGACAACGCCCCATGTGTGTGTGTATGTCAGTGTTTATGTGTGTGTCAGTCCAAGTGTGCGTGTCAGTCCATTTGTGTGTGTGTAAGTCCATGTGTGTGTGTAAGTACATATGTGCGTTTACGTCAATTTGTGTGTGAGTCCACGTATTGCTGTGTGTGAGTCGGTGTGTGTGTGTGAGTCGCTGTATGTGTGTACATCCGTATATGTGTGTGTAACTCCATGTGTGTGTATCTCAAGTGCATATCTATGTGTGTGTGAGTCCATATGTGTGTGTGTGTCTGTAAGTCGATGTGTTTGTGTGTGAGTCGATATGTGTGTGTGAGTCGATGTGTGTGTGTCTCAGTCCATGTGCGTGTGTGTTAGTCGCTGTGTGTGCATGCCTCCATGTTAGTCAGTGTAACTCCATTTCTTTGCGTGTCTGTAGGTCAATGTGTGCATCTTAGTCCATGCGTGTGCTTTATTGACCTGCTCATGGCCTATGATACCATCGGTAGGCCTGGCCTCTGGGTTGCTCTTCGTGCTTTCCGAGTCCCTGACCCACTGATTACCATCCTTAAGGACCTTCATGATGGTGAGCGGCCCCGCGTCTAACTACGTGGCCGTGAGTCGGAGCCATTTCCTTTACACCTTGGGGTGCAACAGGGATGTCCTCTGGCTCCCAAATTATTTTACATATATTTGGACCACGTAGTTCGTCAAGCCTTCAATGCCTGTACCGGAAGAATTCCCATCTGCTACAGATACAATGGGAGGCTGATCGATGCCCGGGTGCGGTCAAGGGGATGGCACCCTATTGCTCAACCACGTTATGTATGCCGATGATCTGCTAATTGCTACTCACTCTGAGGAAGAGTTCGAGGTGTTGCTGCTGAACCTGGAGCTTGCCACCAAGAGGTGGGGGCCTTACCATCAGCCCCACCAAAACTAAGCACCTGCCTGGCTATTTTGTACCATCGGACACTCCACCCCCACAACTCCCAATTGGTGATGGGGCAGTTGTGGAGACAGTGGAGAGTTTCCCATACCTTGCCAGTGTGCTAATGACCGGCTCCGGTTTAACAGCAAAGGTCTCACTCCGAATCAGTCGAGCTGCATTATCTTTTAATTGGCTGCGTAACGCTGTGTGGAAGCTACCTGGTCTATCACTCCATACGAAGCTTCAGGTCTTCTCGGCCACGGTCATTCCCTCCCTTCTCTACGCTTGCGAAACTTGGACCCCCCTAATGGAACATCCTCGCCAGTTAGAAACATTTAGGATGGCCAGCCGACGATCCATCCTGGGTTTAACCAGGCTGCATTGTGTGAGGAGCTCACAAATCCTTGAAAGATGTGGACAAAGTCCCATCGGTGACCTCTGGCAGGCAAGGCTGCGTTTCCTGAGTCATGTAGCCCGCATGGCCAGCCACCGCATGCCAAAACAGCTTTTGTTCGGCCGGATCGAGGGGGCTAAACGGGCGCGGCACGGGCTGGAGAAGACATGGAGTGATGTGCTACAGGAGGACTTGGAGCTGAGTCCACTTGCGGATAACTGGTACCAGCCGTGTCAAGATCGGCCTCTGTGGAGGAGGCTCCTGAAGGACGCTACTGGCCAGTTGGAGGCAGTCACCCTTTAACAACGGAGGGCGGAGGAGCGACGCTCACAACAACGAGCGGAGCGCCGGGTGGCTAAAGCACAGAAAGTTGCTACAGTAGGGGCCACAGGTGGTGCATCAGCCAGTTGTCTCAGTCGACCTGTGCCATCTAGGTTTGCCCCGTGACCTCCTGCCAGCGGGCGTTCGACACTTCACGTGGCCTCAAGGTGCACATAGTCTGGCACAAGCATTGTCGTGACGTCACCGCCACGTAGTGGCGAATGACGGTTGTTGTTGTTCAGTCTATGTATATGTGGAATATGCCGCGCCACGCGTTCTGTGGGTCTGTTGCTATGCAAGCGAGCAGTGTACAGTAGGGGGTATTTGAGGACGAGCTTGTTGTCGGGCGTGAGGAGGACGTCGTTAAGATGGGTGACAGGTGTTAGGGGTAACCGAGGACACAGGCCGGTGATTGGCTAAGAGGGTGAGTGCTTAATGACTGGCGTCGCTCAGGCGGGAATAACAAGGCCACGTGAGGCTGGGGGCCTGGGGGCGAGGGGTAAAGCGTGGGGTGAGATAATTAATAGGGACTAATTGATACGGGGATAAAAGGCACAGCGCAAGAGAGAGACGGGAGTCTTGGTTAGAGCTGGAGTCTGGATAGGAGTTGGAGTGATGGTGCCCGGGATAGCGAGGAGCAGGAATAAGTGGAGAAGATACGATAACGGTAGCAGTGGAGAGAGATAGGACAGAGTACGGTAGTAAGAGAACGTAGAGTGAGTGGTAGCAGTGGTAGCAGTGCATCGGAGAGATACAGAGTAGGGTAGCAGCGGAGTGACGGACTCTGTGAGAGCAGGAGAGAGAGAGGAGAGACATAGAGCGCCGTTGATGGCGGATGGCGTGACGGAGCGAACGGGGAGACACGGAGCGGTGATGAGGTGTGGACTTTAAAGAGCAAATAAACGGAACGAGAAAGACAACCCGAGTACGAGTCCTACATATATGTGTGAGTCAATTTGTGCGTGTAACTCTATGTGTGTGTATCAATGGATTTGCGTGTGTAACTACATGTGTGTCTGCCTTTTTCGCCCGGGCAACACCAGGTACTAACCGCTAGTTTGATATATTAGGAGGAGGCGCACCCCTGCATACATAATTTACTGCTACCATGTTCTGTTAGCTATTGGAAGACAAAGGGGGTTAGTGAGGCTCTGATCCCATGGAATACATATTATCTTGGTCGTGTGTGATTGACATATTTCGCATTTCACATTGTATCTCTTCTGAATGACTCTAGGTCTAATACTTTCATAATCATTATTTGGTTCATGCTTAACCAAGATATGTGGTATACCATAGTTGTTACCAAAGATATTCCGAGGGTTTTATTAAACTTTGTTCCCCATCTGTATCTCCAGGGATCCACGCTTCTTATTCTCAATTAATATTTTGATATACTGAGGTTGAAGATATAGCTAAGCTTCTAACTTTACTGTTGTATTTAAAAAAAACCATCAGCTCATAATGATTAACTGCCCTTGGGTGGATTGTGCTGTTCAAGGAAGGTTCGTGACCCCAACATCCCGAGCAAAATTATAAAAAAAAATAGACAGAATCACTCTTAATTAATTTTTTTGGAAAAGCCATATATGCAGCATACTCTTCGAGTGAGAATAGGTTTTCTCCTTTTTTCTGCAAACAGGTGTTGATATGTTAAAACACCAAACTGAAACCTTTTACAAGGAATACTTGTGGTCAGAATGCAAACAAAAAACACTCTGGTAATATATGCATTGTCTTTGAAACTGATTTCTTTGCACCAGAGACAGCTTTCTTTCAAGCCTAGTCTCAAACGGTGTTAGACCAAAGGACGCCGAAAGGTGTACAGCACAAAGACAATGCACTATCAGAACAATGGGTGCCAAAAGGCGTGCTCTTTGAGTGTTTGTGATGAGATGATACAAAACGCCGAGTTGATGAGGCGATTAAGCTAGCACCATATGAATGCTAATATTATTATAACACAGTGAATGCTTGGGAGCTTATTGGCTCTCGCTCCTAGTTAGAGATCTACCCAACCCACAGGTCCGCAAATACTGGCCGCTCTTACTCTGCAGGTTGAACCTAGGAATTGAGTGTTCAACTTAACGTTCTTTTCCTTAAAGGCATGTGGCAAAGGTGAATCTATTGGAGCTTCATTGTCTCAAGCTTACACATCTACAGGGTCTCCATTTCACTTTGTATTGTCTAAGAAGTCCACCCACACCTCCACTTCCACAAACTGCTGGGAGGTGCCTCGCTCTGCCTCACAGTCAGAATTCTCCTCCTGCTTCACGTTGCCTCCATCGATGTGAAGGTCCGATTTTGGAGTTGAATCTTCATCTTCACATTTCACCTTCACTTCTTCGCTCTTTACTGTCACCTCTTCAAATTTCACCTTCGCCTCTTCAAATTTCACCTTGATACATTTCATAGTGTCCAAGCTGGAATTTGCTTCTGGTTCTTTTTTCAGGAGGGATGGGCTCATTGCAGCACTTTGACTTTCACAAGTCGATTTAAGACTACACTCCTGGAGGATCTTCTGATGCCTGTGTGTTCTCTGGTGTCTTTGAAGATGTGATGACTCTGCAAACGCCTTTCTGCACACACTGCACTTGAAGGGTTTCTCTCCTGTGTGTGTTCTCTCGTGTCGATGAAGAACTGATGACTGTGCAAATGCCTTCTCACACACAGTGCACTTGAACTGTTTCTCTACTGTGTGTGTTCTATGGTGTTTTTTAAGATGAGATGACTGTGCAAACTCCTTACCACATAGAGTGCACTTGAAGGGTTTATCTCCTGTGTGTGTTCTCTGGTGTCTTTTAAGAGGTGATGAACCTGAAAATTCCTTCCCACACACATTGCACTTGAAAGGTTTCTCTCCAGTGTGTGTTCTCTGGTGTTGTTTAAGATGTGATGACTCTGCAAAGGGCTTCCCGCAAAGGGTGCACCTAAAAGATTTCTCTCCAGTGTGTGTTCTCTGGTGTTTATGAAGATGTGGGGACTGTGCAAACGCCTTCCCGCACAGAGTGCACCTGAAGGGTTTTTCTCCAGTGTGTGTTCTCTGGTGTTCTTTAAGATGTGATGACTCTGCAAAGGTCTTCCCGCAAAGGGTGCACCTGAAAGGTTTTTCTCCTGTGTGTTCTCTGGTGCATTTTAAGATGTGATGACTGTGAAAATTCCTTCTCACACACACTGCACTTGAAGGGGTTATCTCCTGTGTGTATTCTCTGGTGTATTTTTAAATAAAATGAACTTGAAAATGCCTTCCCACACAAACTGCACTTGTTTGGTTTCTCTCCTGTGTGTGTTCTCTGGTGGATCTGAAGACCTGATGCCCATGCAAATTCCTTCTCACAGACAGTGCATTTGAAAGGTTTCTCTCCTGTGTGTGTTCTCTGATGGATCTGAAGACCTGATGCCCATGCAAATGACTTCTCACAGACAGTGCATTTTAAAGGTTTCTCTCCCGTGTGTGTTCTCTGGTGTAATTTAAGTTGTGATGACAGTGCAAAGGACTTCCCGCACAGAGCGCACCTGAAGGGTTTCTCTCCCGTGTGTGTTCTCTGGTGTATTTTAAATGTGATGAATCTGCAAACGCCTTCTTGCAAAGGGTGCACCTGAAGGGTTTCTCTCCTGTTTGAGTTTTCTGGTCCCGTGTCAAATTTCCAGTACAATCCATGCTGTTTGCATATTGGTCCCATTGTTGCATTTTTGTACCGAGCTGCGCTGAGTGCCTTTTCTCCATCAGACCATTTCTGCAGAGGTAGCGTCAGAAGAAGCGTCAGCTGCAGACAGAAACAAATATACACACTATCTATGTCAGTATCGAGACACAAGAGGAATGAATATATACACAGTCACACATGACTTACACGTCTATATTTATTCTTATATTTAAGATATTCCCCAATTCATCACATGGGCTGTTAAGGCACACAATGAGAGGGCAAATGGTTATGAATATGCTTGGAGGCCCTAGCATCTTCAAAATAAATGTTAACCCAAAACACCAAAAACACAATTTCAGCTGCCTGGATACAAAAGTAATATTTTAAAAAGCAAAATTCAGCTAATAATACTATTTGTATTATGCAGAAATGCATTATTAAATGTTCAATCGCAACTTAAAAGGTGTGAAGCCAGATTCAGATTTGCTTGAATGCTCGGATAAAAAGATCTAACTTCAGCTGCATATATGCCGTGTTAATTTCCTGTTTCCATTCTTACGAAAAGTTCCAGAGGAAAACTAAAATAAACTCTTGTTTTGATTTAACTTCCAAGTACAATTGTTAATATACTTTACTGCAAATACAAACTTGACACTGTCACACACTGGCATGGTAGAAAGGTGGTGGTGTCCAGAACCATGCCTGGCCACCTTCATCTGCTCAGTATTAATGCTTCCTCACTTCACCATGTAATTCATTTAAGAACAATCAACATAGCAGAGGCCCACAATAAGTTCAGCTTTCACTTTTCAATCATGTTTGCTTTCGGCAATAATCAAACTAATTGTTTTTCATAATGCAGTGAAATAACTGCACCACAGCTCCCCACAAAGATAAACTCTTAAATACACGTACATTTCACATGGATCATTAACATATATAAACAAAACATCCACCATTCATGACGAATTACAAGTAACCTTATCCCAGTGCTAATGCCATGATAGGTGCAATTTAAGGCCATGTAAGTGTGGATTTCTTGTCAGCAGGTAATGGGAATGATCCAGGTGTCAAGGGATGACTGACAGATGAACCAGCTGTGCTCCCCACTGTCTTGCTGGGTTTTAGGAACCCAGCGTTCCACCTATTCATGTGGGCGTCGCTCTTCCGACATCGTTTTTGCAGAGCAAATATCTATTAACTGCCCTGCAGCATACCTCACGGGCCTCCTCCACAGAGGCCAATCTTGACACTCCTGGTACCAGTCATCTGCAGGTCCGATCACCTCCACATCCTCCAATCTCTTCTCTAGCTAATGCCATGCCTCTTCAGCCCCTAATATCTGGACAAACAAAAGATGCTTGAGCATGCAGTGTCTGGGAATGCGGGATTCATGACCGAACCAATGCAGCCTCGCCTGCCAAAGAGACTGAAGATGAAATGCTATATATTGATATCTTAAGGATCTGTAAACTTCTAATTACAATATAGTCTGGTTGAATATAGGATGAATCATAGGCAGGCCAGCCTTCATTGTATAAGCCAGCACAGATGGTCATTAAAATAAGTTCACATTTTGCATCCACAGAGTAATATCTGTGGCCAAGAAGAATCACACCTTTGTTTGTTAGTTTCTAAAAACGCTTGTCCTGGTGAGGGTCACGGTGGCAGCATGCTGAGTAGGATGGTCCAGGCCTCCCTGTCCCTGGCGACAGACTCTAGCTCATTCTGGGGAATTCCCAAGCGTTCCCAGGCCAGCCGAGCGACAGTCCCGCCAGCGTGTCCTAGGCCAGCCCCGGGGTCATCGCCCAGTGGGACATGTCTGGTAGAGTTACAGGGGGAGTCTATTCGGGGGCATCCTTACATATATTCTATATTGATATCACCCCTAGAGCCAGGCCCAGCGGTTGTGTTCGCCAACAAGCACCTCCTGGCCACGTGACCCATGTAACTCAGTATGCAAAGCTCGAAATGGCTAAGTGGTGCCATCCTGTGCGCCCGCCATCTGCAGGATTAAGGGTGAGGGGCGGGTGCGATGCCAGTATGGCTGGGAGAGGGATGCTCTCAAGCCGGACTAGACCTTGGCGATGGACAAAGCTTTGTACAGAGCAAAAGTCCAGGCACCTTCCACACAGTGTTACACAGTCTAATGAAATAATGCTGCTCGACTAATTTGAAGTGAGACTTTGGCTGCCAAACCAGAGCCGGTAATGAACACATTAACCAGGTATGGGAGCATCTCCAACACTTGTAGAACTGCCTGAATATTCATGAAGAGTTGAGGTGCAGTGTTGTATGACATGACATTCCCAGGCAGGTGATTTATTTTTGTGGAACATTTGCAAGGCCCCATCTCATTGAGTAGCTATTACCAAATCATCAGCAGATGTAACATGGTTGACCAGCAGGGAACGATCCTTTAACTATAACCAGGCATCGATTAGCGTATCATCATAACTGTAACAAATGCAATGGTTTTTATATGACCATTGCGAGTTTCTCAAGCTACATAGTTATTTATAATATAGGTTTTTGGGTCAGATCGCGTTATTTATAAATGTGTCGTACCCCTACACCACCCGGCACGGCCAAACAGTAAAAAATGTGCCACGTTTTTCACAGGACAAAATAATTCACTTCTTTAGCCCACCGGTGTACTGAAGAGAGAATCAACAGCATTTAAAAATTTTAGTACGACGTTTCACTGATAATTACAATCAGCTTCATCGGGCAAGAATGGTGAAGCTCTCCTGTTGCTTCTGGTCTTAAATAGAGCAGCATCTGGGTAACGTCATAATTTAATTCAATTACATCTGGTGCAGTGATTCGAGGCAAAGAGGGGGAGGGTATTGTAATTATGTAGATTGGTAATCTTCTCAAAACTAGAAAATTGGAGAAGCTCCGCATCAAGCGGATTAAATTAATATCGTCATTGGCGTTCCTCAAAAGGTGCAGAGATTCGAAGGTAATACCAAACGCAGTTAAAATAACACATCACATAAAGTCGGTTAAAGCTGATCAAATACTACACAAAATTCTAAAACTGGTATCTGGCACTAAAGACGTTTTGCCTAAATTATCAACAGAAGGTGTATATCGGATTAATTGCTTGTGGCAGATGCTATATTGGACAGACGGGACGTAACATCAGTATAAGATTAAAATAACACCAAAGAAACATTTAATTATCTCAAACACAACTGTCGGCAGTGGCAGAGCATGCTTGTCAACAAGGACACTCAATTGATTTTGATAACGTTTAAGTGTTGTGTAAAACTAATTATTACTGGCCAAGACTAATTAGAGAATCCATTGAAATTGAGAGATAACAGAAATAACTTCAATCGCTCTGACAGCTACAGGCTTAGTGCGGCCTGGAAGCGTATTATTAAATAAATACAATTCCTTATAAGGGAAAGAAATACCAATGTATAACAATTGAATGATTACCAATCTATATAATTACAATACCCTCCCCCTCTTTGCCTCGAATCACTGCACCAGATTGAATTAAATGATGACGTCACCCTGATGCTGCTCTATTTAAGAGAGAGCTTCACCATTCTTGCCCGATGAAGTTGATTGTAATTATCAGCGAAACGTCGTACTCAAATTAAAAAAATGCTGTTGATTCTCTCTTCAGCACACCGGTGGGCTAAAGAAGTGAATAATTTTGTCCTTTGAAAAACGTGACACATTTTTTTACTGTTTGGCCGTGTCGGGTGGTGGAAGGTTACGACACATTTATAAATAACGCGATCTGACCCAAAAACCTATATTATGAATAATATTGGTCGCGAAAGCCTACGTGTTAAAATTACATAGTTATTTCTTGATTTAAAGCTTTCATGACTGCAGGAATTCATACTCTTTGGGTCTTTCGGTCAAGTCACGTAAATAGAAAATGATAAATCACGACGTTTCGATCGCAACACAAGCAATCATCTTCAGGTGAGAGAGAAAAAGCTACTAAGACAAGGTCTTGTATAGGCCTGAGATGGGTGCATCAAGGTACAGGGAACCTCGGTATACGTCGTGTTTTTTCGAGATTAAAATGTCTTGGGATATGACGTCTTGCTTGGGATACGACGTGCTTGCTAGAACTTGTATGGGTCGGGATGAGTCACCGCGTCGGGGGCTGCCTCCATGGAGGGTGGAGCCCCAGGTCGAGGCACGCCCGACGTGTCGGGTTGAGGCACGCCACGCGACCAGCGTAGCTGGGAGCAGCGCGGTCATGTGGCTTCTGTATGCATTTTCGTAATTAGTGTCTAAATTATTTTATACAACCCCATTAATGTATAATATGCCATGTAAAATATCATTTATTTTCCTCTGGAACGGATTATTTCCTTTCCCTTTATTTCTTATGGAAAAAAATTGTTTGGTATACCTAATTTTCGGTATAAGTCCTACCTTCTGGAACGAATTAACGATGTATACCGAGGTTCCACTGTAGGAGGGGGAACTAGATATGGTCCAACCACAGAGGCTGGGGCAGTGGCCTTTGTATTGAGAGATTAGCATGTCAATGGCTGGGGCAGTGGCCTTTGTATTGTGAGAGATTAGCCTGTCCTGAGATGGGTGCATCAAGGTAGGAGGGTGGCGCTAGAGATGGTCCAACCACAGAGGCTGGGACAGTGGACACCCAGTCTGTCAATACAAAGACATCCAACCTAGTAATGAAATTCAGAGTCAGTTAACATCGGTAGAAAGGATGGAAACATCATAGAAAGTTTAGCCTTTACCTGGTTAATCATGCCCTTCCAATGATTACTCAATTTGTAACCATCTTCTCAGTTGAAGTTGTCTATGTTTATATATCTGAATGGCTTCTAAAAAAATATTTGATAGCCAGTGGGTTTCCAGATTACCTTCGTCTTGGAAAAATCAATATCATGTGAGCCCACAGTGTTAAAACAATGATCAGCCACGGCCGAGGTATTGGTCCTAACGTGTTCAGTTCCGCCTTGTTTTCACGAACACGGTCCGAGACATGTCGTTTAGTTTCCTCAATGTAACTACTGCCGCAGACACAATTTAGTTTGTAGACACCGGGGTATTGCATGTCAGGAATCACATCCTTCACAGATGACATCAGATCACGAATTTCTAGCAGATTTCACTCTCCCTCTCACCTGAAGACGATTGCTTGTGTTCCGATCTAAACGTCGTGATCGATTATTTTCTATCTATGTGACTTGACCGAAAGACCCAAATAGTACACAGTTACTGAAGATGATATGTAATGTAATGCATTGGGCCAAAGTTAATTCCTGTCAGAAGCAAAGTTGAACAGGAAATGGTTCCGACTCCTGGTCACGCAGCTTTAGACCATCCTACCCAAAATCATACAAATCCTCAAATAATGTGAGCATAGGCATAAATTTGAAAAAAATAACAACCCAAAGCCCCAAGCCTCTTTATGCAGAGATCTAGTTGTGTTGAAAATCCGTACACCTCTGCTGTAGTCAAGACATAAAATACAGCAAACCTTGCATATCACGGAGGTTACGTTCTTGGAAATTGCCGCACGAAAGCTAAAAGTACAACATTCAATGCTTAAGCCTGATCTATGTAATGGTGTTTGGTAAACGTCAACTAAAATTCACATCACAATTGAAATAAGTACTGGACTGCATTCCGAATAAAAAATTGAAATAAACACGGAGAAAACGTATACAAAAAATATTCCAAGACAAAAAATAGTATAAATCTATAAATTATAAAAGGGGACAACCTCTTATTATATTTTGACGCTGGCAAAAGAGGTCCCATGATGTAGTGAGCCAGATGAAGACAAATTAAACTTAAGCAGAGAATTAAAGCAAATGCAATCAGGCGAGGGCAGGAGGCAAGGCCCCGCATGGCTAGGCCCCGCGTTGTAATGTTCCAACTTGGACATCGATTCCATACTCGCTGCTACTCCATTGATATTCCTATGAGAGAGAGACGGAGCGAGGCTCTACCTGGGTAAACAACAACAACCACGACAACAACAACCATGATGTGAACTTCTCACCTCTGATCTCAGTGAGCGCGCGCGCGGATCGGCGGCCTCCTGGTATCTTGTGACGTCACGCGGCAGCAGGAGGTGACATGACGTCAATTGCGGGGTTCAACACAATCCCCTCCCCCAACGAGCAGCGGTGTATCTGAATACATTATGTTAATGAGACGGGCTCATGTCCAGTGATGAGGCGTGGATGCTGAACCCGTCGCAATGAACTCGAAACGGTATTCATGAATAAATTATGTTAATGAACCGCCTGTGACTGGGCGTAGCTGTGCCCAAATAAAGATTTTTTTTACTGAAACGGAAATCGACAGTGACCAACCAGACGTGACATCACGCTCAAAAGCGCGGTGGAGGCGGGGTTGGGGTGAATATTTTGATGACATGACGTCACTAGCGAGGTACACCTCCCTCAGGCATCTCACACGGATGAGCTAATGCGGATTTGTGACGTCAGAGAGCAGGGGTTTCAGTTTTCAGTTTAATTTATTTGGTACATATAGCCATGTGAGCCATTCGGCTCTTGAATCGGGTGCAACCGCAACAAACAAAAAACAAAAACATGAACAAGAAAACATCTTAAAGTGACTATGCGCAAACAGAAAAATCCAGGAAAAAACAGCAAAATCTTCCAGAAAAAGCACAACGCTGTGTGTAAAAATCCCAGTGGGATGCAAGTCAAACAACAACCACAAGACAACTTAGATTAAAGCCATCAGTTTAACTCCGTACTACAACAAACAAACATGGCCAAACCAAAAAACTTTTTAAAAACCAAAATACAGCCATAAAAGCAATGTAACAGTGATCATAGAAACTGTGACTGAAATTTCACAATGAACGACATAAACAACATGTACGGCCAAACCCTATAGCCATAGCTGGCTGCATGAGTCACTCCACAACAGCAGGAGCATCAGAAGGAGTATCAACATGTTTCAATGCACATTTAAAGATCAGCGCACTAAATAAAAACACAAGATCATACTTTGCAGCGATCATCCGGAGCGAAACCTTTGATTTTAGGCCACTGAATAGCAGTGACAGCTAGGGGTGTACAACTCCTCTAGAGCAGTTATGAGTGATGATCTCATAGGTAGTGATTCAAGTTGCAGTTTATTGGCAATAGCATTCCAGACCCTGGGGGCATCAATAGCAAAGGCCCTTCCTCAAGAATTTGTACGGCAATAGGGAATGTGAAGCTGGTAAATGAGCGAAAACCTTAGGTCACATTTGTTTTTATAAACAAAAAGGAGATCCAGCAGTTAGTCTGCGGATTTTTTTGTAAGTACATCGTGAATAAATACGATCTGGTGCACAAGCCGTCGAACATTGAGAGATGTTAAGTTTGACCCAATGTAGAGATCACAATGGTGGGTCCTATATGGGCAGTTCAATGCAAATTTTAAGGCCGAGTGATAAATTGAGTCAAGCTTCTTCAGTACAGGACTGTGGGGTTGATTTATATACGATGTCACACTAATCAAGTAGAGGCAGTATGGTAGCTTTTAACAATTCCAAACGAAACATAGGGGGGGGAGCAGTGCTTGTGTCGATGCAGAAAACCTATTTTTATTTTTGTCTTTTACTAATATAATCAATGTGATCTTCAAAATTCAGTTTTGAATCCAGGATGACCCAAATATAGTTATAGATCTTGACTTGCTCTATTTGATCATTATTTAAGGAATGTAATTGGGGAAAAAATACTTCCTGCTTTAGTCCTGGTGAGAAGCATAGCACCTTGGTTTTGGAGGTATTCAGGACTAGTTTAAGAGCAACTAGCTGATGTTGTAGTTTGTTGAAATCACCCTGGAGCTTAGCAATCACGTCATCCGGAGAGCGGCCAGCAGTAATCAGTATCGTGTCATCTGCAATTTGTTTTACTTTGGAATGAGTTTATTTATATTCATATTCATTTTCCATTACTCTCTCTCTTGAACAGAGACCCCTTGGGTGCGTGAGCTCAATAACCACGTGGACAATATTGTGTGTGTGTATACACATGGTATTCTATGGGTCTTTCGGTAAAGCCAAGCAGATAGAAAAATAATAATAAAAATATCACGACGTTTCGATCGCAACACAAGCGCTCGTCTTCAGGTGAAAAAATACAGCGAGAGAGCTTTTGAAGCAGGACGTTATATAGGCCTGAGATGGGTGCAGCCCAAGGGGCCGTCCATAAATGACGTCACGCACCTAGGAGGGGGGGGGGGGCAGACATTTGTGACGATGTGTGACGAGGGGGGGGGGGGTGAGAAATGTGACGTCACATCAAAATGCGCAATTTTAAATAAATATAGAATTGTTATTACAACACTTATTGTTATAACAACACTCCTACAACATCAGAGTGCAGCGCCACATTAAATACGCACTACAATGACAATAGTTTAAAGCGATTTGAAGCATATTTTATTTTTAAAATGGAAATATGGTTTTGGGGGGGGGGGCAGAGCTTTGTGACGTCATATTTGAGGGGTATTTGACTTTTTGTGACGCCGTGTGACAAAGGGGGGGGGGGGGGGTAGAAAATCGTCCAAAATCGCATGACGTCATTTATGGACGGCCTCCAAAGGTAAGTGGGCGGGGCTAGAGACGGTATTTGCATGTACCGTAAATGTAAGATCGGAGGGCGCCCTGAGGCTGTGGCTTTACCGAAAGACCCATAGAATGTATTCCTGCAGTCACGACAGCTTTAAGTCAAGATTTATATAAACTTAAACTCTAAACCCGCTCTCTGACGTCACCAATGCATTGCGTCATCGGCGTGAGGGGGAGATGTCCCGCTAGTGACGTCATGTCACCTCCTGTTGTCGCGTGACGTCACGAGACACCCGTAAGCTGCCACTCTGCGCGCGCTCACTGAGATCCGAGGTGAGAAGTTCACATCGTGGTTGTTGTTGTTGTGGTGGTTGTTGTTGTTTACCCAGGTAGAGCCTCGCTCCTCTCGTAGGGATATCAGTTGAGTAGCAGCGAGTATGGAATCGATGTCCAGGTTGTAACATTTTACAACGCGGGGCCTTGCCCCCTGCTCTCGCCTGATTGCATTTGCTTTAGTTCTCTGCTTAAGTTTAATTTGTCTTCATCTGGCTCACGACTTGGAAACTTTTTTTCTTTTAATAATTTTTACAGTTTTTTTTATCTTACCAGGCCAAGCCCACTTCAGCTGCTATACCGCTCTTGTTTTCAGAAGCGACCTGCCCACAGCAAAGTGGCTTATCAACGTGTGGAAATGTCTGTCTGTCAAATACTCTAAACGCGTGGTGATGTTGACTCTTAATGTGTCGGTAAACCCGACAGCCAATTAGGAAGGGTTCGTCACGTAAACAACGTGGTCAGTTCGTCACTAGTACAGCACACCGGTTGTGTGTTGGAGAGCCAAGCCACAACATTACAATCTGAGTACGACGTTTGGCAATAATTACAACCAGCTTCATCAGGCGACAGCCAAATGTTGTGCCTTGGTTCTGTGGGAATATATATCAGGTCGTTGGGATTATAGCTCAGCATGCTAACCGTTGCACTACCGCTCCCCACTCATGCACAAACATCGAAATTATTGTATTCAATACTAGTTAAGTTACCTGGCTTTGCATATTTCTGAGTAATCAAACGTTAAGAGTAATTAGAATTATTGAATCCTGCAAATGAAGTCTGTAAATGTATGTATCTTGTCACGGTTTTTGGTTGTGTTATACAATCACAGGGCTTATTTGTTTCATAATGAGGACAGCTTTTAAATTCGTTGCCCTTGGAGAGCGTCAGGACATTCAATGTTGGATGTTTTGCCATCTGGTGGGTTTAATCGAATGAAGCTTCAATTCTGGCATACATGTCGACAGCATATTGGTGGAAGAGCTCTTTGGATCTCAAGAAGAGATTGAAGCTGCCATTTCGCACCATGATCCTGAAGGCAAAGAAGTCCATGGCGAAAATCTTCTTTTGTGTTGGCAAGCCTGTTGCTGGGTCAGTTTGGCGAAGTCGGAAATTGTAGACATCATCATCTTGCCAGAAAATCAGTAGACCTTGAAGAGCATCATAGGATCGGTGTTTCTTTTCTGTGTAGGGTATTGTTCCTCAGTTGCAAGACGATGCCTCGAGTGACGTTCAGCAGTCAGAATGACAGCAACTTCAGATGTGAGTGCATTTACGTAGCACTCATGTTGACCATGTGGAGTTTAGTCGGCATGAATGACAACATTGTACTCTGAAGTCATCTTCTTCATGGCAAACTTGAAACTTTTAGAGCCTGTCTTGCCACAGCAATCGGACTTGCATATCGGTGTTGATGACATTTTAGTATTAAGTAGTGGCAGCAGACTGCGAATGCGATTATGTACCTGGCCCTGCACTTTAAATGTGGGCATGTAGCCAGATTAAAAATAAAACATAATAAAATAATTCTCACGACGTTTCGGCCACAACACAAGCAGTCGTCCTCAGGTGAAGACGCTGTCGCCTCGACAGACCTGGTCTTCACCTGAGGACGGCTGCTTGTGGCCGAAACGTCGTGAGAATTATTTTATTATGTTTTATTTTTATTATTTTATTACTTCCCTTCTACGTGACTTTACCGAAAGAACCAAGAAGATGAATCCCTGCAGTCACGAAAGCTTTAAATCGAAATGTAGCCAGATGTTGGGATGAGTTTGTTGGTGCCAAAACATGTAATTTGGAAGCATGAGTTCTATCTTCTATTGTTTCGGAATTGGCTTGCATAGGTAGTGTTGGCAGGTATCAATACAATGGAATAGGCTCGGGATGGTCATTCATTGTAGGGAGCTGAACCATGGTACAGTTACAGCAGAGCCCTGGAGGGTCTCCTTTCCATGTCATTGCATGGCAGTAGCTGCAAGAAGTAGACATGGAACCAATGGCAACTACTGAATCAGAAGTGTAAATGAAATTAGGAATGTGTGGAAAAGACTTTTCCGTTTGGCAGCAGGGTAGGCATCTGGTTGCAGTCATTGTCGTGCTGTTTACAAGATGCCTTGCTTGTTGGTGGACTGTAGTTGGATTAGCTGTGGCAGTAGCCATTTGTGCTTTGTTGGTTTTCTGTGTAGCTCAATACTGTTGAGGAGTTGTATTCGCTGTTGGTGCAGGCATAGCAGCACTGGCAGCATGCCGTCTTGCTTCTTGGTGTTCAGGAGTGCCATTATCAATAGGTGCAACCATCACAGCCCTGGTAACATGCTCTTGCTTCTTAGTGTTCAGGAGATTCATTAGCTGTAGATGCAGCACAGGCAGAATGCTGTCTCACTTTGTGTTAAGGGGTTTCATTAGCTCTAGGTGCAGCCATTGCAGCACTTGTGCGAATGGCATCAATTATTGTAATCGGCTTTGGTGAAGAGAAGCGCACGTTTTCCGTGAGGAACATTATAGGTGGAGGTCAAAGTTAATAAGCATAAAAAAGAGTAAATAGTGAGTGTGTGAGTGCATGCTATTTAGAGATTGTTAAGGAAATGATAGTTGAATTTGTAATCGTTGTAGGAATGTGAAGACAGCCGCAAAGGAACAAAGTAATTGTTCGTAGGGCTTGATGTGGGTATTAATAGTATGTGTGTGGTGGTGTGTGTACATATATTATTTTTACGCTAGTGCGTGTATTTGCATGCTTTTTATTGATGTAGACTTGATGTATTTAGTCGTAGCTGTTGTATAGCATCTTTGTTGTGTATAAGTGTTGGTACGTTGATGTAAATATTTTAGAATAGTACGTGTTTTTAAAATAAATATTGCAGTGTGTGTTAGAGGTGAGCCGTGCCCGTGCAGAGAGGACAGTAAGGAGCCGGAAGTGGATGAATTTGGCGGAAAAAACACAGGGCTGATAATAGGGAAGGATAACGTGGTAAATATGAGAGCAAATATAGCAGTGCAGTGGAGACACTTATGTTATGGTGAGTGCGTGGAATTGTAGTATATGAAATGTCATGTGTTTGCATGTGTGGCAAACCGGAAGTAGTGAGTGCCCAGGGCTTTAACACATGGCAAGAGAAAGAGAGGGGTGAGGTGAGGAGCGGGTGGGTGTGCAGGTGGTTCAGGTGTTAAAGGTGAGCAGGTCAGCTAAAAATAGTGCGAAAAGCACACTAACTCACCCATGAGTACGCTTGGAAAGTTTGGGGTGTGTTGGCGCAATTTGGTTCACAAAAAATCTACACAAGCGCAAAGTCTGCTTTATCTTCATAGATATATACTATTTTTTTGTCTTTAAATATTTTTTGTGTACGGTTTCTCCTTGTTTATTTAAATTGTTTAGTTTATTTGGAATACAGTAGAGTACTTATTTCAATTGTGATGTAAATTTTAGTTGCTGTTTACCTAACGCCATTACTTAGGTCAGGCTTAAGTATTGAATATCGCACTTTTTGCTTTCGCGCGGCAATTTCCAAAAACGTAACCTCCGTGATATGCAAGGGGCTGCTGTATTTTCTGTCTGTTAACTACAGCAGAGGTGTATGGATTTTCAACAGAAACTAGATATCTGAATTTTGTATTTAAGACCTATCTTCTTTTTCTTTTTTTTATATATGAAAGTCTCCGCGCGCTCGCACTTGCGGGTGATTTCTCTCTCAGACAGTGGCTATACGTGTAAAAAAAATTGCCGGGCGACACGCCCGAAGCCCCGTGGTGGAAATAAGCTATTCCCTTTTCCCGTCTGTAAACTTTAAAGTGGTTTAATTAACACATTTGTGCCGTTTCTATTATTTACTTATTGCGCGACATCGACCGTACCAACTGACGCCAATTGCGTGTGGGGGGGGCGGACCCTGCCAAGTGATGCGCATTCGCTCCAGCTCACGGGGGACATTTTATTTTACGCGTTTAACATGCAATAAATATACACATCACGCTGCCGATTTCTCTTCACAGTGTCATGTTCTGTCCCCCCCCCACCCCAATGCGTGCAGTTACTGCTATAAAGTGCTTAGATATTAATGTAATATTATTAAAGCGCTTACATAGTATTATTCTGCCTCTGGCGGGGGGATGGTGGGGGGGGTAGCGGCCCAGCCCGCAGCCTGGCAATATCTCGCCTCCTCCGGCTTGGCGAGGCCGCGGGCTCTGCATGGGACGAGGCGTCACCACGCCAATGTAAAGTACAATTTTATTGCATCTTTCACTAAGAACTGAGGTTTATTGTTTACTATTATTAAACAATTAACTTTACAAATATTACAATGATAATGTTTGTGTGCACATAACAACTCTGCTTCATTGTTTACTATTATTAAACTAATAAGTTGCCTAATATTACAATGATAATGTTCGTGTGCTGAAACATCATGTGTGTCCCTAAAGTCGAGGTCTGTGTGGTTGTGAGTCCATATGTGTGCGTGTAAGTCGATGGGTTTCTATGTGTGTGGGTCCATGTCTGTGTGTAAGTCCATGTGTGTGTCTGTCTTTTTCAAACGGACAACGCCCCATGTGTGTGTGTACGTACAAGTGTTTGTGTGTCAGTCCATTTGTGTGCGTATCAGTTGCTGTGTGTGTGTTAGTCCACATGTGTGTGTAAGTCCATACGTGTGTATTTCACTCGATGTGTGTGTATCTAAGTGAATGCGTGTGTGAGTCGATGTGTGTGCATGGCTCCATCTGAGTGTAAGTCAATGTGCGTTTGTGTGTCTATGTGTGCCAGTCGATGTGTGTGTGTTAATCCATGTGTGTGTGTATCTAAAGTAGATGTCTGTGTGTCACAGTTCATATGTCTATGTGTGTGTAGGGCAATGTGTGTGTCATTCTATGTATGTGTGTGTAAGTCCATGTGTCTGTGTCTTAGTCGATATGTGTGTGTGTAAGTACATGTGTGTTTACGTCAATGTGTGTGTGAGTCCACGTATGTCTGTGTGTGAGTCGATGTGTGTGTGTGAGACGCTGTATGTCTGTACATCGATATATGTGTGTGTAGCTCCATGTGTGTATCTAATGTGCATGTCTATGCATGTGTGAGTCCATATGTGCGTGTGTGTGTAAGTCCATGTGTTTGTGTGTGTGAGTCGATATGTCTGTGTGTGTCAGTCCATGGGCGTCTGTGTTAGTCGCTTTGTGTGCATGGCTCCATGTCAGTCAGTGTAAGTCCATTTCTTTGCATGTTTGTAGGTCCATGTGTGCGTGTCAGTGAATGTATGTGCTTTATTGACCTGCTCAAGGCCTATGATACCATCAGTAGGCCTGGCCTCTGAGTTGCTCTTCGTGCTTTCCGAGTCCCTGACCCACTGATCACCATCCTTAAGGACCTTCATGATGGTGAACGGCCCCGCGTCAAACTACGTGGCCGTCAGTCAGAGCCATTCCCTCTACAACTTGGGGTGTGACAGGGATGTCCTCTGGCTCCCACATTATTTAACATCTATTTTGACCACGTAGTTAGTGAGGCCTTCAATGGCTGTACCGGAGGAATTTCCTTCTGGTACAGATACAATGGGAGACTGATCGATGCCCGGGTGCGGTCAAGGGATGGTTCCCTATTGCTCAACCATGTTATGTACAGTGAGGGAAAAAAGTATTTGATCCCCTGCTGATTTTGTATGTTTGCTCACTGACAAAGAAATGATCAGTCTATAATTTTAATGGTAGATTTATTTGAACAGCGAGAGACAGAATAACAACAACAAAATCCCGAAAAACACATGTCAAAAATGTTATAAATTGATTTGCATTTTAATGAGTATTTGACCCCCTCTCAATCATAAAGATTTCTGGCTCCCAGGTGTCTTTTATACAGGTAACGAACTGAGATTAGGAGCACACTCTTAAAGGGAGTGTGTGTGATAGTATGTGTGCGTTGCTATGGGCAACTACAGGTCAGCTGTCTCGCGCATGGCAGATGCGTGATTTGGCGCGCGCTCAGCGTAGTAATTTTCTAATTAATAGTACTAAATTGTTATATCATGTGACCTCCTTTGCCTTTTGGCGTCCTCTGGTCTCACACTGTTTGAGACTAGGCTCGAAAGAAAGCTGTCTCTGGTGTGGACCAATCAGTTTCAAAGACATTGCATCTTCTATCAGAGCATGATGTGGTTAATGCAGACATTCCTTGCAAAAGGTTTCAGTTTGGTGTTTTAACATCTTAACACCTATTTTGTTGCTAGAAAAAAGGGGAAACCCTATTCTTATTAAAAATATTTCTTAACTACTTTAAAGTTGACGGACGCAAAATACGAATAGCACTGGCTCACCACGGGGCTTATTGCGTGGTACCCACGTACTTTTTTTTACGTCAACCCCACGGTTCGTGAGTCAAATCCGTTGCAAGTTTTGTCCACAGACAAACAAAAAATGACTTGTATAGGTAAGATGTTAATGAGCCATGTGAAATGTATGTGTATTTAAGAGTTTATCTTTGTGGGGATCTGTGGAGCAGTTATTTTACTGCATTATAAACTCAACAATTAGTTTGATTATCGCTGACAGCAAACATGATTGATAAGTGAAAGCTGAACTTATTGTGGGCCTCTGCTATTTTGATTGATCTTAAATTAATTACATGGTGAAGTGAGGAAGCATTAATATTTAACAGATGAAGGTGGCCAGGCATGGTTCTGGACACACCACCACCTTTTTACCACGCCAGTGTGTGACAGTGTGAAGTTTGTATTTGCAGTAAAGTATATTAACTATTGAACATGGAGGTTAAGTAAAAACAGCTTATTTTAGTTTTCCTCTGGAACTTTTTGTAAGAATGGAAACAGGAAATGAACACAGCATATATGCTGCTGAAGTTAGATCTGTTCATCCAAGCATTCAAGCAAATCTGAGCCTGGCTTCACACCTCTAAGGTGTGATTGAACATTAATTTATGCATTTCTGCATAATACAAATAGTATTCTTGATTTGAAGCTTTCGTGACTGCATGAATCCATACTCTTTGGTTCTTTCGGTAAAGTCACAGACACAACTTTAACCGAGAAGATGGGTCCAAACTGAGCAATCATTGGAAGGACGTTATTAACCAGTTAAAGTCTAAACTGACGGTGATGTCTCCATCCTACCTGCCCATGTCAGCTGTTATTTCCGACTTTGTGTGTCTTTCTTTCTCTCTCTCTGTGCTGCCCTGCTCCCCCCCCTTCTCTTTCCCCCCCCCCTGCAGCTGACCCCTCCAGTGCTGCTGTGGTGGCCCACTTTACTCCACTGACCCGGGTGCTACTGCGGGGTCTTTCTGCCCCCCCTCTCTCCACCCCTACTGCTGAGGTCTATATAACCTCGTGCCACGGCAGATCTCTCGCCTACTTCAGCAGTTTTTTTTCTTGCTGTGGTTGTCCCACCTGATGACGATTGCTTGTGTTGTGATCGAAACGTCGTGATCTATTATTTTTTCCACCTCCATGACTTTAGCGAAAGAACCAAAGAGTACAAATAGTATAATTTTCTACACCCTTGCTATATGTTAGCTGAATTTTGCTTTTATATATACAGTAGAACCTCGGTATACGTCGTTAATTCGTTCCAGAAGGTAGGACTTATACCGAAAATGACGTATACCAAACAAATTTTTCCCATAAGAAATAAAGGGAAAGGAAATAATCTGTTCCAGAGGAAAATAAATATTTTACATGGCATATTATACATTAATCGGGTTGTATGAAATAATTTAGACACTAATTACTAAAATGCATACAGAAGCCACGTGACCGCGCTGCTGCCAGCTGCGCTGGTCACGTGGCGTGGCTCAACCCCGCAAGTCGCGCGCGCCTCGACCTGGGGCTCCACCCTCCATTGGGGCAGCCCCCCACGCCCCTCTCTCCCACGTCCCCCACCCCTCTCCCCCACGCCCCCCACCCCTCTCCCCCACTTGCCCCGCCCCTCTCCACCACGCCACCCCGCCCCTCTCGCTTTGTTTCAGTCATGAACGGGCATACGCGGGTACTGTACGCGGTGACTCATCCCGACCCATACAAGTTTTAGCAAACGCGTCGTATCCCAAGCAAGACGTCGTATCCCAAGACATTTTTCCCCCGAAAAAAACACGACGTATACCAAATAAGACGTATTCCAAAGTGGTCGTATACCAAGGTTCCACTGTATTCCTTTTGTAGCCAGACAGCCAAAATTGTGTGCTTGGTGTTTTGGGTTAACATTTATTTTGGAAGTTACTAAGGCCTCCAGGCATATTTATAACCATTTGCCCTCTCATTGTGTCCCTTAACAGCCCTTGCGATGAATTGGGGAATATATATAAAAGGGAAATTTGTGAATATGTGTGTCTGTTTGAAATATTTAGCTTACTTCCCAACATGCAACAAACTTGAAATTTGGCATGTGGGTAGTTTCCAGACTGTACACAATGCAAAAATTATAAAAATTTACTTCTATATTTGGGGGGGGGGGGAATGACCATGAAGTGTGTGGTGTCGACCCGCATACAGGACTGGTGAGAATCGATATCTGGTGAGCGTTTGTATATGTTATGTTTTAAGTTTTGGGAAGTTTTTAAATATACTTTTCCTCCGGGCAATGCCGGATACTTCCCGCGAGTCTTGAATTTCTGAATAAGTATAGACGTGTAATTAATGCGTGACTGTGTATATATATTCATTCCTCTGTGCCTCGATACTGACGTATATTGTGTGGATATGTTTTACTGTCTGCAGCTGACGCTTCTTCTGACTCTTCCTCTGCAGAATTGGTCTGATGGAGCAAAGGCACTCGGCGCAGCTCGGTACAAAAAGACAACAATGCGACCAGTATGCAAACAGCATGTATTGTACTGGAAATGTAACAAGGCACCAGAGAAATCACATAGGAGAGAACCGCTTCAAGTGCACTGTGTGTGAGAAGGCATTTGCAAAGTCATCAGTTCTTCAGAGACACCAGAGAACACACACAGGAGAGAAACCCTTCAGGTGCACTTTGTGCAATAAAGCATTTGCAAATTCATCAGATCTTCAAAAACACCAAAGAACACACACAGGAGAGAAACCCTTCAAGTGCAGTGTGTGTGAGAAGGCATTTGCACAGTCATCACTTCTTCAGAGCCACCAGAGAACACACACGGGAGAGAAACCCTTCAGGTGCACTCTGTGCGGGAAGCCCTTTGCAGTGTCATCACATCTTACAGAACACCAGAGAAGGCACACAGGAGAGAAACCTTTTAAGTGCACTGCCTGTGAGAAGACATTTGCATGGTCATCAGATCTTTCAAAACACCAAAGAACACACACAGGAGAAAAACCCTTCAAGTGCATTGTGTGTGAGAAGGCATTTGCACAGTTATCAAATCTTAAAAAACACCATAGAACACACACAGGAGAGAAACCCTTCAAGTGCAGTTTGTGTGGGAAGGTATTTTCAGGTTCATCTCCTCTTAAACGACACCAGAGAACGCACACGGGAGATAAATCCTTCAGGTGCCTTTTGTGCAATAAAGCGTTTGCAAATTCATCAGATCTTCAAAAACACAAGAGAACACACACGGGAGAGAAACTCTTCAAGTGCAGTGTGTGTGAGAAGGCATTTGCAAAGTCATCAGTTCTTCAGAGACACCGGAGAACACACACAGGAGAGAAACCCTTCAGGTGCACTATGTGTGAGAAGGCATTTACAGAGTCATCACATCTTAAAAAACACCAGAGAATGCACACAGGAGAGAAACCCTTCAAGTGCAGTGTGTGTGGGAAGGCATTTTCAAGTTCATCTGATCTTAAAAGACACCAGATACTACACACAGGAGATAAACCATTCAAGTGCACTCTATGCAGGAAGGCGTTTGCACAGTCACCACAGCTTCATAGACACCAGAGGACACACAGGCATCAGAAGATCCCCAGGGAGTGTAGTCTGAAATCGACTTGTGAAAGTCAAAGTGCTGCAATGAGCCCATCCCTCCTGATAAAAGAACCAGAAGTAAATTCCAGCTTGGACACTATGAAATGTATCAAGGTGAAATGTGAAGTGATGGTGACGAGCGAAGAAGTGAAGTTAAAATGTGAAGAAGTGATGGTGAAGAGCGATGAAGTGAAGGTGAAATGTGAAGAAGTAATGGTGAAGATTGAAGAAGTGACGGTAAAATGTGAAAATGAAGATTCAACTCCAAAATCGCACCTTCACATTGATGGAGGCAACGTGAAGCAGGAGGAGAATTCTGACTGAGGCAGAGCATGGCAACTCCGAGCAGTTTGTGGAAGTGGAGGTGTGGGTGGACTTCTTGGACAATACAAACTCAAATTGAGACCCTGTAGATGTGCAAGCTTGACAATGAAGCTCCAATAGATTCACTTTGTCACAGGCCTTCAATTAAAATAATGTGAAGTTGAACACTCAATTTCCAGGTTCAAATCTGCAAAGGAAGAGCAGCCAGTATTTGCGGACCTGCGGGTTGGGTAGATCTCTATCCAGAAGCCAGAGCCAATAAGCTCCCAAGAATTCAGAATGTTTTTATAATAATATTAGCATTTATCTGGTGCTTGCTTAATAGCCTCAGCAACTCGAAGTTTCATATCTCATCACAAACAGTGCTGCAATGAGCCCATCCCTCCTGAAAAAAGAACCAGAGGTGAATTCCAGCGTGGATACTATAAAATGTATCAAGGTAAAATTTGAAGAGGTGACAGTGAAGAGCGAAGAAGTGAAGGTGAAATGTGAAGATGAAGATTCAACTCCAAAATCGGACCTTCATATCGATGGAGGTAACGTGAAGCAGGAGGAGAATTCTGACTGTGAGGCAGAGCGAGGCAACTCCCAGCAGTTTGTGGAAGTGGAGGTGTGGGTGGACTTCTTAGACAATACAAAGTGAAATGGAGACCCTGTAGATGTGTAAGCTTGAGACAATGAAGCTCCAATAGATTCACCTTTGTCACAGGCCTTTAATCAGTAAGAGCAGCCAGTATTTGCGGACCTGTGGGTTGGGGAGATCTCTAACTCGCAGCGAGAGTCAATAAGCTCCCAAGCATTCACTATGTTATAATAATATTAGCATTCATATGGTGCTTGCTTAATTGCCTCAGCAACTCTGAGTTTTGTATCATATCTCATCACAAACACTCGAAGAGAATGCATATATGCCTTTTCCAAAAATGTATCTTAAGAGTGATTTGCCTTTTTTATAATTTTGATCGGGATGGAGCGCTGGGGCACGAGAAGGGTGAGCCCCCCGCCTCCTGCCTTGCCACACAAAAGACAGCTGGAGGATAATTACTCACAAGCCTGGTTGGGAAGTTATAAAATGTAATAAATAAATAAAATGGCAAACCCAAGGGGGGAGGGCTAATGAGATTCTGCAGGAAATCCCCAGTTGACTTCAAGAGAAGGCTGCCATGAAGGAAACAACCCACAATAAAACAAGACGGAAACTGCAGGGGTCACGAGAACCTCCCTTGGATAGCAAAATCCACCCATGGGCAGTTAATCAGTACAACAGTAAAGTTCAAAGCTTAGAGAATAAGAAGCACGGATCCCTAGCGATACAGACGGGGAGCAAAGGTTAATAAAACCCTCGGAATATCCTTGGTAACAACTTTGGTATACCACAAATCTTGGTTAAGCATGAACCAAGTAATAAATATGAAAGTGTTAGACCTAGGGTCATTCAGCAGAGGTACAATGTGAAATATGTCAATCTCACACGAACAAGATAATATGTATTCCACGGGATCAGAGCCTCAACAACTGCCTTTGTCTTCCAGTAGCTAACAGCACATGGTAGTAGTAAATTATGTATGCAGGGGGGCGCCTTCCCCTAATATATCAATACCATGCAAGAATTCTAAACTGCGACGTGAGTGATGTGAACTCTGCTCAAAACGCACTTTGAGTCGCAGAGTAAAAACTGTGGAATGGTACGGTACCAAGCTATAATATGAGAGGACGGAATACATGGCGACAGCAAGCACACCCGTGCACAATAGGTCACGACTTCAAAGGCCACAGCGCGCCTTTTTGAGAGAAACTGCAAGTCTGATGTTAAAAAAATGTAATACTTCCAACCCAGGGTGGGAGTGTGGGGAACGTTGCCCAAAACGTGAACAGAAACATGGCAGTAATAAAGACATCTGGACAACAAACAGCCAAAGTGACTTCAAAAGGAAAACAGCTGTCCCTTTGTGAGATAAAAGAGCCCGAGGTATAAAAAATTCAGATATAAGCAAGAACAGAAATCAGTACTGCTCAAAGAATCACCCAACTGCGACTGTGTAGAAGTCCAAACCATCAAGCACATCACCTATGAATGCTCCATCAATGCACATCCTGGCGGTATCGCTGAAATCCACACTGCGTCAACCACATCATTGGACTTGATGAGGAACCTTTGCATTCATTTATGACGATCATTAAAAATAAAACCTTTGCTTTTCACAATGCCATACGAAAAACGAAGTACTGCGAGTGGCAGGCTCCAGGGATTGCCCTCGTGACTAGAAAATTAATAGGGTGCTTTGCATCAGCAGAAGCCACGCATCACGGAGAGGTTTCTTTCTGCATCATTGACAGGCTGCCAGCCAAGGCTGGTGCTCGCAGTATTACAATACAAACGTGGGGAAGAGTGCCATAGCATTACTATTCCCGGTGGCGAGGTCGCTGTGTACAGCTAACACGTACGATCATAGAGTGACAATCGTTCTGATTGTGCTCCGATCAAAGTCAACCCTCCGAGGGAAAACTGGTGCAACCACTATTCTTGAGAGTGCCCCTTTAAATTGCAACCCATAGGCGATGTTTAGTTGAGGGTCGGATCAAAGACTGACACGGAACGATATAACTTGATCTGTAGCGTGTCCTTTGTGCAGCACGAGTCGTACAGACAACTGGAAGAGGTCTCTTGTAGAGGTGGGGGGGGGGGGGTGAGACGACAGGCGCTGTCTCTCCAAGTCGCTCCACAGTCTACAAGGATCAACAGTGTCTGGTGCCAAGGGGGGTGACGCGTGGCAACTAGTGGACGAGCTGCGAGCGGTGTCTGGCGACGGGATGATCGCGCACATCGACGCAGACGGAGCCGGACCCATCATCCCTGCTAGCATGGGCATCACCGACAGCGTGACCAGCGTGCCGACTCGGCAACTACCGCAGCGGTGGAGAGAGACTGACCAAGCAGCCGAGAGCGCCGTGTTCGACACGCCAACCCAGCGCCCCTGCTGCAGACCTGTGGTGTTTTCTGTACAAGGAACACTGCACCTCGGAAGCTGCCAACTCAACAGTTAGCAAGAAGACAACACACACCCACACACAACGCGCATATTGCTACTAAGATTGTTTCAAAAAGTTATCTTGGTTTCGAAAAGGGTTGCCATCCCAAGGTGGTGCGTTAACTATTAGGTGATCATGAAAAGCATTGTTCTGTACATTGAGTTCCATTAATACAGTCGTTTAAAAGTATTTTGCAATTCATTGATGACACGATAAACATTTATAAGCATCTATGTTACGAATCTACACACAGGAATACTATTGTGTTGAGATGTTTCTTTTGATCACAGAATCTTGCCCGCAAATTCATTGATGTCCCATTAGCCAATTGATAAGCATCTGTTAGCCAAACAGGCACACGAGCATGCATACTATTGCTTCAGGACATTTTGTTAATTGCATAATCTTAATGAATTCATTGATGTCTACTTTTTTCCATTGGGCACATATTTCTTTAGCATGTTTCGTATGAATATATATTTTGAAGGACTTTTCCTATCGCCGTGTATGGTTGCGCTACTCTGAAGAGTTAGGCGATTGTTCTGTTACTCAGTTTTAACAAAGGTAACCATTGAGGGTTAATTGTATGGCTCAAGGAGTAGGACATCTTCAGGAGTACGGTGTTAACAATTCTGATCGTAAGTGTATTTGCATATTAAGAGTGTTTTTAGATATTAAAGTTGCTTAACATAGAATAATCTGAGTTGTTCCTTTCTAGGTTCATGCGTAATAACCTTAATTATAAGAGCTGTATTCTGCAGTGAGATCTGAATTCTCAGACCTGACAGAATTACACTAAAACAGAATCAGTAAAAGTTAAAACGAGAATCGTTGGATTATCACAATTGGCAATACAACCTTCGACATTGCATACATTGATATTCCATAATTTGCATAATTTTAAGAAATTACACTTTTTATTGTATTATCACGATTGGTAATACATCCTCGACAACAAAGCTGAGTCATTTGCATAGTGGCATACATTTACATAATTCCAGATATTTGCGTCATGTTAGAAAATGTCACTTTTCATTGTATTATCACGATTGGTAATACACCCCTAGGTAATGAAGCCGAGCCTAATTTGCATAAATGTTAATACTGTATCATAAATTAGCATAATTCAATACAATTACATGTTATCTATTTACTTTTTTCATTACACGATATTAAACAAGCACCCCAAGTGGCAGCTGCCTCTGTGTGGCATAAGGTGGCCCTGCACCAGCCCGCATATGGGCATGAGTCTGTCAGTAGAGGGCGATGATTGTTGCATAATCTCAGTTGTGTAATTTGTGAGTAATGTTTCGAATTTGCCAAATTTTAACCACGATGCCAGCATGCAATTGCCTCCAATCAACTGTTAAGCAGACGATGCATATTTGTAATTAATGTTCCTGGACGAACCAGGGATGCCTGTCGGATTTGAACCTTGAACTTCTGCAACTAAAATAGAATGCACTCAATCTGAATGCTGCAGGTGTCGGCCTCATTCGACAGATCAACTTGTAAATACGATATAACATGATGAAGTACATTTCAGTGCAGTAATTACATTTTGGCAATATGCCTATCGATAATTTAGATTTATAATTTAATTAATAATTGTCTTATTTTGTGCGTACATGTAACATTTTGTCTATCAGGGTCAAACATGGAATCCATAATATAGCTTTTTGAGTTAGATCGCGTAAATATATAAATGTGTCGTTAAAACCCGCCACCACCCGACACGGCCAACAAGTAAGGGTTGTCACGTGAACAGAACATGCTAATTTGTCACAAGTACAGCAAACCGGAACACATGATTGTTCGGAGAAAGTGTGTGTTTTGGAAGTAACCTGTAAAGATAACTCATGTGAGAGCTATCCTTGTGATACGGGTCGAGGGGTATTTTTCGTGATTCAGGAAGCATCTGCCTCTGGAACATTGTCTTTGAAATAAAGAACATTAGCATCATTCATCAGTTACAAGGCATACCACTTACAAGTTACGTATAGGGGACACATTCTCTACAACACGAATTAAAATTTTGTATTACGTGTATTTTAGATTTTGTCGAACTAGGACGAGAAATGCTCCTTAACATCTGGATGTTCGTAACTATCGGTTGAAGCCAGCCTGACTGCTGTTGAGACACTGTCCACCAATACCGGTCCACAGGTGGCTTGCACTGAATCAATGATGCACTCCCAGAAGGCTGTGCTATTTATAGTTTGTTTAAATTTTTTATTTGTTTCGTGAAGAGACCGATAAATGAAAGAGACGTCGTGTCTGCTGATCCGTTTCATAGCAAGGAGGTAATTTTAAGAGCACATTTGAAATGCATCATGGATTTTTGTTGCCGATTTCTATTCGGTTTTATTGAATTTTTAATTCTGTTTAAATAAAACTTAAATAACCGCGTCCATCGATATCCCACTGCTTACCACATGTTTGCTGAAATATGTAAAAGCCCCCTCTGGAGACGTCACCTCAAAGTCACGAGTGGGTGACGTTAGCGCCTCTCTATCTCTGGTTTGTGACCTCACCAAGAGCAGAACTCCCCTCGTCACGGGACGTGACGACTGTGCACTGAGTCTTGGAATTCATTTTCACGGTCATCAAATCTTGACCGACACCAGAGAACACGCACAGAATAGGAGCCCATCAGGTACACTGTATGTGGTAATAACGTTTGCACGGTCATCAAATCTTCACAACCACCGGGGAACACATTAAAAAACTCTGTCAAGTACACTGTTTGAAGGCATTTTAAGTATTTTGAAACTGAAACGCGCATAAGCAGATCTATAAGGAGCAGAGTCTACATTAGAGGTGTGAAATTCCAAGTGCCACAATAAGCACATCGCTTGTAATGCAAGAACCATTAGAAGATTCTAGCTTGTGCAAAGACTGTCAGCAAGTCTCGACGTGAAGACGGTGTCGGCGAGGCTGGATGCAAAGACAAAGCGCCAGCAAGTCTGGAAGATCTTGGTGAGGAAATTCCACAGAGTAAAAGTAAAGTGAATAAAAGTCAATAAAAAAAAACCACTAACGTAGACTGGAGCAATTGTTATTAAGCTGGGTGAATGCACTGTCAGTCTATAATGTAGACTGTAGCCTGGCTTTTAACCTGAGTGAGCGTACTGACAGTAAAAAATAAAAAACCACGACGTTTCGATCACAACACAAGTGATCGTCTTCAGGAGGAAAGAGGGGGAAGGTCACCGAAGGTTATAAGGTTTAAAAAATTGTGGTACAAGATCTACGCAGTGAAGTGGGTGGGATGCTGTTCCTTGGGGTAAGAAAACAACACAAATTAAGTCATAACTTAATCTGTGCTCCCTTGACAAGAAATCAAATCACTCAAAGTGGGTGATCCCATCTATACAATGTTGCTGAGTTTATAACCATTATATCGGTTGAAATAGTGTCTGTATATATATGGATTGCTTCATGAACGAATCTTTGTTGATAGCCAGTGGGCTTGCAAAGCACCATCATCTTCGAGAAATTAATTTCGTGTGAATCAGCCGCTTTAAAATAATCAGCCATGGCAGAAGTATTGGTCCTACTGTGTTTCAAATCTGCCTTATGCTCATGAACACGGTCCGAGACATGTCGCTTAGTTTCCCCAAACTAAGCTGTATCTGCTGCCGCAGATACAGCTCAGTTTGTAGATGCCGGGATATTGCATGTCAGACATCTTGTCCTTCACAGATGGGATCAGATCACGATTTTTTTACTGTATTAAATCGGACCTGGATCGTGTGTTTGTTCATGATTTTGGAAATATTTTTGGTTACCCCTGCTATGTATGGCATGATGATGGTTTTGATTGGATCCTCAGATGGCTCCTTCCTCACGGTTGGGGTGATGGTTTTGCGGATTGTGTAGTCAGAATATCCATTCGCCTTGAGAGCTTGGTGCACGTGTTTGAGTTCACTGGTTAGGGGTTCATGGTCGGAGCGTAGCGGCGACGACGGAGCTGGTCTTGTGGAAGAAGAACCACGTGGTGAAAGACGAAGGGATGACGACGAGCAGCGACGGAGCCAGGACCCAGACCCCACACTCCAGCCCCGAACCTCTGGTTCAGTGCTCCTTATATATGCCTGGCGCGGCCAAGCTCCACCTCTGGCCACACCCCTTTCTAGAACCTAGAATCTTCTAGACTGAATCCGCCCTTCACATTTACCCCAGATACACCCCTTCAGAATGTGGCTTTATGTAATGCAGCTATAACTGTAATTACCCCTTCAGGCTGGCAGGTGTCACCCTGTAATTACAGATGTAAAACATACTATTGTGTCATTCAAAACGCATGTTGGTGTCATGGTAAATATTTGAGTTATTCCAAACATCCAGAAATTACATAATGGAGATTCGACATCAATCATCGCCCCCTACTGACAGACTCATGTCCACATGCAGGGGGAGCTGCCACTTGGAGGTGCTCTTCGAGTGTTTGTTATGAGATATGATACAAAACTCCGAGTTGCTGAGGCGATTGAGCAAACACCATATAAATGCTAATATTAATATAAAATTCGTAAATGCTTGGGAGCTTATTGGCTCTGGCTCCTGGTTAGAGATCTACCCAACCCACAGGTCCACAAATACTGGCCCCTCTTACTCTGCAGGTTGAAACTAGCAATTGAGTGTTCAATTTCACATTCTTTCATTAAAGGCCTGTGACAAAGGTGAATCTATTGGGTCTTCATAGTCTCAAGCTTACACATCTACCAGGTCTCCATTTGAATTGGTATTGTCTAAGAAGTCCACCCACAGCTCTACTTCCTCATAATATCCTCTTTGGTTCTTTCGGTAAAGTCACGTAGGTATAAAAATAAAATAAATCACGACGTTTCGGGCGCAACACAAGAATCCGTCATCAGGTGAGAAAGCATGGCCTGCTGCTGATGCAGACTTTTTTAAAGGTTTGAAATGGGTGTAGCCCAAGGGTTATAAAGGAGTGGCTGGGTCTAGTGATGTTAATTAAGAAATTAGCATGTAACTGGGCACTGAAGTAGATATGATAATGTGAGAGATTAGCATGATGTTAATGTGAGGAATTAGCATGTAACTGGGCAGGGAAGTGGCTATGTTAAAGTGAGAGAATAGCATGAAATAACAGCTGACATAGGCAGGTAGGATGAAAACATCACAGTTAGTTAAGACTTTACCTGGTTAATACCGTCCTTCCAATGATTGCTCAGTTTGTACCCATCATCTCGGTTGAAGTTGTGTCTGTGTTTATATATCTGAATGGCTTCATGAACAAATCTCTGAAGGTAGCTGGTCGGTTTGCAGAGTACCTCAGTCTTGGAAAAATCAATTTCGTGTAAGCCCAAAGCGTTAAAACAATGATCGGCAACGGCCGATGTATTGGTCCTACCGTGTTTCAGATCTGCCTTGTGTTTACGAACGCGGTCCGAGATATGTCGTTTTGTTTTCCCAATGAAACTGCTTCCACAACCACAACTCAGTTTGTAGACACCAGGGTACAGCATGGCAGGAATCACATCCTTTACAGATGTGATTAAATCACAGATTTTGTGTACTGTGTTGAAACGAACCTAGATCCTGTGTTTGTTCCACATACTACTTGGAGTTTCCTCGCTCTGCATCAGTCAGAATTTTCCTCCTGCTTCACGTTGCCTCCATCGATGTGAAGGTCTGATTTTGGAGTTGATTCTTCATCTTCACATTTAATTGTCACTTCTTCGCTCTTCACCTTCACTTCTTCACTTTCACCTTCGTCTCTTCATATTTCACCTTGATACTTTTAAAGTGTACATACTGGGATTTTCTTCTGGTTCTTGTTTCATGAGGGATGATTGCAGCACTTTGACTTTGACAAGTCGATTTCAGACTCCACTCCTTGGGGATCTTCTGATGCCTGTGTGTTATCTGGTGTCTTTGAAGATGTGATCCTGAATGTGCAAACGCTTTCCTGAACAGACTGCACTTGAAAAGTTTCTCTCCTATGTGTGTTCTCTGGTGTTTCTTAAGAGCAGATTAATCTGAAAATGCCTTCCCACATACACTGCACTTGAAGGCCTTTTCTCCTGTGTGTGGTCTCTGGTGGCTGACTTTATTAATCCCTAAGGGGCCGTCCATAAAATATGTCACGCGATTTTGGACGGTTTTTGACTCCCCCCACCCCATCGTCACGCGGCATCACAAAAAGTCAGACCCCCCCTCAAATATGACGTCACAAAGCTCTGCCCCCCCCAAAATAAAACACGCTTCAAATCGCTTTCAATTATTGTCATTGTAGTGCGTATTTAATGTGGCGCTGCACTCTGATGTTGTAGGAGAAAACATTTATTAAAAAGTCTATTTAATAAATGTTTTACGTAAAACGTCTTGTCTATATTTATTTAAAGTTACGCATTTTGATGTGACGTCACATTTCTGACCCGCCCGTCACACATCGTGACAAATGTCTGACCCCCACCCCTAGGTGCGTGACGTCATTTATGGACGGCTCCGATGTGCACGTTAAGGCCACGTGAAGTGTCGAACGCCCGCGGGCAGGAGGTGACAGGACAAACTCAGGTGCGATGGGTCGACTGAGATGACTGGCCGATGCACCACCTGTGCTCCCTACTGTGCCAACAGTGTACACACACACACAGTGGACACAGTTTGTACGCACACACAGTGTATACACACACAATAATGTTCACGTTGTTGTTGAGCTCACGCACCCAAGGGGTCAATGTTCAAGTGAGGGAGCAATGTAATATGAATCTTAATACACTTGAACTCTAACCTCGTTCGATGACGTCTCCATTGCATTACCTCAGAGCGAAAAGCGAGGGGGAGGTGTACCCCGCTAGTGACGTCATGTCACCTCGTGCTGCCGCGTGACGTCACGAGACACCAGGAAGCTGCCGATCCGCGCGCGCGCTCACTGAGATCCGTGGTGAGAAGTTCACATCGTGGTTGTTGTTGTGGTTGTTGTTTACCCAGGTAGAGCCTCGCTCTGTCTCTCTCTCGTAGGGATATGAATTGAGGAGCAGCGAATACGGAATCGATGTCCAGGTTGGAACATTACAAAGCGGGGCCTAGACATGTGGGGCCTTGCCTCCTGCCCTCGCCTGATTGTATTTGCTTTAATTCTCTGCTTAAGTTTAATTTGTCTTCACCTGCCTCACTACTTTGAAACTTTGTTTCTTTTAATTATTTATACAGTTTCATTTTTCCAGGCATAGCCCACTTGAACTATTCCGCTCTTTCAGAAGCGACCTGCCCACAACAAAGTGGATTATCAACGTGTGGAAATGAATACAGTGATACCTCGGTTCACGAACTTAATTCGTGAACTGACTCTGGTCGCGAACCGAATTGGTCGTGAACCGAGGCACATTTTCCCATAGGGTTCAATGTAAATCCGGTTTAATCCGTTCTGACCTTTTTTTTTGTTTTTTGAAGTACAAAAATATGAAACAAATTACAATACACATTAGTACTGTACAGTATAGTAATGTATAAAGAGAGAACACTAACCTTGCTTGAGATGACTTCAGTAAGCACTCAAACGGGTGAACTGTACAATACAGTAAATACAGTATTGTACAGTAGTACAGTACTGTATGTGCTAAAAAGCACACCAAAAAGCAAAAAGTCACTGAAAGTGTCTTCACAGTACTCACAGTACTTCTTTCTGCGTCTCTTCTTCTTTCCACGATCTTCCTACAGGAAGTCACGACCATGTGACAGCCTGGAAATAGCATTAAAATGGCCGCCGGCTCCTGTTCGTGAACCGAAGCGGAGTTCGTGAACCGGAGCATATTTTTATGAACTTTTCTGTTCGTGAACCGAGTTGTTTGTAAACAGAAGCGTTCGTGAACCGAGGTATCACTGTATCGGTCAAATACTCTAAACGTGGTGATGTTGACTCTTAATGTGCAGGGAAAAACCGGAGGATCCGGAAGAAATTCCATGCGACCACGGGGAGAGAGACACGCAAACTCCAATATACATCCGTAATACATGTTTGTTTGGGTTAGATCGCGTAAATTTTCAAGGTGTCGTTGAACCCGCCACCACCCGACACAGCCAACTAGTAAGGGTTGTCACATAAACAGAATGTGGTCAGTTCGTCACTAGTACAGCACACCGGTTGTGTGTTGGAGAGCCAAGCCAAAACATTTACCATCAGAATACGGCGTTCGCCAGTAATTCCCACCAGCTTCAACAGGCGACAGCCAAATGTTGTGGCTTGGCTCTGTGAGAATATAAATTAGGTCGTTGGGTTTATAGCGCAGCACGCTAACCATTGCACTGCCACTTTTCACTCATGCACAAACATCATCGGAAGTATTGTATTCAGTAATAACTAAGTTACCCGGCTTCGCACAAGTCTAAGTAATCAAACATTAAAAGTAATGTCTTGCAATGCTGGCTTTATTAGAATTATTGAATTCTGGCAATTAAGTCTGTAAATGTGTGTATATTGTCACGGGTTCTTGGTTGTATTATACAATCACAGGGCTTGTTTGTTTAATCATGAGGACAGCTTTTAAATTTGTTGCACTTGGAGAGCTTAAGGATATACATTGTTGGATGTTTTGCCATCTGGTGGGTTTAATCGAATGAAGCTTCAATTCTGGCATACATGTCGACAGCAGTTTGGCGAGGTAGGAAATTGTAGCCATCATCACCTTTCCAGAAAATCAGTCGACATTGAAGAGCATAATTGGATCGGTGTGTTTCATTTCTGTGTAGGGTATTTGGTCCTCAGTTGCAAGGCGATGCCTTGAGTGACATGTTGTTCAGCAGTCAGAAAGACAGCGACTTTAGATGGTGTGAATGCATTTAAGCGGTACTCATGTTGACCATGTGGAGTTTAGTGGAGCATGTCTTTCCACAGCAATAGGACTTGCATCTTGGTGTTGATGACATTTTTGCAGTGCTGGTGAGCCTGTCTAGTATTGTCAGACTTGCAAGTAGATCTGTGGTAATGTAGGTAGGTCATTAGCTAGTGGCAGCAGACTGCCAATGCGATTATGTACCTGGCCCTGCATTTTAAATGTGGGCATGTAGCCAGATGTCGTGATGAGTTGGTTGGTGCCAAAATATAGAACTTATGCTTCGGAATTGGCTTGCATCGGTAGTGTTGGCAGGTATAAATACATGAATAGGCTCGGGATGATCATTAATTGTAAGCAGCTGAACGATGGTACAGTTACAGTATAGCCCTGTAGGTTCTCCTTTCCATGTCATTGCATGGCAGTAGCTGCAAGAAGTAGACATGGAACCAATGGCAGGACATTATTTGGCTGTAGGTGCAGCCATGGCAGCACTGGCAGCATGCTGTCTTGTTTCTTGGTATTCAGGAGTGGCATTATCAATAGGTGCAGACACCCTGGCAACATGCTCTTCTTAGTGTTCAGGAGATTCATTAGCTGTAGGTGCAGCACAGGCAGCATGCTGTCTAACTTCGTGTTAAGGAGTTTCATTATCTCTAGGTGGAGCCATTGCAGAACTTGTACCAATCGCATACATGATTGTAATCGGCTTTGAAGAGAAGCGCACGTTTTCTGCTAGGAACAGTATAGGTGGAGGTTAGAGTTAATAAGCATGAAGAGTAAATAGTGTGTGAGTGAATGCAATATAGATTCGTAGGTATAAAATTAATAAAATCACGACGTTTTGATTGCAACACAAACAATCATCATGATCAGGTGGGAAAACCACTGCAAGAATTTGTTTGCTGAAATGGGAGAGAGAATTGCCATGGTAAGAGGTTATATAGGTAAGAAAAGGGGGAGGAGCAAAGGGGGGGAGAGGGTTGGTTGGCGGTGTGGGGTAGGGGGAGGGCGAGCGCTGCGTGGTATAGTAGTACCCGGCAGATATGATAGACGACAACCAATACAAAGCAGTTAGGGTTTTACCTCGTTAATAACATCCTTCTAATGATTGCTCAATTTGTATCCATCTTCTCGGTTGAAGTTATGTCTATGTTTATATATCTGGATAGCTTCATGAACAAACCTTTGATAGTAGCCCGAAGGTTTGCAGAGTACCTTGGTCTCGGAAAAAAAACAATATCATGCGAGTCCACAGTGTTATAACAATGATCAGCCACGGCTGAGGTATTGGTTCTACCATGTTTCAGATCTGCCATGTGTTCGCGAACACGGTCTGAGATATGTCGTTTCGTTTCCCCAATGTAACAGCCACCACAGGTGCAACTTAATTTGTCGACTCCAGGATATTGCATGTCAGGAATGACATCCTTCACAGATGGGATTAGATCACGGATTTTGTGTAATGTATTGAATCGGACCTGGATCTTGTGTTTGTTTAAGATTTTGGAAATCTTTTTGGTAACACCTGCTATGTATGGTAACGTGATGGTTTTGATCGGCGTCTCAGTGGGTTGTTTCTCCATGGTTGGAGAAGCAGCTTTGCGAATAATGCGGTCCGAATACCCATTCATCTTGAGGGCCTGGTGTACGTGTTCCAGTTCACTGGCTAGGTGATGTTGGTAAGAAATGCAGTCGGCCCTATGGTGTAGTGTTTTTATGAGGGATTTTTTCTGTGCCAGGTGGTGGTGGGAATCAGATTTCAGATAGGAATCTGTGTGGGTGGATTTCCTGTAGACAGTGTCCCAACAAGCCATTCGGCCTCTTCTCAAACATAACATCCCGGAATGGTAGCTTTCCATCCTTCTCCACTTCCATGGTGAATTTTATGGATGGGTGTATGGAATTAATGTGGTTGAGAAATTGGTTCAATGCTGGCAGGCCATGTGGCCAAATGACGAAAGTGTCATCTACATATCTCAAGGAATGACGTAGGGTGGATGTCTCGATGGCATCTGTTTCAAATTTCTGCATGAAAACATTCGCTATCACTGGTGATAAGGGGGGACCCATGGGGGTACCTTCATTTTGTTTGTAGAAAGTACCATTCCAGGTGAAGTAAGTATTGGTAAGGCAGTGCCTAACCAGAGTAGGAACATCAGGATTCAGTCCATGTTGGACTACATCTTCAATTATTGCTAAGGTGTCAGGCACAGGAACCTTGGTGAACAGAGAGACTACATCAAAGCTGACGAGAAAATCATCTGGGGACAGTGAAATGCCCTTGATTAGAGAGACCAAGTGAGCTGAGTTACGTATTGCTGAGGTAGTCTTGCCAGTGAATGGAAGCAAGGTATCGAACAGAAAATGGGCCTGTTTGTAGGTAGGGGAGTTGATAGTGGAAACGATCCTGATGTTCCTGCTGCTGTATTTTCTGTCTATTAACTACAGCAGAGGTGTATGGATTTTCAACAGAAACTAGATCTCTGCACTCTTAATTAACGCCTATAGTACCATAAAGAGGCTTGGGGCTTCGGGTTGTTATTTGATTAAATAATCAATGCCTCTGCTCACATTTGAGGATTTGTTTGATTTTGGGCAGCCCCGTCTAAAGTTGCGTGACCAGGAGTCTGAGCCATTTCCTGTTCAACTTGGCTTGTAACAGAAATTCACCCTGGCCCCATGCATTACATTACATAGCATCTCAATAACTATGTAGTTTGAGGAGATCCCAATGGTCATTTCAAAACCATTGCATTCGTTAGGGTTACAATGATACACTAATCAATGCCTGGTTATAGTTAAAGGATCGTTCCCTGCTGGTCAACCATGTTACATCTGCTGATGATCTGGTAATGGCTACTTAATCAGATGGAATTAGGGAATCTTGTTCTGTGGCTTGATAATTTTATCATGAAATGGGGCCTTGAAAATTTTCCACAAAAAATCACCTACCTGGGAATTGAATGTCATCAACAACTGCACCTGCTCAACTCTCCATTAATAAGCATGCGGTTCTACATGTGTTGGAGGAGCTCCCATACTTGGTTAATGTGTTCACGACCAGCTCTGGTTTGGCAGCCAAAGTATCACTTAAAATTAGTTGAGCAGCATTCTTTCATTAGACTGTGTAACACTGTGTTTGGTACTGGCAAAGGAAGTCCCATGATGTAGATGCTCACCCCGAGCTCTCATTACTCTGATGGTGCATTGTCTTGGTGCTGTACGCCTTTTGGCGTCCTCTGGTCTAACACCGTTTGAGACGAGGCTCAAAAGAAAGCTGTCTCTGGTGTGGACCAATCAGTTTAAAAGACAATGCACATTATCAGCGTTTTTTTTGCATTCTGACCACAAGCATTGTGGTTAATGCAGACATGATTCCTTGTAAAAGGTTTCAGTTTGGTGTTTTAACATTTTAACACCTGTTTTGTTGCCAGAAAAAAGGGGAAAACCTATTATCACGTGTGGAAAGTGGCTAGACTTTTGCTCCATACAAAGCCGTGAGTTCTAAATTTCAAGTTTGTGTGACTGCAAGGATCCATACTCTTTGGTTTATTCGGTAAAGCTGTGAGTGTCCATCGCCAAGGTCTAGTCCATATGAGACAAATTTAAAACCACTTACATGGCGTTCATTTGCACCTATCATGGTATTAGCACTGTGATAAGGTTACTTCCAGTTCTTCATGAATAGTGTATGGTTTTTTTCTAATATGTTATAATGATCCATGTGAAATGTACGTGTATTTAAGAGTTTATCTTTGTAGGGAGAGGTGGTGCGGTTATTTCACTGCATTATGAACTCAACAAATAGATTGATTATTGCCTAAAACAAACACAATTGATAAGTGAAAGCTGAACTTATTGTGGGCCTCTGCTATGTTGATTGATCTTAAATGAATTACACGGTGAAGTGAACAAGCAATAATACAGAGCAGATGAAGGCGGCCAGGCATGGTTCTGGACACGCAACCACCTTTTTACCATGCCAGTGTGTGACAGTGTCAAGTTTGTATTTGCAGTAAAGTATATTAACTATTGAACATGGAGGTTACATCAAAAGAATAGTTTATTTTAGTTTTCCTCTGGAACTTTTTATGAGAATGGATACGGTCAGGAAAATATCTCCGCACATGCAGCTGAAGTTAGATCTGTTCATCCGCGCATTCAATCAAATCTGAGCCTGGCTTCACACCTGGAAGTTTCGATTGAACATTAATTTATGCACCTCCATGTGGCGATGTCCGAGGATCTCCCTAGCTTACATTTAAAAGCAAATTTCTTACATTGACATGCTAATCTCTCACAATACAATGGCCACCCCCACAACTTCGTTTATCAAGATTTCTCCTATCTTACATTTACATGCAAATGTCATCTCTTGCTCCGCCCACTGACCCTTGGGCTCCACCCATCTCAAACCTTTATTAATCCCTGCCTTAGCAGCGCTGCCGCCATATATTTTTTCCTACCTCAGCAGCTCTCACCTGATGACAATTGCTTGTGTTGCAATTGAAACGTCGTGATATTTATTATTTTTATTATTTTATTATATTTTTTATATCTATGTGCCTTTACCAAAAGACCCAAAGAATATTAATTTATGCATAATCTAAAGTATTATTTTGAACACCCTTCGCTATGTTAGCTGAATTTTTCTAAATTGTGTGCTTGGAGTTTTGGGTAAACATTCATTTTGAAGATACTAGGGCTTCCGGGCAGGTTTCTGACAACTTGCCCTCTCATTGTGTGCCTTAACAGCCCGTGTGATATTAATAAGTCTAGACGTGCAATTCAAGGGTGACTATATATTTATTCCTCTCTGCCTCGATACTGATGTAGATGGTATGGATATGTTTTTCTGTCTGCAGCCGACGCTTCCTCTAAAGATTTGGTGTGATGGAGCAAAGGCACTCAGCGCAGCTCGGTACAAAAAGGAAACATTGCGACCAGAATGCAAACAGCACGGATCGTACTGAAAATTTGACACGGCACCAGAGAACTCTCACAGGAGAGAAACCCTTCAGGTGTAGTGTGTGTGGGAAGGCATTTTCAGATTCATCTACTCTTAAAAAACACCAGAGAACACACACAGGAGAGAAACCCTTCCAGTGCACTCTGTGCGGGAAGCTGTTTGCAGTGTCATCACATCTTCGAAGACACCAGAGAACGCACACAGGAGAGAAACCCTTCAAGTGCACTGTGTGCGGGAAGGCGTTTACACGGTCATCACATATTAAAAAACACCAGAGATCACACACAGGAGAGAAACCTTTCAAGTGCAGTTTGTGTGAGAAGGCATTTTCAAGTTCATTTAATCTTAAAATACACCAGAGAACACACACAGGAGAGAAACCCTTCAAGTGCAGTGTGTGTGGGAGGACATTTTCAATTTCATTTTATCTTAAAATGCACCAGAGAACACACACAGGAGAGAAACCCTTCAGGTGCACTCTGTGCGGGAAGGCGTTTGCACAGGCATCAGGTCTTCAGAGACACCAGAGAACACACACAGGAGAGAAACCCTTCCAGTGCACTGCGTGTGAAAAGGCATTTGCATGGCCATCAGGTCTTCATAGACACCAGAAGACACACAGGCATCAGGACATCCCCAAGGAGTGTAGTCTGAAATCGACTTGTGAAAGTCAAAGTGCTGCAATGAGCCCATCCCTCCTGATAAAAGAACCAGAAGTAAATTCCAGCTTGGACACTATGAAATGTATCAAGGTGAAATGTGAAGTGATGGTGACGAGCGAAGAAGTGAAGTTAAAATGTGAAGAAGTGATGGTGAAGAGCGATGAAGTGAAGGTGAAATGTGAAGAAGTAATGGTGAAGATTGAAGAAGTGATGGTAAAATGTGAAAATGAAGATTCAACTCCAAAATCGCACCTTCACATTGATGGAGGCAACGTGAAGCAGGAGGAGAATTCTGACTTTGAGGCAGAGCATGGCAACTCCGAGCAGTTTGTGGAAGTGGAGGTGTGGGTGGACTTCTTGGACAATACAAAGTCAAATTGAGACCCTGTAGATGTGCAAGCTTGACAATGAAGCTCCAATAGATTCACTTTGTCACAGGCCTTCAATTAAAATAATGTGAAGTTGAACACTCAATTTCCAGGTTCAAATTTGCAAAGGAAGAGCGGCCAGTATTTGCGGACCTGCGGGTTGGGTAGATCTCTATCCAGGAGCCAGAGCCAATAAGCTCCCAAGAATTCAGAATGTTTTTATAATAATATTAGCATTTATCTGGTGCTTGCTTAATCGCCTCAGCAACTCGAAGTTTCATATCTCATCACAAACACTTGAACAGCATGTTCCAAAAATGTATGTTAAGAGTGATTCTGCCTATTTCTTGTAATAATTTTGATCGGGATGTAGCGCTGGGGCACGGAGAATTCCCCCCCCGCCTCCTCCCTTGCCACACAAACGACAGCTAGAGGATAATTACTCACAAGCCTGCTGGGGAAGTCATAAAATGTAATAAAAAACGGCAAACCCAAGGGGGGCTAATGAGATTCTGCGGGTAATCCCCAGTTGACTTTAAAAGAAGGCCGCCATAAAGGAAACAACCCACAATAAAACAAACAAGACGGAAATAGCAGGGGTCAAGAACCTCCATTGGAGAGCAATATCCACCCAAGGGCAGTTAATCATCATGAGCTGACTGGGGTTTTAAAAATACAACAGTAAGGTTTGAAGCTTAGGATATCTTGAGAATAAGAAGTACGGATCCCTGGTGATACAGACGGGGCACAAAGGTTAATACAACCCTCAGAATATCCTTGGTAACAACTATGGTATACCACAAATCTTGGTTAAGCATGAACCAAATCATAATTATGAAAGTATTAGACCTAGGGTCATTCAGAACAGATACAATGCGAAATATGTCAATCACACGCGACCAAGATAATGTATTCCACGGGATCAGAGCCTCACCAACCGCCTTTGTCTTCCAGTAGCTAACAGCACATGGTAGCAGTAAATTATGTATGCAGGGGGCGCCTCCACCTAATATATCAATTACCACGCAAGAATTCCAAACTGCGACGTGAGTGCTGTGAACTCTACTCTAAACGTACTTTGAGTCGCTTGCAGAGTCAACTGCAGAAAGTGGTACGGTTCTAAGCTATAAGAGGTGTAAATTTGTTTTACTTCCAACCCGTGTTGAGAGGACAGAAAACATGCCACAGCAAGCACACCCGTGCACAATAGGTCACGACTTCAAAGGCCACAGCGCCCCTTTTTGAGAGAGACCGCAAGTCTGATGCGAAAAATTGTAGCACTTCTAACCCGTGATGGGAGCATGGGGAAAGCTGCCCAAAATGTGAATGGAAACATGGCGGTAATAAAGACATCCGGACAACAAATAGCGCAAGCGACTTCAAAAGGAAAACAGCTACTCCTTTGTGAGAAGACAAAGCCTGAGGTGGAAAAATTCAGATAAGCAAGAATGCAAGAACATAAATCAGTCCTGCTCAAAGAATCATCTAACTGCAACTTTGGAGAAGTTCAAACCATCAAGCACATCACCGATGAATGCTCCATCCATGCATATCCTGGCGGTATCGCTGAAATCCACACTGCGTCAACCACATCATTCGACTGGATGAGGAACCTTTGCATTCATTTATGACGATCATTAACAATAAAACTTTTGCTTTTCACAATGCCAAACGAAAAACGAAGTACTGCGAGTGGCAGGCTCCAGGGATTGCCCTCATGACTAGAAAATCATAGGGTGCTCTGCATCAGCAGAAGCCACGCATTACTGAGAGGTTTCTTTCTGCATCATTGACAGAGGCTGCCAGCCAAGGCTGGTGCTCACAGTATTACAATACAAACGTGGGGAAGAGTGCCGTAGCATTACTATTCCCGGTGGCAAGGTCGCTGTGTACAGCCAACACGCACGATCATAGAGTGACAATCGTTCTGATTGTGCTCCGATCAAAGTCAACCCTTCGAGGGAAAACTGGTGCAACCACTATTCTTGAGAGTGCCCCTTTAAATTGCAACCCACAGGCGAAGTTTAGTTGAGGGCAGGATCAGAGACTAACACGGAATTATATAACTTGATCTGTAGCATGCCCTCTGTGCAGCACGAGTCATACAGACAACTAGAAGATGACTTGTAGAGGGGGGGGGGCGAGACGACAGGGACTGTCTCTCCAAGTCGCTCCAAAGTCTACAAGGACCAACAGTGTCTGGTGCCAAGGGGGGTGACGCGCGGCAACCAGCGGACGAGCTGCGAGCGGTGTCTGGCGACGGGATCATCGCGCACATCAACGCAGATGGAGCCGGACCCATCATCCCTGCCAGCACGGGCACCGTCGACGGCGTGACTCGCGTGTCGACTCGGCAACCACCCCAGCGGTGGAGAGAGACTGACGAAGCAGCCGAGAGCGCTATGTGTTCGACACAAACGCAGACCCAGCGCCCCTGCTGGGGACCTGAGGTGTTTTCGGTACAAGGAACGCTGCATTTCGGAAGCTGCAAATCAACAGTTAGCAAGAAGACAACACACACCCACACACAACGCGCATATTGGTACAAATAAGATTGTTCCAAAAAGTTATATTAGTGTTTCGAAAAGGGTTGCGTTCTCAAGGTGGTGCGTGAATTATTAGCTGATCATGAAAAGCATTGTTCTGTCCCTTGAGTTATATGAATAGTCGTTTAGAAGTATTTGTCATTCGTTTCGTTAATTGCATAATCTTACCAATGAATTAATGACACACTAAACATGTATAAGCATCTATATTACAAATCTACACACTCACAGGAATATTATTGTGTTTTGATCATAGAATCTTGGCCGTGAATTCATTGATGTACCATTAGCCAATTGATAAGCATCTGTTAGCCAAAGCAGGCACACGACCAGGCACCCTATTGTTTCAAGACATTTCGTTAATTGCATAATCTTACCAATGAATTCATTGATGTCTATTTTTTCCATTGGGCACATGTCTCTTTAGCATGTTTCGTATGAATATTGCAAATTTTTAACGGACTTTTCCTATCGCCGTGTATGGTCGCGCTACTCTGAGGAGTTAGCCGATTGTTCTGTTACTCAGTTTTAACAAACGTAACCATTGAGGGTTAATTGTACAGATCAATGAGTAGGACATCTTCAGGAGTACGGTGTTGACAATTCTGATCGTAAGTGTATTCGCATATTACAGTGTTTTAGATATTAAAGTTGCTTAACATAGAATAATCTGAGTGGTTCCTTTCTAGGTTCATGCGTAATAACCTTAATTATAAGAGCTGTATTCTGCTGTGAGATCTGAATTCTGAGACCTGACAGAATTACACTAAAACAGAATCAGTAAAAGTTAAAACTAGAATCGTTGACAATACAACCCTAGACAACGAAGCAGAGCCTAGTTTGCACAATTGCATACATTTACCGAATTCCATACATTTGCATAATTTTATAAAATATAAATTTTTCATTGTGTAGTGGGTTCAACTGAGTCGCAGACATACTTTTTGGAGACAACACATTTATTGATGGCAACACATGGGTTTATTGCCCCAACAGGATAACCTATGGTGGTGGACCACCAGGCTAACTGCACTCATTGCACGGTAACTTGCTACACTGGACCGGACCCCAGCTTGGGTCCCGGACCACGTGCTGGAGACTGTAGGACATACAGAACAATAGGCAACAAGGGAAGAGAGAGAAAAAACTAAACACAGTAACACGCGAACACTCAGAACCCCGTCCATCACCAACATTTCCCACCCTCACTGTGTAACAACACCCGTATGCACAACAAAGGCCAGGTGTGTGCGTGCATGGGGATCACGAAAACTGAAGAGTTTTTGATCGAGTCCTTGTGGCCGGTCCCCCAGGGGAGGTGGACTCGCTCTCCCTGGAGGTCCCGTGGGGGACATGCAAATGTCCCGTCGAAGCCGGCTCCTCACGAAGAGCAGTCGGCCGGGCAGACAGGCTGTACTCTCCCGAATCCAGTGGAGACAGCGCAGGCAGTGGCTCGGGGAACATTAAACGCACGGCACCTGAGGACGGGATCACATGACTCAGCAGAGGACCAACCTCAGTGGGTACACACCTCGGCTAGCTAGACACATCTGACACTCGGCCGCTGCGGTGTGGAGACGGAACGAACTCGCGCAGAGCAATGAAATGCTTGAGGCATGAGGATGTACAAACCAACTCTGCCGACCCAAGCGAATCTCAACACATTATGATCGAACAACCCAAATCACATCAACCGGCCCCCTCCAGGGTTAAAACAATTTGGGCGACGTACCCACCAGTACCTGTGGACAATGCAACCAGGCTCTGTCCCCTGGCACCCACTCATGTGCGGAAGTACGGGAACTCCTCAGCCGCTCATTTGCCAATTGGCACGAATTGGAATTTACTCTGGAAGCCTGCCGCGATTCGGAAAGCATCTAAAGGGTAAAGCGCACGGTCACAATTGTTTTTATTTAGCCTTGTTTGGTCGTGTTCTCTCCCTACATTAAAACAAACAGTGAGTATCCGGTGGATGCATGAGGAGCCATCCTATATTCAGCCAGGACTCCGGGAATGTGCAAATCCCAGTCAAGTTGGGACACGCTGACCTGATGGCTCAACATGCAGGTCAGAGTCCTGTGCAGCCACTCAACCATGCCATCCATCTGTGGGTGGTATGGTGACGTGCGTACTTTGTTCCCAACAAATTGCACACCTCACGCAGCATTTTCGAAGAAAAATGCTTGCCTTCATCGGTCAACAGGCGTTCGGGAGCACCCTTGTCCATTACGGAGCCATTGAGGAATGCCTCAATGATCGTTGCCGCCAACTGGTTGGGGAGCGGCCAGGCCACCGGCCATCGTGAAACACTCAACTCTCACTAGCAAATACTTATTCCCATGAGGGGTAGTGGGAAATGGACCATGGATGTCCATAGCAACCAGTTCATTTACGCAGGAGACCTGAATCGATTACAACGGTGGACAACAGGGTTTTGACGGCGGTTTCCCCCTCACGCACTGTCCACACCCTTTCAACAAATTAGCGACATCTTCCGCTATGCCAGGCTAGAAGAAGTCCAGCTTGAGTGTGGCCAACATCTTATGCACACCCAGGTGCAACAGTCGCTCGTGAACTGCCCAAATTACCTTACCCCGCAGGGCAGTGGGCACAACAATGTTATAACGGTGCAACCCTCCATCCCAATGCATGAGTAATCTGCCTCTAACAATGACAGAGGCAACACCCCGTCGATCCTCGCCCCCATCAGCCTCCCTGACATGGCGTCGCAATATCAGCAGGGAAGCGTCCTCCACCTGGAGGCGCCCCCACTCTTCGTGGTCCAGCCCATCGGCTACCTCAGGTTCCAACCTCAGCCGATGCTGCAAGGGGAGGGGTAAGTGCTTTTTGGGCGGCTGACAGTGCCCAGGACCCGAAAAACACGCGCACCCATCGCTCGTTGGTAATCGCGATAGGGCGTCGGCGTTCGTGTGCCGGGAGGCTTTGCGATAAGTAATATCAAATCAATAGTCCTGGAGGACTTCCAACCAATGTGAAAGTTGGCCAGATGGCTGTTCAATACGCAGTGCGTATTGTAGCGCTGCATGGTCAGAGCACACCTAAAAGCGCCTACCATACAAATAGGGGCGATACTGTTCCACGAAAAACACAAGAGCTAACAGTTCCCGGCGTGCGACACAGTACCGTTGTTCGGCCGGAGACAGCACTCTGCTTCCATATGCGCCAATTCCGGTGTTACTAGCGTCTGTATCAAGGACGAACGGCAAGGAAAAGTCAGGGTAGTGGAGGGGAGGGGTGTTCACCAAGCCATCCCGGAGCACAACAAATGCGGCCTCCTCCCCCCAGTGGAACTTCTGTCCCTTAGCCGTCAAGGCGTGGAGAGGTTTGGCGATCATGACGAACCCGGCGACAAAACGGCGGTAAAAGGACGCAAATCCAATTAAACTTAACACGTCCCCCACTGATGTGGGAGTCGGCCAAGAATGCACACACGCAGTTTTGTCCGGGTCCGTCGTTATCCCTGATTTACTGACTATGTAGCCCAGATACCGAACAGATGTTTGGAGGTGACCCTTCTGCGGTTTAAATTTAAGGTTTGCTGCATGCATTTTAAGATAGACAGCACAGCCGTTTCAGATGCTTTTTGAACATATGTCTGAAAACTATTACATCGTCAAGATATATCAGGGACGAGTCCCACTGGAGAACAGCCAGAACCAGTTACATCAATCGCTGGAACGTACCCGGTGTGGAGTGAAAACCCATCGGAAGCTGATTACATTTGAATAAGCCTTGTGGTGTTTTGGGTTTGGAGGCTTCATCTAGTTGCAACTGCCAAAATCCGGAAAGGAGGTCAAGACTCAAAATACTGTGCTCCTGCTAGAGCATCTAGAGAATCGTCCATCTGAGGAAGAAGGTACGGCGTCAGCCACGGAGATCTTATTAAGCTTACGAAAGTCAACACAGAAGCGCAAGCTACCATCCTGCTTTTTAACAAGGACAATCGGGGCCCCCCACGGGCTGGTGGATGGCGAGATGATATCGGCGGCCAACATCTCATCAACTGCCAGCCGCACGTGTTATTTTTCCTTAGAGCTCAAACGGTAGGGCTTTTGCCGGATGGGAGCGGCGTCACCCGTATCAGTGATGACTCAAGAGCATAGTGCGGTCGATGTCAAATTTGCCCTTGCTAAAAACACATGAAAATTCACGGAAGAGTGCCCTCAACTCCCCCCTCTGGGACTGAGACAAATCCGCATTTTCCGAACAAAGCGTATCCATCCACTTCTCATCAGAATCCTTTATCGGCCACGTATTCGACACAGCCTCCATAATGCCAACGATGCTTCCTAAGCGCGGGCGATGCATAAGCTAGCACGGTGCCATCCTGAACAACCGACGTGTCTAACCCTGCATTAAGGACCTGAATGAACGGTTCCTGATCGTTGGATACCAGAGTCTGGGCCCCTACCAACGTCAACCCGCGAATGGCGTTGAGGGTCCCAAGAGGATTCCTCCCGCAGGCGCCTCCTTGTTCAGCGGCTTGTGAAATCGTAAGGGAACCAACATTTGCGCACCCGGGGGAATCTACGTTCTTACTCGCAAGTGCATGCACAGTAGCGTGGGCTGTGCACAATCGAGTGGGAAATGGCAAAAAGGCCATTTGACGGCCCGATGGCAATTCAAGGCACCCTTGATCAATTAAAATTTTCAGGGGCATTTTCCCTAAAAAATCATTCCCAAGCAAGCAAGGAAGAGCAAAGGACGTCAATACAAGAACCGGTTCCGTCAATTTGATATCTCCGATGCACACCTCCGCTGTAATTTTTCCAGTGATGCCCAATGAGCCACCAATTGTGGCAAAATACGGAACTTTGACCGACATATGGTTCGACATTTAGGGGGAAAGATGTTATTAATCAACTCTGAAATGATGGTCGCTTACGCACCGTTGTCAATGAGCATCCTGATCTCAACCCCCTCTATCAATCCAATAACAGCGGACGAGCCTGCAGTCGCGGCAACCATTATATGGGCCAGCTCCGACCACTGACCCGGTCGGAGCGGTCGGTCGGCCCGATCAGAATCCGAACCCTCCCGCACCCACGCACGACGGCCACGGAAACCAAACGAACGAGATGGGTGAGGTGGATGCAGGGCCCGATTGTGTGATGTGTCGTGACTTGCCTGAGGCCTTGCTGATGATGCCGATGTGGAGGTGGATGGAGGTGGAGTCCCATCGAAGGCGCTAGGGACGTTGCGACAGCCCCCGGCAATGCGGCCTGGCTGACCACAGCGGAAGCACTTGGTGGGTGCTGGCCCCTCCGAGAGAAGAGGCCTGGCACGTCACCTTTGCTCCGGCCGACGTCCACCAGCTCCTGTCCCGCGCCGATCGCGTGCGGTGAAGGCGGTGAGGCGATTCTCTTCATGAGATGTGACGACCTCGGCTGGACCCAGGTCCCAGGCGCACACCACCACACTGGGCCACTGGCGCAGCCCGAGGTGCGCCTGTATCCCCTGCGCCACCTTCAGAGAAGAGATGTCCATCTCCTCTGCGATGGCAAAATCGACGCAGAGCTCCCGCGCTAGCGAGAGCAGCCGCTCCAGCACAAGGGATTCCAGCGCCGCCTCGTCCATATTGGGGTAGGCTGTCCGTCCCGGCACCAACAAGGCGCTGCGGAACGCGAGAGGCGTCTCAGCCTCCCCTCACCTCTGCAGCAGGAACTTACGGTGAGCACTCGATGGCGGCTCGAAGGTTGCGGCCATGTGAGCGTACGCCAGCGGGAGCTATGCCCGATCCGCAGCTGGGATGGATGTGAAGGCGGCCAGGGAGTCGTCATCCAGCATCGTCGGGAGTGCCTTGAGCGCTTCCTCCATGGGTCATCCCACGGAGGCGTAGACCACTTGAAAGCGGCGTTGGAAGGAGCTGCAGTCGCTCCCGGCAGCAGTAAAAGGTCTAACGGGCGGCGGACGGCAGACGGCATAGCTTAAACGGACTGGAGGTGAAGTCCGGCGCGGGCGCTGCACCACCATCAGTCGATGGAATCACTGGGGAAGAGAAAATGGTGCCCAGTTGCGGCGTCGCACCCGTTGAAAGGTTGGCGCCAACATCGAACATGGCTGAACATGGCGGCTGAAGAAGTGGAGGGAAGCGCCTGTTCCTGTTCCAACACCGCGATGGGCGCTTGCCACTGGGTTCCCGCCTCCGAGATGAGGGAGACAAGGTGCGCAGCAGACTGCAACAGTTAGCCAAGCTGGCTGGTGAGTTGCTGCCAGTTCTCCGGCGATGGCGAGTGGCTGGGCGCGGCAGCCTCCTCCTGCGTTATTTGCATAAGATTGGCGCGGCGCATTTCCGGGGTCTCCATCCCCGGGGCTGTTAGAGGAACCTCCCCTACGTCGTCCGCCGTCCTGGTACATGGTCCGCTTCGTGTAAACATACTTAGTCTGCTTCGTGTAAACATAACTAACCTAACTCGGCTAGGTTACTAAAAGAACGTTTGGCGACTTCCAACACCAGTTGCAGTGGGTTCAACCACTACAACTGGTGTAGTGGTTGAAAGACATAGTCTTTGGAGGCAACACATTTATTAATACCAACATACGGGGTAACTGCCCCTCAACAGGATAACAATCTATGGTGGTCGACCACCATGCTTGGGTCCCAGACCACGTGTTGGAGACTGTAGGACGTGGAACATAGAACGTAGATTTCTTGAGGATGACAACAGCGCCGGTCCCTCTGGGGGACCCGGCTTATATGCTCTGTCGCGTGGCCGGCTCCACCCTTGGCCACGCCCACCCTTCAGACTTTTCGAGCAAGATGTCGACTCTGACACGTGACCTCCCTTAGCCCCCACTTGGGGCCCCTGTGTCGACTCAACGGTCACGTGTCGTCTGTGGTCAACCAGAGTACCACAGCCCAAAGTAACCCCATTCCCGTGGCCGGCACTCTCGCACCCCATCCTATAGGGGTCGGCACTGCACGCCACGCATGATGCCATCCAGTGCTAGGGCCGGTACTACACAGTGACATCCGCGATGTCACTACAATTGTATTATCACGATTGGTAATACTCCCCTTGATAACGAAGCTGACCCTAATTTGCATCATTGTATAAATGTGAATATTTTAATAAATTAACATACTTTAATAAAATTACATTTTTTCTTATTTTTCAAGACAATATATACAACAAGCACCCCCAAGTGGCAGGTGCCCCTGTGTGGCATAAGGTGGCCCTGCACCAGCCTACATGTGAGCATGAGTCTTGTCAGTAGGGGGCAATGATTGATGTGTAATCTCAGTTGTGTAATTTGTGGGTAATGTTTAGAATTTGCCAAATTTTAACTACAACGCCAGCATGCAATTGCCTACTCGTTTAAATAAAAATAGTATATTATTTTGGTCTTTCGGTAAAGCCACGTAGATAGAAAAAATAATACAATATCACATCGTTTCGATAGCAACACAAGCAATCTGCCGAGGCAGGCTGTTTACAAATGGTTTAGAGATGGGTGGGTCAGCTAATGCCAATGTGGGAGAGGTACTACGGAGCTGTGGGCGGTGGCCATTGTATTGTGAGAGATTAGCATGTCAATATAAGAAATTTGAAGCTCGGGGAGAGCTCGGACAGCGCAGTGGTCACATGGAGGTGGAAAAGAATGGCAAGCCGCCATTTACTAACACGGCTAATGGTGGCAGTGTTAGTGAATGTGACTGCGGGGGGTGACCATTAAATTGTCAGAGATTAGCATGTCAAAGTAAGAAATTTGCTTGTAAATGTAAGCTCGATGAGAGCTCAGACAGCGCAGTAGCCACATGAAGGTGGAAAAGAATGGCAAGTCGCCATTTATCAACACAGCTAACGGTGGCTTTGTTAGTGAATGTAACTCAGAGTCGAAAATAACTGCTAACATGACAGATGCTTGTGTTGCGCTCGAAACGTCGTGATTTATTTATTTTATAGCTATGTGACTACCGAAAGAACCAAAGAGTGGATTCCTGCAGTCACGAAAGCTTCAAATCAAGATAGGTAGGTAGGATAGGAACACTACCAGTTATGACCTAAACTGGTTAATAACATTCCAATGATTGCTCAGTTTGTACCCATCTCGGTTGAAATTGTCTGTGTTTAAATCTGGATGCCTTCATTAACGAATCTTTGTTGATAGCCAGTGGGTTTGCAGAGTACCTTCGTCTTGGCAAAATATATTTTGTGTGTGCCTACAGCGTTAGATAATGATCAGCCACGGCTGAGGTATTGGTCCTACCGTGTTTCAAATCTGCCTTATGTTCACGGACCCGGTCCAAGACATGTCGCTTAAGTTTCCCCAATGTAACTGCTGCCGCAGACACAGCTTAGTTTGTAGACACTGGGGTATTGCATGTTGGGGATCGCATCCTTCACAGAAGGGATCAAATCACGAATTTATGTACTGTGTTGTATCGTACCTGGATTTTGTGTTTGCTCATGCTTTTGGAAATATTTTTGGTGACCCCCGCTATGTATGGCAAGGTGATCGTTTTGATTGGGTCTTCAGATGGTTCTCCCCACGGTTGGGTTGATAGCTTTACGGATTGTGTAGTCCGAATATCCATTCCTTTTGAGGGCTCGGTGTACGTGCTCCAGTTCACTGGCTAGGTGGTGATGGTCGGAAATACGAGCTCTGTGGTATAGAGGTTTGATGAGGGAATTCTTCTGGGATGGATGGTGGTGGGAGTCAGGTTTTAGGTAAGCATCCGTATGGGTGGCTTTCTTGTAGATAGTGTCCCATTGAGCCGTCAGGTCTCTTTTCGATTAAAACATTCAAGAATGGTAACTTGCCATCCTTTTCCACATCCATGGTGAATTTGATAGCTGGGTGTATGGAATTGATGTGGTTGAATAATTGTTCCTGAGCTGATAGGCCATGTGGCCAGATGACGAACATATCATCTACGTATCTCTTCCACAAGGAAGGATGCCTGAACAGCATCCGTCTCAAAATTTTCCATGAAAATATTGGCTTCAACTGGCGATAAGGGATAACTCATAGGGTACCTTCAACTTGTTTGTAGAATGTTCCATTCCAGGTGAAGTAAGTGTTGGTGAAGCAGTGTCTAACCGGGGCTGGTACATTAGTATTTAGTCCTTGTTGGACCAAATCTTCAATGATTGCAATGGTGGTGGGCACAGGAACTTTGGTAAACAAAGATACCACATTGAAACTGACAAGCAAATCACTTGGAGATAGTGAGATGTCCTTAATTAACAATACCAAGTGAGCTGAGTTAAGTACAGCTGAGGTGGTCTTACCAATAAATGGCTGGAAGGTCTCAGACAGAAATCGGGCCAGTTTGTAGGTGGGTGAGTCTGGTGGAGACGATAGGATGAAGAGGTGTGCCTTCTTTATGGATTTTTGGTAAGCCATACAATCTGGGTGGTCTAGCAGCAGAGGGTTTAAAGGCAAGCCGCTTGGTTGGTTCGATTAAAGATGTCGAATCAGTGATGATGTTGGTTTTTATAACCAGGCTGTTAGGATCTCTATTGATTTTGGTATAGCTGCGATCATTAAGTAGGTCCTGAATTTTGTTATTGTATGTGGATTTGTCCAAGATAACAGTCCTTGTCGGCTGAGATGATGACTGTCATCTCTCTTTTTTAGTTGAGAGAGTTCAAGGCACTCATCCTTGCTGATGTTGCTAGCGTTTGAGGATTGCAGCGATTTCCGATCTTGCTACGTCTGCAGGAATGTGTCACAAACCCTTTAGGTCGACGTCGACCTGGGGAATGGTATCATCAACTGGGATGTGTTAAGTGGCGACTGCGAATTTCAACCCTTTAGCTAGAACCGATTTTAGGCCGTCGGAAATTGGGCTGTTGCTCTGATAACAATCTTGTCCCCATCTAACTTTTTAGTGTTTGGATCTGGCTTCTTCTTGGAGTGGAGGTTGAACTTGGAAATCAAGTTATCTTTGCATTTCGCTGACATTGAGGTGGCTGAAGAGGCTGTCATGTTATCTACATGGTCCCAATCAGATGTAGACATTTTTTCTGTCAATGTTAAGTGGGATTGCAAGAGGGTCTTGTCTAAATTATCTCGTTCAAATCGGAGCAGTCTTATTCTCTCTGAGATCAGGGCGAGTCTGGCCCTGAACAAGATCCGTTTTGCATTAGAAGTGACAGCAGCAGATGCGTGTGTAAAGGCAATCGGTATTACCCTAGTGTTGCGCCATCTCTTCAGAAAAGTGAGCGACTATCAGAAGAGCCTTCTTGTCTCGAAGTTTGTTGAAAGTTATAATAGTTGTGTGGAAACCCTCCCCGTAGAGGCGGTTAAATCTTGAATTAAAGCTTTCGTGACTGCAGGAATTCATATTCTTTGGGTCTTTCGGTAAAGCCACGTAGATAGAAAAAATTATAGAATTTCACGACGTTTCGATCGCAACACAAGCAGTCGTCTTCAGGTGAAAAAAGAGGGGGAAATCTGCCAAGGCAGGCTGTTTATAAAGGTTTAGAGATGGGCGGGGCAGCAAATGTTAAAGTCTTGGAATTCATTTGCACGGTCATCACATCTTCACAACCGCCAGGGAACACACATTAAAAACCCCATCAAGTACACTGTGTTTGAAGGCCTTTGAAGTGTTTTGAAACTGAAACACGTGTAAGGAGATCAATAAGGAGCAGAGTCTGCATTAGAGGTGTGAAATTCCAAGTGCCACAATAAGCCCATCGCTTGTAATGCAAGAACCATAAGACATTTCTAGCTTGGATAAATGGCCAGGAGGAAAGGTGACATGAAGACTTCAGGGTTTGAGCTCCAGGTCGTCAATGAAGGCAGCTGATAGCGGGAGTAGAGGTTGGACTGTTAGGGAACCTGGGACAAATCCCAGCCGATTGTCGATGTGTAGGTTTGGATGGAATTTTTGAATAATGTAGAGTAGGAGCCGCCAGTATGTGACCATACGTGTTGGGTAGATCCTGTAACCAGGAGGCTGAGACATGGAAGCTCAATCGCATGCACTTTGGGATACTAATAATATTTGTATTCTTATGGTGCTTGCTTAATTTCCTGAGCAACTCAACGTGGCTTGTATAATATCTTAAAGAGTCGACGGGCCCTTTCATGGTGTAACTGTCCCCGTGCCGCATTAATGACTCGGCAGCGGTCTGTAAGTGGACGTTCGTCTTCCAGTAGGGTGTGATTGATCTCAGGTGGGTAGCTTTTGGATACTTGTTCAAATTTTATAAATGTTAACAATTACATTCACATGGAATGGCTTATTTATTTTGAATGCAATCGGAGTAATTTTAACATCCACTGTGAAGCAGATGGTGCATATTTTTTCAGGTTACTGCAGCCGCAGTAATAACCAGAGCTGCCGGCCGTATTTGAATCTTGAACTCCTTCAAAGTGAGATAACTTTAAGAATTAATTACCTGAAAAAACACTTCCCGAAAAGATCCTCTGTCATCCTCATGTATTGTACCTTGTTTAACTGCACTGGTTCCATGGACCTAATCAGAATACATTTCTTCTCAACCTGTCGCAAACAAACTGAAGATGGCCGCTCACTAAGAATCTCAATAAACCTTCACTTGCTCTTGATAATCCAGCTAAGCAGTAGAGTCCATGTCCAGGTTGTAACATTAACATATTACAAGGCGTCCAGCCATGCAGGACTGGCTTGCAACACTTACCACTGTTATTGTATTTTGATTCTCGTGTACAGTGAGGGAAAAAGTATTTGATCCCCTGCTGATTTTGTACGTTTGCACACTGACAAAGAAATTATCAGTCTATAACTTTAATGGTAGGTTTATTTGAACAGTGAGAGACAGAATAACAATCCAAATTTCTATTTAAAGCTTTCGTGACTGCAGGGATTAATCTTCTTGGTTCTTTCGGTAAAGTCACGTAGAATGGAAATAATAAAATAATAAAAATAAAACATAATAAAATCATTATTTCCATTCTACGTGACTTTACCGAAAGAACCAAGAAGAACAACAATACAGAAAAACGCATGTAAAAGTTATAAATTGATTTGCATTTTAATGAGGGAAATACGTATTTGACCCCTCTGCAAAACATGACTTAGTACTTGGTGGCAAACCCCTTGTTGGCAATCATAGAGGTCAGACGTTTCTTGTAGTTGGCCATCCAACTACAAGAGTGTCGTCGAAATGTATGGCTTCATTGCAGAACGTTTGTCTCTGACGCTCTGTTACCAAGCGCTGACTCTGAACGACCGCTGCACGCCGCGACTGGGATTGCTCATCAGTTTTTTGATGTAACATTGTTGAGATTGACAATGTGCTGCACGAATTGTCTCGAGCGACTCCTGACTTTGCTTGGCCAACCATCTTTGCTTTTGTTCGTTAGCCTTTCGATGCTTTTTTGCAAGGGCATCTTCGTCCTCGTCCATAATTTGTTACTGGAAGTGAAAAAATAGTTAAGGAACGTTATGGATGCAAATAGGGAGAGAAGAGTGGGCCGCCTCTCCTTGACCTCTCCTTGGCCTCTCCTCGCTCTTCTCTCTCTCGCAAGCGTTCATCATATGCATCATACAAATATATATATAAAGTAGTGCGCTTGCCAACGTAATCGAACATCTGTCCCTGCGACTTGTTGATTGTGATAGCGTATGCTGGGAGATTGGGAAATTGTCGTGGTCGCAAAACAAATGGCAAAGTCGTGTCGGTGGGGGCCAAGTCGATTCTCGGAATCGATTACCAATGGAACTTGACAAAACCTAGCCCAAATATCATAAAGAAACCACCTCCCACGCATCTGAGATGTGGGGTAAGTTTATACTTAAAACTTTCGTGACTGCAGGAATTCGTATTCTTGGTTCTTATGGTAAAGTCACGTAGATAGAAAAAAAAACCCACGACGTTTCTGTTTGCTTTTAATTTAGATTTTTGTATTCTATCTACGTGACTTTACCGAAAGAACCAAGAATATGTGGGGAAATACCACAGCATAAAGAAACTAACCACGAGCATCTCTATCCAACATCCAGCTCGCAGTACAGAGAGCTGACCATGGCCGAAGAGCCAGGCTTGGTTGTCTGGCTGGGGCGCAGAACATGTAATCAGTGGGGCGAGTGCAAGGAGGCTGCCTCTAGCGCCATCCTGGTGGGAAGGAGTGGTGCAAGAATTTAATCCGAGCCCACAGAAGCCACGAATCCGCTCTCACTATGCGACTCGTGCCGTTAAGTCTGATATTGTTCTGCAGTGTCGTAATTGTGGCTGAGAAGTGATGGTCTGTGATTGAAGAGCTAAATTGTGACGAGGTGGTATAAAGCAACAGCGAGTAATCTCGAATCCAAATTGTGTAGTGATGGCGAGTTCCATGAACTATAGTGCAGAGGTGATACGTAAAGTCAGTGTGAGCACCCAGTCGGAACTGTGGTGTAAAAGTGTCTGCTTTAAACATTTTCCTTCGGAGTGGGCAGGTAGGAACTGGGTTGGACAGCGCATTCGTGCACGACAGACAAATAATCACTTGACTTGAGGTAGCCAGCCAGGTAGACAGCCCCCTTAACTATCGGCCGCTCCCCCTTGCTTAGGCACCTTCCCTTACCCCCCTCCCTGAGGCCCCTCCCCTGACCCCCCTTCCCTTAGACCAGGGGTCCTCAAACTTTTTAAACAGTGGGCCAGTTCACTGACCCTCAGACCGTTGGAGGGCCGGACTATAGTTAAAAAAACACTATGAACAAATTCCTATGCACACTGCATATATCTTACTTTGAAGTGAAGAAACAAAACGGGAACAAATACAATATTTAAAATGAAGAACAAGTAAAGTTAAATCAACAAACTTGCCAGTATTTCAATGGGAACTATGGGCCTGCTTTTGGCTAATGAGATGGTCCATGTCCAGTTCCATATTTGTCACTGCTAGTCGTAACAAGTGATGCAAGTGTGCATCCGTTAGTCTAGATCTGGTTGGAGATTTCAAATGTTTCATTCTGGAAAAAGTCTGTTCACAGACATAAGTGCTGCCAAAGATGGTTGCCATTTTGAGTGCATGGTTCCTGAGATGAGGATATGTCTCAGAGGGGAGAGATGCATAGAAATTATGAAGGCTGCTTGACTTGAATGCGTCTTTCAGAGAGTCACAATTCTGCAGTTCAGCCAGTTCCATTTGGTAAATTGTATCCACATTTTCAATGTCAATAGAAAATGGGTTACGGAAAAGCTGTATGTCCTGTTCATGGAGATGAAGCTCTTTAAATCTAAATTGGAACTGTGATGCCGCCGCCACGAAGCCGTTCGGCAGGCGCCCAAACCCCCGACTTCGCCACCACCAAGCAACGGAGCCAACCCCGCGTCCCCCTCACCTCACCTCACACGAACACACCCGCACGCATTTCCCCCCCCCCCATAGAGCTCCGAGGGGAGGTCACCTGGCCGACCGGTTTTTATCCGAGAAACCCTTATCGGGGTTAACTCTCACGGTTTCCGGCGATCAGGGAATTGGACGACCTCCCCCGTGCTACGTTGCGCCGCGGCGCTGCGACCAGCCGTAATATGGTGTGGTCGCGGCATGGGGCATTCGGCCACCGCGGTTGAGGTGCATTTTCCCCCCACACACACCCCCACGGGTCGACGGGGCAAGCAGGGGAGGGACGGGACAGCACGAATAGCGGGACCGCAGGAGCTGTTGCGCATAGTCATGGAGGGTTGGGATAATTACGCTTGAGCGCGCAGGCACCATTGTTAGGGGAGTTAAAGGATAAGGCTATTAGTATAAATAATTGGGAGAGGGGAGGCGCGCGAGGAGCCATGCACAGCTTCCCACGACGGGCCTTTGTGATGGACACCGCCGCATGAACCTCGATGATGGGGGCCTGCGTGAGAAAAGGATTGATTGGAATTTGCGCCGTGCAGGTCGCTCATTGATTAGCGGAACAAAGGCACCGCGGAGCTGCCTGGCCCGGGCGAGGGGGGCGCGTGCCATTGTTCGGAGTTCACGCCGCGCGGACAAAGGATTAATTAGCATAGCGAAGGCGCACGGTGCGTGGGAAGGGGGTAGGGGTCCGGGAATCAGGATAAATGGGGAGCGCAAAGGGGAAATCGCTCTCTTCTCTCCAGGCCAGCGGACCCGCAGCAGCTCCAGCCAGTGACCCGGACGTCCGTGCGACGCGTCGAGGTGCGCTGTTAGCACCGGGAGCAGCGAACCACCGCGGGCACCAAACAGTGAGTGGGGAGGTGAAGTAGGGTAGCGTAAGCCGATAAATAGGGAATAGGTACAGGTTTGGGTGGAATAGGCCAGCCTCGTCGACTCACTGATTCAACATCAATTCGCAGGTAGCATATAATAAATCATTAATAGCGAAGCGTGGTCTCGCGTGATCTTGTTGAGCAGTGTGTCGCGTGGGGAGCTGCGTGTGTGTGCGTGCGACCACCCCGTGTGCGATACAGGTGCGCGATCATAACGTGAGTTGAGTTGGAGTGCGCGGAGCGGCGTGTGTGTGTGTGGGCGTGCGTACGTTCGCTCCGTGTGGGTTGCAGGCGCGCGATTAGGACAGGGAGGTATCGTAGTAGGGAGGGGCAGAATACTACTCGGTAATTAGCCATGCCGGCTACGCGGACCCGCGGGGGAGGGGAATCCTCGGGCGATGGTTCCCACGCCACGGGTGAGGAACCTAGCAGCGGGGGGGGCGATTGATGATGCTAGCCCGGCCGTTAGCATTATCGAGGGAGGGATCTCGGGGGCTAGCGACCCTCACATATTGGTGTCAGAAACGGGATGATCCCCCGCACCCCCAAGGGAAAGAGGCCCCCCAACCCAGATTAAAATCAAATGCACATTTACGGGCAAAGGAATTCCAACATGGAAATCGTTTGCCCGCAGCATCAGGGGGGCGAAAAAGGTTAATGGGTGGTCAGATGAGGAGGCGTTGCAGCAGTTAGAGCTACATTTAGATGGGCGGGCAGCTGACTTTGTGGAAGCTTTGCCCGCAAGCGCACAAAATCAGTGGGAAAAATTAATGTGCGAACTCGAACGACGCTTCGGCGCCTATGACGAGGAGGATGCGCAGACGGCCTTAGAGGCACGCCGCCGCCAACCCGGCGAAGATCTACGAGATTACGCCGAGGATGTGCGCATGTTGACCCAGCTCGCGTACCCAGAGTACGAGGCAAAAATAATTGAGGGCCTCGCCGCCGGTAAAATCCAGCGATATTTGGCACACACCCCGTGGTGGCAGCCAAATGTAGACGGTGCACGACTCTCCTTTAACACCCTCGTCGAGCGCGCGCGCAAATGCGAGAAACTCTCGGGTGAGCGCGCGCAGCCTCGAGGGAGGGGACGAGAGTGCGCCGTAGCGAGCCTACTCTCCGACGAGGAGGAAGAGCTCGCCATTGCAGTAAGGGGACGGGCAAGGGAGCCCCAGAGACCCAGCAAAACAACTCCGGGGTGGGTAGCTGGGTTACAGACCGGCATGGGAGATATTGCTAGCCAGGTACACCAAGTACGCGAGGAAGCAAATAAAAATGTGAAGACCCTCCAGTCTGAGATGGGTGAACTACGCTCGACAGTAGGGGGACTAGCCGGGAGGGTGTCCCAATTAGAGTCCGATGTGGGGCAACTGCGTACTGGGGGAGGGAGAGGGAGCGGACAGGGGACCCGCTACGGAACCGCCCCCCCTCCCCGGGCATGTTATATGTGCGATCGCCGAGGGCATCTAGTGAGAGACTGTCCTGAAATCACCCGAGCCTCGGCAGGCGCGGGGGTTAAACTCCAACGCCTCCTAGTGAGCGGACCAACTAGGGGTGCAATCGACGCGGTCCCGATACAAATAGACGATAATGAGAATAATGGCGAGCGAGTGATCTCCACACAGGTTCCAGCAACAACGCCCACGGAAACGGTGACTCCTGGCGACTGGCTACGGGAGCTGGTGGCGGGAATCACGGGGGCCACGTCGCTGGTGGAAGGGGAGGTTAACGGAGTGCGTACCCGAATCCTGCTAGACACGGGGGCGGTGGCCTCGCTCGTGAGCGCAGCGCACTGCAGCGCGATCGGGGTCGACGTGCGTCACCTGCAGGCACCGGACCGCGCGCTGCACACGGCGAGCAGAGCCGGAATGGGGCTGCTGGGGAGAGCCACCCTAGAGGTCCGCATAGGCAGTCAGGTGTGCACCCAGGAGTTCTACGTGTCGAGTGCGTTGTGTCACGAGTGTATCGCAGGTACCGACCTCTTAGAACGGCTGGGACTCAACGTGCAACCCCGCCAGCGATGCGCCACCATGGAGAGCAACGGCGAGCGGATACCGTTCTTGGGACGAGAACCGATGCGCCCCCGCTTCGCACCTGTGGCCGCTATCCTGGCGACGGCAGTCACCATCGGCCCGCTCACCGAGATGCTGGTGCCGGTGGCAACATTCCCCACCGACCCCGCGCTCCGACCATCAGGAGAGGTAATGCTAACTCCTCACCCGGAGTTGGCAAAACGGTATGGGATAGTGGGATCCGCCACGTTGGTAAACGCAGATGGGGACTGATTGTTTATGCGGATGTTTAACCCCCACAATACCCCAGCGATACTGCGACGGCGCACCCCGATAGCCACCGTACACCCCCTGCACGCACGCCACTCTAACGACCCGGTATTTGCACTCTGGGCGGAGGACCCCGGGCGTCCTGAGGGTGACCAGGACCTGGCCTGGCGAGTCGGCCCGACTCCCCGAGCCGAGGTCGTTCCCCTGCTCGACGCGTTACATGTACCATGGGCGGATTTACCTAAGGGAGAGGCCGATCGGCTGTGCGAGTTACTGCGGGAGTATGCCGACGTATTCAGTGAACACGACTCGGACGTGGGTCGGACCGATCTTGTTAAGCACCAAATTGACACCGGTGCAGCCCGACCCATCAAACTCCCTGCATACCGAGTGGGCGCACCCGAACGCACCCAGATCAAAGAGGCGGTTGGGGACATGCTTCGCGATAACATAATTCAGCCCTCGGCGAGCCCCTGGTCAGCCCCAGTGGTACTAGTAACGAAAAAGGATGGGTCAACCCGGTTCTGCGTCGATTACCGTAAACTGAACGCAGTCACGCTCGGCGACGCCTTCCCCATACCCCGCATCGACGACACTTTTGACAGCCTCGCCGGAGCGCGATATTTTTCCACCCTCGATCTCGCGTCTGGATACTGGCAGGTGGAGATGGCGGAGGAGGATCGGCCGAAAACCGCATTCACCACCCCGATGGGACTATTCGAGTTTCGAGTACTCCCGTTCGGACTCACCAATGCACCCGCGACGTTCCAGCGGCTGATGGAGTTGGTGATGCGGGGTTTGCAATGGGAACAGTGCCTGATTTACTTGGACGATGTGATCGTGTTCAGTAGATCTTTGTCTGAGCATTGGTCCAGGCTACGAGAGGTGTTCCAGCGACTGCGAGCGGCTCATCTCAAGCTCAAGCCACGTAAGTGTTACATCGCACAACGCGAGGTGGGGTACCTCGGGCATCGCGTCAGCGAGGCAGGCGTGCGTACCGATCCGGAGAAGGTACGCGCCGTAGTGGAGTGGCCACGGCCAAGGAATCTGACGGAGATCAGATCATTTTTGGGGCTCGCCACCTATTATCGTCGATTTGTAAAGGGATTCAGCGAGATTGCACGCCCCCTCACCCAACTCACCTCCCCTAAGCACCCCTATCAGTGGACGGGGGCCTGCCAGACGGCCTTCACGACTCTCAAAGACCACCTCACCCACGCCCCCACCCTCGCTTTCCCCGATTTTACCACCGATTTTATTTTGGACACCGACGCCTGCAGCAGCGGGCTGGGCGCGGTGTTGTCACAGGTACAGGATGGGACAGAACGTGTCATCGCGTACGCCAGCCGGACCTTGAGTGGGGCCGAGCTGAACTATTGCGTGACCCGCCAAGAGTTGTACGCCGTGATTTTCGCATGCAAACAGTTCCGGCCGTATTTGTACGGCAGGAGATGTCGCGTACGCACCGACCATTATGCTTTGCAGTTCCTTCTTACATTCAAGGAGCCGCGGGGGCAGATGGCCCGGTGGTTGGCGCAGTTGCAGGAGTACAACCTGCAAATCGAGTATCGGGCTGGCCGGACGCATGCAAACGCGGACGCCTTGTCGAGGCGACCCACGGTGTACGCCGAGACAAGGGCGGAGGAGGCCTGCCCGTGTTTCACGGGGGGACGCTGCCGGCAGGCAACGGACCCCCGAGCGGCCGCGGCCACTGACCCCCCCCCAGCGAGAGAGAGTGCAGTGTGCGCCACAGAGACCCTCACAGGTGGCACCGAGGATCCCGTCGACCGCCCGGCAAGCGCGGGACCCGCGGCTCGGGACCCGATCGGACGGATCCAGGAGGACGTCGGCTGCGCCTTCCCGGGCCTGAACGACGAGCAGCTGAGACAGACCCAGCAGCGAGATCCCGATCTGGCGGCAGTGGAGGCGGCCCTGCGGGAGGAAAAGAGCGCCCTACCTGGATCCTGGAGCGGTTTGTATGCCCGGTTGTGTGTGCAGAACGGAGTGGTACGGGAGTTAACCGTGGCCGGCCAGCCGGGGTGCATCTGTGTTCCTGCCCAGGTGCGACCCTAGCTGCTACGGCTGGTGCATGACCACCCACTCGGGGGCCACGATGGGGAACGACGCACGCGAGAGACCCTGCGTCGCCAGTATCTCTGGCCCAAATTGGCACAAGACGTGGCGGCCTGGGTACAGGGCTGCCGCGCCTGTCAGCAGTGCGGGCCGAAACCGGCACGATACCAGGTACCCCTAAGGCCGTTCCGCGTCAGCCGCACGAATCAGCTGGTCGGGATCGATCTACAGGGGCCATTCCCACGATCCCATCGAGGCAACCGGTATATTCTAGTCGCAGTAGAGTATTTCACCCGCTACCCCGTGGCAGTGGCCATCCCTGATAAAACGGCCTTGGTGGTGGCCCGGGCATTCGTGGAACATTACGTACTCAAGCACGGGATCCCAGAACGAGTCCTCACCGACCAGGGTAGCGAGTTCGAGGCCGAGCTGTTCCAGGCACTGTGCCGAGAATTCGGAATCCAGAAGGACCGAACCACAGCGTACCACCCCCAGGCGAATGGTATGGTAGAACGCATGAATCAGACCCTAGCGGGGAAACTCAAACGTATGGCGGCTGCAAATCAACGGGATTGGGACGAACACCTCCCCTACGCCCTTTTCGCCTACGCCACCACCGTACACACGTCGACGGGGCAAACCCCGTTTTTAATGATGTTCGGCCGTGAGTCTCGTTTACCCGCAGATCTGCTATTCGGCGTCCCTTCCCCCCAGCCGGAGGAGGGAAGCCGCCCCGTGGAACACCTGTTGGAGACCCTGCGAGAAGCCCGAGGCCGAGCATACCCGCAAGGGGAAGCCGCGCATCGGCGGCAGGAACAGGGCACCCGACCCCGCATGGAACCCCCCTTATTCCTGACAGGTGCTAAGGTGTGGCTACACACCCCTCGCGTCGGGGCCGGGCAGGTGGGGAAACTGACGACCTACTGGCGGGGACCCTGGACCGTGGTGCGGCAGATATCCCCCTGGACGGTACTAATCTATGGCGGGGAGAGGGATCGAGAGACGGTGGTCAACGTCCGCCGCTTAAAACCGTGGAAAGCGGCCCCGGCGAGAGAGGACCCCGTCACCCGAAGGCCCCGAAATCCCGGAGTACCCGCACCCCTCGTGTTGGGGGGCCTCGCACACTACATGGGCCCCGCCGGGCCCCCGAGACGCTCCGATCCAGTCCGGAGAAGACGCGGACGACGGCCACTAAACCCTTCCGCTGCTGAGTTTGTGCCCCAGCCCACAGGTGCCGGAGGACGGGGAGAGCCGCTGGAGTGGAGGAGGAGACCGCCGCAGGAGCTACAGAGGACGGAACCACCCGCCCCGAGGCCAGCCACCAGGTCCGGACGGATCCCCCGGACCCCGCAACGTTTCCTCGTGGGCGCGGCCCAAGCGAGGTGCTCCAGTCAACCCGGGACGGGGACTGGCACCTCGGGGGGCTATGTGATGCCGCCGCCACGAAGCCTTTCGGCAGGCGCCCAAACCCCCGACTTCGCCACCACCAAGCAACGGAGCCAACCCCGCGCCCCCCTCACCTCACCTCACACGAACACACCCGCACGCATTTCCCCCCCCCCATAGAGCTCCGAGGGGAGGTCACCTGGCCGACCGGTTTTTATCCGAGAAACCCTTATCGGGGTTAACTCTCACGGTTTCCGGCGATCAGGGAATTGGACGACCTCCCCCGTGCTACGTTGCGCCGCGGCGCTGCGACCAGCCGTAATATGGTGTGGTCGCGGCATGGGGCATTCGGCCACCGCGGTTGAGGTGCATTTTCCCCCCACACACACCCCCACGGGTCGACGGGGCAAGCAGGGGAGGGACGGGACAGCACGAATAGCGGGACCGCAGGAGCTGTTGCGCATAGTCATGGAGGGTTGGGATAATTACGGTTGAGCGCGCAGGCACCATTGTTAGGGGAGTTAAAGGATAAGGCTATTAGTATAAATAATTGGGAGAGGGGAGGCGCGCGAGGAGCCATGCACAGCTTCCCACGACGGGCCTTTGTGATGGACACCGCCGCATGAACCTCGATGATGGGAGCCTGCGTGAGAAAAGGATTGATTGGAATTTGCGCCGTGCAGGTCGCTCATTGATTAGCGGAACAAAGGCACCGCGGAGCTGCCTGGCCCGGGCGAGGGGGGCGCGTGCCATTGTTTGGAGTTCACGCCGCGCGGACAAAGGATTAATTAGCATAGCGAAGGCGCACGGTGCGTGGGAAGGGGGTAGGGGTCCGGGAATCAGGATAAATGGGGAGCGCAAAGGGGAAATCGCTCTCTTCTCTCCAGGTCAGCGGACCCGCAGCAGCTCCAGCCAGCGACCCGGACGTCCGTGCGACGCGTCGAGGTGCGCTGTTAGCACCGGGAGCAGCGAACCACCGCGGGCACCAAACAGTGAGTGGGGAGGTGAAGTAGGGTAGCGTAAGCCGATTAATAGGGAATAGGTACAGGTTTGGGTGGAATAGGCCAGCCTCGTCGACTCACTGATTCAACATCAATTCGCAGGTAGCATATAATAAATCATTAATAGCGAAGCGTGGTCTCGCGTGATCTTGTTGAGCAGTGTGTCGCGTGGGGAGCTGCGTGTGTGTGCGTGCGACCACCCCGTGTGCGATACAGGTGCGCGATCATAACGTGAGTTGAGTTGGAGTGCGCGGAGCGGCGTGTGTGTGTGTGGGCGTGCGTACGTTCGCTCCGTGTGGGTTGCAGGCGCGCGATTAGGACAGGGAGGTATCGTAGTAGGGAGGGGCAGAATACTACTCGGTAATTAGCCATGCCGGCTACGCGGACCCGCGGGGGAGGGGAATCCTCGGGCGATGGTTCCCACGCCACGGGTGAGGAACCTAGCAGCGGGGGGGGCGATTGATGATGCTAGCCCGGCCATTAGCATTATCGAGGGAGGGATCTCGGGGGCTAGCGACCCTCACAGAACTCCTTTTTGCAATTTTTCCAGTGAATCCACACATGTTTTGTTTGGGAATGCAACCAATGGTTTTTCCGCGAACAGATTTTGAGTTGTGGGGAGATGGCAGAAGTTTTCCTCCTTCACGTGTTTGATGAGGAGGCCTAATTTTACTTCAAATGCTTTGACATGTGATTGCATATCACAGATGAGCTTCCCCTTTCCTTGAAGTTGCATATTGAAACTGTTGAGTAGCTCTGTTACATATGTCAGAAAGGCAAGGTGCCATTTCCATTCTGCATCATTGAGCTCTGGTACTTCTTTGTTTTTTGAAAGCAGAAAAGCTGTAATCTGTGGAAGTAAGTCATAGAAACGTTTCAAAACTCTCCCTCGACTCAGCCAACGGACTTCTGTGTGGTACAGAACATCTTCATAGTCAACATTTAGCTCAGACAGAAATTCCTGAAATTGTCTGTGGTTTAGTGCATGAGCTCTAATGAAGTTAACACAAGATACCACAATTTTCATTCCAGAGTCCCACTTCAGTGATTTACTACACAGCGCTTGTTGGTGGATGAGGCAGTGTATGGCTATTGGATGAGAATGGTTATGTTTGTCCATCTCTTGGTTAATGCGAGCAATTACTCCTTTCTTAGAACCCACCATGCTAGGAGCACCATCAGTTGTCACACTGGCTAGTTTAGCCCAGTTCAGCTCCAAACCATTCACAGTTTGGCAAACCTTTTCATAGATATCCTCTCCTGTAGTTGTTGCTTTGATGCTTTGCAGTGCAGCAAGCTCTTCTGTGACTTCGAAATAGTCATTCGTCCCACGAATAAAAATTAGAAGTTGTGCAGAATCACGAACATCATTGCTTTCGTCGAGTGCCAAGGAAAAATAGGAAAGTTTTTTTGTGGAGTTTTGCAAATGCTGATGCAAATTGTGTCCCATTTCTTCAATCTTCCGTGTAATTGTAGGTCCTGAAAGACTCACTGTACTAAATAAATCGGCCTTCTCTGGACACATCTATTTGGCAACAGAAAGAAGGCATTCGTTAACAAATTCTCCCTCCACGAATGGTCTGCCAGTGCACGCTATTAGCTTGGCAACTTGAAACTTGCTCGCAGTGATGAAATATTTAGCTGCTGCTTCACAAAAGTATTTTGCTGAGTTGTTAATATATTTTTCAGTTTTAATATTTTATTTTTTCTCACTTCTCCGACCAAACAATCATATTTATCTTTATGTTGAGTTTCATAGTGTCGACGTAAATTGTATTCTTTGAACACAGACACTATATTCTGGCATATCAGACACACAGCTCTTTCCTTGTACTGCATTAAAAAGTAATCATAAGTCCACTGTTCTTTAAATATCCTACACTCCGAGTCAATTTTTCTCTTTCTTGACATCATTGTTTCCTAGGGAGTCAAAATTGCTATTAGTAAAATACCAATATATATACAGCGCTACAAAAACAATATACCAGGAATAACTTTGCCCACACAGAGACATACAGACTGCACTGCCCATCAATGCAGTCTGATTGGGGGAACTCCGCTTTTACCCCAGGCTCACACTGGAGCGGGTGCCATTAAAAAAATAATTACACCTGCAGTTTTGTTCACAGATCGCAGTGCGATCTGCGAACTCGCATAGGAATCTGATCGCATGGGGGAGAAGACCCATGCGATCCGATTCCACTGCAGGAAAAAAGAAGGCACATGTGCCTTTTTTCTTCCGAATCTAATGCAAGTTCAGCCATACAAGCATATGGCTGAACTCGCACTGATCAGAGATCGCAACAGTATGAACCGGGGCTTACATAACATACAACATATAACCTCATACAACTGAATAGCAATCAGAATATAAATGCACTTACTGTCATTTAAATTGGGTTTCCTACTTCTCGGCTGTCTGTCACTGACCAGCACGGGAAAACAGCAGGCAGCCCCTCCAGAGATCAGAGATCACTCTGTTATTACCCCTCTATCATTTACTCAGCGGTGCGTGTGCTGGGGATCTACATCCCCAGAACACAGGAATATCACTGGGAGTGGAGCCGAGGGGCAAGTGAGGGAGCTGAGGGAGGGAGAGCCAGTCAAGCGCAGCCAGGGGAGGGCTGGCAGCCTTAGGCCTGGGGGGCAAGTCCAGTCAATTGGCCCATTGAATCATTCACCAGCGCAGCCCAATGAGTGCCCACCGCCGCAGCTCAATCAGTGTCCACCGCCGCAGCTCAATCAGTTATCACCAGCGCAGCCAAATCAGTGCTCGCCACCGCAACCCAATCAGTGCCCACCACCGCAGCCCAATGAGTGCTCACCAGCGCAGCCCAATTAGTGCTCACCAGCACAGCCCAATTAGTGCTCACAAGCGCAGCCCAATTAGTGACCATGGGCCGGATAAATGTCCTCGGCGGGCCGCATGTGGCCCGCGGGCCGTAGTTTAAGGACCCCTGCTGTATACAATGAGAGTGGGCCTGTCGCTTTTTCTCAGCCAGCTTGAACACCTCTGTCAGCCAGGGTCTCTGGGGAGGTCTGCACCATGTACCCAAAGCAGCCATTGCAGCTGCATGAGTCAGTCCTAAACCTCGCCCATTTATTCTTGGCATCTGGAGGAGTGGGGTACGATGCCAACCCCAGCCACAAGCGATGATTAAATTCTTGCTTGCAACTTTCATCAGCTAGCTGTGACCAGGCCACCTTAGGTTTAAATGGGGTCCTGGATGTACACCCACCACCAGAGTGGAAGAATGGCAGGCACATCTTACAGATGACAAGTCGATGGTCAGTGGGCAGATCAGCTCCACTGTAGGTCCTGGTGTTAAGTACATAGGGCCGCATCCGCTGTTCCATCACTACGTATTCCAGCAGATGTTCTTGCTTGAACCTGGCATGCATCCATGATGTGTGGATGCGCCGATGCCGGAACAGCGTGTTGGTAATTACAAGCCCATGGGCTGCACAAAAATCTAGCAGCCTCCTACTGTTGTTATTGAGCTGATCTGGCCCATGCCTTCCAATCACTCCAGACCAAGTGCCAGTATCATGACCAACTCAGGCATTGAAGTCGCCCAACAGGATTACTCTATCGCGAGGGGCCACTTTAGCTAGCACCTGTGACAGAAGGTCATAGAAGGCATCCGACTCATCGGCCTGGCCTGCATTCCTCCATGGTTGTTCGTCTTCAGTGGGGGAATAAGTAACCATGACCACCACTCCTCGCCTCTGGTTGATTGGAAGGCGAGCCCAACGTAGTCTGGGGCTTACCGCTTCCCACACCTCACCGCCACGCTCCCACGCCCCCTTCATTCTTTTGTTCAGAAGAAGAGCCACTCCCTGTTGTTTGGTAGTCTCCTGCCTCCAGCACAAGCTTATTAATTATATATTTTATACGTGCTTTTGTGGTAATTAATTGAAGGTGGAGGGGTTTTCAGCCCCTCGCACCCGTCCAGAGCCGCCATTTAGTCGCTGTGGTGGTTACAAACGCCATGAGGTGAAAGGCCAATCTAAATTGGCCCTCCCCCCCACGGCACTGCCTACCACAGCGTTGCCTTCTGGCACCACGAGAAGACAACACACACCCACAATGCGCATATTGGTACTAATAAGATTGTACCAAAAAGGTTCTCTGTTTCAAAAAGGGTTGCCATCCCAAGGTGGTGCATTAACTATTAGTTTCTCGTGAACAGAATTGTTCTGTCCCTTGAGTTACATGAATATGGTCGTTTAGAAGTGTTTTAGTCATTTGTTTTCGTGAATTGCATAACCTTACCAATGAATTAATTGATGACACACTAAACATCTATGTTACGAATCTACACACTCATAGGAATACTATTTTGTTGAGATTTTTCTTTTGATCACAGAATCTTGCCTGCAAATTCATTGATGTCCCATTAGCCAATTGATAGGCACTTTTTTAGCCAAACAGGCACACTAGCACTCACACTATTGTTTCAGGACATTTTGTTGCTTGCATAATCTTACCAATGAATTCATTGATGTCTACTTTTGCCATTGGGCACATGTTCATTTAGCATGTTTCATATGAATATTGTTAATTTTTTGTAGCACTTTTCCTATCGCCGTGTATTGGCGCGCGACTCGGAGGAGTTAGCCGATTGTTCTGTTACTCAGTTTTAACAAACATTTCCATTGAGGGTTAATTGTACAGATTAATGAGTAGGACATCTTCAAAACTACGGTGTTGACAATTCCAATTATAAGTGTATTCGCATATTAGTGTTTTTAGATATTAAAGTTGCTTAACATAGAAGAGTCTGAGTGGTTCCTTCCTAAGTTCTTGCTAAATAATCTTAATTATAAGAACTGTATCCTGCGGTAAGATCTGAATTCTGAGACCTGATAGAATTACATTAAATCATAATCAGTAAAAGTTAAAGCGAGAATCATTGTATTATCACGATTGGTAATACACCCTGGGCAAAAAAGCTGTGCCTAATTTGTATAATAGCATACATTTAGATAATTCCATAAATTTGCTTGATTTATAAAATTACTCATTTTCCATTGACTTAAAGCTTTCGTGACTGCAGGAATTCATACTCTTTGGTCTTTCGGCAAAGTCACGTAGATAGAAAAATAATAATAAAAATCACGACGTTTCGATCGCAACACAAGCAATCGTCCTCAGGTGAAAAAAATATAGCAAGAGAGCTGCTGAAGCAGGGTGTTATATAGGCCTGAGATGGGTGCAGCCCAAGGGTAAGTGGGCGGGGTTAGAAAGGAAGGTCGAGGGCACACCAAAGCCGTTGGGCTGGCCATTGTATTGAGAGATTAGCTTGTCAATGTAGCCACCACCACATCGAGGAATGCAACTCACAGTCGGAAATAACTGCTCAAATCGGCAGGTATGATGGAAACATCACAGACAGTTATGACTTAAACTGGTTAATAACGTCCTTCCAATGATTGCTCAATTTGTACCCATCTTCTCAGTTGAAATTTTGTCCGTTTATTTATCTGGATGACTTCAGGGATGAATCTTTGTTGATAGCCAGGAGGTTTGCAGAGTACCTTCGTCTTGGAGAAATCAATTTCGTGTGTGCCCACAGCGTTAAAATAATGATCAGCCACGGCCGAGGTATTGGTCCTACCGTGTTTCAGATCTGCCTTGTGTTCACGAACAAGGTCCGAGACATGTTGCTTAGTTTCCCCAATGTAACTAATGCCACAGCCACAGCTTAGTTTGGAGACACCGGGGTATTGCATGTCAGTGATCGCATCCTTCACAGACGGGATCAAATCATGCATTTTATGTACTGTGTTAAATCGAACCTGGATCTTGTGTTTGCTCAAGATTTTTTTATTTTTTTTGATAACCCCTGATATGTATGGCAAAGTGATGGTTTTGATTGGGTTCTCTCCCAACGGTTGGAGTGATAGCTTCACGGATTGTGTAGTCCGAATATCCATTCATCTTGGCTTGGTGTACTATAGTTCACTGGCTAGGTGGTGATGGTCGGAAATGCAACGAGCCCTATGGTGTAGAGGTTTGATGAGGGAATTCTTCTGGGCTGGATGGTGTTGGCAGTCAGGCTTTAGATAGGCATCCGTGTAGGTGGATATCCTATAGACAGAGTGTCCCAACGAGCCATCAAAACATCCAGGAATGGTAACTTGCCATCCTTTTCCACTTCCATGGTGCATTTGATCGCTGGGTGAATTTGAGGCGGTTCAATCTTGATTTGAAGCTTTCGTGACTGCAGGAAGTAATACTCTTTGGTTCTTTCGGTAAAGTCACGTAGATACAAAATTAATAGATCAAGACGTTTCGATCGCAACAAAAGCATTCGTCATCAGGTGAGACAAACAGCAGGTGAACTGCTGAGGCAGGATAAAGAGTTGCTGCAACAAGAGGTTATATAGGCTTGAGGTGGGCTCATCCCAAGGGTAAGTGCACGGAGCTAGAGATGGAATTTGCATGTAAATGTATAGTGACTGGGAATGTCACTGTGTGGTTCCGGGCCTGCGAGGCCACGGCGGGATGTTTACTGTTGTGTGTACACCCCTGACACGGGGTGTAGTACCAGCCCTAGTGGGAGCTTGGGTGAGCGCTGGTTAAGTGCGGTGGCAGCGCGTGCGGTGCAGGCTCCCGTTGAGAGAGCGAGAGAGTGTCCTGGGGACATGTGACCGGATGATACTGGAGAGGGGCCACCGGTGGGGGGGGGGGGGGGCAATGGGTGATCACATGATCCGAGAAGAACTCTCGAGAGCCTTCAGGCAAGGGCGAGAGAGATCGAGAAGGTGGCGGAGCCAGCCCCAGCCTGGCCCGGTAGAAGGGGGGCCCTGTGAGGGGCTCGGGGTTCTTACTGTTGGAGAGGCAGGAGATCCATGTAAAGCTTGAAGAAGCCTCCAGCCACGTAGTCCGGGACCCAGCTTGTGGTCCGGACCGGGATAGTGGAACCGTGTCTAATTCCGCCGTAGCGTGGTTAGTTGGGTGGTCACCAACGAGGGTATGTGGTGTTAATAGCCCTGGAGTATGTTGTGCAAATAGTTAATAAACGTGTTGCTCCTAAGCCAACGTCTGCGACTCAGTTGGACTCGCTACACTAGTACTGAAAAAATACTATACTTCGGATGATAATGGTTGCGCGTGACTGGGGAGCGGTGTGTGAGTGGGGAGTGGTAAGCATGCTGCACTATGAACCCAGTGACCCGATTATAATTCCTGGTCATGCCCAACACACAATGGTGATTATCTAAATTGGCCCTGGGCCTTCCCTAGGTCGACTCCACCTCAAAAAAGTACCGAGTGTGATATTTAAACTTGTGCAAACATCGCCACTGGACAGTCAAACGCGGCAGGGTATGGCGTTGGTCACTCACCCCTTCGTGTGTCATGTTGGACTTCATAGGTGCTACTTGTTAACAGCACTTGCCCCAACAATCCGTTAAGGCTATACGGGGGGGTCGTTGTCTTAGCCCACGAGATGCCTGCACGGCAACGGTTGAGGTGTCACCGACTGCCTCGCATCCCTCGCCCGCCCTGACCTGCACCACGGTACAAGCCAATGAAACAGGACTTGCGGGTACAGTATACCAGCGACAGGCTAAATTGGTGTGCTTAGATGTTTCACTCTTAAGATCGAACCCACAAATGATAAACCCTAGAAATTCAAGGGTCTCCACTATGACATTTGTGTAGAAATGTCCTGGCCTGAAACCACAATGGGGCTAGCAAGTTTCTTCTCAGCAGGTCTGACAAGCCAATGTTGAATAATCATTATCTGGAAATCAGTGTGGTCATCCTTTGGTCCATGCAGTTGTAATAATGTTCCTTATTGCAACCTGTGTAAATCCACCACCCTCCCTCGGCAGCTTCATTTGGAGGTAAATTATTTCCGGCACGAAGACTGCTCTTAGACTCTGGATTTTCCCTCACACTTCCTCACAGAGGGTTCACCAGCCAACCACCGACTGTGGTTACTTCCTGAAATATTTAAGGCCTAGAAAAAGCAACAAATACATATAGTTGATCATCGATTATCCGACGTGCGATTATCCGACTTCCAACATTACCCGGTGAGGCGGACAAAACTGCGCAAAGGCTGTAACCAGTCTGGCAATCAGCACCATACGCATTCCGAAAAAGTAACTATGCTTAATTTCAGTGTCACATATATGGTACAATATACACGAAATACAACTCAAACTATGAAAATACTACACGAATAAAGTGTTAATGGTTAATAACTACAGTTATAAAAACTAAATATTCAGTGCGATACGGCGAAAAGTGCATGTAATTTGCATTCGCATCAGATCGTCAAACAGGTTGTTTAAACAAAAGGGTCTTACGTACATCACCCCATGTAGAGTCTTCGAGATTGGAGTGGTAAGTACAGTACCGTACAGTAAACTACTTTTTACAGGATATGTATTTTTGTTTATGTGTGCTCATTTCATGCTAACGTGCTTACAAAACACGCTCTAGTGAGTGTGTAAGTGGGGGAGTAATTGAGTGGGGGAGTGATTGAGTTTGTGAGTGTGAGAGTGGATGGATGAGTGGGAGAGTGTGTGCGCGAGTGGGAGAGTGGATGGATGAGTGAGCGGGTTTGGGTGAATGGTTGAGTGAATTGGTGAGTGTGCAAGTGGTTGAGTGGGTGGGCCATTGAGAGATCATAATTGTGGAATGCTTTGATGTCTGCCGACCGAGATGATAAGCCACTTTGTTTTGGGCAGGTCGATTCTGAAAAAGAGCTAAATGGGCTTTGCCTTGTAAAACAAAAATGGTAGGCATTTTTTTATATAGTTTTCAATTAATCAGCCAGGTTAAGACAAATTAAACTTAAAGCAGAAAATTTAAGCAAATACAATCAGGCGAGGGCATGGGGCAAGGCCCCGCATGGCTAGACCCCGCGTTGTAATGTTCCAAACTAGACATCGATTCCATATTCGCTGCTACTACATTGACATCCCTACGAGATATGATAAAGTGAGTCTATACCTGGGTAAACAACAACCACCACGATGTGAACTTCTCAGCTCAGATCTGAGTGGCGAGCAGAGTGGCAACCAGCCCTGCATGACTTTGCCCCACACTGCAATGTGTTAATGATACAAACTGGACATCGATTGCACAGCTATGCCACTCAATTGATATTCCTACAAAAGAAATAAGCGAGGCTGTACCTGGATAAACAACAATCACGACCCGAATGTTAACTTCTTACCTCTGGTCAGTGTCAGCAGAGATCCACGGAGTCGACTTTGTGACCACTTACTGGTCTTGTGACGTCATGCGGACTCACGAGCTCAGATGCTGAATGGGAAATGAGACGAATTTATTTAATTCGTTCATGAGGTTAAGAAAAACATTCGTCCTTAAGCGTTTTATTATTTATAGAATGATCCACAGCATAACAACCCTAACATTGGAGACATTCAGTGGCAAACACATTCGACGAAAACAACATTTAAGTCATAAAGTGTTTTCCTGTGGTTCGCGTAAATGTAAACGTTTGCTACACACTTCTCCACCTGACGTAGCCAATCAGAAAGGGTTGTCGCGTGGAACAGAACGTACCAATTAGTTACTTCACCACTAGTTGTGCAAGCTAGACAGAAAACCCACAACACATTTACAATTTAGTCTGTGGATCTGTGTATTGAGTATATGGGTATTTGTAATGAGTCTATGGTTGTGTGTTACGAGTCTCAGTGTTAGTATAACTTCAAGCCCTTAATTTCGGACAATCTGAATGCCTGGATTGAGAGCCTGGTCTATTGCATCCATCGGCTTGCAAAACGCATGGATTACCGTGGTGGCAAATGCCATCCATAATGGAACATGCATGTTTTGAGGTGCAAAGGATGACACGGAGGCAGTCTTCAGGTAAGGGCATGTGCCGAAGGTTTATTAAGAGTTTTAGTAACTTTCCCAGGGGTAGGGGTCCTATACTGGGTCCTTCCACACGACCCTGGATTCTGTCTGTTCCTAGCTCGGCTAGCTCCAGGGCTCTCTCCCTCGAGTCAGACTGGGGGATCAGCCAACATCGACCGACCGGGGAGAGCAGCCACTTCTATCGCGACCGCCGGCTTCTCTCCAGACACCTTGAACCCTACCCCTGGTTGTCTCTTCCACCGTTCGCTAACCCGGGCTCCCACAGTGACCCCGCATTTGTCACGGGGTCCCCCCTTAAGTACCTAGAGAGATGACGTCATCTCCCTGCCCAGCGCGCATGACGTCACTTCTCATGAAGTCATCGCACCGGAAGGGGCGCATGATGTCACGCATAGGGCTGATTCCCATTAGGAGGACCTAAGTTTACTTCATGTGAGAACAGCGATTTTTCTGCATCTCCTTTTCCCTTGTCGTCAGAAGGAGAGGGTGAGCTGGTCTGCGTGAAGGAGTGGTTCAGTCCATAGTCTCTGGTGCGCAGACCATAATCGTCTGGAATCATCCGAATGCCAATCCTACTCCAGTTATATATGCCCTCTTGTTCTACAGCTGCTTTGAAGACATTGGCCTGGATCTCGACCACAGCTGCTTCCTACGTGCGGCAATAGCGGCTGTGACTCGTTTTTATTCAATTCAGACATTTTTTTGCTTAATGGCTGTCTGGACATCAACTGCTTCTTTGCCTGCAGGATTGGCTCAATAGTGTTTGCAGCATTAACGATGTAGAGTATTGTTGGGGCTACTGCCCCCCGACTCCTCTCTGTGAAACATCATTCTCGGCTGGCCCCTTAGCCACTTTGTCCATTCAAATACCCTCTACGTGCCTTCCCTCACACACAGCACCACGCGCTTCCACCCACTCATAAGACCACCCGAGGCTGCGCTGGGTTATTAATGGTTTATTTTCGGCTACCTGGGAATTGATGTTAAATCAGTATGAATCGACGAGGCTGGCCTATTCTACTACCCCTGGACCTATTCCACTACTCCTATTTATCGACTTATGATACTAATTCACCTTCGTACTCACGGTTCGAAGTATCCGGTGTCTCGTGGATTCTCCTCGCTGCTCATCTGGGCACGTCGCACGGACTTCCGGAGAGCAGAGCTGGGAGCCGCCTTGATCGCTGGCTTCTTGGAGTGAGTTCGCTCTACCTTGTTCCACTCCCTTTTATCCTAATTCCCGGACTCAGGCCCTCCCCCCCCTTCCCACGTACTCTTCGCTCCCTCCCCTGCCATGTGTGCGACATATTCTAATCAATCGCTTTCTTATGCAGGGTGCCTTGGTTATGCAAATTATGCGGCGGCGTCCATCACAAAGGCCTGCTGTGGAAGTTAAGCACGGAGCCTCCGCATTTCTCCACCACTTGCCCCATCAATTGCGCACTATGCGCCCGAGTCGCCTCTTTGATTATTTGCAATCCCAGTTTTACCCTTTACTTTCCCCAACAATGGCAACTACGCACTCGAGCCCGCTTTGGCACGCTAAACTATGCCGCCCCGTCCCTCCTCTGCCTGTCTCGTCGACACGTGGGGGTGTGTGTGGGGGATGCGTTTCAACCGCGGTGGCCGAATGCCCCTCGCCGCGACCATACAATCTTAAGGCCGGTCGCAGCGCCGCGGTGCGAAGTAGCGCCGGGGGGAGGACGTCCAATTCCCTGGTCGCCGGAAACCGTGAAAGTTAATCCCGATAAGGGCTTCTCGGATAAAAACCGGTCGGCCAGGTGACCTCCCCTCAGAGCTCTATGGGGGGGGGGGGGGAAATGCGTGCGGGTGTGTTTATGTGAGGTGAGGTGAGGGGGACGCGGGGTTGGCTCCGTCGCTTGGTGGTGGCGAGGTCGTAGATGGGGCGCCTGCTGAACGGCTTCGTGGCACACTAAAATTAAATAACCTAGTAAAATATCGAAATGTAATGTAATGCAACACAGAGAGTCGGTCAACACACAATTAACGCATAGCCCGGTTGATTACGTATTTCAAAGATTGCTAAGTTAGAATTTAAGTGTGAAAATACCAAAGAGAGGACACAGACAGAGAGGGAAAACAAAAAAACAGAGAGAGAGAAAAAAGATAAGCTTAAAACTTCCCCGTAGAAGTGGTTCAATCTTAATTTTGGAGCTTTCGTGACTGCAAGAATTATTCTTTGGTTCTTTCGGTAAAGTCACGTATAAAGATAAAATAATAAATTAAATAATAGCATACTACGACGTTTCGATTGTAACACAAGCAATCATCATCAGATATAAAAGAAATAGCAACAAAAATCTAACCAGAAAACTACAGACAGACATATAAGCAGACAGACATCATAAAGATACACAGAGAGAGAACACGTATCGGCACAAAGAGAGAGGTCGTCTCTGTGACGGGGCCTTAAATATAGAGAGGGGGTGGGGGCGGAGAGAGGGAGGGGGCAGAGAAAAAATTAGCGGAAGTTTTAAGCTTATCTTTTTTCTCTCTCTCTGGTTTTTTGTTTTCTCTCTCTGCCTGTGTCCTCTCTTTGGAATTTTCACACTTAAATTCTAACTTAGCAATCTTTGAAATACGTAATCAACCGAGCTATGCGTTGTGTGTTGACCGACTCTCTGTGTTGCATTACATTACATTTCGATATTTTACTAGGTTATTTAATTTTAGTGTGTCTTTCTCTTAATTTTCAAGCTTGCGAACCGTACCACGTCGTTGTCCACTCATTGACATGCTCATTTTTTCTCTGCCCCCTCCCTCTCTCCGCCCCCGCCCCCTCTCTATATTTAAGGCCCCGTCACAGAGACGACCTCTCTCTTTGTGCCGATACGTGTTCTCTCTCTGTGTATCTTTATGATGTCTGTCTGCTTATATGTCTGTCTATAGTTTTCTGGTTAGATTTTTGTTGCTATTTCTTTTATACCTGATGATGATTGCTTGTGTTGCAATCGAAACGTCGTAGTATGCTATTATTTAATTTATTATTTTATCTTTATACGTGACTTTACCGAAAGAACCAAAGGATGTAGAGCATGTCATCATCAGCACTATTCCATGATCTTTGTAATTTGCACGCTACTCATCTCTATCAGCTTCAGATTTCTCCTAGGCCCTTTGCGTTGTTGTAACTGCCCGATGAAACCTCGCCTACTTGTAATATTTAAAAGCAATTTGTTTTACTTTCCTGTACTTAGCGCTGCTACCGTGGTTTTTATTATTTGTTGGACATCTGTGAAAGAGCTTTATAACTCATCGGATTGCTCCAGTATGAATAAATATTGATTTTAATATTGAACCCTGTTGTGGCTCTATGTCTGAAGCGCAGGCATAATGGTAGGGCCCGCTGTAGAGATGTAGCCGGGAGATCACGCATCTGCTGTGATTGAGCCCGCTACGTAGTTATCTTTTCACTTTCACTGTTGAGTCCTCGCCGTGCGTGATGCTGCGCGACTATACACCAATAGCTAAACACTGTCCCAACATTTTTTTGAAAGACAGAGTGCCTTCTGAACTTCTTGTTCTTTGCTGCAATAACTTGCGTATCTTTGAAAGTTCAAATCGAATCGGCGAATAAGCATCCAATTAGACAGAAGCAGAGTGAAACTGCCAGAAACAGAGACATTCAGTATTCATTACACTCTTAAATTCTGGAAACGTGTAGATTTACACACCCATTCCATAATGTGCAATGTATACAATTTAACTAGGCCATACAATATACATCATGTGATGTAAAAGCAAGCCATTACCCACATAAGATACTTTACTAAAATCTTAATCATCAGTGTATCCTACAATACAATGCAGCAATTACACTGCGTAACATTTTTTTTTTTGTTCCGGGGTAGGAAGTGTTATTTCCTAGTTGTACAGAAAATGAATATTATTCCCTACAAACTTTGCTTTTGTGACCAGGACAATGATATTTTGAAATTTACCTATTTTCCAGAACATTCCAGATAGATTCAGTGCTGAGTAAATTTGAAGTAACTTCTAGAACATTCTAGAACTTTCCAGTAATATAAATAGTAGTATAAATACAGAGGCATTAAGCCCAACAGTTCAGTTTAGTTACAGCTGCCTAAGTGGATAGATATCTGCATTTTTCTGAGATGGCACCAAGAGGCTGCAAGCATCCGGCAGACGCATTTTGCTATGTCTACGGCCAATTTATCAAGACGAGAGCGAAAAAGTACTCTGTGGAAGCATCTGCTAAGATGTGTGAGGCCTGCAAAGCATATTTCGGCATGCCAGTTGGGGATCAAGACAAACCCTGGGCACCTCCTTTCACCTGCGGGCAATGCAAAAAAAAAACTCTGGAAGGTAAGATGGACGATTGTTGCTTGGAATTTTATGTTATAAAATTTGTTAAAATTCTTAATTTTAAAATGTTTTACAATTTTCAATGTTATTGAAAAAAGATATATATGAAAAATGTTGCGAGAATCTCTTACACATTAGTCATGAGTGAAATAAATTTATTTTTGTAGAATGGTACAGAGGGGAAAAGAGAGCTATGAAGTTCGCTATCCCAATAATTTGGCAGGAACTCACTGACCACTCAAGCAACTGCTACTTCTGCATGGTGGACCCTTCCAAACGTCGGACTGGCAAGAATGCACCTGCTACCACGTATCCAGACCTTCCTTCATCCATCGCCCCGGTGCCACACTGCCATGAGCACCTTGTACCGACTCCTCTGGAGAGAGAGCAGCCGTATTTTGAAGAGAGCAGCAAGTCAGAGAGCGAGGAAAACGTTGTAGATCCAGATGACAATTTCAGAGGTGGAGCTGAGGAGAAAACCCATACTACCCCAACCAAAAATACCTCAACGACTTGTTCAGAGATTTTGGTCTCACCAAGTCCAATGCTGAGCTTTTGACGTCTAGGCTCAAGCAGTGGAACTTGTTGGATGAGAGTGTGCAAGTCGCAGATCAGAGGAAGCGTCACCAACCTTTTTTCAGCTTCTTCACCCGTCAAGATGGGCTCTGCTTCTGCCAGAATGTGACCAGTTTGTTCGAGCCAATCGGAATCACCTGCAACCAGAATGAGTGGCGCCTCTTCATTTACAGCTCATCCAGGGGCCTCAAAGCCGTGCTGCTCCATAATGGTAACAAGCACCCGTCTCTTCCCCTGACTCACTCGGTGCACCTCAAAAAGGATTACAACAGCATCAAGACCTTGCTGGACGCCTTGAAGTATGAGGAGTATGGCTGGGAGGTCATCGGAGACTTCAAAATTGTGGTTTTCCTGATGGGTCTCCAAGACGGTTTCACCAAGTTTCCCTACTATCTTTGCCTTTGGGACAGCAGGGACACCAAGGCACACAACTACAGGCGGGACTGGCCACAGCGGACCGAGTTCTCTGTGGGGAGGAACAACGTCAAGTGGGAGCCACTGGCGGACCCCCAGAAGGTGCTGATGCCATCACTGCACACCAAATTGGGCCTTATGAAACAATTTGTCAGAGCTGTAGATAAGGAGTCTGCAGCCTTCAAGTACCTTCAAGACTTCTTCTCTAAACTGTCTGAGGCAAAGGTCAAAGCCAGTGTCTTCGTCAGACCACAGATAAAGATGATCCTGGAGTGCAATGAATTCCCCAAGAAGTTCACTAGTAAGGAGAAAGCAGATTGGAACAGCTTTGTCACAGTGGTTGGTGGCTTCCTGGGCAATCACAAAGTCGAAAACTATGTGGAGCTGATTGAGACTCTGGTGAAGAACTATGGCACAATGGGGTGTAGGATGTCCCTCAAAGTCCATATCCTTGATACTCATCTTGATAAATTCAAGGAGAACATGGACGCGTACTCGGAGGAGCAAGGCGAGCGCTTCCACCAGGATATACTGGACTTTGAACACCACCACCAAGGACAGTATAACAAGAACATGATGGGAGACTACATTTGGGGGATGATTCGTGAAAGTGATTTACAGTATAATCGTAAATCTCGATAAACTACTCCTAAATGTTTAGTAGTCATGTTTGTATTACGTTAGTATAAATACATGTTCATTTTGATTCATATGTTGTTTTTTATGACTTTATGTGAACGAAAATACAGAAATTCTCCCGTTTTCTCATTGAAAATAGGTCAATTTCAAAACATAATTGTCCTGGTCACAAAAGTAAAGTTTGTGAGAAATAAAAGCCATGTTCTATACTTTTTAGGCATACGCAATTAGGAAATAACACTTACTACCCAGGAACAAAAATAGTGTTACATAGTGTTATCCAACAATGAAACTACTAATATTACAGTAAATGCTAGCAAGGCCTCTGCTGTTGATATCTCCAACACCAGAAAATAACTGCATGTATTCACATTAATCACTGAAATCCTGCCATTTAACACAACCCTTAATGTACTTCGTAGCAACCTGAATGTAACCACACGATTACTCACAAATGTTTGCTTTGCGGGGCGCTACAATGCCAAGCAGAGACGACCTAGAGAACCGCTCCACCGTGCGGCTGTGGGACAATGGTCGCCATTTTATATCCACAACTCTCACCCCTTGAGGTCACGTGGCCCACCGCTGTATGGCACCGTTTACAAAAAAAACGCAACAGCCCACTACAACGACCGGGGGCTGTACAGCATCACAAATGTAGATTGTGCAGACAGGACAACGCATACGCTACCAGCTGGATGTGAGGTGAGAAGTCTGTTTCCACACGCAATGTACGCACATAATATACATGCATGATGTATGTTGATTACATGTGAATAATTAAGGTAATAATATATATAACCATTATGATTTATATGACATTAACCCGCCCACCTCTGGTCCTCGCACATGATTGGCTCACAGTGACGACATCACATTGACCCCCTCTATTTAGGACTAAATAAGGGGGATTTTCTCCACAATTCTGACTGTCGCCTGATGAGGCTGGTTGTAATTATCGGAAAAAAACATCGTACTTGAATTGTAAATGTTTGTGGTTTACTCTCCAACACACCGGTTAGGGCTTAAGTAGTAATTGGTATGTTTTGTTTACGTGACAAACCTTACTAATTGGCTGTCAGGTGGTGGCGGGTGTAACGATAACTTTGTACTTACGTGATCTAACCCAAAAAAAATCTATCTGGGTAACAAATGTACCTTGTAAAGACACGACAATGCCAACTGGATCTGAGGTGAAAAGTCTATTTCCACACACACGCAGTTGTACAATACTTAACCTCTGATCGTTGTCAATCAGTGCTGATGACTTGTAAACAATTTTGGGTGATGTGGTGAGAATTCTGAGTAGTTGTGATCAGTCAATGGTTCAGTTAAGGGGGTTCAGGTGTTCTAGAGTTATGTTTGGAATACAGTGCATGGTAGTGGCATAGTGACAGCACAATCCATGTGTAGTGACATAAGAAGGGAGGGGCTGCTGGGGGCTCTGGGACCCTGGGCGGGCCAGGTGCTTAGGCCCCTTGGCGCCGGGCGCTGGGTTCCCAGGCGGGTCAGACGCTTAAGCCTCTTGGCGCCAGGCGTTGGGTTCCCAGGCGCTTAAGCCCCTTGGCGCCGCCAAAGGGGGGGGCTGTGTGTGCTCTGTGGGATATCTGGGGGCGCACACGGCCCCACCCCTCGTTGGGGACTAGGCATAAAAGGGGAGCTCCCTGGACGATCAGGGCCAGTCGTAGCTCAAGACCCAAGACCCAAGGCCAGCCATCTGAGGACCCTGGGACGCTGTGAGAGCCAGTGGTGGGACTCTGGAACTCCCGACTCTACGACCTTGTGAGGCCGAGTTCCAGAGCGTAGCCAGAGTAGTGTATCTAGGCTGTGTACCTAGGCTGTGTACCTGGGAGCTGTTACAGAGTATCAGGACTGTTGGACTGTTGGAGTGCTGTTGGATTGTAATAAAGAAGTTACCTCTACAAGTGTCTCCGGAACCCGTTACATTTGGCGTCAGAAGTGGCCATGGAGACAAGAAGTAAGCCACGTACCTTCAGTCCTGACGGCGATGACCAAGAGCAAGCAGCGATGGGGCGGCCAACGCCGGCCGACAACAACGCCGCACCGCCGGCCGACAGCGACGCTGCACCGCCGGCTGAGCAGCTGTCTGCTCCGCCGACCGTCCCCTCTCCAGCGTCGGGAGCAGGGATGGAGGAGGCGCTGCTTCGCCTCGCAGAGCTGCTCTGCGCCACCGCCTCCCTCCTGGGCGAGATGCGGTGCTCGCGGGCGATGGCGGGAGGGAGAGAGGAGGCGTGGCGCTCGCCCAAGCCCGCCGCCGCCATTCCCGCCACCGGCGTTCCCCCACGGATGTGGGGGATGCTTCCGGGTGTGTCGTCACTTCTGCCGGGGGAGCAATGACCGCTGGGAGCAACGTCACTTCCGGGCCCAGCGTGGTCCAACCAAACAACGCCGCGTCATCAGTGCTGCAACCTTCACTGCTGGACGACAGCTGGCTTCAACCTAGCATACCGCGTCATCAGCACTGCGACCGGACAGTGAGAGCGCCATTCTTACTGTAACCGGCGCCGGGGCCGGCACATCGACCGACACGCTGGTCGTCGCCTTTGCTGCTCTGGCCAAAGGTTTGAGGTCGGGAGACCAGGCCCCTGACACTTCGTCCGTTTACGCGCTCCGGATTAATGATTTTTTTGTTGACATTTTCTTCGTTGTCGTCGGGGAGTCGTGATTGTTGTTGGGTAAACTGTGTGGAGCTTCGCTCGTGAGTGTTGTCAATGTGTGTGCGAAACTTTGCTTGTGATTGTTAACAATGTATGGTTTGTATTGAGCTTTGTTCGTGATTGTTAATGTATAGCTTGTGCTGTCATTTTTAACGATGTATAGACTGTATGGGGCATTTATCTTGAGATGGGTCACATGGCTCGGAGAGTGTGGTCCCGTCATGCTATGGCTGACGGCTTGACCTGACAGCCCGGAGATAGAGACACTCCATGGCATGTCTAGCCTCGTGGGCTGTGTGCTCACATGGCTCGGAGAGTGTGGTCCCGTCATGCTATGGCTGATGGCTTGACCTGACAGCCCGGAGATTGAAACACTCCGTGGCATGTCTAGCCTAGTGGGCTGTGCGCTCACATGGCTCGGAGAGTGTGGTCCCATCATGGAGTAGCTGACGGCTTGACCTGACGGCCCGGAGGTTGAGACCCTCCGTGGTGCGTCTGGAGCAGTAGGCTCGCCCTGACGGCCCGGAGATTGAAACACTCCGAGGCGTGTTGAAACAGTGGGCTGGAGATTCGTGGTGTTCAGGTGTAGTTGTCCCGTTACGTTGGGACTGTATCCCTCAGTTGTTAGGGTGCATGTTGTGCAGGGAGTGAATGATGGGTCGTCTCAGCTCGGTCGGTACAGCTATATGCTGCGATGCGAGTCTTGGAGAGAGAATGGGTCGTCTCAGCTCGGTCGGTACAGCTATATGCTGCGATTCGAGTCTTGGAGAGAGACTGGGTCGTCTCAGCTCGGTCGGTACAGCTATATGCTGCGATACGAGTCTTGGAGAGAGACTGGGTCTCAGCTCGGTCGGTACAGCTATATGCTGCGATGCGAGTCTTGGAGAGAGACTGGGTCGTCTCAGCTCGGTCGGTACAGCTATATGCTGCGATGCGAGTCTTGGAGAGACACTGGGTCTCAGCTCGGTCGGTACAGCTATATGCTGCGATGCGAGTCTTGGAGAGAGACTGGGTTGAAGTTCCCCCGATATGGCCGACGTGCGGGGTTTTAGGATGGAGACGCCACGTTGGAAAGGCGGGGGGTGCTAACGGTTGACATGTAATGTCGGTGGTGGTCCTCATTGAGGGCTGCTGGGACGCAAGCACGGGATGCCTTGGAGATGCGGTTCGCGCGTGCGGCCACCATTTATGGACAGAAGCAGGCAGATTTATTTTGTTTGTGTCATGTCAATTTTATATATATATTTTAAAATGTAGATACTGGAGCAGCCCTGAAGTGCGACTTCTTTGCCCAGTACATGGGTCGGCCCTGAAGTATGACTTCTCGACCCGGGACGTAGACAGACGTCCGGATAAGTGTGTGTAGAGGGGTGATAGACATGTTGGTCTTCGCCTTCTCACCACCTGACGGATGGGAGGCTGGCAGGGTGGTGTGGAACCCTGCCATCCATGCGGTGGTTGTGCATCCAACGCGTCGAAATCTGTATATTTGTTGTTATTAATTCCCCGTTTTCTATGCGGATCCCGAGGAGGGCTAGGTGTGCCGCGGGTCGTTTGTTCACGTGTCATTGCTTCACCTTTTTGTTGATTGACGCTTGTATATAGTGTAAAGTTGTACAGGTTGGTTATGGTATTTATGGTTGCTTTCTTGTTCTCTTTTCTTTTCCTGTTGAGGCTCGCGTATTTTTTTCTCTCTCTCCCTTTCGTTAATTTAAACTTTCTAATTATTGACAGCCGGGACAGCTGGAGACTACATAGAGGAGGGTAATGTAGTGACATAAGAAGGGAGGGGCTGCTGGGGGCTCTGGGACCCTGGGCGGGCCAGGTACTTGGGCCCCTTGGCGCCGGGCGCTGGGTTCCCAGGCGGGTCACACGCTTAAGCCTCTTGGCGCCAGGCGTTGGGTTCCCAGGCGCTTAAGCCCCTTGGCGCCGCCAAAGGGGGGGCTGTGTGTGCTCTGTGGGATATCTGGGGGCGCACACGGCCCCACCCCTCGTTGGGGACTAGGCATAAAAGGGGAGCTCCCTGGACGATCAGGGCCAGTCGTAGCTCAGGACCCAAGACCCAAGGCCAGCCATCTGAGGACCCTGGGATGCTGTGAGAGCCAGTGGTGGGACTCTGGAACTCCCGACTCTACGACCTTGTGAGGCCGAGTTCCAGAGCGTAGCCAGAGTAGTGTATCTAGGCTGTGTACCTAGGCTGTGTACCTGGGAGCTGTTACAGAGTATCAGGACTGTTGGACTGTTGGAGTGCTGTTGGATTGTAATAAAGAAGTTACCTCTACAAGTGTCTCCGGAACCTGTTACACATGCACCCACATGCATAATTTAATTTTTAAAATGTTCACACTCTCAAGCATCCCCTACACATGAGGTGCAACATGCACGCTCACATCTAATGTATACTCACACGCGGGCTCTGTCCGCACCCATGATATGTGCGGTAATCTTCTGGGAAGGACTTCCTGTATGTGTAGTGGCGAAGATCGGAGACAGTAATACGTGGAGGCACTTCTTTATTTCACAAGCACCATCGGGATAATACACACCCTGCATGGGTGCACACTATTATAATTAAGACCGTCTATTGTGGGGGGCACTACTTAGAACGGTTGGTAGGCTGTCTGACTAACAGCACCCTGAAATAATGAAGACGGAGATGACCATGATCTTGAACAGCACGACGGGGAATCCACTTCCAGAAACAGCCCCAAGCTCCCGCTCAAGGCCCCCTCTTATACTCCCAGCATGGCCTTGCTCTGCCCTGGCCACGCCCCCTTTCTGGAACCTACTAACGGGTTCCCAGGGCTTCCCGATGGGCCCCTTCTGTGACCTTTCCCCTGGATGTCCCCCTCTCGTATATATCGTGGCCTGCTGATGCGAGTACTGCCGTACACCGGAGTTACCATACTCTTTGGTTCTTTCGGTAAAGTCACATAAATAGAAAAATTAAATGAATAAAAATATCACGCCGTTTCGATCGCAACACAAGTGATCATCCTCAGGCAGAAAAAATAATACAGCAGTCGAACTGCTGAACCGCCTGAGGACAATCACTTGTGTTGCGTTCGAAAGGTCGTAATATATTAATTTCTATTTAATTTTCTACCTACGTGACTTTACCAAAATAACCAAAGAGTATGGATTCCTGCAGTCACGAAAGTTTAAAATCAAGATTGAACCGCGGTTACCCTTTTCCGCCAGCAGCCAGCGCTATACCAATACATATGTGAAGAGTGGACCTTTTTATTTCGTTGTCACCGCGCGCACACCACAACAACAATCGGTATCAAGCCAACTCCGTCCCCTCGTTTCACAGTCCTTTCATACCTCCTCTCTGCCCTTCTCCACAAATCACCCTTATCCAATTTTCTGCTCTTCTCCAGTCCGTTTCTCTGCACCAATTCGATCAGTGTCATCCACTCACCAATCGGATTGCGTGTCGTGGACGTCAGCGCTCATACCACTGATCTTCATTCTCTGCCTGAGCGTGATGTGTGACGTCAGTGGCCTGTCCTTCGACCCTTCCCTGGTGCATCCCCCGTGTGCGTAATTGACGTCTGCAACGCTTGTTATGTCGAAGGTATTCGTGTTGTTTGTGGTGCGGGTTTGTGAGGATGGATGAGACATCCTCTAAATATGACAAAATAAATTGCAACGTATGCAGCCAATACTTATAATCCAAGTCGTTTTGCGTAGTGGTGTATTGTACAGTGTATAATGTCGTATATATTTGAACTTTGCCAAAATTGCTCATCCGAGTATTTTATGGTATTGTCTATATTGGTGGAGTTGGTAGTATAGTGTAGTATGTATTTAAACATTCTTTAACATCGTACGTAGCCAATCGTGCGAATCGGAAGTGCACTAATGCATACGCACTTTTAGGGAGCCTTCTCTTCAGGAGCACCGGGACTATGTCTAATGCACTGAAACATCACTTCCAAAATATGTTCAGAAGAATAGCACAATTACCGTAATACCTGAGTGGAATTGTCTATAAGGCTGAGCAGGTGGCTTTGGTTATACTTGTGGCGTGTGCCCATTGGCCAGTTGATCCCATGGCCAGCACATGTGAAAAGGTGTCTCGACAGATTTCTAATCATTGAAACGATGAGGTTGCAAAGCTTTCGCCTTATTCACAGGCTTCACTCATCTAATCAGAGACGAGCTTGCTGTAAATATGACGTAATTGAGTGCAGAAGTTAAATAGTTGAAATGGTAAATATTTTGGTGCCTTTTGAAAATACTGTTTACATTTAGGATCGTTTTCTTGGTTCTTTCGGTAAAGTCACGTAGAAGGGAAGTAATAAAAGAATAAAATAAAACATAATAAAATAATTCTCACGACGTTTCGGCCACAACGCAAGCAGCCGTCCTCAGGTGAAACCAGGTCCTCGAGGCGACAGCGTCTGAATGAAACAGCACACGTGCTTGGAGCATATATATAAGCTGGGTTGGAAGGGGGGGGGGGGGAAGGGCGCCTTGACAAAAGAATTTGCATATCAAGAGGAATTTAGCATATTTATGGGAAATGCAGGTATGTGATTAGTACTACTTATGTCCGTGCATTATGCAGGATTAGCAGCATCCAAGGGAGGGGATATGGGAAATGCAGGTATGTGATTAGTACTACTTATGCCCGTGCATTATGCAGGATTAGCAGCATCCAAGGGAGGTGATATGGGAAATGCAGGTATGTGATTAGTACTACTTATGTCCGTGCATTATGCAGGATTAGCAGCATCCAAGGGAGGGGATATGGGAAATGCAGGTATGTGATTAGTGCTACTTTGCACGTGCATTATGCAGGATTAGCAGCATCACAGCGAGGGGATAGGGGTAGCATTAATGAAGGGAAGGAGTGTTAATAGTATGTAGCTGCAGTAACTAAAACCACCACGTAAACAACTAAAGTATAAACTACATAGTATCATCATTATACTAAATATACAGTGAAAGGCCGTAGGATGTCAGACAAAAAACGAGCCAGTTTGTAGGTGGGGGAGTTGATAGTAGAGACAATGGGACGAAGAGGTGTATCTTCTTTATGTATCTTTGGTAAGCCGTATAATCTTGGTGGCCTGGCTGCAGAAGGTTTCAACGAGAACTGTTTGGTCTGATCAATTAATGCGGTTGAAGCAGAAATGATGTTGTTGGTTTTAGTGACGAGGCTGTTGGTGGGGTCTCTTTTTATTTTTGTATAGCTGCCATCGTTGAGTAGTTCTTGAATTTTGTTGTTGTATTCTATTTTGTCCATGATGACAGTGGCATTGCCTTTGTCGGCTGAGAGGATAACAATGTCATCCCTCTTTTTCAATTGAGCTAATTCAAAACGCTCATCTTTGCTGATGTTGCTAGCAGGCATCTTAGCGTTTTTGAGGGTTGCAGAGATTTCAGATCTTGCTACGTCTGCAGCGATGTGACTGGAAAAACCACCTCTGCGGTACTAAACTCTACCGACCTGGTATCGACAATCAAGGGGATTTCCCTGTCCCCAGACGACTTGCTTGTCAGTTTTGATGTGGTTTCCTTATTCACCAATGTTTCTGTACCTAACACCATCGCAATCATTGAAGACTTGGTTAATCAAGGACTGAATACTGGGGTACCCCCCCTGGTGAGACACTGCTTAACCAATACATACTTCACCTGGAATGGAACTTTCTACAAGCAAACTGAGGGCACCCCAATGGGCTCCCCCCTTTCTCCGGTCGTAGCCAACATTTTCATGGAGAAATTTGAGACTGACGCCATCCAGACTGCCACTCTATGCCCGACCTTATGGAAGAGGTACGTAGATGACACTTTTGTCATCTGGCCACATGGCCGGCCTGCTCTAGACCAATTTCTCGACCACATCAATTCCATACACCCAGCCATCAGATTCACCATGGAAGTAGAAAAATATGGCAAGCTACCCTTTTTGGATGTCCTAATTAAAAGGAGACCTGATGGTTCAATGAGCCACTCTGTCTACAGGAAAGCCACCCATACGGATGCTTACCTAAAACCGGATTCCCACCACCATCCATCCCAGAAGAATTCCCTCATCAAGACTCTATACCATAGAGCCCAATGCATATCCGACCAGGAACACATTGCCAGTGAACTCAAACACGTACGCCAAGCTCTTAAGGCTAATGGTTACTCCGACTACACAATCCGCAAAGCCATCACTCCAACCATCAAGAAGGATCCCGTTGAGGAGCCTTTCAAGACCATCACCTTACCCTACATTGCTGGGGTCACAAACAAGATCTCCAAAATCCTGATAAAACACAAGATCCAGGTCCGATTCAACACAGTACATAAAATCCGTGATCTGGTCCCGTCTGTAAAAGATGTGGTTCCAGACATACAGTACCCTGGCGTCTACAAACAAAGTTGCCTCTGTGGTAGCAGTTACATTGGAGAAACCAAACGACATGTCTCGGACCACATCCGTGAATATAAAGCAGATTTGAAACACGGTAGGACAAACACCTCAGCCGTGGCAGATCACTGTTACAATTCAGTGGGCTCACATGATATTGACTTCTCCAAGACAGAGGTTCTCTGCAAGCCATCCGGCTACCATGAGAGATTCGTTCCTGAGGCGATCCACATATACAAACACAGAGACAATTTCAACCGAGAAGATGGATTCTGGCTTAGCAATCATTGGAAGGACGTAATACACCATTTCGGATCTTAACTGATTATGTTCACGTTTACGGTGACTTTCAGACCGCGTTCCACTCACTGGCATTGTATTCTCCACAGGGAATGGATTCTTTGCTCCGCTGCATTGACTTATTTTTTTCTTCCTCTTAGTATCTTTCACACGACGGTCAACGGTACAATGTATAATGACAAATAGTATAAAAATGTATATGCTTAATACAATGTACAAAGTAATATATAGTATCGTAATTGTATAGTGAATATACAGCAGTGTGATATACATTAGGGTGGGTAGAATAATACATAGTGTAATATTAGAATGGATAAGGTGGTTTATAGCAATACAGTATGTAATTTAATGTTGGGTTTGTCTATGGCAGAATATAGTAGGTGTAGACTCGTGTGATGTAAGAGAATAAAGTTTAGATGGAAGCATATTATATTTTTTACGAGGTAGAATTGTAATGTATTACTTACTGTTAGTAACTCAGCTTATTGTAGAGTATATTTAGTATAATGATGATACTATGTAGTTTATACTTTAGTTGTTTACGTGGTGGTTTTAGTTACTGCAGCTACATACTATTAACACTTCTTCCCTTTATTAATGCTACCCCCATCCCCTCCCTGTTATGCTGCTAATCCTGCATAATGCACGGGCAAAGTAGCACTAATCACATACCTGCATTTCCCATATCCCCTCCCTTGGATGCTAATCCTGCATAATGCACTGACATAAGTAGTACTAATCACATACCTGCATTTCCCATATCCCCTCCCTTGGATGCTGCTAATCCTGCATAATGCACGGACATAAGTAGTACTAATCACATACCTACATTTCCCATAAATATGCTAAATTCCTCTTGATATGCAAATTATTTTGTCAAGGCGCCCTTCCCCCCCCCTTCCAACCCAGCTTATATATATACTCCAAGCACGTGTGCTGTTTCATTCAGACGCTGTCGCCTCGACAAACCTGGTTTCACCTGAGGACGGCTGCTTGCGTTGTGGCCGAAACGTCGTGAGAATAATTTTATTATGTTTTATTTTTATTATTTTATTACTTCCCTTCTACGTGACTTTACCGAAAGAACCAAGAAGATGAATCCCTGCAGTCACGAAAGCTTTAAATCGAAATTTAGGATCGTGTTTTAATGGTTACATACGCAATGATAGAGTATAAATGTTAACTGTTGAACATTGCCATTAGTGGCCGTCAGGTGTTGCCGTGCCTTTCTGTATGCTCCCAAGGTGTTTTTTAAATCAGTTTTTTAACGCATTTTATTTTTTTAAAGTAATTTAATACTCATATTAGGTTTTATAAACTTTTACATTGTCATAATGTAAAAACATGTAAAATGTCGGGCGTGACTGAAGCACTTGTTTTTTTATTTTTTTGCGTGCGATATAATTGGTCTTACCCTGACATTACTTTATTAATTTTACATGATGATGATAATGGCAGGTTTCTCTGCAAGCCCACTGTACATCCCAGATGCTGGCTGTACTAACACACATTACATGTAGTGGTGTTTTTGATTGATCGTGCAGTGTATTTCGCCTGCATAGATTAGGCTCCACATTTGATGTGAAGTAATCAAAGACAAACTACACAAGAATCAAATACAATAACAGCAGTAAGTGTTGCAGACCAGTCATGCATGGCTGGACACGGCTTTGTAATATTTTAATGTTACCACATGGACAAGTGAAGGTTTATTGAGATTCTTAGTGAGCGGCCATCTTTAGTTTATTTGGGACAGGTTGAGAAGAAATGTATTACGATTAGGTCCATGGGACCAGTGTAGTTGAGCAAGGTACAATACATGAGGACGACAGAGGATCTGTTCGGTAAGTGTTTTTTCAGGTAATTGTCAGTTCTCTCCCTATGAAGGTTTCAAGATTCAACTGCGGCCGGCAGCTCTGGTTATTACTGCAGCTGCAGTTACCTTAAAAAATATGCACCATCTGTTTCACAGTGGATGTTAAAGTGCCTCTGTCATTAAAAATTAAGCCATTCCATGTGAATGTAATTGTTAACATTTACCAAATTTTAACAAGTATCCAAAAGCTACCCACCTGAGATCAATCATCACCCCTTACTGGCAGAGGAACATCCACTTAGACCACTGCCGAGTCAACTCATGTGGCACAGGGACAGTTACACCATTGGAGTGGCCGTCGACTGTTTGAGATGAGATTTGATAAAAGCCACCGAGTTGCTGATGCAATTAAGCAAGCACCATATAAATACATATATTTGTATTAGTATCCCAAGGTGCATGCTATTGAGATTTCGTGTCTCAGCCTCCTGGTTACAGGATCCACCCAACACGTATGGTCACATACTGGCGGCTCCTACTCTACATTATTCAAAAATTCCACCCAAACCTACACATCGAAAATCGGCTGGGATTTGTCCCAGGTTCCCGCAGTCCAACCTCTACTCCCGCTTTAAGCTGCCTTTATTGACATGGAGCTCAAACCCTGGAGTCTTCAGGTCACCTTTCCTCCTGGCCATGTATCCAAGCTAGAATTTTATAATGGTTCTTGCGTTGCAAACTATGGGATTATTATGGCACTTTGAATATCACACCTCGAATGCAGACTCTGCTCCTTATTGATCTCCTTACACATGTTTCAGTTTCAAAACACTTCAAACACTGTACTTTACGGGGGTTTAAACGTGTTCCCTAGCGGTTGTGAAGATTTGATGACCATGCAAACGTCTTACCACACCAAGTGCACCTGATGGGCTCCTCTTCTGTGCGTGTTCTCTGGTGTCGGTCAAGATGTGATGACCGTGCAAATGAATTCCAAGACTCGGTGCACAGTCGTCACGTCCCGTGACGAGGGGAGTTCTGCTCTTGGTGAAGTCACAAACCAGAGATAGAGAGGCGCTGACATCACCCACTCGTGACTTTGAGGTGACGTCTCCAGAGGGGGCTTTTACATACTTAAGTAAACATGTGGTAAGCAGCGGGATATCGATGGACACGGTTATTTAAAACATTAAAATTCAATAAAACAGACAAGAAGACAAACTAACAAAAATCCATGATGCATTTCAAATTTGCTCTTAAAATTACCTCCTTGTTATGAAACAGATCAGCAGACACGACGAGTCTTTCATTTATTGGTCTCTCCATGACACAGAGAAATGTTTTACACAAACTATAAATAGTAGCCTTCTGGGAGTGCATCATTGATTCAGTGCAAGCCACCTGTGGACCAGTATTGGTGTACAGTGTCTCAACAGCAGTCAGGGTTACGAACATCCAGATATAATGGTAGGTTTTTACCCTTTTAACTGGTACAAAACTGACACCTTTATTCAAGGCATCATGTTTGCAATGACCACAACACAAGTAGTCAATAAAGCAAACAAAAAGAAGCAACTCTGATAAGGATAATAATATGCACTGTCATTGAAGTTGATTGGCCCACACCCGAGACGGCTTTCTTTAGAGCCTAGTCCCCATTGGTACGCCTTCTGGTGTCATCTGGCCCTACACCAATGGGGACTAGGCTCTAAAGAAAGCCGTCTCGGGTGTGGGCCAATCAACTTCAATGACAGTGCATATTATTATCCTTATCAGAGTTGCTTCTTTTTGTTTGCTTTATTGACTACTTGTGTTGTGGTCATTGCAAACATGATGCCTTGAATAAAGGTGTCAGTTTTGTACCAGTTAAAAGGGTAAAAACCTACCATTATATTTTGCCACTGGTAAAAGAGATCTCATAGTGAACATCCAGATGTTAATCAGCAAGGAGAATTTCTAGTCCTAGTTCGACAAAATAAAAAAAACACGTAGCAATGGTGCGTCCTTTGGGACATGCTTTAGCAGGTTTCGATCTACATCCAAAACCCTAGCTAGCATCACTGGTTAAATTACGGTGGGGCCTCTATTACACGCTACACCCCATATTACAACGTGTGAAACACAACCAAAACTCTGAAGGCACGCACGACGCACCCACCCGGCTTTGGTACAGACCAAACAAAAACGCTCCAAACACCACCTCAGCGGATCAGTCCCAGCCACCTCGAACCGGATCAGCAGGCCACCTTAAGCAGGATTAGTAGCGGAATGAAATTCCCTGCCCCTTCCTCTCGGTTCCCCACGGCGGGGCCTTTTATTGAATCACACCCTTGGGCCCTTGCCCCATTTGATTGGCACGGCGTGCCCACGAGTCCAAACCCCCGTGCCCACGAGCCAATCCAATCCCAGACACCTGCAACCACTTTCACACAAAGTCACCCACGCGAGTCCCTCGCTTCTCTCCAATCAAAGAAACACCCTGCCCTCCAAAGCTATCACTTCCACTTGCCATACACGTATGACAAAATTATAATTCGTTTTGTGGAGAATGTATCTCCTATATGTAACTTTGAAGTGGTATGCCTTGTAACTGATGAATGATGCGAATGTTCCTTATTTCAAAGACAATGACTTGTTCCAGAGGCAATGCTTCCTGAATCACAAAAAATACCAGTTGACCCATATCACAACTACAGCTCTCACGTGAGTTATCTGTACAGGTTACTTCCAAAACACACACGTTCTCCTAACAATCACGTATTCATTGTTTGACCCTTTTAGACAAAATTTTACATGTATGCACAAAATCAGACAAGTATTCATTAAATTATAATTCTAAATTATCAATACGCATATTGACAAAATGTAATTACTGCACTGCAATGTACTTCTTTGTGTTATATCGTATTTACAAGAAGTTGATCTCTGTTGGATGAGGCCTACAACTACAGCACTCAGATTGAGGAAAGCCAAGTGGTCGTGCATTCTCTTTTTGTTGCAGAGGTTCAAGGTTCAAATCCGACAGGCATCCCTGGTTAGTCCAGGAACATTAATTACAAATATGCACCGTCTTCTTAACATCTGATTCAAAACGAGTAGGCGATTGCATGCTGGCGTTTTGGTTAAAATTTGGCAAATTCGAAACAATACCCACAAATTACGCAACTGAGATTATACATCAATCATCGCCCCCTACTAACAGACTCATGCCCTCATGCAGGCTGGTGCGGGATCACCTTATGCCACCCAGGTAGGCCTCGGCAAGGTAAGGTAATTTACCATTTTTACCTGGTAAAAGGGTAAAGGTGTCGACATGCCAAGGGGTAAGGTAAAGGGTAGGGTAAAGGTAGCTCGGAAGAATTACTCGGTAGGGTAGAGGAAGCGCGAAGTATTACCCGGTAAATACGGTGCCTTGTTTACCGCTAAAAGCTCAGTGGCTCAATCCGTGGCCTCCATTTAATAAGTAATATTTTTAAAAACTTTTTTTTAAACACGCTTTTATTAAATGTACTAGTTATGGCAGAACTCCACGACTCCAGGAAGTGGCCCCGAAGCTTGCCACAACGTAAGGGAGTGTGGACAATTAGACCCAAGCCGAAACATAACATATAAAAAATAATGTTAAGAAATATATATTTGTTTAATGATAGAATATAGTATTGTCATCAGTATGACATAAGTATACGAAGTTTGCAGTCGATACCACATTAGGAAGTGGGTAAAAATTGAGTTACAAGATTTGAGGATACAACGACGACAACAACAGTAAGTTAATAGAAAGCGTGTAAAATTGGAATCATCGAGAGTATTCTATATTAATAAAGCACTCTACCTATCAATTACCGTTATAAACCTCGTTGATGTGTAGTTCACTAGTAATTACCCTGTAATCGGGTAATTTGTATGGGGTGAGGGTAAAAGGTAGGGTAAAAGGTAGGCTCGTTGCTTTTTGCCTTTTACCTTACCAGCTGAAGGGTAAAAGGTAGGGTAGAGTGATTGTATTGTGGTAAGGTAAAAGGTAGGGTAAAGGTAGGCTCGTTGTTTTTACCTTTTAACTTTTACCTTACCTTGCCGAGGCCTACACCCAGGGGCAGCTGCCACTTTGGGATGCTTGTCTTGAAAAACAAATTATGCTAATTTTAACTAGGCTCGGCTTCGTTGTCTACAAGTGTATTACCAATCGTGATAATACAATGATCATCGCTTTAACTTTACGGATTGTTTTAGTGTAATTCTATCAGGTCTCAGAATTCAGATCTCACCGCAGGATACAGTTATTTTATTAAAAATTATTATGCATGAACTTAGGAAGGAACCACTCACTCTTCTATGTTAAGCAACTTTAATATCTAAAAACACTCTGTGAACACACTTATGATCGGAATTGTCAACATCGTACTCCTGAAGATGTCCTACTCATTGATCCGTACAATTAACCATCAATGGTTACGTTTGTTAAGACTGAGTAACAGAACAATCGGCTCTCCTCCGAGGAGCACGACCATACACTGCGATAGGAAAAGTCCGTAAAAATTTACAATACTCATACGGACCATGCTAAAGAAATGTGCCCAATGGCAAAAGTAGACATCAATAAATTCATTGGTAAGATGAAGCAACGTTTTTTTTTATTTTTAATGATCGTCGCAAATGAATGCAAATGTTCCTCATCCAGTCCAATGATGTGGTTGACGTAATGTGGATACCGCCAGGATGTGCATGGATTGAGCATTCATCGGTGATGTGCTTGATGGTTTGGACTTATCCACAGTCGCAGTTGGCCGATTATTTGAGCAGTACTGATTCCTGTTCTTGATTACATCAGAATTTTTCCACCTCGGACTCTTTCTTCTCACAAAGGGGCAGCTCTTTTCCTTTTCAAGTCGCTTGGGCTGTTTGTTGTCCGGATGTCTTTATTACCATGTTTCCTGTTCACGTTTTGGGCAGCGTTCCCCACGCTCCCACCACGGACTGGAAGTGTTACATTTTTCTCGCATCAGACTTGCAGTCTCTCTCAAAAAGGCCTTTGAAGTCGTGACCTATTTTGATATCCCGAGGTTAAAGATATAGCTAAGCTTCGAAATTTACTGTTGTATTTTAAGAACCCCAGTCGGCTCGTAATTATTAACTGCCCTTGGGTGGTTTTTGCTGTCCAAGGGAGGTTAGTGACCCCTGCTGTTTCCATATTGTTTTATTGTGGGTTGTTTCCTTAAGGCGGCCTTCTCTTGAAGTCAACTGGGGATTTCCCGCAGAATCTCATTAGCCCCTACTTGGTTTTGCCGCTTTTTATTACATTTTATGACTTCCCAAACAGGCTTGTGAGTAATTATCCTCCAGCTGTCTTTTGTGTAGCAAGGCAGTAGGAAAGGGGGGGGGACTCACCCTTTCCATGCCCCAGCACTCCATCCCGATCAAAATTATTACAAAAAAATAGGCAGAATCACTCTTACTATAAATCTTTGGAAAAGGCATAGAAACAACATTTTCTTCGAGTGAGAATAGGTTCTCCTTTTTTCATGGAAACAGGTGTTGAGATGTTAAAACACCAAACTAAAACCTTTTACAAGGAATCATGTCTGCATTAACCAAAATACTTGGGGTCAGAATGCAAACAAAAAACATACTTTTTTTCGATTTAAAGCTTTCGTGACTGCAGGGATTCATCTTCTTGGTTCTTTCGGTAAAGTCACGTAGAATGGAAATAATAAAATAATAAAAAAAGAAAAACGTAATAAAATTCTCACGACGTTTCGGCCACAACGCAAGCAGCCGTCCTCAGGTGGAGAACAGGTCTGTCGAGAAGACAGAGTCTGAATGGCACGCCCCAGGCTTGGAGCGACTATTTAAGCTGGGATGGAGGGGCGAAGAGCGTCTTGACAAAATAATTTGCATATGAAGAGGAATTTAGCATATTTATGGGAAATGCAGATATGCGATTAGTACTACTTGTGAAATGCGTAGGTTTGGCGAGGGTTTTAAAGTCATTATGCCCATGCATTATGCAAGGTTAGCAGTATCAAAGGGAGGGAGTAAGGTTAGAATTAATAAAGGGAAGGAATGTTAATAATATGGTGCCGCAGCAACTAATATGCTTATAGACTATACATTGTAATATTACACTATGTATTATTCTACCCACCCAACTGTATACCACACTGCTGTATATTCACTATACAATTACGATATTATATATTACCTTATACATTGTCTTATTGGTTATTTCGGTAAAGTCACGTAGAAGGGAAGTAATAAAATAATAAAAATAAAACATAATAAAATAATTCTCACGACGTTTCGGCCACAACGTAAGTATCCGTCCTCAGGTGAAAACCAGGTCTGTCGAGGCGACAGCGTCTGAATGAAACAGCACACGTGCTTGGAGCATATATATAAGCTGGGTTGGAAGGGGGGAAGAAAGGGGGAGCCTTAACAAAAGAATATGCATATCAAGAGGAATTTAGCATATTTATGAGAAATGCAGGTATGTGATTAGTACTGCATATGCCCGTGCATTATACAGGATTAGCAGCATCAAAGGGAGGGGATATGGGAAATGAAGGTATGTGAATAGTACTAATTATGCCCGTGCATTATGCAGGATTAGCAGCATCAAAGGGAGGGGTAGCATTGTATTCTCCGCAGGGAATGGATTCTTTGCCACTCTACTCTCCCATTGACATATTTCGTTGCTGCCTCTTAGTATCTTTCACACGACGGTCAATGGTACAGTGTATAATAACAAATAGTATAACATTTATATGCTTAATACAATGTACAAAGTAATATATAGTATGCAGTACTAATCACATACCTGCATTTCCCATAAATATGCTAAATTCCTCTTGATATGCATATTCTTTTGTTAAGGCTCCCCCTTTCTTCCCCCCTTCCAACCCAGCTTATATATATGCTCCAAGCACGTGTGCTGTTTCATTCGGACGCTGTCGCCTCGACAGACCTGGTTTTCACCTGAGGATGGCTACTTGCGTCGTGGCCGAAACGTCGTGAGAATTATTTTATTATGTTTTATTTTTATTATTGTATTACTTCCCTTCTACGTGACTTTACCGAAAGAACCAAGAAGATGAATCCCTGCAGTCACGAAAGCTTTAAATCGAAACTTATACAGTGTATTAAACATTACACTTTTATACTATTTATTATTATACAATATGCTATACACTATACCATTGACCGTCGCGTGAAAGGTACTAAGAGGAAGCAAAGAAATATGTCAATGGGAGAGTGGTGGTAGGAAGCTTGCAGCGGAGCAAAGAATCCATTCCCTGCGGAGAATACAAGATATATAGTCAATGTCAGTGAGTGGACTGCGGTCTGAAAGTCACCGTAAACGTGAACACAATCAGTTAAGATCCGAAATGGTTTAATACGTCCTTCCAATGATTAATGAGCCAGAATCCATCTTCTCGGTTGAAATTGTCTCTGTGTTTTTATATGTGGATCACCTCATGAACGAATCTCTCATGGTAGCCAGATGGCTTGCAGAGAACCTCTGTCTTGGATAAGTCAATATCATGTGAGCCCACTGAATTGTAACAGTGATCTGCCACGGCTGAGGTGTTTGTCCTACCGTGTTTCAAGTCTGCTTTATGTTCACGGATGCGGTCCGAGACATGTCGTTTGGTTTCTCCAATGTAACTGAAAGTCACCATCGTGAGAATTATTTTATTACGTTTTTAGTAAAAAAAAAAAAAATTTATTTCCATTCTACGTGACTTTACCGAAAGAACCAAGAAGAAGAAAAAACATACTCTGATAATATATGCATTTTCTTTGAAACTGATTGGTCCACACCAGAGACAGCCTAGTATCAAACGGTGTTCGACCAGATGACGCTTAAAGGCGTGCTCTTCGAGTGTTTGTGATGATATATGATACAAAACTCCGAGTTGCTGAAGCAAGCACCATATAAATGCTAATATTCTTATTATAACATAGTGAATGTTTGGGAGCTTATTGGCTCTCGCTCCTAGTTAGAGATCTACCCAACCCACAGGTCCGTAAATACTTTACTCTGCAGGTTGAACCTAGGAATGCAGTGTTCAACTTCATGTTTTTTTCATTAAAGGCCTGTGACAAAGGTGAATCTATTGGAGCTTCATTGCCTCAAGCTTACACATCTACAGAGTGTCCATTTGACTTTGTATTGTCTAAGAAGTCCACCCACACCTCCACTTCCACAAACTGCTGGGAGGTTCCTCACTCTGCTTCACAGTCAGAATTCTCCTCCTGCTTCACGTTGCCTCCATCAATGTGAAGGTCTAATTTTGGAGTTGAATCTTCATCTTCACATTTCACCTTCACTTCTTCGCTCTTCACTGTTGCCTCTTCACATTTCACCTTCGCCTCTTCACATTTCACCTTGATACATTTCATAGTATCCAAGCTGGAATTTACTTTTGGTTCTTTTTTAAGGAGGGATGGGCTCATTGCAGCACTTTGACTTTCACAAGTCAATTTCAGACTCCGCTCCTTGGCGATCTTCTGATGCCTGTGTGTTCTCTGGTGTCTATAAAGCGGTGCTGACTGTGCAAACGCCTTCCTGCACAGAGTGCACTTGAAGGGTTTCTCTCCTGTGTGTGTTCTCTGGTGGATCTGAAGACCTAATGACCATGCACAAATGCCTTCTCACAGACATTGCACTTGAAGGGTTTCTCTCCTGTGTGCGTTCTCTGGTGTTTTTTCAAGGGCAAATGAATCTGAAAATGCCTTCTCACACACAGTGCATTTGCAGGCTTTCTCTCCTGTGTGCCTTCTTTGGTGTTCTTTAAGTTGAGATGACTTTGCAAATGCTTTATCGCACAAAAGGCACCTGAAGGGTTTCTCTCCCATGTGTGTTCTCTGGTGTTGTTTAAGAGGCAATGAACCTGAAAATATCCTCCAACACAAACTGCACTTTAAAAGTTTCTCTCCTATGTGTGTTCTCTGGTGTTCTATAAGATGTGATGACACTGCAAAGCGCTTCCCGCATAGAGTGCACCTGAAGAGTTTCTCTACTGTGTGTGTCTGGTGTTTTTTAAGAGCAGATGAATCTGAATATGCCTTCCCACACACACCTGAAGGGTTTCTCTCCTGTGTGTATTCTCTGGTGTCTTTTAAGGCCAGATTAATCTGAAAATGCCTTCTCACACACAGTGCACTTGAAGGCTTTCTCTCAGTGTGTGTTTTCTGGTGTTCTTTAAGGTGTGATGACACTGCAAAGGGCTTCCCACAAAGGGTGCACCTGAAAGGTTTCTCTCCTGTGTGTGTTCTCTGGTGCCTCTTAAGAACTGATGAATGAGCAAATGCCTTCTCACACACAGTGCACTTGAAGGCTTTCTCTCCAGTGTGTGTTCTCTGGTGTTCTTTAAGATGTGATGACTCTGCAAAGGGCTTCCCACAAAGGGTGCACCTGATAGGTTTCTCTCCTGTGTGTGTTCTCTTGTGCTTCTGAAGAACTGATGACTGCACAAATGCCTTCTCACACAAAGTGCATTTGAAGGGTTTCTCTCCTGTGTGTGTTTTCTGGTGCCTCTGAAGAACTGATAACTGTGCAAATGCCTTCTCACACACAGTGCATTTGAAAGGAGTCTCTCCTGTGTGTATTCTCTGGTGTCTTTTAAGAGCAGATGAATCTGAAAATGCCTTCTCACACACAGTGCACTTGAAGGGTTTCTTTCCTGTTTGAGTTCTCTGGTGCCGTGTCAAATTTCCAGGAAAATCCATGTTGTTTGCATACTGGTCCCATTGTTGTCTTTTTGTAGCGAGCTGCGCCGAGTGCCTTTGCTCCATCAGACCAATTCTGCAGAGGAAGCGTCAGGAGAAGCGTCAGCTGCAGACATAAAAAAATATACACACCATCTATGTCAGTATCAGGACACAAGAGGAATGAATATATAAACAGTCACACATGATTTACACGTCTATATCTATTCATATACAGTGATCCCTCGTTTATCGCGGTTAATGGGGATCGGAATATCCGCGAAGTAGGATTGGCCCCCCTAGGAATTTCCATATGTGTGTGTGGGTGCCAGAATGTTTAAAATATGTATATTTATACTTTTTATATATATATCGATTTAAAGCATTCGTGACTGCAGGGATTCATCTTCTTGGTTCTTTCGGTAAAGTCACGTAGAAGGGAAGTAATAAAATTATAAAAATAAAAAATAATAAAATAATTCTCACGACGTTTCGGCCACAACGCAAGTAGCCGTCCTCAGGTGAAAACCAGGTCTGTCGAGGCGACAGCGTCTGAATGAAACAGCACACGTGCTTGGAGCATGTATATAAGCTGGGTTGGAAGGGGGGAAGAAAGGGGGAGCCTTAACAAAAGAATATGCATATCAAGAGGAATTTAGCATATTCATGGGAAATGCAGGTATGTGATTAGTACTGCATATGCCCGTGCATTATGCAGGATTAGCAGCATCAAAGGGAGGGGATAAGGGTAGCATTAATGAAGGGAAGGAGTGTTAATAGTATGTAGCTGCAGTAACTAAAACCACCACGTAAACAACTAAAGTATAAACTACATATTATCATCAGTATACTAAATATACTCTACAATAAGCTGAGTTACTAACAGTAAGTAATACATTACAATTCTACGTCGTAAAAAATATATATAATATGCTTCCATCTAAACTTTATTCTCTTACATCACACGAGTCTACACCCTACTATATACTGCCATAGACAAACCCAACGTTAAATTATATATATCACATACCTGCATTTCCCATAAATATGCTAAAGTCCTCTTGATATGCATATTCTTTTGTTAAGGTGTTGTATGTGTCGGGTTATGAAATTTTGATAAAAATAAAAAAAATTAATAATTTTCCGAAAAATGCGCAAATCGAATTAATTATGTTAATGTGTGTATTAATATGCATAAATTATGATCATGCATGTTATTATATGCATAAATTATGATAATCGCTGAGATAATCGTAGTGATTTATGCGGATGCTTGCGATGATGTTAATGTGTGCAGTTGTGATAATTAGGCTCAGCTTCGTTTATCCAGAGTTGTCAATCAGGATAACACGATTATCATCGATTAAACGTTTACCGATTATCCTAGTGTGTTTTATGATATTTAAGGTCACCAGTTCAGATCTCATCAGGATACAGCTCTTATGAATAAGACAGTTTTGCATGGACTTGGAAAGAAGCACTCGAACAGTTGGTGTTAAGCAATTTTAATTCTAAACAAGCACGTGACATTCTATCATGCAGGTGAAACATGCGTCAATAATTCATGAATAACCAACTCTTATGCATTTGCGATACTATGCATTCGATTAATATGAATAACTAAAATTCTTATGCAATTACGAGGTTATGCAATTACCTAATATGAATGACTAAACTTTTTTTTTTTCCATTGGCGAAATTATGCAGTTAACGAAAATGAATGACTAAAACATTTCTTATTCATGTAACTCGACGGCAGCACTGCTTTGCACGATCAGTTGATATTGAACGCACCACCTCGAAATGGCAACCCTTTTTGAAACACAAAGATAACTTTTGAAAGTCTTATTCGTGTGCGTGTTGTGTGTGCGTTGTCCCCTTTAAATTTTTTTTAAAATTAATTTTACGAGCCGGGAGTTGTGTCGTTAGCTTGTGGGGTGGGGGAGGGATTATACAAACAGCGGCCAGAGAGGTTCTCTTGTGTTGGGCGTGGCCGCAGCGAGCCCTGCTGCTCCCTCGCTCAGCGTGTCGCTCGGCTTGTGCGCTCTCTCTCTCTCTCTCTCCACCGCTGGATGACGAGTTGGCACGATGCTGTCCTTGAAGATGCTCGGTCGCTCGTGTCGCTCGGTGGCGCTGGGTGTCGCTCGTTGGCGCACAGTGGCGCACGGTGGCGCACGCGCTTCCTTGGTGGCAGCCCCCGGCTTCTCCACTGCTCGATTGATTGTTGAGTCGGCACGATGCTCGCCGTCGCTCTGGACGTCTGGTGTGTTCACACTGGTCGCATTCGATGGCGCTGTCCTCTCCCTCCCAGCCGTTTGACCAGGCTTTCTCCACTGTTTCGCGCTCTCTGCTTTGCTCGCTTGGTCGACGCTTTGCGATCTCCGCCCTTTTACAGGTTGATTGCTTGTCGTCACTCGTCACTCTCTCTGCTCCGTGCTTCCCTTGTTCGTGAAGCTGCCAGCTTCACTCGCACTTAACTTCGTTCTGCGAGAAGCGACACCTGCTATCGGCATCGGTGTTTCGTTTCCTCACGACGCTCCGCCAGCCGGAGCACGGCTGAAACCCAGCCCCAACTCAGGTTGAACTCAGACTTCTGCGACTCGAACGACTCCTCCTCGTTCCATCACTTCTCGAGGCACAACCGCCCCAGCTCTCTTGCGAGCCCCCGTCGCAACGCTGCGTCGCAAGCCGAGTTGCGAGACCGAGCGCCTCGGACAGACTGCTCTCAGACTGTCACTTTAACGAAGTCTCGTCGTCCCATCTCTTCTCGAGGCACGACTGCCACAGCTCCCTTGCGTGCCCCGTCGCAATGCTGAGCTCGACTCGGACTGACTCAACCCAGACTGTCCTTTCGCGGTGTGCGCCCGTGCCTAACTCAAAACGTGACTCCCCTCTCTCCGCGTCTCTTGCGAGAGAAAACAAACAAGACAGAGTGAGAAGAAGCAGACACCCCCCCCCCCTTGTGACCTTTTGCTCCCTCCTTGCCCGTCAGACCCCGCTGGAAGACAAAGGTGGCTGAGGAGATGTTTGTAATACATTTATGTGGTCCTGTGTGTTACATTTATTCTTGAATTATATTTTATGAGTTCATTCGGTCTTAGTATCGTGGTAATCATTCGTCTATGTTTAATGAATATTCGTAATGATTCTCGTCACATTATTATTTTGGCTTCGCCAAGTTTAGTTCTCCAGAGATTGGTGTTTATTCTGAGTTATATTTTAATGTCCTGAGGTTAAGCGTAATTATGTTTCCACTTAAGCTTTCTGGAATTCGTACTCTTTAGTTTTTTTTTTTTTGGAAGGTCGTGTAGGTAGGAAACATATAATAATAGAAAAAAATAGTATTGTTTGTTGGTTAATTATCTTTGTTAAGTTTCTACTTTTCGGTAAGGAAAACGTTAAGAAAACGCGAAGTTTCAACCGTTATTTATTCTGCCCTTATCTTGTACATCTCCAGTTGTCTTGGGAGGCTAGTCCATACATCTTTTGTCCATCTGGATGTCCATGACCTCTTTGTGACCGAACTCTCAACATTTTAACCACCCTCCATGTTTCATGGATTCCTGGTGTTCTTGTGAGGAGAAGTGAGTTGTTTTCATTAATTAATTAAAAAAAAGGTATATATATATTTAAAAAAATTATTATATATTTTTTGAATTGTTCTTAATTAAAAAAAAGGGTATAGACACAACAAAGGCTCCCCCTTTCTTCCCCCCTTCCAACCCAGCTTATATACATGCTCCAAGCACGTGTGCTGTTTCATTCAGACGCTGTCGCCTCGATAGACCTGGTTTTCACCTGAGGACGGCTACTTGCGTTGTGGCCGAAACGTCGTGAGAATTATTTTATTATGTTTTATTTTTATTATTTTATTACTTCCCTTCTACGTGACTTTACCGAAAGAACCAAGAAGATTTATATATATATATATTTTACTTAAATCTATTTAATTATAAAACCTTAATAATATACATTCACTCTCTCTCTCTCTCTCATACGCTACGTATTATGATGCGCAGCCAATCAGCTCACGGGATACTGTACATCCACTCGTGCTCTCATTCGTCGATCTCGCGCCGGGAACCAATCACGTGCCTTGTTTGAGTGCCCGTGGGTACAGTATGTACAAAGCCTCTGAGAGAGTTTCTCTCTTTGTCTGGCATCCTGGGAAACCGTTTCTCTCGCGCATCACGATCAAACAACGCTGCTTTCCGCAATACGGCTGCCGATATGGCAGTATTTTTGAATTTTTATTTTTTGATGGATATTTTTGAAAAATCCGCGATGCACTGAGGCCACAAAACTTGAACCACGAAGTGGCGAGGGATTACTGTATTCAAGATATTCCCCAATTCATCACACGGGCTGTTAAGGCACACAATGAGAGGACAAATGGTTATAAATATTTCTGGAAGCCCTAGTATCTTAAAATAAATGTTAACGCAAAACACCAAGCACACAATTTCGGCTGCCTGGCTGCAAAAGTAGTATGTATGAAAGCAAAATTCAGCTAACATAGCAAAGGCTGTTGAAAATAATACTATTTGTAGTATGCAGAAATGCATCAATAAATGTTCAATCGCAACTTAGAGGTGTGAAGCCAGGCTCAGATTTTCTTGAATGCTTGGATGAACAGATCTAACTTCAGCAGCATACATGCTGTGTTAATTTCCTGACTGTTTCCATTCTTCCAAAAAGTTCCAGAGGGAAACTAAAATAAACGATGGTTTTGATTTAACCTCCATTTTCAATAGTTAATTTTCTATACTGACACTGTTACACACTGGCATGGTGATGTGTCCAGAACCATGCCTGGCCGCATTCATCTGCTCAGTATTGATGCTTCCTCACTTCACCATGTAATTCATTTAAGATCAATCAACATAGCAGAGGCCCACAAGCAGTTCAGCTTTCACTTATCAATCATGTTTGCTGTTGGCGATAATCAAACTAATTGTTGAGTTCATAATGCAGTGAAATAACTGCACCACAGCTCCCCACAAAGATAATCTCTTAAATACACATACATTTCACATGCATTATTGACATATTATATAAACAAAACATCCACCATTCATGACGAATTGCAAGTAACCTTATCCTAGTGCTAATGCCATGGTAGGTGCAATTTAAGGCCATGTAAGTATGGATTACTTGTCAGCAGGCAATTGGAATGATCCAGGTGTTAAATGATGACTGACAGATGAACCAGCTGTGCTCCCCCCACTGTCTTGCTGGGTTTTAGGAACACAGCGTTCCACCTATTATTCATGTGGGGGTCGCTCTTCCGACCTCATCGTTGTTGCAGAGAAAATATCTATTAACTGCCCTGCAGCATATCGCACAGAGGCCAATCTTGACACTCCTGGTATCAGTCATCTGCAGGTCTGATCACCTCCACATCCTCCAGTCTCTTCTCTAACCAATGCCATGCCTGTTCAGCCCCTAATATCTGGACAAACAAAAGATGCTTGAGCATGCAGTGTCTGGGAATGCGGGATTCATGACCGAACCAATGCAGCCTCGCCTGCCAAAGAGACTCAAGATGATATTCTCTATTGATATCTTAAGGATCTGTAAGCTTCTCATCGGCAGGCCAGCCTTCATTGTATAAGCCAGCAGAGATGGTAATTTAAATAAGTTCATATTCTGAATCCACAGAGTAATATCTGTGGCCAAGAAGAATCACAGCTTTATTCGTTCTTTTCTAAAAACGCTTTTCCTGGTGAGGGTCACGGTGGCAGCATGCTGAGAAGGGCGGTCCATGCCTCCCTTTCCCTGGCGACAGACTCGAGCTCATCCTGGGGAATTCCCAAGCGTTCCCAGGCCAGCCGAGCGACATAGTCCCACCCGCGTGTCCTGGGCCAGCCCTGGGGTCATCGCCCAGTGGGACGTGTCTGGTAGAGTTCCAGGCGGAGTCTATTGGGGGGCTTCCTTACAGAAATTCTATATTGATATCACTACTATAGCCAGGCCCTGTGTTCTCCAACAAGCGCCTCGTGGCCACGTGACCCACATAAATTAGTCGGGTAAGCTCAAAATGGCTACGTGGTGCAATCCTGTGCGTCGAACATCTGCAGGATGAAGGGTGAGGGGCGGGTGCGATGCCAGTATGGCAGGGAGAGGGATAGTCTCAGATGGACTAGACCATGGCGATGGACACTCAAAGCTTTGTATGGAGCAAATGTCCAGGCACCTTCCACCCAGTTACAGTCTAATGAAAGAATTCTGCTCTACTAATTTGAAGTGAGACTTTGGCTGCCAAACCAGAGCTGGTCGTGAACACATCAACCAGGTATGGGTGCTCCTCCAAAACTTGTAGAACTGCGTGATTATTCATGGAGAGTTGGGGAGGTGCAGTGTTGTATGACGTGACATTCCCAGGCAGATGATTCATTTTTGTGGAACATTTGCAAGACCCCATTTCATGATGGAATTATCAAGACACAAAACAAATTCCCTAATTCCATCTGATTGAGTAGCCATTACCAAATCATCAGCAGATGTAACATGGTTGACCAGCAGGGAACGATCCTTTATGAAAACCAGTCATCAATTAGCATATCATTATCACCGTAATGAATGCAATCGTTTTATATGATCATTGGGAGCTTCTCAAACTACATAGTTATTTCTTGATTTAAAGCTTTCGTGACTGCAGGAATTAATACTCTTTGGGTCTTTCGGTCAAGTCACGTACATAGAAAATAATAGATCACGACGTTTCGATCGCAACACACGCAATCATCTTCAGGTGAGAGAAAGCTGCCGAGACGAGGTCTTATATAGGCCTGAGATTGGTACATCAAGGTAGATGCGTGGAGCTAGAAATGGTCCAACCACAGAGGCTGGGGCAGTGGCCTTTGTATTGTGAGAGATTAGCATGTCAATGGCTGGGGCAGTGGCCTTTGTATTGTGAGAGATTAGCCTGTCCTAAGATGGGTGCATTATTGGAAGAAGTGATGAACCAGGTAAATATTCTTAGGTTTTTTCGGTAAAGTCACGTAGGTAGAAAATTAAAATTAATAAAAGTAAAATAAAAATCACGACGTTTCGGTGGAAACACAAGCTTCCGTCTTCAGGTGGAACCGTCACAGCACGATTGCTGTATCAAGTAAGATAAATTCCAAGAAAACCGTCCTTGTATATATATACTGGTTGAGGGTGGGAGGAGCCAAGGCAGGCCCCTGGATATTATTATTATTGTGAAGTTGGTGTGGCTAAAGCCGCTGCTAGGAATGAGCCTTTGTTGTGTAGACTGGTTGAACTGGGAGGTTCCAAGAGTTGTTAAGGTGCGGCTGATGTAAAGGTGCGGCTGATGTAAAGGTGCGGCTGCTGTAAATGGGACTGAGCCTTTATTACGTAGATGAAACAGCACTTTGCTACGTTGCTGGGATTAATTCTAGATTTGCCAAATGTGTGGTAAAACTTAAAGCAGGAAAACCAGTGTGAAAAAAGAAGAAACTATACGGTAACTGAAGAATAGTGCCTGTCAAATAAGATGGTCCAAATATGTGTAGTTAAATATTTTTTGCATGGTTAATAACATCTTTCCAATGATTACTAAGTTTGTACCCATCATCACGGTTGAAATTATGTCTGTGTTTGTATATGTAATAAAGGACTCTTGGACTGGGTCTGTCTCCATTGTCCTTTATTGTGGTTCTTACAACTTTGCCCGCACGGCGTCTCGCTCAGAATCTCCTCCGTCTCCCGCTCGGCAGCCCCACTGCTGCCTCCGCTCCTGCAGCCCTGCTGCTGGCTCCCTATGCAGCCCCGCTGCTGGCTTCTCCTCAGCCTCTCCGCCTCCGACCTGCAGCCCCACGGCTGCTCTCTATGCAGCCCCGCTGCTGGCTTCTCCTCAGCCTCTCTGCCTCCGACCTGCAGCCCCACGGCTGCTCTCTATGCAGCCCCGCTGCTGGCTCCCCTGGTCTCCTCCGTGCCCGGACACCGCTGGCCAACGGTGCCGAGTCCCAGCCTGTGGCGATCACGCCACTTTTCCACCTTCTGCCCTGAGTGGCCTCCTCCTGTCTTTACTCCCACACTCTCCCCTTGCTCTTCCGGTTCCTGCCCTTAAAAGCACTCCTTCTCCCCACGTAACACAACTCCTCCCACCTGTTACGTAATATCTGCGAGGCCGTTTACGCTCGCATTACATATATTTGGATGGCTTCGTGTACAAACCTTTGATGGTAGCCAGGAGGTTTGCAGAGTACCTTGGTCTCGGAAAATAAAATTTCATGAGAGCCCACAGCATTGTAGCAATGATCGGCAACGGCGGAAGAATCAGTTTTGCCGTGTTTCAGATCTGACTTGTGCTCGCGGACACGATCAGAGATATGACGTTTCGTTTCTCCAATGTAGCAATCACCACAGCTGCAACTCAGTTTGTAGACTGCAGTGTATTGTAAGTCAGGAATGACATCTTTCACAGATGGAATTAGATCACGGATTTTATGTACTGTACTGAATTGGACTTGGATCTTATGTTTGTTTACAATTTTGGAGATCTTTTTGGTCACGCCTGCTATGTATGGCAACGTGATAGTTTTGAACGGAGTTTCAAGTGGCTGTTTCTGTATGGTGGGAGAAACAGCTTGGCGGATGGTGCGGTCATAGTATCCGTTCATCCTGAGGGCCCGATGTACATACTTTATTCACTGGCCAGGTGGTGTTGGTCAGAAATGCCATGAGCTCTGTGGTATAGCATTTTGATGAAATAATTATTTTGAGATGGGTGGTGGTAGGGATCAGGTTTCAAGTAGGAATCTGTGTGGGTGGCTTTCCTGTAGACAGAATGTCCCAAGGATCCGTCAGGTCTCCTCTCAAACAGAATATCTAAGAATGGTAGTTTACCATCTTTCTCCACTTCCATGGTGAATCTGATGGATGGGTGTCTGGAATTTAATGGTCCAAGAAGTGGTTCAATGCTGGGAAGCCATGTGGCCAAATGACGAAAGTGTCATCCACATACCTCTTCCACAGGGAAGGACGCAGGGTGGATGTCTGGATGGCGTCTGATTCAAACTTTTCCATGAACATCTTGGCTATCACTGGTGACAAGGGGGAGCCCATAGGGGTACCCTCATTCTGTTTGTAGAAGGTGCCATTCCAGGTAAAATAAGTGTTGGTGAGGCAATGCCTATCCAGCGCAGGTACATCCGAATTCAATCCATGTTCGACCAAGTCCTCAATTATTGTTAGGGTGTCAGGTACTGGGACTTTGGTAAACAGAGATAATACATCAAAACTGACGAGGATATCATCAGGAGATAGTACCATGTCCTTGACCATAGAGACTAATTGGGTTGAGTTGAGTACTGCCGAAGAGGCCTTGCCTGTGAAGGGAAGCAGAGAATCTGATAGAAACCGGGATAGTTTGTAGGTAGGAGAGTTGATCATCGACACAATGGGTCGTAGCAGGGTGCCTTCTTTATGGATCTTGGGAAGACCATAGAGTCTGGGAGGTCTTGCCGCCGTTGGTTTTAGAGAGGGACGTTTGGTTGGTTCGATTAGGGAAGTCGAACTCGTGATGATTTTGTTGCTTGTTGTCGTTAGGCTGTTAGTAGGATCGTTTTTAATTTTAGAGTAACTCCCATCATTAAGTAGGTCCAGGATTTTGTTGTTGTATGAATCTTTATCCATGATGACCGTGGCATTGCCCTTGTCTGCCGAGAGGATGACTATATCATCTCTCTTTTTTAGGTCCGCGAGTTCAGAGCGTTCGTTTTTGCTAATGTTACTAGTGGGATTCTTAGCATTCTTAAGAATAGTGGCTATTTCAGCTCTTGCTACATCCGCATGGATGTGTCCTACGCCTCTGAGGGCTACATCAATCTGAGAAATCACATCCTCTACTAGTATATATTTAGGGGTGACAGCGAAATTTAGTCATTTGGCCAGAACCGTTTTCAGATTGTCAGAAATTAGGATGTTACTCTGATTAATAACGGTCTTGTTGACATCTAGCTTTGTGATGTGTGGCTCTGGTTTGTTCTTAGATAGTAGGTTGAATTTAGAAATCAGGTTAGCTTTGCATTTGGCTGACATTGAGTCAGCAGAAGCAGAAGTCATGTTGTCAATGTGGTTCCAATCGGAAGGGGACATTTTTTGTGTTAACATTAAATGTGTTTGTAAGAGAGTCTTGTCTAAATTATCGAGTTCAGATCGGAGTAACCTTATTCTCTCCGAGATTAGTGATAGACTAGCTTTAAATAAAATCTGTTTAGAGTTCGGTGAGGACACAGCAGCAGATGTGAGTGTGAAAGCGATGGGTATTACCTTGTTATCTCGGCATCTCTTGAGGAAGGCCAGCGTCTCGAGAAGCTGTGACTTCTTGTCTCGTTGTCTGTGTATACAAACACAGACATAATTTCAACCGTGATGATGGGTACAAACTTAGTAATCATTGGAAAGATGTTATTAACCATGCAAAAAAGATTTAACTACACGTATTTGGACCATCTTATTTGACAGGCAATATTCTTCAGTTACCGTATAGTTTCTTCTTTTTTCACACACTGGTTTTCCTGCTTTAAGTTTTACCACACATATTTGGCAATCTAGAATTAATCCCAGCAACGTAGCAAAGTGATGTTTCTTCTACATAACAAAGGCTCAGTCCCATTTACAGCAGCCGCACCTTTACATCAGCCACACCTTAACAACTCTTGGAACCTCTCAGTTCAACTAGTCTACACAACAAAGGCTCATTCCTAGCAGCGGCTTTAGCCGCACCAACTTCACACAATAATAATAATAATGTCCAGGGGCCTGTCTTGGCTCCTCCCACCCTCAACCAGTATATATACAAGGACGGTTTTCTTGGAATTTCTCTTACTTGATACAGCAATCGTGCTGTGACGGTTCCACCTGAAGACGAAGCTTGTGTTGCCTCCGAAACGTCGTGATTTTTATTTTATTTTTTATTTTACTTTTATTAATTTTAATTTTCTACCTACGTGACTTTACCGAAAAAAACTAAGAATATGAATCCTTGCAGTCACGAAAGCTTCAAATCTAAAACCAGGTAAAGTCTTAACTTGCTATGTTTCCATCCTTTCTACCGATGTTAACTGACTCTCTGATGTCTTTGTATTGACAGGCTGGGTGTCCACTGCCCAGCCTTTGTGGTTGGACTATCTCTAGCTCCACCCACCTACCTTGATGCTCCCATCTCAGGACAGGCTAATCTCTCACAATACAAAGGCCACTGCCCCAGCCATTTACATGCTAATCTCTCACAATACAAATGTAATGCGAGCGTAAATGGGGTTGCTGCTTGACTCTGGCCCAATCACACGACCCGGGGTATTGGGGGCGGAGCCCGGTATGGGGGGCGTGTGAGAGGGGCCGCCGTTCACCTCGGCTCCAATGGGAAGCGAGGTGAATGGAGGTGGAGCCAGCAGGGCAGTATGGGAAGAGCGGATCTGACGATCCGGAAGGGAGGAGTCAGGGTCACGTGGGAGAGAGGTTATAGAGGGGAACCCGGAAAAGATCGGGGCCAGTCGATGGAGTGAAGAGGAGGGACCACGTTGGGTGGCCGCCGCGCCATCAGCCACGTGGCTGATGGGGCTTGGCACACCGTCGGCCAGCGGTGTGCGGAGCGAGAGGAGCGTGCAGGGCACGCGAGGGAGCTGACGGAGGAGCGTGCGGGGCACGCGAGAGGAGCGTGCGGGGCACGCGAGAGGAGCGTGCGGGGCACGCGAGAAGAGATGATGGTTCCTTGTCAGGACCAGCGGGGTGTGAGGACGAGAGGAGGAGTGGAGGAGGAAGTGCGTGCGGGGCGCACGCGAGACGACGCTGGTCCGTGGAGGAGGCCAGTGGGGTGCGGAGAAGAACCCAAATAAAGGACGAACGGAGACCAACATCGCCTGACAGAGTCCTTTATTACACAAAGGCCACTGCCCCAGCCTCTGTGGTTGGACCATCTCGAGCTCCACCCAACTACCTTGATGTACCCATCTCAGGCCTATATAAGACCTTGTCTCAGCAGCTTTCTCTCTCCCTCACCGTAAGACGATTGCTCGTGTTGCCATCGAAACGTAGTGATCTATTATTTTATATCTATGTAACTTGACCCAAAGACCCCAAGAGTACATAGTTATTGAAGATGCTATGTAATGTAATGCATGGGGCCAGAGTGAATTTCTGTCAAAAGCCAAGTTGAACAGGAAATGGCTCCGATTCCTGGTCCTCAAATAATGTGAGCAGAGGTATACATTTAAAAACAAATAACAACCCGAAGCCCCAAGCCTCTTTATGGTACAACTAGCGGTAAGTACCTGGCGTTGCCCGGGTGAAAAAGGCAGACACACACATGGACTTACACACAGACATGGATCTACACACATAGAAACACGTGGACTTACACGCACACACGCACACATATGAACTCACACACACAGACATCGACTTTAGACACATGTAGTTTACAAATCGACTCAAACACACAGAGTTACACACACATATCGACTCACACATATATACATAGACTGAACAACAACCACCATTCGCCACAAATTGGCGGTGACATCACCAAAACGCTTGTGGCAGGCTATGTGCACCTTTAAGTCACGTGAAGTGTCGAACGCCCACTGGCAGGAGGTCACGGGGCAGACCCAGATGGCACAGGTCGACTGAGACGACTGGCTGCACCACCTGTGCCCCCTACTGTGGCAACTTGTGTGCTTTAGCCACACCTGATTAGCCCCCTCGATCTGGCCGAACAAAAGCTGTTTAGGCATGCGGTGGCTGGGCATGTGGGCTACATGACTCGGGCAACGCAGCCTTGCCTGCCGGAGGAGCTCACCGATGGGACTTTGTGCACATCTTTCAAGGATTTGTAAGCTCCTCACACAATGCAGCCTGGTTAAACCCAGGATGGATCGTTAGCAGGCCAGCCTAAATGTTTCTAACCGGCGAAGAAAGGGGGTGCACGTTTCGCAAGCGTAGAAAAGGGAAGGATTACCATGGCCGAGAAGACCTGGAACTTTATGCGGAGCGAGAGACCAGGTAGCTTCCACACAGCATAACGCAGCCAATGAAAAGACAATGGTGCTCGAGCACACTGGTCAGGTATGGGAATCTCTCCAATCTCTGCACAACTTGCGCATCACCAATTGTGAGTAGTGGGGGTGGATTGTCCGATGGTACAAAATACGCAAGCAGGTGCCTAGTTTTGGTGGGGCTGATGGTGGCAAGCTCCAGGTTCAGCAGCAGTGCCTCCAACTCCTCCTCTGAGTGAGCAGCAATCACCAGAACATCGGCATACATAACGTGGTTGAGCAATAGGGAGGCATCCCTTGACCGCACCCGGGCATTGATCAGCCTCCCATTGTATCTGTACCAGATGGTAATTCCTCCGAACTACAGTCATACCTCGGTATACGACCGCTTTGAAATACGTCAAATTTGGCATACGTCGTGTTTTGAGGAGAAAAAAATGTCTTGGAATACGAACTTGTATGGGTCGGGATCAGTCACCGCGTACCCGCGTATACCCCGTTCACGACTGAAACAAAGCGCCGCTCCTCAGTCTGCCTGTAGATCTAATTCAGTGCACAACCCTTGCTATAACTCTCCGTGAATTTTCACGTGTTTTTTGTCATTTTAGCGTAAATTTTCAGCACGGTAAAGTGATGTTAATTTTTTGTATTTCAATTTATTTGAATTTATTTATGCATTTATTTAAATCTATGCATTTTACGAATAAGTAATGTATAGAAAGCAATATAAACTATCATTTCTTATACTCTGGAACAGATTATTTCCTTTCCCTTTATTTCTTATGGGAAAAAATCGTTTGGTATATGTCATTTTCGGTAAAAGTCATACTTTTCAGAATGAATTAACGACGTATACCGAGGTACCACTGTATGTGGTAAAAAGATATATGTAAAATAATGTGGGAGCCAGACATCCTTGTTACCCGAAGGTGTAAAGGGAATGGCTCTGACTCACGGCCACGGAGTTTGACGTGGGGCCGCTCACCATCATGAAAGTCCTTAAGGATCGTGAGCAGAGGGTCAGAGACTCCGAAAGCACGAAACCCAGAGGCCAGGCCTACTGATGGTATCATAGGCCTTGACCATGTAAATAAAGCACACACATGGACTAAGACACACACAGGGACCAACAGACATGCAAAGAAATGGACTTACACTGACTAACATGGAGCCACGCACACACAGCAACTAACACACACGCACATGGACTGACACACACAGACATATGGACTCACACACACATAGACATCTACTTGAGATACACACACATGGAGTTACACACACATTTCGACGTACACACATACAGCGACTCACACACACAGACTCACACATACATAGACTGACACACACATTGCCGTACACACACATACACATATGGACTCTCATACACAGCCATATACTTTAGATACAGACACATGGAGTTACACACACATATCAAGTCACACACACGCATTGACTTACACACACATACATCGATGGACAGGCACACATGTATGGACTTACACACACGTGGAGTAACACACACACAGCGACTGATACACACACATGGACCGAGACGCACACTTGGACTGACACACACACACAAACACATCGACGTAAACACATAGACACATCGAGCGTTGTCCGTTCGAAAGAGACAGACACACACATGGACTTACACACAAACGCAAGGACTTACACGCACACACATATGGACTCAAACACACACATCAACTCACACACACACAGCTCGACGTGAAAAGCAATTCCCGATGATGGCACAGCTATCAGCATCGCAGTACTACGTATCAGTACATTGCGGGGCGTGAGCAATCGAAACAATAGAAATGCATAGAAGAAATAAGCTGAAATAAGTGAACATAAAATAGCAGCAGTACGTACAAGTTGAGAAGCAGGCTACAGTCTAGATGATAGACTCCCAGTACGCCGACTCAATGACATAAGCATTGCTACAGTGTACATAAAAAGCTGGCCGTATAGGCAGCAGCTGAAAAAGCAGAATACAGTCGACATGAAAGGCTGGCAGTACACTGAACTAAACCGAATGCGCATGACTTGGCAGGGTCGCCCCCCCCCCACAATTGGCGTGAGTTGGTATGGCCGATGTGTTTTAACATCTTAACACCTGTTTTGTTGCCAAAAAAGGGGGAAACCTCTTATTATATTTGATACTGGCAAAGGAGGTCCCATGAAGTAGTGAGCCAGATGAAGACAAATTAAACTTCAGCAGAGAATTAAAGCAAATGCAATCAGACGAGGGCAAGAGGCAAGGCCCCGCATGGGTAGGCCCCACGTTGTAATGTTCCAATCTGGACATCGATTCCATACTCGCTGCTCCTCAATTGATATCCCTACGAGAGAGAGACGGAGCGAGGCTCTACCTGGGTGAACAACAACAACCACCACGATGTGAACTTCTCACCTCGGATCTCAGTGAGAGCGCGCGCGGTGCAGCAGCTTCCGGATATAAATAAAAACATTTCTTCTTTTATTATTTCCCTTCTAAGTGACTTTACCGAAAGAACCAAGAATATGAATCCCTGCAGTCACGAAAGCTTTAAATCCAAAACCAGGTAAAGTCTTAACTTGCTATGATGTTTCCATCCTTTCTACCGATGTTAACTGACTCTCTGATGTCTTTGTATTGACAGGCTGGGTGTCCACTGCCCCAGCCTTTGTGGTTGGACTATCTCTAGCTCCACCCACCTACCTTGATGCTCCCATCTCAGGACAGGCTAATCTCTCACAATACAAAGGCCACTGCCCCAGCCATTTACATGCTAATCTCTCACAATACAAATGTAATGCGAGCGTAATGAGACAGGCTTATGTCCAGTGATGAGCCGTGGATGCTGAACCCGTCGCAATGAACTAGCGACGGTATTTATGAATAAATTATGTTAATGAACGCAAGTGAGTGTGTGTAGCTGTGCCCAAATAAGGATTTTTACTCGAACCGAAATCGACAGTGACCAACCAGACGTGACGTCCAGGGGGGTTGGGGGAGGGGGTGAATACCTTGGTGACATGACGTCCTAGCGAGATACACCTCCTTCAGGCGTCTCTCACGATGAGGTAATGCGGAGTTGTGACGTCAGAGAGCAGGGGTTTCAGTTTTCAGTGTCAGTTTCATTTATTTGGTACGTATAGCCCTGTGAGCCATTCGGCTCTTGAATCGGGTGCAACCGCAACAAACAAAAAACAAAAACACGAACAAGTAAACATCTTAAAGTGGCTATGCGCAAACAGAAAAATCCAGGAAAAAACTGAAAAATCTTCCAGAAAAGCACATTACACCAACGCTGTGTGCAAAAATCCCAGTGGGATGCAAGTCAAACAACAACAACCACAAGACAACTTAGATTAAAGCCATCAGTTTAACTCCGTACTACAACAGACAAACATGGCCAAACCAAAAAACGTTTCGAAATCACCAAAATAAAGCCGTAAAAGCAATGTAACAGTGATCATAGGAACTGTGACCGAAATTTCACAATAATCGACATAAACAACATGTACTGTGGTGCCACAGCGACGGGGCCGCTCTGCCGAGCCAGGGAGCCGCCCGGCTTCCCCCACCGCACTGCCCCCCATCACCCCCCCCACATAAGCACACACCCGCACGCATTCCCCCCCCCCCCCCCCATAGAGCTGGAAGGGAAGGTCACCTGACCGACCGGTTTTTATCCGAGAAACCCTTATCGGGATTAATTCTCACGGTTTCCGGCGATCAGGGAATTGGACGACCTCCCCCGTGCTACGTTGCGCCGCGGCGCTGCGACCAGCCTTAATATGGTGTGGTCGCGGCATGGGGCATTCGGCCACCGCGGTGGAGGCGCATTTTCCCCCCACACACACCCCCACGGGTCGACGAGACAGGCGGAGGAGGGAGGGGACAGCATGAATAGCGGGACCGCATGGGCTCTTGCGCATAGTCATGGAGGGTTGGGAACATTACGCTTGAGCGCGCAGGCTCCATTGTTAGGAAGGGTAAGGGAGTAATTAGGATGTACGCCGCCAACGCCGCTCACTGATTAGCATATCAAAAGCGCCCGGAACCGCCGTGCGCGGGCTCGAGGTGCACGAGCCCATTGTTCAGCGCAGCCTCCCTTTGAGGTAGGGAGGATAAATAGGGGGGCAAAAAGGGGAAATAGCTCTCTTGCTCCAGCGCCAGGCGACCAGACGCAGCTCCAGCCTGCGACCCGGACGTCCGTGCGACGCACCGAGGTACGCTGTTAGCACAAGGATCAGCGGACCGCCGTGGACACTTAACAGTGAGTAAGAAGGTGAATTAGAATCATAGCAGATAAATCGGGAATAGGTATAGAGGTATCAGCGTAGGCCAGCCTCGTCGACTCACTGATTTAACATCTAGTTCCAGGTACCAAGTAATAAATCATTAATAGCGAAGCGTGGTCTCGCGTGATCTTGTCGTGCAGTGTGAGCGTGTGGGTGCGCGTGTGTACGCAGTGATTCTGTAGTGCTGCGGCTCGCCTCGGGGGAGCGCTGCGCAGAGCGGTGCGAGAGTGGGTGGCGCGTGTGCTCACTCCGTGGGTGATACAGGTGCGCGATCGTAACTGGAGTAGTCAGTGTGGAGTTGGAGTGCACGGAGCGGTGTGCGTGTGTGCGCGTGCGTTCGCTCCGTGTGCGATACAGGTGCGCGATCCTAACGTGAGTGGTCAGTGTTGAGTGAGTGCCGTGCAGAGCTGCGTGCGTGAGTGCGCATACGTTCGTTACGTGGCGGATACGGATGCGCGTTGGTAACGTGCCGCACAGGGCTATAGATGGGCACACGCTCGCAGTGCGCGAGAGCTGTACGTAGCGGTGTAAAGAGAGGGGGAGTGGGGCGTTTGATTGATGATGCTGTGCGCACGTATGCTCGCAGCGTGGGAGCGTGGCGCGAGGCTGTAACAGTAGGGGCGTCGCGTTCGAATGCCGGCGAAACCGTAGCGGGTAATAGGGAGGTGGGGTAACGTAAACGAAATAGGGGATGGAGGCGGGAGGGCCCTTGGGGGCTAGCGACCCCCACAGTACTACCAAACCCTATAGCCATAGCTGGCTGCATGAGTCACTCCACAACAGCAGGAGTATCAACATTTTTCAATGCACCTTTAAAGATCAGCACACTAAATAAAACACAAGATCATACTTTGCAGCGGTCATCTGGAGCAAAACATTTGATTTTAGGCCACTGAATAGCAGTGGCAGCTAGGGGTGTACAACTCCTCTCGAGCACTTTTGAGTGAAGATTTCATAGGTAGTGATTCAAGTTGCAGTTTATTGGCAATAGCATTCCAGACCCTGGGGGCATCAATAACAAAGGCCCTTCCTCCAGTATTTGTACGGCAATAAGGAATGAGAAGCTGGTTAATGAGTGAAGACCTTAGGTCAAATTTGTTGTTTGAAACAGAGAGGAGATCCAGCAGGTAGTCTGCGGATTTTTTTTGTAAGTACATCGTGAATAAATCAGATCTAATGCACAAGACGTCGAACATTAAGAGATGTTAAGTTTGACCCAATATAGAGATCACAGTGGTGGGTCCTTTATGGGCAGTTCAATGCAAATCTTAAGGCCGAGTGATAAATTGAGTCAAGCTTCTTCAGTACAGTACTGTGGGGCTGATTTATATACGATGTCACAGTAATCAAGTAGAGGCAGTATGGTAACTTTTATCAATTCCAAACGGAACATAGGGGGGAAGCACTGCTTGTGTCGATACAGAAAACCAATTTTTATTTTTGTCTTTTTACCAATATAATCAATGTGATCTTCAAAATTAAGTTTTGAATCAAGGATGACCCCAAGATACGTATAGATCTTGACTTGCTCTATTTTATCATTACAGTATCTAAGGAATGTAATTGGGGGAAAATAACTTCCTGCTTTAGTCCTGGTGAAAAGCATAGCACTTTGGTTTTGGAGGTATTCAGGACTAGTTTAAGAGCAACTAGCTGATGTTGTAATTTGTTGAAATCACGTACCTGTGGGTGGGGGGGGGTCAGACATTTGTGACGATGTGTGATGGGGGGGTTTGAGAAATGCGACGTCACATCAAAATGCGCAATTTTAAAATAAATATATAATTGTTATTACAACACTAATTGTGAAAACAACACTCCTACAACATCAGAGTGCAGCCCCACATTAAATACGCACTACAATGACAATAGTTTAAAGCGATTTGAAGCATGTTTTATTTTCAAAATGGAAATATGGTTTTTGGGGTGGGGGGCAGAGCTTAGTGGCGTCATATTTGAGGGGGGTTTGACTTTTTGTGACGCCATGTGACAAGGTGGGGGGGGGGGGGTCAAAATCGTGGGCAGGGCTAAAGATGGTATTTGCATGGACAGTCATACCTCGGTATACGACCGCTTTGAAATACGTCGAATTTAGTGTACGTTGTGTTTTGACGAGAGAAAAAATGTCTTGGGATACGACGTCTTGCTAGAACTTGTATGGGTCGGGATGAGTCACCGCGTACCCGCGTTTTCCGCGTTCACGACTGAAACAAAGCGCCGCTTGTAACAGTATTGTGTGGAATGACCAAACAATGTCGCACTTCAGGAACATTCTTAGAAGAAGGCAAAAACAAACTTCAATGGACAGGTTTTTAGTAAAACTCAAACCTGGTGACCCTCAACCAGGTCCAAGTCAAGAAAAAAGACAGAAAATAGATGGAAAAAAAACCCAGAATGTCAGCTTCCTGAAGTTTTAAAATATAATTTCGTATACTCTGGAACGGATTTTTTCTTTTCCCTTTATTTCTTATGGGAAAAATCGTTTGGTTTACGTCCTTTTCGGTATAAGTCCTAACTTCTGGAACGAATTAACGACGTATGCCGAGGTACCACTGTAAATAAAAGATGGGAGGGCGCCGTGAGGCCGTGGCTTTACCAAAAGACCCATAGAATGTATTCCTGCAGTCACGACAGCTTTAAGTCAAGATTTAAATAAACTTAAATTCTAAACCCGCTCTCTGACGTCACCACTGCATTGCGTCATCGGCGTCAGACGCGAGGGGTAGCTGTGGCCCGCTAGTGACGTCATGTCACCTCCTGCTGTTGCGTGACGTAACGATACACCAGGAAGGTGCCGATCTGCGCGCGCGCTCACTGAGATCCGAGGTGAGAAGCTCACATCGTGGTTGTTGTTGTGGTGGTTGTAGTTGTTTACCCAGGTAGAGCCTCGCTCCTTCTCTCTCGTAGGGATATCAATTGACGAGCAGCGAGTACGGAATCGATGTCCAGGTTGGAACATTACAACGCGGGGCCTAGCCATGCGGGGCCTTGCCTCCTGCCCTCGCCTGATTGCATTTGCTTTAATTCTCTGCTTAAGTTTAATTTGTTTTCACCTGGCTCACTACCTTTAAACTTTGTTTCTTTTAAATGTTTCTACAGTTTTTTTTTTATCTTACCAGGCCAAGCCCACTTCAGCTGCTATACTTCTATTTTTCAGAAGCGACCAGCCCACAACAAAGTGGCTTATCAACGTGGGTAAATGTCTGTCGGTCAAATACTCTAAACGCGTGGTGATGTTGACTCTAAATGTGTCGGTAAACCCGACAGCCAATTAGTAAGGGTTTGTCACGTAAACAGCACGTGGCCAATTCGTCACTAGTGCAGCACTACGCCGGTTGTGTGTTGGAGAGCCAAGCCACAACATTTACAATCTGAGTACGACGTTTGTGCCTTGGCTCTGGGAATATAAATCGGCTCATTGTGATTATAGCTCAGCTTGCTAACCGTTGCGCTACCGCTCCCCATTCATGCACAAACATCGAAATGATAGTATTCAATACTAGTAAGTTACCTGGCTTTGCATCGGGTCTCGATAATCAAACATTAAGAGTAATGTATTGCTATGCTGGCTTTATTAGAATTATTTAATTCTGCCAATGAAGTCTATATATGTGTGTATATTGTTTCTTGATTTGAAGCTTTCATGACTACAGGAATCCATACTCTTTGGTTCTTTCGGTATTGTCACGTAGGTAGAAAAAGAATAGATCACTATTATTTTTCTACCTACGTGTGTTTATTGTCACGGTTTATTGGTTGTGTTATACAATCGCAGGGCTTATTTGTTTCATAATGAGGACAGCTTTTAAATTCGTTGCCCTTGGAAAGCTTCAGGATAGACAATGTTTGGTTGTTATGTTATCTGGTGGGTTTCATCGAATGAAGCTTCAATTTTGGCATACTAATTGACAGAAAATTGGCGGAAGAGCTCTTTGCATCTCAATAATAGATTTAAGCTGCCGTTTAGCACCATGATCCTGAAGGAAAAGAAGTCCATGGTGGAAATCTTCTTTTGTGTTGCCAAGCCTGTTGTTGGGTCAGTTTGGTGAAGTAGGAAATTGTAGCCATCATCACCTTGCCAGAAAATAAGTAGACATTGAAGAGCATCATAGGATCGGTGTGTTTCATTTCTGTATAGGGTATTGCTCCTCAGTTGCAAGACGATGCCTCGAGTGACATGTTGTTCAGCTGTCAGAATGACAGCGACTTCAGATTTTGCGAGTGCATTTAAGCGGCACTCATGTTGACCATGTGGCGTTTACTCGGCATGAATGACAACATTGTACTCTGAAGTCATCTTCTCCATGGCAAACTTGAAACTGTCACCATACGAGTGTGAACATCAGAGTGTTCCTTATGGAGCATGTCTTTCCACAGCAATACGACTTGCATCTTGGTGTTGATGACATTTTAGCGATGCTGGTGAGCCTGTCTAGAACTGTCAGACATGCAGGTAGATCTGTGTTAATGTAGGTAGGTCATTAGGTAGTGGCAGCAGATTACCAATGCGATTATGTACCTGGCCCTGCACTTTAAATGTGGGCATGTAGCCAGATGTCGTGATGAGTTGGTTTGTACCCAAAACATGTAATTTGGAAGCATGAGTTATATCTTCTGTTGTTGTTTTGGAATTGGCTTGCATAGGTAATGTTTCCAGGTATCAGTACATGAATAGGCTCGGGATGGTCATTAATTGGTACAGTTATAGCATAGCTCTGGAGGGTCTCCTTTTCATGTCATTGCATGGCAGTAGCTACAAGAAGTAGACATGGAACCAATGGCAACTACTAAATCAGAAGTGTAAATGAAGTGAGGAATATGTGGAATATATTGCTATAAAAATATAGAAAAAGTAATAATAATTGCTATTCTATGTAAATGAAAATAACAATTTCCTAAGCATTGGCCACAATATCTGGACTTGACTTCATATAAATCAATGCATAGATTTCTGTTTATATGATTGTGGTTATGGTTGTACTTTATTAATCCCTAATCTCAAACATTACATACAATGAAACAAGAAATGGTAAAAAAAGTAAAAACAGAGCAATGTAATACAATACACTGTTAGACATTATTGTAAAAACTAAATAAAAAGTATATCCCATGTGGGTAGTGATTTTTTAATATATTTTTAGGCAGTAAATGGCAGGAGATTCGTTTTCAAATTGAGATATTTTTCTGGGTTGGGACCCCCAGACCCCCTGGAAAATTTGGTCCCCCCCCAATGTTGACTCCATTGCTACGGCCTTGGTATATATCGACTCTATAGCAGTAGCTACTAACTCTATCGTAGGAAATACTGACTTTAGTAATATCTGCTCAATAGTAGTATATACCGACTTTATAGCAGTGTGTACTGGCCGTAGTAGTAGCTATACTAACTCTATAGCAGTGTGTACTGGCTGTAGTAGTAGATATACAAACTCTATAGCAGTGTGTACTGGCTGTAGTAGTAGCTATACTATATCTATAGCAGTGTGTACTGGCTGTAGTAGTATCTATACTAACTCGATAGCAGTGTGTACTGGCTGTAGGAGTGGCTATACTAACTTTTTAGCAGTGTGTACTGGCTGTAGTAGTAACTATATTCACTCTATAATAGTAATCTTTGGTTCTTTCGTTGAGTCATGTAGATAGAAAAATAATAATACAATAAAGTGAATAATAACGTGAATAAAAAATAATAAAAATAACCATTAATGTAAACTGTAGCCTGGTTATTAAGTTTTTTTAGTGTACTGGCAGTCTATGATGTAGACTGTAGAAATGGTTATTCATAACTAAGAATAAGTCTATAGACTGGCAGTACACTCGGTCAACTTGATAACCATTGCTACAGTCTACATTATAGACTGCCAGTACACTCACCAAACTTAATAAGCAGGCTACAGCCTCCATTATAGTGCCAGTACACTCATCAAGGTTAAGATGATGCTAGTCATCTACATTATAGACTGCCAGTACACTCACCCAGCTTAATAACCATTGCTACAGTTAACATTATAGACTGCCAGTACACTAATCGAGGTTAAGAACCAAGCTACATCTTCTTGGTTCTTTCGGTAAAGTCACGTAGAAGGGAAGTAATAAAATAATAAAAATAAAACATAATAAAACAATTCTCACGACGTTTCGGCCACAATGCAAGTATCCGTCCTCAGGTGAAAACCAAGTCTGTCGAGGCGACAGCGTCTGAATGAAACCGCACACGTGCTTGGAGCATGTATATAAGCTGGGTTGGAAGGGGGGAAAAAAGGGGGCGCCTTGACAAAAGAATATGCATATCAAGAGGAATTTAGCATATTTATGGGAAATGCAGGTATGTGATTAGTACTTCTTATGCCCGTGCATTATGCAGATTAGCTAATCCTCGACAGACCTGGTTTTCACCTGAGGACGGCTACTTGTGTTGTGGCCGAAACGTCGGGAGAATTGTTTTAATTACTTCCCTTCTACGTGACTTTACCGAAAGAACCAAGCAGATGAATCCCTGCAGTCACGAAAGCTTTAAATCGAAATTTAACCAGGCTACAGTCCACATTATAGACTAGCAGTACACTCACCCAGCTTAATCACCATTGCTACAGTCCACATTATAGACTGCCAGTACACTCACCCAGCTTAACCATTGCTACAGTCTACATTATAGACTGCCAGTACACTAATCGAGGTTAAGAATCAGACTACATTCTACATTATAGACTGCCAGTACACTCACCGAGGTTAAGAACCAGGTTATAGTCTACATTATAGACTGCCAGTACACTCAACCAACTTAATAACCATTGCTATAGTCTAATCTTGATTTGAAGCTTTCGTGACTGCAGGAATCCATACTCTTTGGTTCTTTCGGTAAATTCACATAGGTATAAAAAATTAATAGATCACGACGTTTTGATTGCAACTCAAGCAACCGTCATCAGGTGTGAAACAAACATCAGGAGGACTGCTGATGTAGGAGAAAGAGCTGCTGCAACAATAGTTTATATAGGATTTTGGTGGGCCCAACTCAAGGATAAGTGGGCGGAGCTAGAGAAGGAATTTGTACATAAATGTTAATGTGAGAGATTAGCATGTCAATGTGAGATGGCCCAGCCACCAGAGGTGTGCCAATGAGAAGATTAGCATGTTATTGTCAGAGAGCCGGGCAACAGGAACAAATAACCCCTAAGAGCAAGAGGTACACATGGTGAGAGAGAGACACAGAGAGAGAGAGACACAGAAAGTCGGAAATAACAGGTTACATAGCCAGGTAGAATGGAAACATCACAGTCAGTTAAGACTTTACTTGGTTAATAACATCCTTCCAATGATTGCTCATTGTGTACCCATCTTCTCAGTTGAAGTTGTGTCTGTGTTTATATATCTGGATGGCTTCATGAACAAATCTTTGATGATAGCCGGTGGGTTTGCATAGTACCTTCGTCTTGTAAAAATCAATTTCGTGTGAGCCCACAGCGTTAAAACAATGATCAGCAATGGCAGGGGCATTGATCCAACCGTGTTTCAGATCTGCCTTGTGTTCGCTAACACGTTCCGAGACATGTCGTTTCGTTTCCCCAATGTAACTGCTGCCGCAGCCACAACTTAGTTTGTAGACACCAGGGTATTGCATGTCAGGAATCACATCCTTCACATATAGGATCAAATCACGGATTTTGTGTACTGTGTTGAAACAAACCTCGATCTTGTGTTTGTTTAAGATTTTTGGAAATATTTTTGTTAACCCCTGCTATGTATGGCAAAGTGATGGGTTTGATTGGATCCTAAGATGGTTGTCTCCCCATGGCAGGGGAGACAGCTTTGCGGATTGTACTGTCAGAATATCCATTCATCCTGAGGGCTTGGTGTACGTGCTCCAGCTCACTGGCTAGGTGGCGCTTGTCAGAGATGCAACGGGCCCTATGGTGTAGTGTTTTGATTAGGGAATTCTTCTGGGCTGGATGGTGGTGGGAGTCAGGCTTTAGATAGGCATCCATGTGGATGGCTTTCCTGTAGACAGTGTCCCAACGAGCCATCATGTCCCTTCTCGATCACAACATCCAGAAATGGGAGCTTGCCATCATTTTCCACTTCCATGGTGAATTTGATAGATGGGTGTATGGAATTGATGTGGTTGAGCATTAATATGGCTACTACTACAGCCAGTACACACTGCTATAGAGTTAGTACAGTGAGGGATACAAGTATTTGATCCCCTGCTGATTTTATACTTTTGCCCACTGACAAAGAAATCATCAGTCTATACATTTTAATGGTAGGTTTATTTGAACAGTGAGAGACAGAATAACAACAACAAAATCCAGAAAAACGCATGTCAAAAATGTTATAAATTGATTTGCATTTTAATGAGGGAAATAAGTATTTGACCCTTCTGCAAAACATGACCTAGTACTTGGTGGCAAAACCCTTGTTGGCAATCACAGAGGTCAGACGTTTCTTGTAGTTGGCCACCAGGTTTGTCCCACTCCTCTTTGCAGATCTTCTCCAAGTCATTAAGGTTTCAAGGCTGACTTTTGGCAACTCGAACCTTCAGCTCCCTCCACAGATTTTCTATGGGATTAAGGTCTGGAGACTGGCTAGGCCACTCCAGGACCTTAATGTGCTACTTCTTGAGCCACTCCTTTGTTGCCTTGGCCGTGTGTTTTGGGTCATTGTCATGCTGGAATACCCATCCACGACCCATTTTAAATGCCCTGGCTGAGGGAAGGAGGTTCTCACCCAAGATGTGATGCTACATGGGCCCCGTCCATCGTCCCTTTGATGTGGTGAAGTTGTCCTGTCCCCTTAGCACAGGGGTGTCCAAACCTTTTGCAAAGAGGGCCACATTTGATAAAGTGAAGATTCCTGGGGGCCAATAGTTCCTTTTGACATTTTTTTAACCACAAAAGTTACGTGAAAATACACACTGTTATTAAAAACTATTTTCATTGTCACAATTACCTTTATTTTTCAAATGACAATGTAACCAAATATAAGCCACTCAGGCAGACGTGAACAACTCTAAAAACAAATTCTGCCTTTCATTCAGTCAGATAACATTGAACAAACTGTATAGAATACTTTAAATTTCCATGAGTTAAATATCTTTGCCTCATGAACATTTTAAACAGAAGTTATAAGTAATGCAAAGTGGTCTGTTATCATTAAACTTTAAAACAAGTGAATTTTGCCCTTGTCTTTTACAAGATCTTTCAGAAAGCAATAGTTTGTGTCACATCTACAGAAACATAACATCAACATTTATAACCAAATCTTTTTCAAGAGTTTAATAAAACAAGTGCCATAAGTCCAAGTGAATTAGTGTGCTTTAGGCTTTTCACTGTTAATAGTGGCAGATGTTACCGTTCAAAACACTCAATTTCAGATTGATCGAGGAACAGATAACTTGCTGACACTAATGAGAAGGGTGATACGGAGATCTAGATTTCAGTAAAGAGACCAGGTCTGGCTTGAGGGCAGTGGTTGAGATGCGTAAAATGCCATGCAGGTGGGAGTCGCTCATCCTTGACCTCAATCGGTTCTTGTTTAAGTTCATGACTGAGAATGTTTGCTCACACAAATATGTGGAGCCGAATAAGCTCAGCATTTTCTTAGTGAATGACCGCATTTCTTTTTTTGCAGTCGCCATGGCAGAAATGACTCGAGAAGGGTTTGCGGCACGGATGCAGAGCCAGATAGAATTAGAATGGTGCCGCCACCATGTTGTGAAAGGAGAAATTACATCTTTAAAGTTTTATGATTTATAAGACCGAAGCTGCGGGCCGTATGAAATCCGACCCGCGGGCCGTGATTGGCCTGCGGGCCGGACTTTCGACATGCCTGCCTTCGCAGAAAAACACCCCCAAAGCATAATGTTTCCACCTCCATGTTTGACGGTGAGGATGGTGTTCTTGGGGTCATAGGCAGCATTCCTCCTCCTCCAAACACGGCGAGTTGAGTTGATGCCAAAGAGCTCCATTTTGGTCTCATCTGACCACAACAATTTCAACCAGTTGTCCTCTGAATCATTCAGATTTTCATTGGTAAACTTAAGACGAGCATGTATATGTGCTTTCTTGAGCAGGGAGACCTTGCGGGTGCTGCAGGATTTCAGTCCTTCACGGCGTAGTGTGTTACTAACTGTTTCCTTGGTGACTATGGTCCCAGCTGCCTTGAGATCATTGACAAGATCCTCCCGTGTAGCTATGGGCTGATTCCTCGCCGTTCTCATGATCATTGCAACTCTACGAGGTGGGACTTTGCTTGGAGCCCCAGGCCGTGGGAGATTGACAGTTTTGTATTTCTGCCATTTGCGAATAATCGCACCCACTGTTATCACCTTCTCACCATGCTGCTTGGCGATGGTCTTGTAGCCCATTCCAGCCTCGTGTAGGTCTACAATCTTGTCCCTGACATCCTTGGAGAGCTCTTTGGTCTTGGCCATGGTGGAGAGTTTGGAATCTGATTGATTGATTGCTTCTGTGAACAGGTGTCTTTTATACAGGTAACAAGCTGAGATTAGGAGCACTCCCTTTAAGAGTGTGCTCCTAATATCAGCTCGTTACCTGTATAAAAGACACCTGGGAGCCAGAAATCTTTTTGATTCAGAGGATATCAAATACTTATTTTCCTCATTAAAATGCAAATCAATTTATAACATTTTTGACATGCGTTTTTATGGATTTTGTTGTTATTCTGTCTCTCACTGTTTAAATAAACCTACCATTAAAATTATAGCCTGATCATTTCTTTGTCAGTGGGCAAACGTACAAAATCAGCAGGGGATCAAATACTTTTTTCCTTCACTGTGTAGCTACTATACTTTTTAGCAGTGTGTACTGGCTGTAGTAGAAGCTAGACTAACTCTATAGCAGTGTGTACTGGCTGTATTAGTAGCTATACTAACTCTATAGCAGTGTGTACTGGCTGTAGTAGTCGCTATACTAATTCTAAAGCAGTGTGTCCTGGCTGTAGTAGTAAGGTAGAACCCATTGGGGTACCCTCATTTTGTTTGTAGAATGTACCATTCCAGGTGAAGTAAGTGTTGGTAATGCAGTTCCTTTCCAAAGTTGGTACATCTGGATTCAGTCACTATTGGACCAAGTCTTCAATGATTGCAATGGTCTCAGGTACAGGTACCTTGGTGAACAGGGAGTCTACTTTGAAACTGACAAGCAAATCATCGGGAGACAGTGCGCTGTCCTTGATTAGAGAAACTAAGTGAGCTGAGTTAAGTACAGCTGAGGTAGTCTTGCCCGTGAAAGGAAGCAGGGTCTCAGACAGAAATCGGGCCAGTTTGTAGGTGGGTGAGTTAATGGTGAAGACGATAGGACGGAGCAGGGTACCTACTTTGTGGATTTTTGTAAGGCCATAAAATCTGGGTGGTCTAGCAGCCGAAGGTTTTAGAGAGATCTGCATGGTCGGCTCGGTTAGAGAAGTCGAATTAGTGATGATGTTGGTTTTTGTGGCTAAGCAGTTGGTGGGATCTCTATTGATTTTGGTATAGCTGCCATCATTAAGAAGGTCCTAAATTCTGTTGTTCTAAGTGGTTTTATCCAGGATGACAGTGGCATTGCCTTTGTCAAGTGAGAGGATGACAATGTCACCTCTCTTTTTTAATTGAGCGAGTTCAAAACGCTCATCCTTGCTGATATTGCTAACGGGTTTCTTAGCGTTTTTGAGGATAGCAGCGATTTCAAATCTTGCAACGTCTGCCAGGATGTGTCCCAAACCTTTGAGGTCTATGTCGACCTGGGCAATGATATCACACACTGGGATGTATTTAGGAGAGACTGTAAAATTCAACCCTTTAGCTAGTACCGATTTTAGGCTGTCGGAAATTGGGCTGTTACTCTGATAAAAATCTTGTTAACATCTGACTTTTTATTGTGTGGCTTGGGCTTCTTTTTTTACATGAGGTTGAATTTAGCAATCAAGTTAACTTTACGTTTAGTTGACATTGAAGTGGCTGAAGAAACTGTCATGTTATCTACATGGTCGCAATCAGATGTGGACATTTTATTTGTTAATGCTAAGTGTGATTGTAAGAGAGTCTTGTCTAAATTATCAAGTTAAAATCGGAGCAATGTTATTCTCTCTGAGATTAGAGCTAGGCTGGCCCTAAACATAGTCTACATTATAGACTGCCAGTACACAACTCCGATTAAGAACGAGGCCTATCTACATTAGTGTTTTTTTATTTTTACTATTTCGATTTTAATTGACTTCTTTTTTTATTAAGATTTTTCTATCTACATGAATTTACCGAAAGAACTAAGAATATAGTACTTAACAGTGCTGTGATAAGGCCTAGTCCCATGCAGGGGCCCCGGCCTCGCGCATGCGCAGATATGTGCTTTGGCGCGCGCTCAGCATTGTAATATAATAATTAATAGTACTAAATTGTTATATCATGGGACCTCCTTCGCCTTTTGGCGTCCTCTGGTCTATCACTGTTTGAGACTAGGCTCAAAAGAAAGCTGGCTCTGGTGTAGACCAATCAGTTTCAAGGACAATTCATATATTATCAGTGTTTTTTTTGTTTGCATTTTGACTGCAAGTATTGTGGTTAATGCAGACATGAATCCTTGTAAAAAGGTTTCAGTTTTGCTGCCAGAAAAGAAGGGGAACAAACCTATTATATTTTGGTACTGGCAAAGGAGGTCCAATGATGTAGATGTTTACCCTGAGCCCTCATTACTTTGATAGTGTATTGTCTTTGAGCTGTACGCCTTTTGGCGTCATCTGGTCTAGCACCAATTGAGATGAGGCTCTAAAGAAAGCTGTCTTTGGTGTGGACCAATCAGTTTCAAGGACAATGCATATATTATCAGTGTTTTTTTTGCATTTTGACTGCAAGTATTGTGATTAATGCAGACATGACTCCTTGTAATAAGGTTTTGGTTTTGTTTCCAGAAAAAAAGGGGAACAACCCTATTATTATGACAATGCATATACTATCAGAGCATGTTTTTTTTTGCATTTTGACGACAAATATATAGTGTTTATGCAGAAATGATTCCTTGAAAAAGGTTTAAGTTTGGTGTTTTAACATCTTAACACCAGTTTTGTTGTCAGAAAAAAAATGGGAAAACCTATTCTTATACTAACTTGTTAATTTAACTACTTTAAAGTTGACGGGCGCAAAATACGATTAGCGCTGGCTCACCATGGGGCTTATCGCATGGTACCCGGGTACTTTTTTTAAACGTTAACTCCATGGTTCGCGAGTCAAATCTGCCGCAAGTTTTGTATACAGACAGACGTACATAAAAACAGACAAAAATGACTTGTATAGGTAAGAAGAAGATCCATGTGAAATGTATTTGGATTTAAGAGTTTGTCTTTGTGGGGAGCTGTGGCGCAGTTATTTCACTGCATTATGAATTCAACAATTAGTTTGATTATCGCCGACAGCAAACAAGATTGATAAGTGAAAGCTGAACTTATTACGGTCCTCTGCTATGTTGATTGATCTTAAATTAATCTATATATATAAAATCGCTAATCTGTCTGTCTGTGTGTCTGTGTGTCGCCGGACCATACGCAGTTTCATTGGACGGCGGTTGCCCCTGGCAACGGGTAGCGACGCATTCGCTGCGGGGTGGACGCCATTTTTAATTCCCGTTAAAAATATGCGCACGCATTAACACGCGACTCTGAGGTAAATTCATCAAAGTTTCACGTCCTCTTCACTCCCCCCCCCACCACAATGTGTGCAATTACTATTATAGGGTCGGTAGATAATAAAATTATAGCGATTAGACAGTATTATTGTAGCGCGGGCGGGGGGGTACCGGAACCAGTACCCAGCCTCAGCCGGATGGGCAATTTAGGCGAGGCCGGAGGCTCTGCACGGTACTAGGCCTCGACACCCACCACGCGACTCTGAGGTAAATTCATCAAAGTTTCACGTCCTCTTCACTCCCCCCCCACCCCAATGTGTGCAATTACTATTATAGGGTCGGTAGATAATAAAATTATAGCGATTAAACAGTATTATTGTAGCGCGGGGGGGGGGGGGGGAATGGCACCCGTACCCAGCCTCAGCCGGTTGGGCAATTTAGGCGAGGCCGGAGGCTCTGCACGATACTAGGCCTCGACACCCCACCACCCTACAGCGGATCGGCGCGCCTCACTAAAACCCTACAACAGATCGGCACGCCTCACACAAACCCGACAACGGATCGGCGCGCCTCACTAAAACCCTACAGCGGATCGGCACGCCTCACTAAAACCCTACAACAGATCGGCACACCTCACACAAACCCTACAACGGATCGGCGCGCCTCACTAAAACCCTACAGCGGATCGGCGCGCCTCACTAAAACCTTACAACGGATCGGCGCGCCTCACTAAAACCCTACAACGGATCGGCGCGCCTCACACAAATCCTACAACGGATCGGTATGCCTCACACAAATCCTACAATGGATCGGCGCGCCTTACACAAACCCTACAACGGAAGCATAACGCATTGTAGTGTCGTGGTTAGCGCGCCGCACTATGAACCCGGCGACCCGAGTTCCATTCCCGCTCACGGCCACCACCGGTGACGATTATTTGAACCGGTCCTGGGCCTCCCCTAGGTCGACTCAGCCTCAAAACGAGTAACTGGTGTGGCGTATGAACATCGCCACTGGGGAGACAAAGGCGGCCGGGCGTGGTGGATCCAAGTCCCGGGCAAAGCCGGGTAGTACAGCTAGTTACATGGTAAAGTGAGGAAGCATTAATACTGAGCAGATCAAGGTGGCCAGGCATGGTTCTGGACACCACCACCTTTTTACAATGCCAGTGTGTGACAGTGTCAAGTTTGTATTTGCAGCAAAGTATATTAACTATTGAACATGGAGGTTAAATCAAAACTATAGCTTATTTTTGTTTTCCTCTGGAACTTTTTATAAGAAAGGAATCGTCAGGAAATTAACACAGCAGATATGCTGCTGTAGTTACATCTGTTCATCCAAGCATTCAAGCAAATCAGCCTGGCTTCACACCTCTAAGTTGTGATTGGACATTAATTTATGCATTTCTGCATAATACAAATAGTATTATTTTCAACAGTCGTTGCTATGTTAACTGAATTTTGCTTTTATAAATATTGCTTTTGTAGCCAGGCAGCCAAAATTTTGTGCTTGGGTCTTTTGGGTTCATATTTATTTTGAAGATACTAGGTCCTCCAGGCATATTTATAACCATTTGCCCTCTCATTGTGTGCCTTAACAGCCCGTGTGATGGATTGGGGAATATCTTTAATATATGAATATACATAGACGTGTAAGTTATGTGTGACTATGTATATATATTTATTCCTCTGTGCCTCGATACTGACGTAGATGGTGTGGATATTTTTTCTGTCTGCAGCTGACGCTTCTTCCGACGCTTCCTCAACAGAATTGGTGTGATGGAGCAAAGGCACTCAGCGCAGCTCTGTAGAAAAAGGCAACAATGCGACCAGTGCGCATACAGCACGGATCGTGCTGGAAATTTGACACAGCACCAGAAAATTCACACAGGAGATAAACCCTTCAAGTGCACTGTCTGTGAGAAGGCATTTGCACGGTCATCAGTTCTTCAGAGCCACCAGAGAACACACACAGGAGAGAAACCCTTCGGGTGCACTGTGTGCGGGAAGGTTTTTGCCGAGTCATCACATCTTACATTACACCAGAGAACACACACGGGAGAGAAACCCTTCACGTGCACTCTGTGCGGGAAGCCCTTTTCAGATTCATCACATCTTAAGAAACACCAGAGAACACACACAGGAGAGAAACCCTTCAGGTGCACTCTGTGCGGGAAGCCCTTTGCAGATTCATCACATCTTAAAAAACACGAGAGAATGCACACAGGAGAGAAACCCTTCAAGTGCACTGTCTGTGAGAAGGCATTTGCACGGTCATCAGGTCTTCAGATCCACCACAGAACACACACGGGAGAGAAACCCTTCAAGTGCAGTGTGTGTGAGAAGGCATTTTCATGTTCATCTACTCTTAAAAGGCACCAGAGAACACACACAGGAGAGAAACCCTTCAGGTGCACTCTGTGCGAGAAGCCCTTTGCAGATTCATCACATCTTAAAAAACACGAGAGAACGCACACAGGAGAGAAACCCTTCAAGTGCACTGTCTGTGAGAAGGCATTTGCACGGTCATCACATCTTCAGATCCACCAGAGAACACACACGGGAGAGAAACTCTTCAGGTGCCTTTTGTGCGATAAAGCATTTGCAAAGTCATCAGATCGTGAAAAACACCAAAGAACACACAAAGGAGAGAAACCCTTCAAGTGCACTGTGTGCGAAAAGGCATTCACACGGTCATCATATCTTCAAATTCACCAGAGAACACACACAGGAGAAAAACCCTTCAAGTGCACTCTGTGCGGGAAGCTCTTTGCAGATTCAACATGTCTTAAAAAACACCAGAGAACGCACACAGGAGAGAAACCCTTCAAGTGCACTGTGTGTGAGAAGGCATTTGCATGGTCATCAGATCTTCAGATCCACCAGAGAACACACACAGGAGAGAAACCCTTCAAGTGCACTGTCTGTGAAAAGGCATTTGCATGGTCATCAGGTTTTCAGATCCACCAGAGAACACACACGGGAGAGAAACGTTTCAAGTCCAGTTTGTGTAGGAAGGTATTTTCAGGTTCATTTAATCTTAAACGGCACCAGAGAACACACACAGGAGATAAACCCTTCAAGTGCAGTGTGTGTGAGAAGGCATTTGCACGGTCATCAGTTCTTCAGAGCCACCAGAGAACACACACAGGAGAGAAACCCTTCACGGGCACTCTGTGCGGGAAGCCCTTTTCAGATTCATCACATCTTAAGAAACACCAGAGAACACACACAGGAGAGAAAACCTTCAGGTGCACTGTCTGTGAGAAGGCATTTGCACGGTCATCAGGTCTTCAGATCCACCAGAGAACGCACACAGGAGATAAACCCTTCAAGTGCACTGTCTGTGAGAAGGCATTTGCACGGTCATCAGGTCTTCAGATCCACCAGAGAACACACACGGGAGAGAAACCCTTCAAGTGCAGTGTGTGTGAGAAGGCATTTGCACGGTCATCAGTTCTTCAGAGCCACCAGAGAACACACACAGGAGAGAAACCCTTCAGGTGCGCTGTGTGCGGGAAGGTTTTTGCCGAGTCATCACATCTTACAATACACCAGAGAACACACACGGGAGAGAAACCCTTCACGTGCACTCTGTGCGGGAAGCCCTTTGCAGATTCATCACATCTTAAAAAACACGAGAGGACGCACACAGGAGAGAAACCCTTCAAGTGCACTGTCTGTGAGAAGGCATTTGCACGGTCATCAGGTCTTCAGATCCACCAGAGAACGCACACAGGAGATAAACCCTTCAAGTGCACTGTCTGTGAGAAGGCATTTGCACGGTCATCAGGTCTTCAGATCCACCAGAGAACACACACGGGAGAGAAACCCTTCAAGTGCAGTGTGTGTGAGAAGGCATTTTCATGTTCATCTACTCTTAAAAGGCACCAGAGAACACACACAGGAGAGAAACCCTTCAGGTGCACTCTGTGCGAGAAGCCCTTTGCAGATTCATCACATCTTAAAAAACACGAGAGAACGCACACAGGAGAGAAACCCTTCAAGTGCACTGTCTGTGAGAAGGCATTTGCACGGTCATCACATCTTCAGATCCACCAGAGAACACACACGGGAGAGAAACTCTTCAGGTGCCTTTTGTGCAATAAAGCATTTGCAAAGTCATCAGATCTTGAAAAACACCAAAGAACACACAAAGGAGAGAAACCCTTCAAGTGCACTGTGTGCGGAAAGGCATTCAGACGGTCATCATATCTTCAAAAGCACCAGAGAACACACACAGGAGAGAAACCCTTCAAGTGCACTCTGTGCGGGAAGCCCTTTGCATATTCATCACGTCTTAAAAAACACCAGAGAACGCACACAGGAGAGAAACCCTTCAAGTGCACTGTGTGTGAGAAGGCATTTGCATGGTCATCAGATCTTCAGATCCACCAGAGAACACACACAGGAGAGAAACCCTTCAAGTGCACTGTCTGTGAAAAAGCATTTGCATGGTCATCAGGTTTTCAGATCCACCAGAGAACACACATGGGAGAGAAACGTTTCAAGTCCAGTTTGTGTGGGAAGGTATTTTCAGGTTCATTTAATCTTAAACGGCACCAGAGAACACACACAGGAGAGAAATCCTTCAAGTGCAGTGTGTGTGAGAAGGCATTTGCACAGTCATCAGTTCTTCATCGACACCGGAGAACACACAGGCATCAGAAGATCCCCAAGGAGTGTAGTCTGAAATCGACTTGTGAAAGTCAAAGTGCTGCATTGAGCCCATCCCTCCTGAAAAAAGAACCAGAAGTGAATTCCAGCCTGGACATTATGAAATGTTTAAAGGTGAAATTTGAAAAAGTGACGGTGAAGAGCGAAGAACTGAAGGTGAAATGTGAAGATGAAGATTCAACTCCAAAATCGGACCTTCACATCGATGGATGCAACGTGAAGCAGGAGCTGAATTCTGACTGTGAGGCAGAGCAAGGCAACTCCCAGCAGTTTGTGGAAGTGGAGGTGTGGGTGGACTTCTTAGACAATACGAAGTCAAATGGAGACCCTGTAGATATGTAAGCTTAAGACAATGAGGCTCCAATAGATTCACCTTTGTCACAGGCCTTTAATGAAAAGAACGTGAAGTTGAACACTCCATTCCTAAGTTCAACCTGCAGAGTAAGAGTGGACAGTATTTGCGTACCTGTGGGTTGGGTAGATCTCTAACTAGGAGCCAGAGCCAATATGCTCCCAAGCTTTCACTATGTTATAATAATATTAACATGTATATGGTGCTTGCTTATTCGCCTCAACAACTCGGAGTTTTGTATCAAGAACACGCCTTTTGGCGTCCTCTTTGTCTAACACGGTTTGATACTAGGCTCGAAAGAAAGCTGTCTCTGGTGTGGACCAATCAGTTTCAAAGACAATGTATATATTATCAGTGTTTTTTGTTTGCATTCTGACCCCAAGTATTGTGGTTAATGCAGACATGATACATTGTTAAAAGGTTTCAGTTTGGTGTGTTAACATCTCAACACTTGATTTGTTGCCATAAAAAAGGGGAAAACATTCTCACTTGAAGAGCAAGTTGTATATATAACGAAGTAATTATGAAAGTATTAGACCTATAGTCATTCAGAAGTGATACAATGCAAATGGATCAATTACACACGACCAAGATAATATGTATTACACGGGATCAGAGCCTAACTAACCCCCTTTGGCTTCCAGTAGCTAACAGCACATGGTAGCAGTAAATTATATATGCAGCGGGGCGCCTCCTCCTAATATATCAAATACCACGCAAGAATTCCAAACAGCGACGTGAGTGCAGTGAACGCTGCTCAAAACGTACTTGGAGTCACTTGCAGAGTCAAAACTGTGGAAAGTGATACGGTTCCAAGCTATAAGAGGTGTAAAATAACACATTTTTTGCTTCCAACCCGTGATGAGAGAACGGTATACATGGCGACAACAAGCACACCCGTGCACAATAGGTCACTACTTCAAAGGCTACAGAACCCCTTTTTGAGAGAGACTGCAAGTCTCATGCGAAAAAAATGTAACACTTCCAACCCGTGATGGGAGCGTGGGGAACGCTGCCCAAAACATAATAAATAAAGACATCTGGACAACAAACAGCCCATGCGACTTCAAAAGGAAAACAGCGGCCCCTTTATGAGAAGAAAGAGCCTGAGGTGCAAAATTTCAGATATAAGCAAGAATGCAAGAACAGAAATCAGTACTGCTCAAAGAATTGCCCAACTGCGACTGTGGAGAAGTCCGAACCATCAAGCACATAACCGTTGAATGCTCCATCCATGCACATCCTGGCGGTATCGCTGAAATCCACACTGTGTCAACCACATCATTGGACTGGATGAGTAACCTCTGCATTCATTTATGACGATCATTAAAAATAAAAACTTTATTTTCACAATGCCATACTAAAGAATAAGAAGTACTGCGAGTGGCAGGCTCCAGGGATTGCTCTCGGGACTGGCAAGTTGATAGGGAGCTCTGCATCAGCAGAAGCCATACATCACGGAGAGTTTTTTTGCGTCATTGAGAGAGGCTGCCAGCCAAGGCTGGTGCTCGCAGGATTATAATACAAATGTGGGGAAGAGTGCCGTAGCATTACTATTCCCGGTGGCGAGGTTGCTGTGTACAGCCAACACATGCGATCATAGTGACAATCGTTCCAATTGTGCTCCGATCAAAGTCAACCCTTCGAGGGAAAGCTGGTGCAACCATTATTCGTGAGTGTGCCCCTTTAAATCACAACCCACAGGCGAAGTTTAGTTGAGGATCGGATCAGAGACTGACACGGAACGATATAACTTGATCTGAAGCGTGTCCTCTGTGGAGCACGAGTCGTACAGACAACTGGAAGAGGACTCTTGAAAAGGGGGTGGGGGGGGGGGGGGGGGAGACGACAGGCGCTGTCTCTCCAAGTCGCTCCACAGTCTATAAGGATCAAAAGTGTCTGTTGCCAATGGGGATGACGCGCGTCAACCAGCAGACGAGCTGCAAGCGGTGTCTGGCGACGGGATCATCGCGCACATCTATGGAGACGTAGCCGGACCCATCATCCCTGCCAGCAGGGGCACCGCCGACAGCGTGACCAGCGTGCCAACTCGGCAACCACCCCAGCAGTGGAGAAAGACTGACAAAGCAGCCGAGAACGCTGTGTTCACACACACGCCGACCCAGCGCACCTGCTGGGGATCTGAGGAATTTTCGGTACAAGGAACGCAGCACCTTGGAAGCCGCTAACTCAACAGTTAGCAAGACAACACGCCCACACACATAATGCGCATATTCGTACTAATAAGATTGTTAAAAAATATATATACAGTCCCTCCAGAAAAACGCGGAGTTTTTTTGGTGATTGTTGCGGGCAAAAATCGTTGATTATGCGGCACGTTTTCTTAAAAAATGCGATGGAATATGCGGGATATTTATGCAATTTTATGCGATTAAATTGCGGGAACTTGCAAAAATTGCGGGAACTTGCAAAAATTGCGGGAACTTGCAAAAACTGCGGTTTGATGAAAAAGAGAAAAAAAAGTGATTCCCCCAACACCCTATTCACTAGGCTACTACTTTAATGTAAAGAGTCATTTCTTATTACTTCCTATGATAAGCAAGCATACTACATCACAGAAAGTGCTGGGAATATTTAAGTTCTCATCTTGTTTTATTTCAGACCTTAGCAAACAGATGGCTCAAACTTACAAAACATTGAGTCGAACAAGTTCTGTAGCTTTACAAAATGAATATGCTACAACTTCTGTAAAAATGAATAAATAAAATATTAAAAAATAAAATGTGTGCTTCCTGTTTTACAGAGGTAGCTATGCAAAATAATTTGCCCCCACTGTCATGTAACACACTGGGGAACTGCTTTGCGCGGTCTTTTGCGCTTATGTTTGTTGGCAAATGAGAAAGATTTGCGGGCTTCATCATGGTTTCATTGGCATCGCGGGGTTTGCAGCTTTTCAATGATGTCCCGTAATGAGTGACGTCACTTCATAACGTTCCCATGGCAACAGGGGAAATGGCTGCGCTTGTGTGAAGTAAACGCAACATTTTTCAACTTTCTGCTAAGATATGTGACTTTTTGCAACGAAAATGCGGGGATTATGAAATCATGCAAGCCCGCATATTTTGCGCGCGGAAATCTGCAATTTATGCGGCGAAAGTGTGGCGTATTTGAAAAAACGCGCCCCCCGCATAAATATGCGGACTTTGGCTGATTTTGCGTGAAATCTTGCGATCGCATAATTGCGTTTTTCTGGAGGGACTGTATATATTTGTGGTGTGTTAACTATTAGTTGAATGTGAAAAAGCATTGTTCTGTCTTAATTTAGGAGCTTTCGTGACTGCAGGAATTATTCTTTGGTTCTTTTCGGTTAAGTCACGTCTAAAAATAAAATAATAAATTAAAATAAAATAACATATTACGACGTTTCGATTGCAACACAAGCAATCATCATCAGGCATAAAAGAAATAGCAACAAAAATCTAACTAGAAAAAACTATAGACAGACATACAAGCAGACAGACATCACAACGGCACACAGAGAGAGGAGCAAGCTGACAACGCGGCACGGGCACGCAAGCCTGAAAATTAGGAGGCAGGCACACGAAAATTAAATAACCTAGTAAAATATCGAAATGTGATGTAATACAACACAGAGAGTTGGTTAACACACAATTAACGCATAGCCTGGTTGATTACGTGTTTCAAAATTTGCTAAGTTAGAATTTTAGGTGTGAGCAACAAAAATCTAACTAGTAAACTATAGACAGACATACAAGCAGACAGACATCACAACGGCACACAGAGAGAGGACACACATCGGCACAAAGAGAGGGGTCGTTTCTGTGACGGTCCCTTAAATATAGAGAGGAGGGGGTGGGGACGGGGAGAGGGAGAGGGCGGAGAGAATCAAGCATATCAAAGACTGCACGCCAACGTACCCTATTGTAAGTAAACTGACAACGCGGCACGGGAGCGCAAGCCTGAAAATTAGGAGACAGGCACAACGAAAATTAAATAACCTAGTCAAATATCGAAATGTGATGTAATACAACAGAGAGTCGGTTAACACACAATTAACGCATATCCTGGTTGATTACGTGTTTCAAAATTTGCTAAGTTAGAATTTTAAGTGTGAAAATTCCAAGGAGAGCACACAGGCAGAGAGAACAAATAGCCAGAAAGAAAAAGGATAAGTTTAAAACTTCCCCGTAGAAGTGGTTCAATCTTAATTTAGGAGCTTTCGTGACTGCAGGAATTATTCTTTGGTTTTTTCGGTTAAGTCACGTCTAAAAATAAAATAATAAAATAAAATAACATTACGACGTTTCGATTGCAACACAAGCAATCATCATCAGGCATAAAAGAAATAGCAACAAAAATCTAACTAGAAAAAACTATAGACAGACATACAAGCAGACAGACATCACAACGGCCGTTGTTCTAGTTAGATTTTTGTTGCTATTTCTTTTATGCCTGATGATGATTGCTTGTGTTGCAATCGAAACGTCGTAATATGTTATTTTATTTTAATTTATTATTTTATTTTTAGACGTGACTTAACCGAAAAGAACCAAAGAATAATTCCTGCAGTCACGAAAGCTCCTAAATTAAGATTGAACCACTTCTACGGGGAAGTTTTAAACTTATCCTTTTTCTTTCTGGCTATTTGTTCTCTCTGCCTGTGTGCTCTCCTTGGAATTTTCACACTTAAAATTCTAACTTAGCAAATTTTGAAACACGTAATCAACCAGGATATGCGTTAATTGTGTGTTAACCGACTCTCTGTGTTGTATTACATCACATTTCGATATTTTACTAGGTTATTTAATTTTCGTTGTGCCTGTCTCCTAATTTTCAGGCTTGCGCTCCCGTGCCGCGTTGTCAGTTTACTTACAATAGGGTACGTTGGCGTGCAGTCTTTGATATGCTTGATTCTCTCCGCCCTCTCCCTCTCCCCGTCCCCACCCCCTCCTCTCTATATTTAAGGGACCGTCACAGAAACGACCCCTCTCTTTGTGCCGATGTGTGTCCTCTCTCTGTGTGCCGTTGTGATGTCTGTCTGCTTGTATGTCTGTCTATAGTTTACTAGTTAGATTTTTGTTGCTCACACTTAAAATTCTAACTTAGCAAATTTTGAAACACGTAATCAACCAGGCTATGCGTTAATTGTGTGTTAACCGACTCTCTGTGTTGTATTACATCACATTTCGATATTTTACTAGGTTATTTAATTTTCGTGTGCCTGCCTCCTAATTTTCAGGCTTGCGTGCCCGTGCCGCGTTGTCAGCTTGCTCCTCTCTCTGTGTGCCGTTGTGATGTCTGTCTGCTTGTATGTCTGTCTATAGTTTTTTCTAGTTAGATTTTTGTTGCTATTTCTTTTATGCCTGATGATGATTGCTTGTGTTGCAATCGAAACGTCGTAATATGTTATTTTATTTTAATTTATTATTTTATTTTTAGACGTGACTTAACCGAAAAGAACCAAAGAATTGTTCTGTCTCTTGAGTTACATGAATACGGTCATGTTTTCATTAATTGCATAACTTTATCAATTCATTGATGACACTCTAAACATTTATAAGCATCTATGTTACGAATCTAGACACAGGGATACTATTGTGTTGAGATTTTTCTTTTGATCACAGAATCTTTCCCGAATTCAAGAACTACTCAACGATGGCAGCTATACAAAAATAAAAAGAGACCTCACCAATAGCCTCGTCATTAAAACCAACAAAATCATTTCTGATTCAACCGCATTAATTGATCAAACCAAACAGTTTTCGTTGAAACCTTCTGCAGCCAGGCCACCAAGATTTTATGGCTTGCCAAAGATACATAAAGAAGATACACCTCTTCGTCCCATTGTCTCTACTATCAACTCCCCGACCTACAAACTGGCTCGTTTTTTGTCTGAAATCCTGCGGCCTTTCACTGGAAAAACCACCTGCAGTACTAAACTCTACTGACCTGGTATCGACAATCAAGGGAATTTCCCTGTCCCCAGACTACCTGCTTGTCAGTTTTGATGTGGTTTCCTTATTCACCAAAGTTCCTGTACCTGACACCATCACAATCATTGAATACTTGGTTAATCAAGGACTGAATACGGGGGTACCCCCCCTGGTGAGACACTGCTTAACCAATACATACTTCACTTGGAATGGAACTTTCTACAAACAAACTGAGGGCACCCCAATGGGCTCCCCCCTATCTCCGGTTGTAGCCAACGTTTTCATGGAGAAATTTGAGACTGACGCCATCCAGACTGCCACTCTACGCCCGACCTTATGGAAGAGGTACGTAGATGACACTTTTGTCATCTGGCCACATGGCCGGCCTGCTCTAGACCAATTCCTTGACCACATCAATTCTATACACCCAGCCATCAGATTCACCATCGAAGTTGAAAAAGATGGTAAGCTACCCTTTTTGGATGTTGTAATTAAAAGGAGACCTGATGGTTCAATGAGCCACTCTGTCTACAGGAAAGCCACCCATACGGATGCTTACCTAAAACCAGATTCCCACCACCATCCATCCCAGAAGAATTCCCTCATCAAGACTCTATACCATAGAGCCCAATGCATCTCCGACCAGAAACACGTTGCCAGTGAACTCAAACACGTACGCCAAGCTCTTGAGGCTAATGGTTACTCCGACTATACAATCCGCAAAGCCATCACTCCTAGCATCGAGAAAGATCCTGTTGAGCCTTTCAAAACACTCACCTTACCCTACATTGCTGGGGTCACAAAAAAGATCTCCAAAATCCTGATAAAACACAAGATCCAGGTCCGATTCAACACAGTACATAAAATCTGTGATCTGGTCCCGTCTGTAAAATATGTGGTTCCAGACATACAGTACCCTGGCGCCTACAAACTAAGTTGCCTATGTGGTAGCAGTTACATTGGAGAAACCAAACGACATGTCTTGGACCACATCCGTGAACATAAAGCAGACTTGAAACACGGTAGGACAAACACCTCAGCCGTGGCAGATCACTGTTACAATTCAGTGGGCTCACATGATATTGACTTCTCCAAGACAGGTTCTCTGCAAGCCATCTGGCGACCATGAGAGATTCGTTCATGAGGCGATCCACATATACATACACAGAGACAATTTCAACCGAGAAGATGGATTCTGGCTCAGCAATCATTGGAAGGACGTAATAAACCATTTCGGATCTTAACTGATTGTGTTCACGTTTACGGTGACTTTCAGACCGCAGTCCACTCACTGGCATTGACTATATATATCTTGTATTCTCCGCAGGGAATGGATTCTTTGCTCCGCTGCAAGTTTCCTAACACCACTCTCCCATTGACATATTTCGTTGCTTCCTCTTAGTATATTCTTAGGTTTTTTCGGTAAAGTCACGGAGGTAAAAAAATAAATTAATAAAAGTAAAATAAAATAAAAATCACGACGTTTCGGAGGCAACACAAGCTTCCGTCTTCAGGTGGAACCGTCACAGCCACGACAGCTGTATCAAGTAAATGAGAGATTACCAGCGCTACCACTCCTCTTAGTATCTTTCACGCGATGGTCAATGGTATAGTGTATAGCTGATTGTATAATAATGAATAGTATACAATTGTTATGTTTTATACAATGTAAAAAGTAATATATAGTATCGTAATTGTATAGTGAATATACAGCAGTGTGATATACAGTAGGGTAGGTAGAATAATACATAGTGTAATATTACAATGGTGTATAGCAATGCAGTATGTAATTTAATGTTGGGTTTGTCTATGGCAGTATATAGTACTGGGTATACCCGTGTGAGGTAAGAGAATAAAGTTTAGCGGGTAGCATATTATATTTTTTGCGACATAGAATTGTAATGTATTACTGTTAGTAGCTCAGCTTATTGAAGAGTATATTTAGTATACTGATGATACTATGTAGTTTATTCTTTAGTTGTTTACGTGGTGGTTTAGTTACTGCAGATACATACTATTAACATTCCTTCTCTTTATTAATGCTACCCCGACCCTCTCCCTTTGATGCTGCTAATCCTGCATAATGCACGGGCATAATGACTTTAAACAGCCTACCCTTCCCTGATCGGCTGGCTCATTGCAAGCTTCGGTGTTAAACATCACTCATACGCGGATGATACGATTCTATTCACCGCCATCGATTCTAGCAATGCATCTGGATTCTAGAAGCTCTCGGAATGTACCACCGCCGTGCAACAATGGTTCACTGCACACAACCTAGCCCTTAATCCGAAAAAGTCAGTGGCCATCATGTTAGGTACCAAGCAACGTCTCAATTCAGCAGCACTCCCCACACACATACACATCTTTGGTCACAGCATCAAGTTCACCGACCACTTCAGCTACCTCGGTGTCATCCTAGATTCAACTTTATCCTTCGACCGTCAAACCAACCATATCATCAGCTCATGTAACTTTCACCTGAAGGCTCTTAGACACATACGTCCTCTCATCTCTACTGAAATTGCCAACACTTTGGCATGTTGCATAGTTGGGTCTCGCCTTGACTGTTGTTACTCCGTCCTAGTCCGGACCTCCGCTGGCAACCTAAAGAAACTTCAAAGACTACAAAATAACCTAGCACGCGTCGTCATTTCCCACACTCATCCCGTCTCGACTCACTAGCTTGTCTCCGTGCTCTCAACTGGCTACCCATCGCCAGTAGGGTCACATACAAGACCGCCTGCCTCTGCCACAATGCCTTCATATCCGCCTGCCCGCCGTACCTTTCTTCATTATTGACAACTTGCAGCTCAGCACACGGCAGATGCCTGCGCAGCGCGACTCACGACCTCCTCTTGATACCAAGATCCAGGATGGTCATGTCTATGCACCGCTTCTCGGTGGCAGCCCCAACAGTCTGGAACGATATCCCTATGCACATTTGCAGCATCACCTCAATCGCCTCCTTCAAAGAGACGCTTAAAAACTCACCTCTACAGTCATGCTTTTGAGCGACTCTGAGCTTGGCTCCGCGCCTCTGAGTTGCGGCCACCGCGTCTGCAAATTTGCGCGCGTTACAAATTGAACTATTATTATTAAACCCCTCGCCAAACCTACGCATTTCACAATTAGTACTAATCACATATCTGCATTTCCCATAAATATGCTAAATTCCTCTTGATATGCAAATTATTTTGTCAAGACGCTCTTCGCCCCTCCATCCCAGCTTTAATAGTTGCTCCAAGCCTGGGGCATGTCATTCAGACTCTGTCTTCTCGACAGACCTGTTCTACACCTGAGGACGGCTGCTTGCGTTGTGGCCGAAACGTCGTGAGAATAAAATTTTTTCATGTTTTATTTTTATTATTTTATTATTTCCATTCTACGTGACTTTACCGAAAGAACCAAGAAGATGAATCCTTGCAGTCACAAAAGCTTTAAATCGAAATGTAGTGACTGTTCTTTAGTAAATGTACTGCAACAATGATTTTTACCTCCTCAAAAGGAGGCAAAAGCAAGTATCATTGGATAGGTTCCTTGTTAAAGTCGCACAAAAGAAAAAATATTCCAGTGAGGCAACAGATGGCAGTGATTTCGTTAGTGACAGTGAAAGCCGTCCTACACAATAACCCTCCTCTCCTCTCGTTTCCCTCACACCAGCCACGTAAAATGTAATTAATAAATTGGATTACTTTAGATTAAATTTAAATAATACAAATATAAAAGGTATTTTGTATTAATAATTTTACATGAATATTTTTGGGTTGTGGAACGAATCATCTGAGTTTCCATTATTTCTTATGGGGAAATTCGCTTTGATATACGAGTGCTTTGGATTACGAGCACGTTTCCGGAACGAATTATGCTCGCAATCCAAGGTTTTACTGCATTTCTTTTTCACGTGCATAACCTTTAAATTAGTTAAATTAGCGCGTTTTTGCGATTTCGCATTATTTATTTATCTCCACGCCCCGCCCAAGCTGCAGGGGGGTTTGCCCCTAGCAACGCACGCGCGTCATCGGTGGAGGCTGGGGGGGATTTCTTCTTCACGTTCAGAATGCACAAAAGATACACACAACTCTGACGGCAAATTCATCCGAGTGTCATGTCCTCTTCTCTCCCCCCCCACCCCAATGTGTGCACTTACTACTCCAGGGGGGCGTTCAGGGCCTGTGAGTCTGTGGGAGGCAAAACAGGTCCCTTTTGGGGATCAACCGGCAACCGAGGTGGCACATCGGACACATTAGACCCCGGCAGGGTAGTCAATGGGGATGACGGATCAACGCGAGGAGCAAAGAAGGGTTTCAACCGAGATGTGTGGACGTACCAACGGCGCGAATCTGCCCGGATACGCACACATTGAGGGTTGTGTATGTCTATCAATTCGACAGGCCCTTGCCATGGTCTGTGCAGCTTGGGAGAAGTACCCACCGGCACCTGGAGCCAGGCCTGGTCGCCCACAGCCCACGGGATGTCGCGACGCGACCGAAGAGCACATCGCTCGTTACGGGCCTGGATTTTGGCCTTGGCAATTTGTGCTGCCTCCCGTGCTTCTGTGACATGGCGAACGGAATTGCGGACGTGTTCGGGGAGGGTCAGCGTGGGACCCTTAGCGTTCGCTCCCAGTTGTACGCCAATCGGTGGCACGTTCTCCCGACCATACATGAGGAAGAACAGCGAGTATTTAGTAGAAGCATGCGGGGCCATACGGTAGACGGAATGCACGCTAGGAATGTGAAGGTCCCAATCGGCCTGCTTTTGGCTTCCACCCCCACTAACAATTTGTTTCCCCTGGCGGGAGGAGGAAACAGCCCGAGTATATCGAGAGCCACCAATTCATGAATTCATGTAACCTTAATCGATTTCAAGAGTGGAATGTGTTTCTGAAGCGGTGGTTTCCGCCGAGCGCATTCGGGGCAGGCTTGAATAGACTTGGCAACATCGGCTGTCATGCCGGACCAAAAGTAATCCCTCTGCATCGTGAGTTAAGTTTTTCTGCATGCCGAGGCGCAACCATTTTTCGGCGTACAGCGCCCGAATCCGCTCGTGCCATAGCGCAACGGGAACCACCAGACGCCAACGGCCCAACAGATCGTCCCTCCACATCAATAACCCATCCTGGAAGGTAGCCTGTTGGGAGTCATCCTTGGACGAGGCCACCCGTGATCCGTCAGCCCGACATTGCAGCGAAACCAACGAGTCATCCAAAAGCTGCTCGCCTATCCATCCCGAGCACGGCAGGTTCAACGCCCTGTCAGCCGGCTCCAACCCAGCATGGCCCGCGGAGTCCGCCACCGCGGACATGACAAGCCGAGGGGGCTGAGGGAGAATCCTGCACCGATTAGTGCCTGACGCGCATGCGCAAGGGAATCCCTGCGGAAACCTGGAGAACGCATCCGCATTACTGTGGCGAGAGCCCTTACGGTAGCATATGTCAAAGGAGAATTCCTGCAATGTCTCAAGCCATCGCGACAGCTGGCCAGACGGTTGTTCAATCTTTAAGGAGTATTGTAGGGCAGCATGGTCAGTGCATACATTACATTTTCTGCCGTACAGGTAAGGACGATATTGGCGAACGAAATGGACGATCGCCAATAGTTCCCTGCATGGAACACAGTAGTGAGTCTCCGCCAAAGAGAGAACACGGCTACCATACGCCACCACCCTTTCCGCGCCATTTTTACACTGGGACAAAATGGCGCCAATGCCCGTATCGCTGGCGTCAGTGTCCAGGATAAAGGGCAATGAAAAGTCAGGATGATCGAGTGTCGGCGTGATCGCCAATCGATCCCAGAAGGTTTTAAACACCAGCTCCTCCGATCCCCATTTAAACCTCTGATTCTTCCCCATCAGGACGTGCAGAGGCCTCGCGATGGTAGCAAAATTCAGAACGAAACGACGGTAGTAGGACACGAACCCGACAAACCGACGCACATCCCCCACTGAGATGGGGATTGGCCAGTCACGGATGCAATAGGTTTTGTCTGGGTCCGTGGCGACGCCGTCGGAGCTGACAATGTGACCTAAGTAGCGCACGGAGCGTTGCAGAAGATGACACTTCTTAGGCTTGAATTTAAGATTAGCGGAACGTATCATGTCGAAAACAGCCTTGAATCGCTGAAGGTGTTCCTCGAACGTACGACTGAACACAATAACATCGTCTAAGTACATGAGACATGTGTCCCATTGCAACCTGGCCAAAACCAGTATCCATCAAGCGCTGAAACATGGCGGGAGCGGCGTTGAGCCCCATGGGAAGACAGTTAAATTGAAACAGGCCTTGAGGTGTACGGAATGCCGTCTTTGGCCTTGAATCATCGAAGGGCAGCTGCCAAAAGCCCCTCCTGACAAGGCATCGAGGGAATCGTCCATCCGTGGCGGAGGGTACGCATCTGCCACGAACACCTTATTTAGCATATTCTTAGGTTTTTTCGGTAAAGTCACGTAGGTAAAACATTAAAATTAATAAAAATAAAATAAAAATGACGACGTTTCGGAGGCAACACAAGCTTCCGTCTTCAGGTGGAACCGTCACAGCCACGACAGCTTTATCAAGTAAATGAGAGATTGCAGGAGCTACCACTCCGTTTAAACAAACATAAGATCCAAGTCCGATTCAGTACAGTGCATACAATCCGTGATCTGATTCCATCTGTGAAGGATGTCGTTCCTGACTTACAGTATCCTGGAGTCTACAAGTTGAGTTGCATTTGTGGTGATTGCTACATTGGAGAAATGAAACGTCATGTTTCTGATCGTGTCCGCGACCACAAGTCAGATCTGAAACACGGCAGAACTGATTCTTCGGCCGTTGCCGATCATTGCTACAACTCGGTGGGCTCTCATGAAATTGTCTTTTCCGAGACCAAGGTTCTCTGCAAACCTCCTGGCTACCATCAAAGGTTTGTACACGAAGCCATACAAATATACAAACACAGATATAATTTCAACCGTGATGATGGTTACAAACTGAGTAATCATTGGAAAGATGTGATCAACCATGCAAAAAAGATTTAACTACACTTATTTGGCCAATATTATTTGACAGACAACTATCACAGGCTTACCATGTTTAGTTGCTTTCTCCTTGTCACAGGTTGAGTCACAAACCGTACCTCTCCATAACAAAGGCTCAGCCTTTGTTATGCAGTCTATTTTTAGTCTTAAGCCTCACCTTACCATATGAATAAAAAAGTGTGCTGCACTTGGCCCTTCCCCCCTCTCCAACCATTATATAAACGGAGTGGTAGCTCCTGCAATCTGTCATTTACTTGATACAGCTGTCGTGGCTGTGACGGTTTCACCTGAAGACGGAAGCTTGTGTTGCCTCCGAAACGTGATTTTTATTTTATTTTACTTTTATTAATTTAAATTTTTTACCTACGTGACTTTACCGAAAAAACCTAAGAATATACTAAGAGGAAGCAACGAAATATGTCAATGGGAGAGTGGTGTTAGGAAACTTGCAGCGGAGCAAAGAATCCATTCCCTGCGGAGAATACAAGATATATATAGTTAATGCCAGTGAGCGGACTGCGGTCTGAAAGTCACCGTACATGTGAACACAATCAGTTAAGATCCGAAATGGTCTATTACGTCCTTCCAATGATTGCTGAGCCAGAATCCATCTTCTCGGTTGAAATTGTCTCTGTGTATGTATATGTGGATCGCCTCATGAACGAATCTCTCATGGTCGCCAGATGGCTTGCAGAGAACCTGTCTTGGAGAAGTCAATATCATGTGAGCCCACTGAATTGTAACAGTGATCTTCCACAGCTGAGGTGTTTGTCCTACCGTGTTTCAAGTCTGCTTTATGTTCACGGATGTGGTCCAAGACATGTCGTTTGGTTTCTCCAATGTAACTGCTACCACAGAGGCAACTTAGTTTGTAGACGCCAGGGTACTGTATGTCTGGAACCACATCTTTTACAGATGGGACCAGATCACGGATTTTATGTACTGTGTTGAATCGGACCTGGATCTTGTGTTTTATCAGGATTTTGGAGATCTTTTTTGTGACCCCAGCAATGTAGGGTAAGGTGAGTGTTTTGAAAGGCTCCTCAACAGGATCTTTCTCGATGCTTGGAGTGATGGCTTTGCGGATTGTATAGTCAGAGTAACCATTAGCCTCAAGAGCTTGCGTACGTGTTTGAGTTCACTGGCAACGTGTTCCTGGTCGGAGATGCATTGGGCTCTATGGTATAGAGTCTTGATGAGGGAATTCTTCTGGGATGGATGGTGGTGGGAATCTGTTTTAGGTAAGCATCTGTATGGGTGGCTTTCCTGTAGACAGAGTGGCTCATTGAACCATCAGGTCTCCTTTTAATTAGGACATCCAAAAAGGGTAGCTCAGCCTTTGTTATGCAGTCTATTCTTAGTCTTAAGCCTCACCTTACCATATGAATAAAAAAGTGTGCTGCACTTGGCCCTTCCCCCCCCCCCCCCTCTCCAACCATTATATAAACGGAGTGGTAGCTCCTGCAATCTGTCATTTACTTGATACAGCTGTCGTGGGTGTGACGGTTCCACCTGAAGACGGAAGCTTGTGTTGCCTCCGAAACGTGATTTTTATTTTATTTTACTTTTATTAATTTTAATGTTTTACCTACGTGACTTTACCGAAAAAACCTAAGAATATGAATCCTTGCAGTCACGAAAGCTTCAAGTCTAGAACCTTATTTAGCTCACGGAAGTCAACACAAAACCGGAGGCTACCATCCTTTTTATTAACGAGCACAACAGGAGCGCCCCAAGGGCTATTAGATGGCGAAATTATGTCAGCGGCAATCATCTCATCCACCACACAGCGCACATGGTCCCTCTCTGAGGCACATCCATATCGGGCTCGCCTCACCGGTGTCAATGTGGTGGGACAAAAGCGATGTGCGACCCAAATCAAAATCGTTCCTGCTATAAATGTCAGCGTAGTCAGACAGCAGCGCCCTCAGTGCGTTACGCTCCTCAATGGCCAATGATGAATTTTCCTGGCACAATTCCGCGATCCATCGATCGTCGGAATTAGCACCGTAATCCACTTCCCCAGCCAATATGTGTTGTCGTCCCTCCTCGTGATCCATAAACACGGTAGTGGCGTGAGCCAAAACCGTACCGGCCGGGACCAAAATGCCTTCCGGACCCCCGTTCAAAACTTGCAAAAACGGGGCTTGACCGGCTCGGACAATCATCTGAGCAGCCACAAGAGAAAGACTCTTGGTAGTGGTGTTTGACGGGGACAGCAGAACCCCTGCTGCCGCGTCTGCTTCGTCGAAACGTTTCCGATATCGTAATGGAGCGAGCATTTGGGTGCCCGGAGGAATCTCCACCGTGACATCTGCAAGCGCCTGCACGGCAATGCACGGCGATGGACGACTCAACGGGGATGGCAAAAAAAACTTTTTTCGCCCTTCTGGCAACTCCAGACATCCCTGATTAACAAGAATTTTAACGGGCATTCTACGAAGAAAGTCGGTGCCCAACAAGCAGGACACCGCCAAGGACCTTGAAATCAAGACCATCCCCGACGTGGCTACATTACCAATGGCGATATGGACCTTGTTGTATATGCCGGGTCTTGAAAAATTAATGAAAATAAAAAACATTTAATGAAAATTTAATATTTTTTTTAATTATTCGAAATTATGCTAATTTATGTAATTATATGTGTAATGTAGTAACTCCACGGGAGACGACTTCACGGGTAACACACTCTTTATTTTATCAAACTTGGTTACAGGTGACTAACACCTACTTTGTATCTCGGGTGACAAACACCCACTTCGCTACTTGGCGACTAACGCCCACTGAGTTACTCGGATGACCAACATCCACTTAGTACTCGGGTGACAAACACCCACTTAGCTACTTGGCGACTAACGCCCACTGAGTTACTCGGATGACCAACATCCACTTAGTACTCGGGTGACAAACACCCACTTAGCTACTTGGCGACTAACGCCCACTGAGCTACTCGGATGACCAACATCCTCTTAGCTACTTGGCGACTAACGCCACTGAGCTACTCGGATGACCAACATCCACTTAGTACTCGGGTGACAAACACCCACTTAGCTACTTGGCGACTAACGCCCACTGAGCTACTCGGATGACCAACATCCACTTAGCTACTCGGCGACTAACGCCACTGAGCTACTCGGATGACCAACATCCACTTAGCTACTCGGCGACTAACGCCACTGAGCTACTCGGCTTCACTAGGTCTTCAGCTCCGTCTTCGGGTCTTCAACTGGGTAACTCTCCCCGAGTGCTCTCGCGCGTCCCCCTTTATACCCCACCTGCGGACGTCGCTGCGAGCACCCACTTATTCGACCAATCGCCGGTTGCTGGCTACGATCCTCTTTTCCCACATCTCATCGTGCCTCACCACTCACTCCGCGCCGCCTCGTCATCTGTCACTCCCGGCGCGCGCGTCCACACCACGCCCACAACGCGTGCCCAACCCCGCACCCCGCGCCGCCCCGTGATCCATCACTGTCACAGTCGGCGCACGTCAATACCACCACTACATCACCCCCTACCACATAGCTCGCAGCCGCCCCGGCTGCTACAAAAATTACAAACCCTCCCTGTGTGCCCCGTAACACAACACAACAACAAGAACAACAACTAAGCTAACAACACAACACGACGCGAACACCACCATCCGCAACCCTCAACCAATGCCACCGCGACAACAGAACAATATATACAAACCGGCGAGTGACAATAGCAATGTGTATACAAAAAAAATAAATGGAAAATTTTTTTTTTTTCTTTCGACTCGTGCAGTGTCCCCTTTTCTTCCGAGCGTCCCTACAACGGGACATTATCCCGGCAGAGGGGAACACCGGGCGAGCTCGGTGTAGAGCACAAAAAAAAACCCGTCCTCATGAAAATTGTTGAGACCTAGCCCGAGTCCGCCTTGCCGGTCCGTCGTACGGCACCAGACGCGGTTGAACGTCCGGTGGTGCCGGCGGTTCAGGAAGACATCGGCCAGGCATCGAGGACTCGTGCATGCCCCGGGGTTCAGGCTCTCGATGGTCAGCAGCCGTCAAGCCCGAGGCACCTGGGGGTGGGTCAGGTGGAGACACGTGAGGATCAGCCTGCGACACCTCCCTCCCCGAGTCGACGGTCACATCACACGCCCGGTCGTCACGGCACAGAACGGGGTCACACGGTGCTGCATAGGGCTTCAGTCGGGAGGGGTGCACATACCAACGGCGTTTCCCCCATTTAATCTGTATACTCTGGGGCCGTGCAACCCGCACAATTTCCACCGGTCCCCTCCAAGGTCTCAACAACTTGGGGGACGTAGCCAACGGTGCATGTGGACAATGCAGCCAGGCCTTATCGCCTGGTTTCCAATCATGCGTATGCACCCTCCGCTCATGCAATTTCTCGTTTGCAATTTGCCGCGACCGCGAATTCAACCTTGCCCCCTCCCGCGCTTCAGTCAATTTGGCGATATTAAATTTGATGTGGTCTGCCAATTTAGATTTTGCACGTGGCTGGGAAATCCCCAGTTGGACGTCCATGGCCGGATCGGCCTCCCGCCCATACATAAGAAAAAATGGGGAAAACCCTGTCGCCGCATGAGGGGCCATTCGATAGGCCGCGAGTACCCCCGGCACCTGTAAGTCCCAATCAACCTGATCGTCGCAGACCTGTTGGCACAACATAGACGTAATCGTTCTGTTCAGACGCTCAACCATCCCGTCAGTCTGCGGGTGGTAGGGGGAAGTACGCACTTTCTTTGTACCCAACAGGTCGCACACCTCGCGCAACAAAACGCTCGAAAAATTCTTCCCTTGATCCGTCAGCAAGCGTTCGGGGGCGCCCTTGTCCAACACATAACCCTGGACAAAGGCGTCCGCCACCGCCGCAGCCGACTGGTTGGCGAGCGGCCATGCCATAGGCCATCGGGTGAAGTATTCCACGCCAACCAGCAGGAACCTATTTCCCCTTGGTGTAACCGGAAAGGGCCCCAAGATGTCCAACGCTACCAATTCGTTTATACGCGAAACCTGAATGGATTGCAGCGGTGGATTAGCCGCCAATGGTGGCGGTTTCCTTTTGGCGCACTCTACGCATCCCTTAAGAATATTCGCCACGTCGTTACCCATCCCCGGCCAATAATAGTCTCGCTGGATTAGGGCGAGCGTTTTGTGAAAACCCAGATGCATGAGCCGTTCATGAGCTGCCAGAACAATCCTACCCCGCATAGCAACAGGCACCACGAGCACGTGACGCCGGGACATGTTGTCCCACCTCATCAACAGGCCCTGTCTGCACACCCAGGAACCGACCCGCGCCTCCCCTTGTTCGGGAGCGCCAACTTTCCGACGCAGCGTAAGTAGGGAGCTGTCGGACATCTGGAGGCGGCCCCACTCAATGAGGGGCAACGACAACAGCGAATCCCTCCCCGTGGGGGCGTCCTCTCCCGGGGTGTCAGTGGCGGCGAGCGCAACTCCCGGGGCGCCGGCGACCGGGGGTTTGCACCGCGCTGATCCCAACAAACATGTGCAGTCCGTGCACGGCGGCAACCGCGACAAGGCGTCCGCGTTTGAGTGCCGCAACCCTTTTCGGTAAATCGTCGTGAATTGGTAGTCTTGAAGGACCTCCAACCATCGGGACAATTGGCCCGATGGCTGCGCCACGCGCATAGCGTATTGTAGAGCCGCATGGTCCGTCCGGACCGTAAAATGACGGCCGTAAAGATACGGCCTGAATTGCTGTGTAAAAAACACAATGGCTAACAATTCACGACGAGTTACGCAATAGCGTTGTTCTGCGGGGGAAAGAACCCTACTACCGTAGGCGACCACCCGTTCAACCCCCCCGACCAACTGTGAGAGCACCCCCCCGATACCCGTATTGCTGGCGTCCGTGTCAAGCAAAAACGGTTGTGTGAAATCGGGGTAACACAAGGGGGGAGCCTGCACCAAAGCGTCACGGAGGGAGCAGAACGCATCCTCCTCCTCTGCCCCCCAGTGAAACCTCACACCCTTAGCCGTCAAAGCGTGCAGGGGCTTGGCTATGGTGGCAAATTGCTTGACAAAACGACGGTAATAGGAGGCAAAACCAATGAAACTACGAACCTCCGTGACCGAGGTTGGCGTTGGCCATGAGCTGACGCAATGCGTCTTAGCAGGGTCCGTCGAGATCCCTGAACGACTCACGATATGGCCCAAATATCTGACAGATTCCCGAAGCAGAAAACATTTAGCCGGTTTAAATTTTAGCTTAGCGGAACGCATCCTGAGGAACACCGCTCTCAGTCGCTGGAGGTGCTCCTCGAAAGTCCGACTAAAGACGATAATATCGTCAAGATAAATCAAACAGGTATCCCATTGGAGGCCTGACAAAACCAATTCCATGAGTCTCTGGAACGTGGCGGGGGCGGAATGTAAGCCCATGGGCAAACGGTTGAATTCAAAAAGGCCCCCAGGTGTGCGGAAAGCAGTTTTAGGTTTAGACTCGTTATCGAGTGGCAATTGCCAAAATCCAGAAAGCAGATCGAGTGTGGAAAAAAACTGCGCTCCCGCCAAGGCATCCAGCGACTCATCCATCCTGGGGAGCGGATACGCATCCGCCATCGAGATTTTGTTTAAGCGGCGGAAATCGACACAAAACCGCAAGGACCCGTCCTGTTTCTTTACTAGGACAATAGGAGCACCCCACGGACTAGAAGAGGGCGAATTGATATCGGCCGCCAACATATCATTAACCGCCGATTGCACATGTTCCTTCTCGGCCGGGCTGAGCCGGAAAGGATTCTGACGAATAGGGGCCGCGTCCCCTGTAGCTATGTGGTGGCGCAACAGGTCAGTGCAGCCGATATCGTACTTATGTTTGCTGAACACGTCAGCAAACTCAATGAGCAAACCCCTCAATGCTCCCAATTGCACCCCGGACAAGTTAGCAGAACCCGCACACAGCGAGTCCAACCACTCAGTCCCCTCATCACTTTGAGGATGCGACTCGACAGTAAAATCTGCTTGAGCCACGAGCCGTTCCTCAACGGGCAGCGGCGCGGCGTGAGCCAGCACCGTTCCCTGCGCAATTACGGCCGGCCGCGACCCCGTATTCAGGACCATTACGAACGGCTCACTGTCCCCTCTCACCATGGTTTGAGCAACCGCTAAGTCGAGGCCCTTACTGGCTCTGTTTGACGGCCCCAACAGCACCCCCTGTGCCTCCGCACCCACCTCGAGTGGCTTCCTGAACCGAAGGGGTACTAACATTTGCGATCCCGGGGGTACCCGTACAGTGTGAGTCGCCAGCGCCTGCACCGTCGCACAAACCGTGCGCACTTTGATAGGGCTCGACAAGAAGGCAACCCGCCGACCTGACGGAAGCTCTATGCAGGCCTGATCAATAAGAATTTTGATGGGCATTTTTGACAAAAAGTCCGTACCTAGCAAACAGGGAACGGCCAGCGATGATGATACAAAAATAGGGCCCGCTAATTTAATGTCCCCAATGCAAATAGTCGCCCGAATCTGGCCGATGATCCCCAGGGATCCCCCATTCGCCGCATAAAATGGCACGTCTACCGGCAGAAGGGGTCTACTTTGGACGGGAAGGATGTTATAAATAAGGTCCGAGATGATGGTGGCCGACGCACCCGTGTCAACAAGCACCCGGACCTCAACCCCGTCAATGAACCCCGTTACCACGGACGACCCGGCTGACGCAGCCACGATCCTGTGGGCCAATTCGGACCACTCGACTGCTTGCGGGCCGCGTACGGACCCCCCCCGCCGAATTGAACCCCCGGCACCCAGCCGCGAACCCCCCACCGCGAAGCGGCGACCCGAATGTGCCGTGTTTGTGGACCGAACGTGTGAGGTGCCGCGACTTGCCGGGTTTTGTTGGGATGACTTGTGGCCCTGGTCGTCGTCCCGACGTGGTCCTGCGGTGCGCGGACGCGGGGCCCGGCACCCGGCTGCGACGTGACCCCGAAGGCCGCAGTTGTAGCAGACGACGGACGTCGTAGGTTTCGGTTGCTCCAGCTTGCGGGGCGAACGTGTGGGCGAACGACCTCCCGTTCTCCACTCCCCCGGACACGGTGCAGCGAAGGCCCGCTCCTGCACCGCAGCTGGCTGAGGTTCGGCGATCGTGGCGGCCAGTGCCGCATTCCCCGGCCATTTGCAGACGACCCCCGGCTTGCGTTTGAGGACCTCGTACGCGTGAATGCTCGTGGCGATCGCCAGGGAGCAGATCTCCATCTCGTCTGCCACGTTGATGGGGACCCCCAACTCGTGGGCCAACACCAGCAGCTGCTCCGTCACCATGGCGTCCTTCCCCTCCTTATCCATGCGGGGAAAAGCCGCGTCCGCCAAGGCGAGCAGTGCCGTGCGGTAGGCTAGCGTCGTTTCCCCAGCCACCTTCCGCCGATCGTAGAACTGGTGGCGGCACGTGGAGGGCGGCCCGAACACCTTCGCCATCAGGTGTAGTGCGGCCTGGAGCGTAGAGCGGGACGACCTTGCAGCAGATGTGAAGGCTGCAAGCGCGTCGTCGTCAAGCATCGCTGGCAACGCACGCAGGGCAGTGGTGTCGGACCACCCCGACATCTCCTGATGAGCGAGGAACCTTCGTTGGAAGGCTCCCCAGTCGCCCCCATCCGCCTTGAACGCCGACAGCGTGGGCAATCTTTGCTGGAGGACCCGATCGTCGTCGACGTCGGAGAGATTTTCCCGCGCTCCGCTGGAGTTGTGTAAAATGTCGGCTCGGTTGTCAGGCGCAAAATGGAGGGCTCCGGCGCGCGCCGATGACGTGGGCTGCGCTGCGCGGAGGTGTCCGGCCACGTGGCGTCCGTCTTTCCCGCCAATCGGTGGCGGCCCCCCAAAAACGGCGGCAACTTCCAGGCTTTTGGCGCGAAGCGCCCTTTGGCGGGAATCCTCCACCGTCGCTTCCTCCACGACCCCCGCAGCCGTTTTTTCCGCTCGCCGGAACGGAGATGTCGGCCAAGACAGCGGCGGCGGCGAGTAGCAACTCCGCCAAGCGGGCGTGCGCGTCCTGGAGGCCGGTGTCGGAGGCAAGCGGAGCGTCGGCCATCACCGCGAAGTGCTGCATCGGCGGCAACTCCTCGTCCTCAACTCCCGAGGTCGGTGTCCCCGGTACGCAGTCGTCATCCCGACCTCGCTCGTGGGTACGGGTAGTCTTCCTTGTGTCCATACTTCTTGAAGACAGGTTTACTTCTGACGCCAGTTGTAATGTAGTAACTCCACGGGAGACGACTTCACGGGTAACACACTCTTTATTTTATCAAACTTGGTTACAGGTGACTAACACCTACTTTGTATCTCGGGTGACAAACACCCACTTCGCTACTTGGCGACTAACGCCCACTGAGTTACTCGGATGACCAACATCCACTTAGTACTCGGGTGACAAACACCCACTTAGCTACTTGGCGACTAACGCCCACTGAGTTACTCGGATGACCAACATCCACTTAGTACTCGGGTGACAAACACCCACTTAGCTACTTGGCGACTAACGCCCACTGAGCTACTCGGATGACCAACATCCTCTTAGCTACTTGGCGACTAACGCCACTGAGCTACTCGGATGACCAACATCCACTTAGTACTCGGGTGACAAACACCCACTTAGCTACTTGGCGACTAACGCCCACTGAGCTACTCGGATGACCAACATCCACTTAGCTACTCGGCGACTAACGCCACTGAGCTACTCGGATGACCAACATCCACTTAGCTACTCGGCGACTAACGCCACTGAGCTACTCGGCTTCACTAGGTCTTCAGCTCCGTCTTCGGGTCTTCAACTGGGTAACTCTCCCCGAGTGCTCTCGCGCGTCCCCCTTTATACCCCACCTGCGGACGTCGCTGCGAGCACCCACTTATTCGACCAATCGCCGGTTGCTGGCTACGATCCTCTTTTCCCACATCTCATCGTGCCTCACCACTCACTCCGCGCCGCCTCGTCATCTGTCACTCCCGGCGCGCGCGTCCACACCACGCCCACAACGCGTGCCCAACCCCGCACCCCGCGCCGCCCCGTGATCCATCACTGTCACAGTCGGCGCACGTCAATACCACCACTACATATGCATAAATTATACTAATTTGGGAGGTGTACTCATATAAAGTTATTCAAATGCAGGCGATTATGCTAATGCATGCAGTTACGATCATTAGGCTTAGCTTCGTTGTCTAGGGTCGTATTATCAATGGGGATAATACAATTAATTGTATGAAGTTATGCAAGTGTGATGTAATTGTGCTAAATTTAGCTCGGCTTCGTTGTCTAGGGTTGTATTATCAATCGGGGATAATACAATTATTCTCACTTTAACATTTACTGATTATGTCTTAGTATTTTATGTCAGGTCTCCAAATTCAAATCTCACCGCAGGATGCAGTTCTAATAATTAAGATTATTATGCATGAACTTAGGAAGACACCACTCAGACACTTATGTGTTAAGCAACTTTAATTTCTAAACAAAAACATAACACTTTAATATGCGAACTCTGATGCTTGGAATTGTTAACACAGTACTCCTGGAGATGTTCTTTTCATTGATCCGTACATTTAACTCTCAATGATTACGTTGTCAAACTGGGTAATCAGAACAATCGATTAATTCCTCGGAGTAACGTGAGCAGGAAAAACTTCTTAAACATGCATGCGACGATATTCATACGAACGGCAATAAAGAAACATCCCGAAGGCAAAGTATGCGTCAATGAATTGATCGGTAAGATTATGCATTTAACGAATTGTCTTCGAACAATGGTGTGCGGCAGTGTGCTTGCTTCAGCAGATGCTTATCAATTGGCTAAGGCTTCAATAAATTCGCGGGCAAGATTCTGTGATCAAAATAAAGATTTCAACACAATATTCTCCCTGTGAGTGTAGATTCGTAACGTTGGTTTCTAACGTTTAGTTTACATCGATGAATTCATTAGTAATATGTATGCATCTTCTTGGTTCTTTCGGTAAAGTCACGTAGAAGGAAAATAATAAAAATAAAACATAAAATAACTCTCACGACGTTTCGGCCACAACGCAAGCAGCCGTCCTCAGGTGAAGAAACAGAAGACAGCGTCAGACGCTGTCTTCTCGACAGACCTGTTTCTTCACGTCTTCTCGACAGACCTGTTTCTTCACCTGAGGACGGCAGCTTGCGTTGTGGCCGAAACGTCGTGAGAATTATTTTATTATGTTTTATTATTTTATTATTTTCTTTCTACGTGACTTTACCGAAAGAACCAAGAAGATGAATCCCTGCAGTCACGAAAGCTTTAAATCGAAATATGTATGCAATTATAAAGAAAAATAACGACTAAAATACTTCTAAACGACCGTATCCATGTAACTCAATGGGCAGCAATGTTCTTCGTTATCAGCTAATAGTTGACGCATTCTTATAATTAGTCTTCTTGTTATTAGTCCGGGTATGTGTTTCATGTGTGTGTGGTGGTATGTTTCCTTGATCCTTCTTATTGGTCCGGGTATGTTTATTGCTGGGCGATGGTCCGGGTATGTTTATCGCTAGGCGATGCGTTGGTGGTGTGGGAGTTTGGGCGGCTTCGTTGCTCTCTGATGCTCAGGGCGTCAGATGGAGCTGCTGCTGCTGTAGCTGCAGGCTCCTTCCACTGCTGGAAAAGCTGCGTCGGCACGATGCTTGTCCTTGAAATGCTCGATCGCTCTTGCCGCTCGTCCGCTGGCAAGCTGACACCCTTGCTCGGTGGCGCTGGGGGCACGCGCTCTCTCCTGCTCCGTGCTCTTTGGCGATGAACGATGCGCTCGCAGTTCGTTCACTGGTGGCAGACATCCTTGCTTGGTGGCGCTGGGGGCATGCGCTCTCTCCTGCGCTCTCCTCTTCCTCACGGGCGGCTGGTCAGGCTCTTTCCCCTGCTGGATGAGCCGAGTCGGCACAACGCTTGTCCGCTGGCAACTGACTCCCTTGCTCGGTGGCGCTGGTGGCGTTGTTGCGCGCTCTCTCCTGCTCCGTAGCTGCAGCTGGTTCTCTGTGATGCTGGCTTGGTCGACGCTTGGCGCTTTCCGCCCTTTCTCGAGGTTGATTGCTTGACGTTGCTCGTCAGTTCAAATTGAGCTGCAGCTGCTCGTGGGAGCTGGGACTCACTCTCAAAACTTGTAAATTGTATTCGCACCCTCTTAATCAACTGTGAAAGCTTAGTACAATACAATTGATCGCAATCCTTGACTTTGCAAGCGCCTCAAAACATCAGGATAAATGTAGAATAAAACTTTCAGCGATACTCTGTCGGTCCATGCCGAACTCAGCACCGAGTATCACCTCCCCCCTCTTCTCTGCGAGACACCACCCATTGTTGATCTCGAGGCCGTGCCCCGGAGTCTGCTCGCTGGTCGTAGCTCTTCTGTCCCTTGCAGTAGCATCGATGTATGGGTCGTGTCTCTGTTTTTATGTGAAAATCTCTCCCCTCGGCTCGCCTTCTCACAAAGGACCAGAACTTCTTTTGATTTCGCTCTCTGGCCTGTGGGAACAGCTGTCTGTCCGGGGTACGTGTGTGTGTGTTCTGATTTTATTGAGGTAATATAAGTTTAATCAAAGCCTGGTTCCTGTCGCCTTCCTCGAGCCGTCTCGCCATCAATGGAAACAGCTGCTCCAGATTGCCCCCACGTGCGTGCTTTCAGTCCTCCAACCCTCTGCAATAATGAATCTGGAAGGAGGGGGTTTCCCCCTCTTCCCCCATGGCTGAGTGTGACATTCTTTGCCTCTCACAAAGGGGGTGTTGTGGCTTTGAAGTCGAGTCCTGTGGTACCGTTTGGAAGTAAAAAATATTATTTTACCTCATAGCTTGATGTTCTGATTTTGTAGGTGACTCAAGGTATGTTTGTAGCGATGTTTACAATACTTACATCGTGGTTTGGAATTTTTCCTGGTGTTTGATTTATTTTGAATGGGAGATGCCCTCTGCATGCGTATGCAATTTTCTATCACTTGCTGCTGGGAGACAAAGGCGGTTGGGAGGCTCTCTCTCTATGAAATACATTGTATCTTATTCTTAGGTTTTTTCGGTAAAGTCACGTAGGTAAAAAAATTAAAATTAATAAAAGTAAAATAAAAGAAAAAATCACGACGTTTCGGAGGCAACACAAGCTTCCGTCTTCAGGTGGAACCGTCACAGCCACGACAGCTGTATCAAGTAAATGAGAGATTATAAGAGCTACCACTCCGTATATATAATGGTTGAAGAGTGGAAGGGCCAAGTACGGCACACTTTTTATTAATATGGTAAGGTGAGGCTTAAGACTAAGAATAGACTGCATAACAAAAGACTGAGCCTTTGTAATGGAGAGGTACGGTTTGTGACTACGTCTAGCCTACATAACAAAAGTGTGAAAAAGAAAATACTAAACCTGGTAAAACAAGGCTGGCTGTCTATCAATAACCTGTAATAGTTGTCTGTCAAATAAGATGGTCCAAATAAGTGTAGTTAAATCTTTTTTGCATGGTTAATCACATCTTTCCAATGATTACTCAGTTTGTAACCATCATCACGGTTGAAATTATGTCTGTGTATATTTGTATGGTTTCGTGTACAAACCTTTGACGGTAGCCAGGAGGTTTGCAGAGCACCTTGGTCTCGGAAAAGACAATTTCATGAGAGCCCACAGAGTTGTAGCAATGATCGGCAACGGCCGAAGAATCAGTTCTGCTGTATTTCAGATCTGACTTGTGCTCGCGGACACGATCAGAAACATGACGTTTCGTTTCTCCAATGTAGCAATCACCACAACTGCAACTCAATTTGTAGACTCCAGGATACTGTAAGTCAGGAACGACATCCTTCACAGATGGAATCAGATCACGGATTTTATGCACTACTGAATCGGACTTGGATCTTATGTTTGTTTAGAATTTTGGAGATCTTTTTGGTCACGCCTGCTATGTATGGTAACGTGATAGTTTTGGTCGGAGTTTCATGTGGCTGTTTCTGTATGGTGGGAGAAACAGCTTGGCGGATGGTGCAGTCAGAGTATCCGTTCATCCTGAGGGCCCGATGTACATGTCTTAATTCACCGGCCAGGTGGTGTTGGTCAGAAATGCCATGGGCTCTGTGGTATAGCGTTTTGATGAGAGAATTCTTTTGAGATGGGTGGTGGTGGGAATCCGGTTTCAAGTAGGAATCTGTGGGTGGCTTTCTTGTAGACAATGTCCCAAGGATCCGTCAGGTCTCCTCTCAAACAGAATATCCAAGAATGGTAGTTTACCATCTTTCTCCACTTCCATGGTGAATCTGATGGATGGGTGTCTAGAATTGATGTGGTCCAAGAAGTGGTTCAATGCTGGGAGGCCATGTAGCCAGATGACGAAAGTGTCATCCACATACCTCTTCCACAGGGAATGACGCAGGGTGGATGTCTGGATGGCGTCTGATTCAAACTTTTCCATGAACATGTTGGCTATAACTGGTGACAAGGGGGAGCCCATAGGGGTACCCTCATTCTGTTTGTAGAAGGTGGCATTCCAGGTAAAATAGGTGTTGGTGAGGCAATGCCTAACCAGCGCAGGTACATCAGAATTCAATCCATGTTGGACTAAGTCCTCAATTATTGTTAGGGTGTCCGGTACTGGGACTTTGGTAAAGAAAGATACTACATCAAAACTCACGAGGATGTCATCAGGAGATAATACCATGTCCTTAGCCATAGAGACTAATTGGGTTGAGTTGAGTACTGCCGAAGAGGTCTTGCCTGTGAAGGGAAGCAGAGTATCTGATAGAAAACGGGCTAGTTTGTAGGTAGGAGAGTTTATCGTCGACACGATGGGTCGTAGCGGGGTGCCTTCTTTATGGATCTTGGGAAGACCATAGAGTCTGGGAGGTCTAGCCGCCGATGGTTCTAGAGAGGGACGTTTGCTTGGTTCGATTAGGGAAGTCGAACTCGTGATGATACTGTTGGTTTTTGTCGTTAGGCTTTTAGTGGGATCGTTTTTTATTTTGGAGTAACTCCCATCATTAAGAAGGTCCAGGATTTTGTTGTTGTATGAATCTTTAGCCATGATGACTGTGGCATTGCCCTTGTCTGCCGAGAAGATGACTATATCATCTCCATTTTATAGGTCCGCGAGTTCAGAGCGTTTGTTTTTGCTGATGTTACTAGTGGGCTTCTTAGCATTCTGAAGAATAGTAGTTATTTCAGCTCTTGCTATATTGGTCCTGTGTGGTTGGCCTATTTCGCCTCATCCCTCCTGGATGACCCTTGGTCTAATACTTCATAATTATTTGGTTTTTGTTTATTCTAGATTTGTGATTTATCATTGTTATTACCACGTATATTCCTTGGGTTTTATTAACTTTTGTTGTCTATCTGTATCCAGGGATTTGTGCTGTTTTGAGTTATATTTTGATGTCCTGAGGTTTGATGTAACTAAGTTTTCACTTAAGTCTTCACTTAAGTTTTCTTGACTGCTGGAATTCATATTCCTTTGTTTTTGGTAAAGTCACGTAGATAGCAAGATACCACAAAACGCAATATATGAGGTGAATGGGAGTAAAATAAGGTAATTAATAAATCAAGGCCACCAATGTGACTGCAGTCTGGTTTTTAATCTGGGTGAGTGTGTAGGCTAAGTTCTGAACTTTTAACCGTTGTATTAAGGGAAACAAAAAATGAAAAAAAATATCGTGGCGCCTACTGTCTGTATTGTTTTGAGGGGGCCTTTTGAAGTCCTGTTGAGATTTTCAGAATCTCATTTACAAAACCCCCTCCCCCTTCTCTTTTGTTTTTTTTATTACCTTTTATGGCTTATCTCCGTTGCTTGGTCGGTGTGAAGGGCAGCTGCGGTGGGGGGAGGGTCATGTCGCTTGCTCGCCCCGATTAATTATTTGAAAAAAATATTGGAAGAATTATTCTCAACATTAATAATGGAAAAAGGCCTATATATACAACAACCTCCACCAGTCTGATGATGCCCATACTCCCTCCATTAGCAGCAATATACGCATCGAAAGCCGGCCGCACACACGAAGCAGGAATAGACAGGAGGTGGAAGATGACGTCGGAGATAATAGTCGCCGACGCGCCGGTGTCCACTAATATCCGAACGTCCACCCCCTGTATAGTACCCGGCACCGTGGAGGATCCCGCCACAGCCGCCAAAACACGGCGTGCCAATTTCCTCCATTGAGTGATAATACTCGGTGAACCCTCAACGGCATCGTGTGAGTCGCGAACTGGTGGAACATTACGCGCATCGGAAGATGCATGAGGTGTCAATATATGCCGGGTGTCTGATGCGTGCTGGCTTGCCTGGCCGGGGTCACGGTCCATCCATGGAGGCGACGCCAAAGATGGAGTCACGGGAGGCGGTGGAGGATGGGGACAACCCCGACATTCACTCGCGAAGTGGCCCATCCGGCCACACTTGAAGCACGTTGTCCCAGCCAGATGGGCGGCCCCATTGCCGTCCCCGCGCGGCGCCATGGCCCCGTCCCGACGCCCCACCGGTCTCCATCGCGGCTCCCAGTGAGGCACGGTGGCAGCCAGGTCTCTGATCTCGCGAGGTCCGGAATGTGGACAACTCTAGATGGCGCCCATCCAATCGGCTCACCATCCTTGGCAGGGTCTCCCGTCCAGGCGGCCATCTGCGCCCAATGGTGCAAGTTGTCTTTGGCGTCGAGGCACCTGGCAGCCCACCGGGATGTCAGCGGCTCATGACCGCACACAGGCAGCGAGATACCCATTTCCTTTGATAACTCCAACATCCTCGCCAAAATCAGATGGTCAAGTACATCAGGCGTGGCGTCCGGGTAAGCGGCCATCGCGAGCGCCAATAGAGCCCCATGGTAGGCAAGGGGAGACTCGTTGGTCCCCCGCTGATGATGCATGAACTTCCTCTGAGCGTCCGACGGTGGTTCGTAAACTTCCACCATCTCGGCAAACGCGGCTTTCATCGTCTTTTTCTTCTCCAAGGGAATGGAGCGGAACACCGCCAACGATACGTCATCGAGAAGAGTAGGCAAGGCGTCCAACGCCTCCTCCATTTACCACACTGAACGAAAAGCGGACTCGAACCACCAAGTAAAAGCACTCCAGTCGCCGCCCGTGACAAATTCCTTTATGTTGGGAAGACAATGGCTGCATCCCGCGCCGCTATCCCTGGCAATGCTGTCGCCGCCGGCCGCGCACCACGCGGCTCTAGCAAAATGGCGGGCTCTGACTGTGCACCCGCAGCTGCGCCCAAATTAGCGGCTTCGCACCACGTGCCATCCCGAGGGGGACCCTCCGAGACCCCCTGAAGGGAGCCCTCATCGTCTCCACTCGGCAGCGTTTCCTGCGGCCGTCCCGGCCCCGCGGACGAGGCGACCAGTGTCACGAGGTTGAGTAGAACCGCGCGGAGAGAATCGATCTGCTCAACCACCCGCCGCCAGCCGTTGTCCGCGGCCGGAGGCGACGCCATCTCTGCTCCGACGTCCTTGTCCGGCGCCTTGGTCGAGCCAGCCGCGGTTGCAGTAACCAGGTCCGCAGCATTCGGGGTCGGTAGGTCTTGGTTGAGCGAGTCGTCATCGTCTTTATTATTTATTTCTCAATGGCTGGACAGCTCTGCGTTCTTCCGATGTCAACACTGCTCGCTCCTCGTTCCGCGGCATAAGTTGTTGCTGTTCCACGCATGCTCACTCACACTACCCGCTCCTGCACACCACTGGCAGATGGCGCGCAAGGAGACAGCCTCCGGCCTGCCACATGGCCGCTGGCATTCCGGAGGCGCGGGACGTGGTCCCGCTTCTAGACTCCACACACTGACCACGAGCCCCTTCCTGCTTTCCCTTATAACCCCTCACCTACGTCACCAAGCCCCGCCTATAGCCACGCCCCCTCACGAACCTTCTCGATGGTTACCCACAATTACCCTTGAGCTCCGCCCTTGAACTTTGGCCCAATCGATTGCATCCATCTAATTGGCTAATGGCTGAAGCGGCGGAGCCTATCCCACTGATCGGCGACCGTCGGTGTACTCTCGTATTACACGTGTGCGTGTCACTCGATGTGTCTGTGTAAGTCAATGTGTGTGTGAGTTGATATCTGTGTGAAAACTCCATGTGTGTGTATCTAAAGTATATGTCTGTGTGTGATAGTCCATATGTCTATGTGTGTGTACGGCAATGTGTGTGTCAGTCTATGTATATGTGTGTCTGAGTCTATGTATGTGTGTGTGTCAGTACATGTGCATGTGTGTTAGTCGCTGTGTGTGCGTGGCTCCATGTTAGTCAGTGTAAGTCCATTTCTTTGCTTGCCTGTAGGTCCATGTGTTCGTGTTAGTCCATGTGTGTGCTTTATTGACCTGCTCAAGGCCTATGATTCCATCAGTAGGACTGGCCTCTGTGGGTTGCTCTTCGTGCTTTCGGAGTCTCTGACCCTCTTCTCACGATCCGTTAGGACCTTCATGATGGTGAGTGGCCCCACGTCAAACTACGTGGCCGTGAGTCAGAGCCATTCCCTCTACACCTTGCGGTGCGATAGGGATGTCCTCTGGCTCCCACATTCTTTTACATATATTTGGACCACGTAGTTCTTTAAGCCTTCAATGTCTGTACTGGAAGAATTCCCATCTGGTACAGATACAATGGGAGGCTGATTGATGCCCGGGTACGGTCAAGGGATGGCTCCCTATTGGTCAACCACGTTATGTATGCCGATTATCTGGTAATGAACGCTCACTCAGAAGAGTAGTTGGACGCGCTGCTGCTGAACCTGGAGCTTGCCACTAAGAGGTGGGTCCTTACCATCAGCCCCACCAAAACTAAGCACCTGCCTGGATATTTTGTCCCATGGGACAATCCACCCCCACAACTCACAATTGGTGATGGGGCGGTTGTGGAGAGAGTGCAGAGTTTCCCATACCTGGCCAGTGTGATCATGACCGGCTCCGGTTTAACAGCAGAGGTCTCAATCCGATTTAGTCGAGCGGCATGATCTTTTCATCGGCTGCATAACACTGTGTGGAAGCTACCTGGTCTCTCGCTCCACACGGAGCTACAAGTCTTCTCGGCCACAGTCATTCCCTCCCTTCTCTACGCTTGCAAAACTTGGACCCCCCTAATGGAACATCTTCACCGGTTACAAACATTTAGGCTGGCCTGCCTACGATCAATCCTGGGTTTAACCAGGCTGGATTGTGTGATGAGCTCACAAATCCTTGAAAGATCTGGACAAAGTCCCATCGGTGACCTTCAACTGCAGGCAAGGCTGCGTTGGCTGGGCCATGTAGCCCGCATGCCCAGCCACCGCATGCCTAAACAGCTATTGTTCAGCCGGATGGAAAGGGCTAAACGGGCACGGCACGGGCTAGAGAAGAGATGGAGTGATGTGGTACAGGACGATGTGGAGCTGAGTGGAGTTGTCGATGACTGGTACCAGCGGTGTCAAGATCAGCCTCTGTGGAGGAGCCTCATGAAAGACGCTACTGACCAGTTGGAGGCAGTCACCCTCCAACAACGGAGGGCGGAAGAGCCATGCTCGGAACAACGAGTGGAGTGCCAGGTGGCTAAAGCACAGCAAGTTAGCACAGTAGACGGCATAGGTGGTGCATCAGCCAGTCATCTCAGTCGACCCGTGGCACCTGGGTCTGCCCAGTGACCTCCTGCCAGCGGGTGTTTGACACTTCACGTGGCCTCAAAGTGCACATAGCCTGCCACAATCGTCGTGGTGACATCAACACCACTTGTTGTTGAGTCTATGACTGTATGTGTGAGTCGATATGTGTTTGTAAGTCCATGTGTGCCTGTGAGTCGATGTGTGTGTGTGTAACGCCATGTGTGTGTGTCTAAAGTCGATGTCTGTCTGTGTGAGTCCATATGTGTGTGAGCGTCTAAGTCCATGTTTTTCTATGTGGGTTGGTCGATGTCTGACTAAATACAACAAGAACCCCCAAGTGGCAGCTGCCCTTGTGTGGCATAAGGTGGTCCTGCACCAGCCTGCATGTGGGCATGAGCCTGTTCGTAGGGGGCGATGATTGATGTGTAATCTCAGTTGTGAAATTTGTGGGTAATGGTTAGAATTTGCCAAACTTTAACCACAACGCCAGCATGCAATCGCATACACGTTTTGAATGACAATAGTATGTTTTAGAATCAGATGTTAAGAAGTACGGTGCATATTTGTAATTAATGTTCCTGGACTAATCAGGGATGCCTGTCGGATTTGAACCTTGAACCTCTGCAACAAAAAGAGAATGCACGACCACTTGGCTTCCCTCAATCTGAGTTCTGCAGGTGTAGGCCTCATCCGACAGAGATCAACTTCTTGTAAATACGATATAACACAAAGAAGTACACTTTAGTGCAGTAATTACATTTTGTCAATATGCCTATCGATAATTTAGAATTATAATTTAATGAATACTTGTCTGATTTTGTACGTACATGTAACATTTTGTCTATAAGGTCAAACATGGAATACGTGATTGTAGGAGAAAGTGTGTGTTTTGGAAGTAACCTGTACATATAACTCACGTGAGAGCTGTTGGGTCAACTGGTATTTTTCGTGATTGAGGAAGCATCTGCCTCTGGAAAAAGTCATTGTCTTTGAAATAAGGAACATTCGCACCATTCATCAGTTACAAGGCATACCACTTAAAAGTTACGTATAGGAGATACATTCTCCACAACACAAATTATTATTTTGTCATACGTGTGTGGCAGGCAGAGTGATAGCTTTGGGGGGGCAGGGTGTTTCTTTGATTGGGGAGAAGCGAGGGACTCGCGTGGGTGACTTTGTGTGAAAGTGGTTGCAGGTGTGTGGGATTGGATTGGCTCGTGGGCACGGAGGGTTTGGACTCGTGGGCACGCCGTGCCAATCAAATGGGGCAAGGGCCCAAGGGTGTGATTCAATAAAAGGCGTCGCTGTGGGGAAGCGAGAGAACGGGGCAGGGAATTTCATTCCGCTACTGATCCGGCTCGAGGTGGCTGGGACTGATCCGCTGAGGTGGTGTTTGGAGCGTTTTTGTTTGGTCTGTTCCAGAGCCGGGTGGTGCGTCGTGTGTGCCTTCGGAGTTTTGCTCGGCGGTTTTCTCCCACCAGCGTTTGTGGTGGAGTAAGTCGGTGAGGCCGCGGTTGTTGGATTGTTGTGTGACTGTGTTGGTTGTTGTGTTATCGCGAGGGTCATTTGGGTTGGTATAGTGGCTTGTGATGCGTGCACTCCTCCAGAGAAGTAGTTGCCCTTTAACGATGTAAGATTTGTGTAGATGTAATAAAGCTCGTTGAGGCGACTTCTGGAATTCGTCTTTTATTCAACTTATCTTACAGTTACTTCACGCTGCTGATAGGCAGCGTGAGAGGGACAGATATAGCTAGAGAGACGCACTGCCACGTGGCAACTCGGAGCCCCGCTCCCGCGTGGCCTCCCCCCTTTGTTCGTTCCCTTTCTGACCACGTGTCATTCGTCTCCACCCCTATTGAATACCCGGGTCATGTGGTACATTTACGCCAATCCTCGTTAGCCTGCATGGAATCTTCCAGGCTTCCTCGTCATCTCCCGGGACCATGCCCCTGACTCATCTCCCCATTGGCTGTGGCCAAAGCCAGCAGAACCAATCCTTATAGCTGTCACCTTTCCGTCACGTCAGGACCATGCCCCCAGGCTTCCCCCCATTGGCTGTAAACCAGGACCGGCAGAGCCAATCACCATGACGAGTTGTGATACGTCAGTGAGCCAGATATATCCTCATATTACATCACACCCCCCCCCCCCCCCCCCCCGGTGTAAAAAGTCAGCCGTCTCGGCTGGGAAAAGGGTGAGAAGCCGAATCCAATTTAGATAAATATTAGGGCATCTAAGACACATTAACAAGGTAAGGGGGGGAGTAGGCGTCTACGCACCGAGGAATTCAAAACATTAAACAACGGACATACATTAGGGCGCCCCTGTAGCGCAGTAACAACAGGTTATTCAAAACATTAACAACAGACATCCATTAGGGCGCCTCTGTAGCGCAGTAACAACAGGGTAACAGACCGCAAGGCAATCATTACTAACGAAACGGAAGCGATTTCGACCGCATACGCGACGCAGGACCCTCTTCATTTTTCGCGCATGGTCGCCTCGCCGCCCGATCCGCAGGAGGTGGTTGCCGTGGAGAAGAAGAAGAGGAATGTTCGGTTTTGGTCGTATCCGGGATAGGTCCCGTTGGAGGAGGGACGTCCGGGGTCTCGTCCCTTAAAACCTGTTCATCTGCGGGGGGTACAACACAGCCCCGCTGGGGATCAATGGGCGAGGCAAGTGGCACATTCGGCACGCCAGACCCCGGCAGGTCAACAAGTGGAGATGAGGGGCCAGCACGCGGGTCAACGTAGGGTTTGAGTCGCGACGAATGGACATACCTACGACGTTGGCCATACTGGATGCGAACACTCTGGGGGTTCCGAATGTCCACCAGCCTCACAGGCCCCCGCCAAGGCCTGTGCAGTTTAGGGGACGTTCCCACTGGCACCTGAGGGCAATGAAGCCATGCCAGATCACCCACCGACCAGGGCATGTCAGTTCGCGATCGACGCGCATACCTCTCGTTCCTTGCCTGCGTACGGGCCGTCGCACATCTGGCGGCCTCTCGCGCCTCTGTGTAACCCGTTTTAGCGAGTCCCGTATGTGATCAGCCAAGGAAGGGGACGGTTGTTTACCCGCTGTACCCAGTTGCACATCAATCGGGGGTGCATTCTCACGGCCATACATCAGGAAAAATTGCGAGTATCCTGTGGACGCGTGCGGAACCATGCGGTATGCCGCCAGGACGCCCGGTATGTGCAAGCCCCAATCGGTTTGTTTTTCACTTACCGTGTGACAAAGCATGGCCGAAAGGGTGCGGTTAAACCGTTCCACCATGCCGTCCGTTTGCGGATGGTAAGGGGAAGTGCGGATTTTCTTTGTGCCCAGCGCAGTGCATACATCCTTGAGCAATTTGGAGGAGAAGTTACGTCCCTAATCCGTGAGCAGCCCTTCGGGTGCTCCCTTATCCATGACGTAACCATTCAAGAAAGCCTCGGTGATGGACGCGGCCATTTGGTCAGGCAGAGGCCAGGCCATAGGCCATCGAGAAAAGTATTCGACCCCGACCAAAAGGTATTTGTTTCCCCTAGCCGATGGAGGGAACAGGCCCAGGATGTCCAGAGCAACTAGTTCATTGATACAGGATACCTCAATCGAACGTAGTGGCGGAACATAATGGTTCCGAGGCAGTTTCCTCTTCGCACAATCATGGCATGACCGGACAAAGTCAGTGACATCCGCCGTCATGCCCGGCCAAAAGAAATCCTGCTGCATCGCGGCCAACGTTTTCTGCACGCCGAGGTGCATCAATTTGTCAGCGTGCAGAGCGCGGAGCAGGTCGTGGCGAAGGGAGGTCGGCACGGCCAGGAGTGAACGGTCGGACAATCCATCAGTACACATCAATAGTCCCGCCTGGCCCTGAAACATCTGCCATTTCCATCCTGCCAAATGAGATCTCGGTTTCCCGATCAGTTTCCGCAGTGGAGCCAGAGAGGCATCGGCCTCCTGCTCGCGGAGCCACACCGAGTGCGGCAAACGCAGTGTATCATCGGCGCCAACGGGTACATCCTGGCCTTCATCGTTTGACATTGCCCCCATAACCGGACAGGGCGAGGTAGGCAGCGCTGCACAGCGGTGCGTACCCGTCAGACAGGCGCAGGGAGGAGTGGGTGGCAACCTGGAGAGAGCGTCCGCATTGGCATGGCGAGTACCCTTGCGGTACGTGATATCGATGGAAAATTCCTGTAATGATTCCAACCACCGAGCCAATTGCCCCGATGGTTGGTCCAATTTCAACAAATATTGCAAGGCCGTGTGGTCAGTGCGCACGAGGAATTTCCTTCCATACAGGTACGGCCGGTACTGGCGAACAAAATTTACGATTGCTAACAGTTCCCGTCGCGTCACACAATATCGCGTTTTGTCAGGGGACAGAACCCTGCTGCCGTATGCCACCACTCGCTCGACTCCGTCTTTCCGTTGCGACATAACGGCTCCTATGCCGATATCGCTAGCATCCGTGTCAAGGATGAACGGCTGGGAAAAGTCTGGGTAGTCGAGCGTAGGCGCCGTGGTGAGGTGATCCCGAAGAGATTGAAAAGAGCGTTCCTCTTCCGGGCCCCATTTAAATCTCAGATTTTCCCCGTCAGAACATGCAGTGGCTGAGCCAGTGTCGCGTAGTTCTTAACAAAACGGCGATAACAGGATGCAAACCCAATAAACCGCCGTTCGTCGCCCACTGAAGTGGGCGTGGGCCACTCTCGGACACACTCCGTTTTCTGAGGGTCCGTGGACACACCATCCGAACTGACAATGTGACCCAAGTATCGGATGGACCGTTGCAAAAGGTGGCATTTCTTTGGTTTAAATTCTAGGTCAGCCGAGCGCATCCTCTGAAAGACAGTCTCTAGGCATTGGAGGTGTTCCTCGAACGTGCGGCTGAATATGATGATATCGTCCAAATATATGAGGCATGTTTCCCACTGCAGCCACGCCAGCACCAGTTCCATCAGGCGTTGGAACGTTGCCGGTGCCGCATTCAAGCCCATAGGTAAATGGTTAAACTCAAAGAGGCCTTGTGGTGTGCGGAACGCCGTTTTTGGTTTTGACGCGTCATCGAGGGGAAGCTGCCAAAACCCAGACGACAGGTCGAGGGTGGAGAAAAAATTTGCCCCTGACAAAGCGTCCAATGAGTCGTCCATCCGTAGCAAGGGGTATGCGTCTGCCACGGATATCTTATTCAATCGGCAGAAATCCACACAAAACCTCGTCCCACCATCTTTTTTCTTAACCAGCACCACCGGCGCGCCCCAAGGACCGTTGGACGGCGAAATAATATCAGCCGCCAACATATCGTCCACCGCGCCGTGCACGTGTTCTCTTTCAGCAGGGCTCATGCGATGCGGGTGCATACAAATCGGTCCCTCTGCACCGGTGTCAATATGGTACGACAAGAGCGAGGTATAGCCGAGATCCAAATCGTTTTTACTGAAAACGTCAGCGTACTCTAACAACAATGAATGCAAAGCTCTCTTTTGCGTGGTCGCCAAAGACGTATTTTCCCCGCACAAATCCGCGATCCATCGATCCTGTGAACGATCGCATCGATGTCCCTCAGCGGTTATTTTAGTGGGTGGTTTACCCTCAAAGCTGGTGAAATCGGTAGTGGCGTGAGCCAATACCGATCCAGCCGAAACGACGACCCGGTCCGGGCCCCCATTCAACACTTGTATGAACGGGGCCTGACCCGGCCGAACGATAGTTTGAGCCGCTACCAGGGAAAAACATTAAGCCACCGAATTCGACGGGGATAACAGCACACCCGTCGCACCGTCCGCAGCATCCAAAGGCTTTCGGTAACGCAGCGGAATAAGCATTTGTGAGCCCAACGGCACCTCTACCGTGGCAGCAACAATCGCGTTAACTGCGTACCCCGTGGGCGGACGGCCCAGCAGGGAAGGCAGGAACGACATCCTACGGCCACCTGGCATTTCTAAGCAACCTTGATCGACAAGTATTCTAACTGGCATACGGATATCGATCCCATGGTACCCCGTACCATCGATGAGCCCGATGCGGCAGCTACCACCCTACGGGCCAATTTTTTCCATTGCGTCGTAGAGTGTGGCATCGACACAGGTGTACAATAATTTACGTCCAGAATGATGTGACTAGACCTGCCGGGTGTCCGATTTGTGCCGACTCGCCCGAGGGTGTCGTGGATCCGCGTCCGGTGGAGGAGATGGAAGCCGACCCGATGGGAGCTGAGAAGGCAGAGGTCGGCAGCGGCAATCCCGGGCAAAATGGCCCCGTCGGCCACACTTGAAGCACGTGGCCGTTGTCGCCCGGCGGTCGCTCGTCCCGGACCCTGCACGTGGTCGACCCGTATCATCACGCTGGTCGCGCAGCCGGCGTCTCGGGACCCAGCGAGGAACAGCAGCCATCACCTCGTCGTCGTCGCCGAAGTCATCGGAGCAGTGGACGACCTGCCGTGGAGACCACCCCAACTGTGGACCGTTTATTTTGGGGATTTCCCGTCCACGCCGCCATCTGATCCCATCGCTTCAGATTGTACTTAGCGTCCAAGCAGCGCACCACCCAACGTGACGTGAGCGGTTCGTGGCCGCATACCGGCAACGAGATGTTCAGTTCCTGGGATAGCTCCAGCATTCGGGAAAAGATGAGAGGATCCAGGAGATCAGCCGACGAGTCGGGGTAGGCGGCCATGGCCAAAGCTAACAGCGCCCCCCGGTAGGCCAAGGACGATTCCTCTGACCCTCGACGACGTGACATACATTTTTTCGTAGCCGCCGTCGGCGGGTCGTAAAACGCCGCCATTTCTGTGAAAGCATCACGGAGCGTCTTCTTCTTGGTCGCCGGGATGGATCGGAAGCCCGCCAGGGAGACATCATCCAGCAGCGTGGGCAGCGCCTCCAGTGCCTCCGCCTCCGTTCATAGAACGGATCTAAAGGCCGACTCGAAGCGCCACGTGAAGGCACTCCAATCACCCCCAGCGATAAATTCCTTGATTTGAGGAAGGGGATGTCCGCGGTGAATGTCCGACGCCTCGAGCGTCTCCATTCCCGCTTCCCACGTTCTTCGCGGCTCCATCAAAATGGCGTCCGACAGCCGCATGGCGGCAGCCCCGCCCAAGATGGCGTCCGGCGGCCGCCTTGCAGCAGCCCCTCCCAAGATGGCGTCCGGCGGCTCCATCACAGCCACCCCGCCCAAGATGGAGGCCTCTCCCCGCACGGCAGGAGCAATGGCGGATGTCGATTCCCGCTGAAAATCCTGGTCGCTTCTCTAGCCTGTCGGCGATGAGCGGCGTCGAGGAGAGCAGCAGCCGGAGACAGAGGACCCGCAGCTCCCAGCAGTTCGTCCTCGTCCGCCTAAACTTCTTCCTCTGATGGAGGGTCCGGTGGGTTCTTCTTCCTGAGGTGCTTGGACATCTTGAAGGATCGTCCAAACGGTCTCAGAACATACTTCTGACACCAATGTAATAAAGCTCGTTGAGGCGACTTCTGGAATTCGTCTTTTATTCAACTTATCTTACAGTTACTTCACGCTGCTGATAGGCAGCGGAGAGGGACAGATATAGCTAGAGAGACGCACTGCCACGTGGCAACTCGGAGCCCCGCTCCCGCGTGGCCTCCCCCCTCTGTTCGTTCCCGTTCTGACCATGTGTCGTTCGTCTCCACCCCTATTTAATACCCGGGTCACGTGGTACGTTTCCGCCAATCCTCGTTAGCCTACATGGAATCTTCCAGGCTCCGTCGTCATCTCCCGGGACCACGCCCCTGACTCATCTCCCCATTGGCTGTGGCCAAAGCCAGCAGAACCAATCCTTATAGCTGTCACCTTTCCATCACGTCAGGGCCATGCCCCCCAGGCTTCCCCCCATTGGCTGTAAACCAGGACCGGCAGAGCCAATCACCATGACGAGTTGTGATACGTCAGTGAGCCGGATATATCCTCATATTACATAGAGATTAAATTATAAGTAAACACTATACATCTGGAATATACCGGCAGTGGTCTTGGTTGTGTTTCATGCATTGTAATATGGGGCGTTGCGTGTAATAGAGGCCCCACCGTAATTTAAACAGTGATGCTAGCTAGGGTTTCGGATGTAGATCGAAACCTGCTAAAGCATGTCCCAAAAGGACGCACCATTGCTACGTGTTTTTTATTTTGTCGAACTAGGACTAGAAATTCTCCTTGCTGATTAACATCTGGATGTTCGTAAGCCTGACTGCTGTTGAGACACTGTACACCAATACTGGTCCACAGGTGGCTTGCACTGAATCAATGATGCACTCCCAGAAGGCTGCTATTTATAGTTTGTGTAAAACATTTCTCTATGTCATGGAGAGACCAATAAATGAAAGACGCGTCGTGTCTGCTGATCTGTTTCATAACAAGGAGGTAATTTTAAGAGCAAATTTGAAATGCATCATGGATTTTTGTTAGTTTGTCTTCTAGTCTATGTTTTATTGAATTTTAATATATGTTTTAAATAAAACTTAAATAACCGTGCCCATCGATATCCCGCTGCTTACCACATGTTTACTTAAGTATGTAAAAACCTCTGGAGACATCACCTCAGAGTCACGAGTGGGTGATGTCAGCGCCTCCCTATCTCTGGTGTGTGAGCTCACCAAGAGCAGAACTCTCCTCGTCCACGGGACGTGACGACTGCATTGAGTCTTGGAATTCATTTGCACAGTCATCAAATTTTGACCAACAACAGAACACGCACAGAAGCGGACAAATCCGCGATCCATCGATCCTGTGAACGATCGCATCGATGTCCCTCAGCGGTTATTTTAGTGGGTGGTTTACCCTCAAAGCTGGTGAAATCGGTAGTGGTGTGAGCCAATACCGATCCAGCCGAAACGACGACCCGGTCCGGGCCCCCATTCAACACTTGTATGAACGGGGCCTGACCCGGCCGAACGATAGTTTGAGCCGCTACCAGGGAAAAACATTAAGCCACCGAATTCGACGGGGATAACAGCACACCCGTCGCACCGTCCGCAGCATCCAAAGGCTTTCGGTAACGCAGCGGAATAAGCATTTGTGAGCCCAACGGCACCTCTACCGTGGCAGCAACAATCGCGTTAACTGCGTACCTCGTGGGCGGACGGCCCAGCAGGGAAGGCAGGAACGACATCCTACGGCCACCTGGCATTTCTAAGCAACCTTGATCGACAAGTATTCTAACTGGCATACGGATATCGATCCCATGGTACCCCGTACCATCGATGAGCCCGATGCGGCAGCTACCACCCTACGGGCCAATTTTTTCCATTGCGTCGTACAGTGTGGCATCGACACAGGTGTACAATAATTTACGTCCAGAATGATGTGACTAGACCTGCCGGGTGTCCGATTTGTGCCGACTCGCCTGAGGGTGTCGTGGATCCGCGTCCGGTGGAGGAGATGGAAGCCGACCCGATGGGAGCTGAGAAGGCAGAGGTCGGCAGCGGCAATCCCGGGCAAAATGGCCCCGTCGGCCACACTTGAAGCACGTGGCCGTTGTCGCCCGGCGGTCGCTCGTCCCGGACCCTGCACGTGGTCGACCCGTATCATCACGCTGGTCGCGCAGCCGGCGTCTCGGGACCCAGCGAGGAACAGCAGCCATCACCTCGTCGTCGTCGCCGAAGTCATCGGAGCAGTGGACGACCTGCCGTGGAGACCACCCCAACTGTGGACCGTTTATTTTGGGGATTTCCCGTCCACGCCGCCATCTGATCCCATCGCTTCAGATTGTACTTAGCGTCCAAGCAGCGCACCACCCAACGTGACGTGAGCGGTTCGTGGCCGCATACCGGCAACGAGATGTTCAGTTCCTGGGATAGCTCCAGCATTCGGGAAAAGATGAGAGGATCCAGGAGATCAGCCGACGAGTCGGGGTAGGCGGCCATGGCCAAAGCTAACAGCGCCCCCCGGTAGGCCAAGGACGATTCCTCTGACCCTCGACGACGTGACATACATTTTTTCGTAGCCGCCGTCGGCGGGTCGTAAAACGCCGCCATTTCTGTGAAAGCATCACGGAGCGTCTTCTTCTTGGTCGCCGGGATGGATCGGAAGCCCGCCAGGGAGACATCATCCAGCAGCGTGGGCAGCGCCTCCAGTGCCTCCGCCTCCGTTCATAGAACGGATCTAAAGGCCGACTCGAAGCGCCACGTGAAGGCACTCCAATCACCCCCAGCGATAAATTCCTTGATTTGAGGAAGGGGATGTCCGCGGTGAATGTCCGACGCCTCGAGCGTCTCCATTCCCGCTTCCCACGTTCTTCGCGGCTCCATCAAAATGGCGTCCGACAGCCGCATGGCGGCAGCCCCGCCCAAGATGGCGTCCGGCGGCCGCCTTGCAGCAGCCCCTCCCAAGATGGCGTCCGGCGGCTCCATCACAGCCACCCCGCCCAAGATGGAGGCCTCTCCCCGCACGGCAGGAGCAATGGCGGATGTCGATTCCCGCTGAAAATCCTGGTCGCTTCTCTAGCCTGTCGGCGATGAGCGGCGTCGAGGAGAGCAGCAGCCGGAGACAGAGGACCCGCAGCTCCCAGCAGTTCGTCCTCGTCCGCCTAAACTTCTTCCTCCGATGGAGGGTCCGGTGGGTTCTTCTTCCTGAGGTGCTTGGACATCTTGAAGGATCGTCCAAACGGTCTCAGAACATACTTCTGACACCAATGTAATAAAGCTCGTTGAGGCGACTTCTGGAATTCGTCTTTTATTCAACTTATCTTACAGTTACTTCACGCTGCTGATAGGCAGCGGAGAGGGACAGATATAGCTAGAGAGACGCACTGCCACGTGGCAACTCGGAGCCCCGCTCCCGCGTGGCCTCCCCCCTCTGTTCGTTCCCGTTCTGACCATGTGTCGTTCGTCTCCACCCCTATTTAATACCCGGGTCACGTGGTACGTTTCCGCCAATCCTCGTTAGCCTACATGGAATCTTCCAGGCTCCGTCGTCATCTCCCGGGACCACGCCCCTGACTCATCTCCCCATTGGCTGTGGCCAAAGCCAGCAGAACCAATCCTTATAGCTGTCACCTTTCCATCACGTCAGGGCCATGCCCCCCAGGCTTCCCCCCATTGGCTGTAAACCAGGACCGGCAGAGCCAATCACCATGACGAGTTGTGATACGTCAGTGAGCCGGATATATCCTCATATTACATAGAGATTAAATTATAAGTAAACACTATACATCTGGAATATACCGGCAGTGGTCTTGGTTGTGTTTCATGCATTGTAATATGGGGCGTTGCGTGTAATAGAGGCCCCACCGTAATTTAAACAGTGATGCTAGCTAGGGTTTCGGATGTAGATCGAAACCTGCTAAAGCATGTCCCAAAAGGACGCACCATTGCTACGTGTTTTTTATTTTGTCGAACTAGGACTAGAAATTCTCCTTGCTGATTAACATCTGGATGTTCGTAAGCCTGACTGCTGTTGAGACACTGTACACCAATACTGGTCCACAGGTGGCTTGCACTGAATCAATGATGCACTCCCAGAAGGCTGCTATTTATAGTTTGTGTAAAACATTTCTCTATGTCATGGAGAGACCAATAAATGAAAGACGCGTCGTGTCTGCTGATCTGTTTCATAACAAGGAGGTAATTTTAAGAGCAAATTTGAAATGCATCATGGATTTTTGTTAGTTTGTCTTCTAGTCTATGTTTTATTGAATTTTAATATATGTTTTAAATAAAACTTAAATAACCGTGCCCATCGATATCCCGCTGCTTACCACATGTTTACTTAAGTATGTAAAAACCTCTGGAGACATCACCTCAGAGTCACGAGTGGGTGATGTCAGCGCCTCCCTATCTCCGGTGTGTGAGCTCACCAAGAGCAGAACTCTCCTCGTCCACGGGACGTGACGACTGCATTGAGTCTTGGAATTCATTTGCACAGTCATCAAATTTTGACCAACAACAGAACACGCACAGAAGCGGAGCCCATCAGGTGCACTTTGTATGGAAAGACGTTTGCATGGTCATCAAATCTTCACAACCGCTAGGGAACACGTTTAAACCCCCGTAAAGTACAGTGTTTGAAGTGTTTTGAAACTGAAACATGTGTAAGGAGATCAATAAGGAGCAGAGTCTGCATTCGAGGTGTGAAATTCAAAGTGCCACAATAAGCCCATAGCTTGCAACGCAAGAACCATTAGAAAATTCTAGCTTGGATACATGGCCAGAAGGAAGGGTGACCTGAAGACTACAGGGTTTGAGCTCCATGTCGTCAATAAAGGCAGCTTAAAGCGGGAGGAGAGGTTGGACTGCGGGAACCTGGGACAAATCCCAGCCGATTTTCTATGTGTAGGTTTGGGTGGAATTTTTTAATAATGTAGAGTAGGAGCAGCCAGTATATGTGACCATACGTGTTGGGTGGATCCTGTAACCAGGAGGTTGAGACACGGAATCTCAATAGCATGCACCTTGGGATACTAATACAAATATTTGAATTTATATGGTGCTTGCTTAATTGCATCAACAACTCAGTGGCTTGTATAAAATCTCATCTCAAACAGTCGACGGCCACTCCCATGGTGTAACTGTCCCTGTGCCACATGAGTTGATTCGGCAGCGGTCTAAGTGGATGTTTTTCTGCCAGTAAGGGGTGATGATTGATCTGAGGTGGGTAGCTTTTGGATACTTGTAAAATTTGGTAAATGTTAACAATTACATTCGCATGGAATGGCTTATTTATTTTTAATGACAGAGGCACTTTAACATCCACTGTGAAGTAGATGGTGCATATTTTTTAAGGTAACTGCAGCCGATGTAATAACCAGAGCTTCCGGTCGCAGTTGAATCTTGAACCCTTCATAGGGAGAGAACTGACAATTACCTGAAAAAACACTTCCCAAACAGATCCTCTGTCGTCCTCATGTATTGTACCTTGCTCAACTACACTGGTCCCATGGACCAAATTGTAATACATTTCTTCTCAACCTGTCCCAAATAAACTAAAGATGGCCGCTCACTAAGAATCTCTATAAACCTTCACTTGTCCATGTGGTAACATTAAAATATTACAAAGCCGTGTCCAGCCATGCATGACTGGTCTGCAACACTTACTGCTGTTATTGTATTTGATTCTTGTGTAGTTTGTCTTTGATTACTTCACATCAAATGTGGGGCCTAATCTATGCAGGCGAAATACACTGCACGATCAATCAAAAACACCACTACATGTAATGTGTGTTAGAACAGCCAGCATCTGGGATGTACAGTGGGCTTGCAGAGAAACCTGCCATTATCGTCATCATCATGTAAAATTGTCAGGGTAAGACCAATTATATCACACGCAAAATAATTAAAAACAAACAAGTGCTACAGTCACGCCCAACATTTTACATGTTTTAAAATTATGACAATGTAAAAGTTTATAAAACCTAATGACTATTAAATAACTTTAAAAAAATAAAGTGCGTTAAAAAAAACTGATTAAAACACCTTGGGAGCATACAGAAAGGCACGGCAACACCTGACGGCCACTAATGGCAATGTTCAACAGTTAACATTTATACTCTACTAGCGGCAAGTACCCGGCGTTTCTCGGGCGAAAAAGGAAGATGCACACATGGACTTACACACATACATTGACCCACACACATAGAAACACATCAACTTAGACGCACACACACACGTATATGGTTAAATCCAGGAAAGGATCGTTAGCAGGCCAGCCTAAATGTTTCTAACTGGCGAAGATGTTCCATTAGGGGGGTGCATGTTTCGCAAGCGTAGAGAAGGGAGGGAATTACCGTGGCCGAGAAGACCTGGAGCTTCATGCGGAGCGAAAGACCAGGTAGCTTCCACACAGCATTACGCAACTGATGAAAAGATAATGCTGCTCCACTGATTTGGAGTGAGACCTCTGCTGTTAAACCGGAGCCGGTCATGAGCACACTGGGCAGGTATTGGAATTTCGGCAATCTCTCCACAACTGCCGCATCACCAATTGTGAGTTGTGGGGGTGGATTGTTCGATGGTACAAAATACGCAGGCAGGTGCTTAGTTTTGGTGGGGCTTATGGTAAGGCCCCACCTCTTAGTGGCAAGCTCCAGGTTCAGCCGCAGTGAGCAGCAATCACCAGAGCATCGGCATACATAACATGGTTGAGCAATAGGGAGGCATCCCTTGACCGCACCCGGGCATCGATCAACCTCCCATTGTATCTATACCATATGGTAATTCCTCGGGAACAGCCATTGAAGTCTTCACGAACTACGTGGTAAAAAAATATGTTAAATAATGTGGAGCCAGAGGACATTCCTGTCACATCCCAAGGTGTAGAGGGAATGGCTCTGACTGACGGCCACGTAGTTTGACGCGGGGCCGCTCACCAACATGAAGGTCCTTAAGGATCGTGAGCAAAGTTTGAGGGACTCCGAAAGCATGAAGAACAACCCAGAGGCCAGGCCTACTGATGGTATCATAGGCCTTGAGCAGGTCAATAAAGCACATACATTCACTGACATACACACATGACCTACAGACACGCAAATAAATGGACTTACACTGACTGACATGGAGCCATGCACACAAAGCGACTAATACAGACGGCCATGGACTGACACAGACATATCGACTCACACACACATATGGACTCACACACGCATAGACATGCACTTTAGATACACACACATGGAGTTACAAACACATATATCGACGTACACACATACAGTGACTCACACACATCGACTCACACACAGACATACGTGGACTCACAAACACATTGATGTAAACACACATGTACTTACACACACATATCGACTAAGACACACACACATGGACTTACACACACTTACATAGACTGACACATTTCCCTACACACCCATAGACATATGGACTGTGACACACAGACATCTACATTAGATACACACACATGGATTAACACACACACATCGACTGACACACATAGACACACAAACGCACATTGACTTACACACTCAGATGGAGCCATGCACACACATCGACTCACACACACGCATTGACTTACACACACACACATCGAGTGAAACACACACGTATGGACTTACACATGTGGACTAAAACACACACAGCGACAAATACGCACACAAATGGACTGACACACACACACAAACAATTGTACGTACACACACACGGTGCGTTGTCCGTTTGAAAAAGACAGACACACACATGGACTTACACACAGACATGGACCCACACACGTAGAAACCCATCGACTTACACGCACACAAACACAAATGGACTCACACACACAGACATGCATGTAGTTTCTGCACACGAACATTATAATAGTAATAGAGTATTAAGCAACTTATTAGTTTAATAACAGTAAAGAATGAAGCCGAGTTGTTATGTGTACACAAACATTATCATTGTAATATTTGTAAATGTATTTGTTTAATAATAGAAAGCAATAAACCTGAGTTCTTAGCGAAAGATTGAATAAAATAGTACTTTACATTGGCGTAGTAACGCCTCGTCCTGTGCAGAGCCCGCGGCCTCGCCAGATTGGCAAGCCAGAGGAGGTGAGATATTGCCAGGCTGCGGGCTGGGCCACTACCCCCCCCCACCATTCCCCCGCCCTCGCCAGAATAATACTATGTAACCGCTTTAATAACATTAAATTAATATCTAAGGACTTTATATCAGTAACTGCACGCATTGGGGTGGCGGAGGGAAGATGACATCACACTGTGAAGAGAAATCGGCAGCGTGATGTGTATATCTATTCCTTGTTAAACGCGTAAAATAAAATGTCCCCATGAGCTCGAGTGAACGCGCACTACTTGACAGGGTCCACCCCCCCCCCCCACGCAATTAGCGTCACTTGGTACGGTCAATGTGGCGCAATAAGTAAATAATTAATCATAGAAACGGCACAAATGTGTTAATTAAACTACTTTAAAGTTTACGGATTGGAAAACGGAATAGCCTATTCCCACCGCGGGGCTTAGGGCGTGCCGCCTGTCAAATTATTTTTCTACGTTCAGCCCACCGTCCGAGAGCCAAATCCCCACAATATATATAAGATCATTGCATATGCAACCATTAAAACACGATCCTAAATGTAAGACAGGGTTTGAGGAGCAGCGGAAACGGAATCATCCGCCGCTGGTGGAGGCCCGTCTTTTGCAGCACCCCGCTCACCAGAGAGGCCCGTAATCGGGGCCCCTTGCAGCTGCAACCTCGGTGGGGTTGGAGGGGCAGCGGAAGCAGGTGCCCCCGTCGCCGTGGTAGGCCCACCCGGTGCAGAAATCCCTTTGTCCGGTAGGATCACCGTCGGCCCGTCTACAGGAGGCACGACAGGCGCGCTTGCAGGTTGAACAGGCAAGGGCAGTGGTACGTCGGACGCGACAGATACCGGCAAGGCAACGTTAGGAGATGATGCATCGACACGCGGGGCAACGTAGGGTTTCAATCGGGACGTGTGAATGTACCAACAGCGCGAGCCGACCCGAACGCGTGCGGACTGTGGGCTAGGGACCTCAATCAGCACCACCGGCCCTTGCCAGGGTTTGTGCAACTTAGGGGAGGTCCCCACCGGCACCTGTGGGCAGTGGAGCCAGGCCATGTCCCCCACCCGCCAAGGGGACCCACGATGAGAGCGCCCGGCGCACCGTTCGTTCCGGGCCTGGGTCTTGGCCGTAGCCAATAGGGCCGTGTCCCGCGCTTCTGCCACGCGCCGAACGGACTCGCGAATATAATCTGGGAGGGGTTTAACAGGACCCTTCGTCCGCATGTCAAGTTGGACCTCCACGGGTGGCACATTCTCGCGACCGTACATCAAAAAGAAAGGTGAATACCCCGTCGACGCATGTGGTGCCATCCGGTAAGTGGAGAGCACTCCCGGGATATGCAAATCCCGATCGGCCTGCTTCTCGCTAACCATATGGCAGAGCATGGCCGATAGGGTCCGGTTCAACCGTTCAACCATCCCATCAGTTTGTGGATGGTAGGGAGAGGTCCGAACTTTCTTAGTTCCCAGTGCGTCGCACACATCCCGCAAGAGGTTTGAAGAAAAATTTCGCACTTGGTTCGTAAGCAGCCTTTCCGGCGCCCCCTTGTCCATCACGTACCCGAACAGGAATGCCTCCGTGATAGACGACGCCGACTGGTCGGGCAAAGGCCAAGCCATTGGCCATCACGAAAGATATTTGACCCCGATCAACAAAAATTTGTTCCCCCGAGTGGATGGGGGAAAGGGCCCCACAATGTCCAACGCCACCAATTCGTTAACCCGCGTCACTTTAATCGACTGCACTGGGGGAACATACGGTTGTTTGGGCGGCTTCCGCCGGGCACAGTCAGAGCACGCCCGAATGTGCCCGATGACGTCAATCGTCATGCCGTGCCAAAAATAATCATGTTGCAACGTCAACAAGGTTTTCTGCACCCCGAGATGTAACAACTTCTCAGCGTGCAGAATCCGAATCAACTCATATCGCAACTACGACGGCACAACAAGGCGCCAGCGACCCTGCAAGTCCTCTCTCCACATCAACAACCCGTCACGGAGAGTTGCTCCCGGCATCCCATCAGATGACGGACACCCCTTCGACTTTGCAGCCTGACTCCGCAAGGCCCCAAGCGAGTCATCGAGGAATTGTTCATGAACCCACACGGAATGCGGCAAATTCAAAACCCCGTCAGCCGGTTCCGGACACGTGGAAGCCTCGGGCTTCTCCACAGTGGACATGACAGGCCGCGGGGGCTGTGGAACCTGCTTGCATCTATTCCTGCTAGAGGCACACGCGCAGGTGGACCCCTGCGGCAGTCGGGAGAGCGCGTCCGCATTAGTGTGACACGAGCCCTTATGGTATTGGACATCAAACGAGAACTCCTGCAAAGTTTCCAGCCATCGTGCCAGCTGGCCAGATGGCTGATCAACTTTCAGGGAGTATTGCAAAGCCGCATGGTCCGTGCGCACAATGAATTTCCGGCCATACAAATACGGCCGGTATTGGCGGACAAAATGCACAATAGCTAACAATTCCCGTCGGGTGATGCAATAGCGGGTCTCTGCCAGAGAGAGAACACGGCTCCCGTAAGCCACGACGCACTCGACGCCACCTTTACACTACGATAGGACGGCGCCAATACCCGTGTCACTAGCGTCGGTATCCAAAATGAAAGGCAAAGCGAAATCAGGGTAATCCAGCGTCGGCGCTGATGCCAAGCGATCGCGTAGGCCGCGAAATGCCGCCTCCTACGCCGGCCCCCATTTGAACTTCTGGTTCTTCACCGTAAGGAGGTGCAGCTGCCTAGCGATCGTAGCAAAATTTGGAACGAATCTGCAAATCGACGTACGTCTCCCACCGTGACCGGAGTCGGCCAGTCCCGAACGCACGCCGTTTTGTCCGGGTCCGTGGCCACACCATCAGGGCTGACAATGTGACCCAAATAGCGCACGGAGTGTTGCAAAAAGTGACACTTCTTGGGCTTAAATTTCAAATTGGCAGAACGCATCCTAGCAAAAACAGCATCCAATCTCTGAAGATGCTCATCAAACGTGCGGCTGAAAACAATGACGTATACATCAGGCACGTGTCCCACTGCAGGCCGGTCAACACGAGTTCCATCAACCTCTCGAACGTAGCAGGGGCGGCAAACCCATGGGGAGACAATTAAACTGAAGCAGGCCCTGCGGCGTATGGAAAGCCGTCTTTTCCCTCGACGATTCTTCCATGGGGAGCTGCCAGAACCCCAAAGAGAGGTCGAGAGCCGAAAAAAATTTTGCCCCAGAAAAGGCATCGAGGGAATCACCCATACGCGGCAGGGGGTAAGCGTCTGCAACCGACACTTTGTTTAACCTCTGAAAATCAGCACAAAATCGCAGGCTACCATCCTTCTTCTTCACCAGGACCACCGGAGCACCCCATGGGCTGTTGGACGGAGAGATAATGTCGGCGGCCAGCATATCATCTACTGTGCCGAGGACGTGATCCCTCTCCGCTGGGCTCAATCGATGCAGATTCATACGAATGGGACTAGCATCCCCGGTATCAATGTGATGGGAGAGCAGCGAGGTGCGTCCCAGATCTAAATCATCTTTGCTAAAGACGTCAGAATATTTGGATAGTAGCGCGCGAAGCGCGGACCGCTAGTACGTAGTCAGGGACGCGTTTTCCTGACACAACCCGGCGATCCATCGATCGTCCTGCGACGTAGAAGCTGAAACCCCCATTACGAGACCCTGGCGATCCGCATCATCATGGGCCGTGAAAGCGGTCGTGGCATGGGCCAAGACCGTACCGGCCGGCACCACAACATTGTTCGCCCCTCCGTTTAACACTTGCAAAAACGGAGGCTGACCCGGCCGAACAATCGTCCGGGCTGCGACCAGCGCCAGGCCGCCCGTAACGGCGTTGTACGGCGACAACAACACACCCGCCGCCCCCTCAACCCCAGGCACGGGTTTCCAATAGCGCAGCGGAATGAGCATCTGCGAACCCGGTGGAATGTCGACTGAAACGTCGGACAGCGCCTGCACTGGGAGGTCCAGGGTGGACCGGCCCCATGGCGACGGCAAAAAGAAAATCTTACGGCCCCCCGGTAACTCAATGCAACCCTGATCGACCCTTATCTGAATCGGCATCTTTGCCAGGAAATCAGTCCCCAATAAGCAAGGCACAGCTAAGGAAGCTGGAGATCAACACCGTCCCCGAAGCCGACACATCCCCAACGGAAATGCGTGCTTCCACCTGGCCCACGATGCCCATACTCACCCCGTTAGCGGCAACATACGCATCGAAAACCGGACGTACCCGCGACGGCGGAATGGATAGGAGATGGAAAATAACGTCCGAGATGATAGTGGCGGACGCGCCCGAATCACTTAGAGTCCCCCCGCTAGAACAGGCACCCGGAACGCACTCCGACAATGATGAATGAGATGACAGGCATTGCCGGGTGTCTGATGCGTACCGACTTGCCTGACATGGGTCCCTGTCCGACGTCGATGGCGCGTCCTTGGTCGGGGACTCTGGGCGAAGAGGTGGACAAGGGCGACTCCGGCAGTCACGCGCGAAATGTCCGAGACGTCCGCAGCGATAACACGCCATGTCGGCCCGTCGCACGGCTCCGCCGGTGTCCGCCGACGAGGGCCCCGAGTGCGACACTGCTCCCCCCTGTGGAACTCACTGGGCTGCCGCCGCAGTGAGATCGCCAGGCCCCGCATCGTCCGGGACGAAGACGGCCTTCGACAGTGTCCAACCAACGGCCTTCCCCTCCATGGTCGGACCCCAACGGCGCAAGTTAAACTGCGCGTCGAGGCACTTGGCAGCCAACCGGGAGGTCAGCTGCTCGTGGCCGCACACAGGCAGTGGAATGCCCAGGTCCTTGGACAGTTCCAACATCTTCCCCAGTATCAAGTGCTCCAACAAGTCGGGCTCGGTCTCGGGATATGCGGCCATGGCCAGCGCAATCACAGCGCCACGGAAGGCCACAGGTGATTCCTCCGGTGCCCATTGTCTTTGGACAAATCTACTGTGTGCGTCATCTGGAGGCTCGTATGCTTCCGCCATCTTGTCGAAAGCCCCTTTCAGCATCGCCTTCTTTGCAGCCATGATGGAGCGGAACATTTTTAAGGACTTATCATCGAGGAGCGTTGGCAGAACCTCCAAGGCCTCTGCATCTGTCTTGGCGGAGCAGACAGCCAATTCAAAGCACCAAGCGAATGCACTCCAATCCCCTCCGACGGTAAATTCTTTAATAGTCGTCAGACGGTGGCTTTGAGTCCCCCCGCTGCTGTCACCCGAAGCGGGCGCCCCACGTAGCGGTGACAAGATGGTGGCTTCCCGCCAGTCAGTCGTGGCCGTACCCAAGATGGCGGCGTCCAGCCACGTGTCGGGGAAGGCGGGAAGCCTCGCAGAGGCCGCAATGGCGGATGTCTCGGCCCTACCTAAAGTTTCCCCCCGGAGAGGCCCGACGTGTGGTTGTCCCGGCATCGTCGCTGGCGTGACCAGGGTGACCAAGTCCAGCAAAACGGCCCGTAACGAATCAATTTGCTCCGCTACGAGCCGCCAGCCGTCCTCGGTGCCCGAAGACGCAGATGGCCTGGCTCCCACGACGACATCTTGTACACCTGTCGTGTCGCTCGCCGCCGTCCCGCCCGCGCCCTCCGTGTTCGGGACCGCCACCGCTGGAGGAAGGTCCTCGATGCCCTCTGAAGAAGGCGTAGGTTGATTTTTCTTCTTGAGATGTTTTGACATCTCAAATCACTTCTGACCCCAATGTAATAAAGGACGTTGTCACACACTGCTGGTCTCCGTTGCTCTATATTTAGCTTCTTGCTCGCACCCCGCTGGTCCTGACAGTGGACCAGCGTCTCTTCACGCGCGCCCTGCATGCGCTCCCTCGTCAGTCCTTCCGTTCCCCACTCCGCACACCGCTGGCTGATGGTGTGCCGAAGCTCCTCCAGCCACGTGGCTGATGGCGCGGATCCCCTCCGGCCACCCAACGCGGTCCAGCTTCTTCTCTCCAACAACTGACCCGGAGCCCTTCCGGTCTACCACCTATATCCCCTTTACCACGTTATCCTGTCTCCTCCCCTTCCGGACCGTCAGATCCGGCCTTCCCATAGCGCCCTGCTGGCTCTACCCCCGTTCACCTCGCTTCCGATTGGACCCGAGGTGAACGACGGGCCCTCCCATATACCCCCATACTGGGCTCTGCCCCCCAATACCCCGGGCCGTATGATTGGGCCAGAGCCCAGCAGCGAACCCCGTTTACGCTCGCATTACATCTGATTAGATGAGTGAAGCCTGTGAATAAGGCGAATGCTTTGCAACCTCATCGTTTCAATGATTAGAAATCTGTCTAGACACCTTTTCACATGTGCTGGCCATGGGATCAACTGGCCAATGGGCACACGCCACAAGTATCACCAAAGCCACCTGCTCAGCCTTATAGACAATTCCACTCAGGTATTACGGTAATTGTGCTATTCTTCTGAACATATTTTGGAAGTGATGTTTCAGTGCATTAGACATAGTCCCGGTGCTCCTGAAGAAAAGGCTCCCTAAAAGTGCGTATGCATTAGTGCACTTCCGATTCGCACGATTGGCTACGTACGATGTTAAAGAATGTTTAAATACATACTACACTATACTACAAACTCCACCAATATACACAATACCATAAAATACTCAGATGAGCAATTTTGGCAAAGTTCAAATATATACGACATTATACACTATACAATACACCACTACACACTACGCAAAACGACTTGGATTAGAAGAATTGGCTGCGTACGTTGCAATTTTTTTTGTCATATTTAGAGGATGTCTCATCCATTCTCACAAACTCGCACCACAAACAACACGAATACCTTCGACATCACAAGCGTTGCACACGTCAATTACGCACACGGGGGATGCACCAGGGAAGGGTCGGAGGACAGGCCACTGACGTCACACAGCACGCTCGGGCAGAGAATGAAGATCAGTGGTGTGAGCGCTGACGTGCACAACACGCAATCCGATTGGTGAGTGGATGACACTGATCGAATTGGTGCAGAGAAACAGACCGGAGAAGAGCAGAAAATTGAATAAGGGTGATTGGTGGAGAAGGGCAGAGAGGAGGTATAAAAAGGACTGTGAAACGAGGGGACGGAGTTGGTTTGATACCGATTGTTGCTGTGGTGTGCGAGCGGTGACAACGAAATACAAAGGTCCCCTCTTTACATATGTAGTGGTATAGCGCTGGCTGCTGGCAGAAAAGGGTAACTGCGGTTCAATCTTGATTTTAAGCTTTCGTGACTGCAGGAATCCATACTCTTTGGTTCTTTTGGTAAAGTCACGTGGGTAGAAAAATTCAATAGAAAGTAATATATTACGACCTTTCGATCGCAACACAAGCGATCGTCCTCAGGCGGTTCAGCAGTTCGACAGCTGGATTATTTTTTCTGCCTGAGGATGATCACTTGTGTTGCGATCGAAACGTCGAAATATTATTTATTTATTTAAAATTTTCTACCTACGTGACTTTACCGAAAGAACCAAAGAGTATGGTAACTCAGGTGTACAGCAGTACTCGCATCAGCAGGCCACGATATATATGAGAGGGGGACATTGTTGTGTCTATACCCTTTTTTTTAATTAAGAACAATTCAAAAAATATATAATAATTTTTTTTAATCTATATATATACCTTTTTTTAAATTAATTAATGAAAACAACTCACTTCTCCTCACAAGAACACCAGGAATCCATGAAACATGGAGGGCGGTTAAAATGTTGAGAGTTCGGTCACAAAGAGGTCATGGACATACAGATGGACAAAAGATGTATGGACTAGCCTCCCAAGACATCTGGAGATGTACAGATAAGGGCAGAATAAATAACGGTTGAAACTTCGCGTTTTCTTAACGTCTTCCTTACCGAAAAGTAGAAACTTAACATAGATAATTAACCAACAAACAATAATTTTATTATTAGTAATTCCCTTATATTCACCGCATACATATTATTTAGAAGTATATGTTTCCTATCTACACGACCTTCCGAAAAACTAAAGAGTACGAATTCCAGAAAGCTTAAGTGGAAACATAATTACGCTTAACCTCAGTACATTAAAATATAACTCAGAATAAACACCAATCTCTGGAGAACTAAACTTGGCGAAGCCAAAATAATAATGTGACGAGAATCATTACGAATATTCATTAAACATAGACGAATGATTACCACGATACTAAGACCGAAGGAACTCATAAAATATAATTAAAGAATAAATGTAACACACAGGACCACATAAATGTATTACAAACATCTCCTCAGCCACCTTTGTCTTCCAGCGGGGTCTGACGGGCAAGGAGGGAGCAAAAGGTCACAAGGGGGGGGGGGGTGTCTGCTTCTTCTCACTCTGTCTTGTTTGTTTTCTCTCGCAAGAGACGCGGAGAGAGGGGAGTCACGTTTTGAGTTAGGCACGGGCGCACACCGCGAAAGGACAGTCTGGGTTGAGTCAGTCCGAGTCGAGCTCAGCGTTGCGACGGGGCACGCAAGGGAGCTGTGGCAGTCGTGCCACGAGAAGAGATGGGACGACGAGACTTCGTTAAAGTGACAGTCTGAGAGCAGTCTGTCCGAGGCGCTCGGTCTCGCAACTCGGCTTGCGACGCAGCGTTGCGACGGGGGCTCGCAAGAGAGCTGGGGCGGTTGTGCCTCGAGAAGTGATGGAACGAGGAGGAGTCGTTCGAGTCGCAGAAGTCTGAGTTCAACCTGAGTTGGGGCTGGGTTTCAGCCGTGCTCCGGCTGGCGGAGCGTCGTGAGGAAACGAAACACCGATGCCGATAGCAGGTGTCGCTTCTCGCAGAACGAAGTTAAGTGCGAGTGAAGCTGGCAGCTTCACGAACAAGGGAAGCACGGAGCAGAGAGAGTGACGAGTGACGACAAGCAATCAACCTGTAAAAGGGCGGAGATCGCCAAGCGTCGACCAAGCGAGCAAAGCAGAGAGCGCGAAGCAGTGGAGAAAGCCTGGTCAAACGGCTGGGAGGGAGAGGACAGCGCCATCGAATGCGCCGTGTGCCTGAGGGCACACCGACCAACGACCAGTGTGAACACACCAGACGTCCAGAGCGACGGCGAGCATCGTGCCGACTCAACAATCAATCGAGCAGTGGAGAAGCCGGGGGCTGCCACCAAGAAAGCGCGAGCGACACCCAGCGCCACCGTGCGCCACCGTGCGCCACTGTGCGCCACCGTGCGCCACTGTGCGCCAACGAGCGACACGAGCGACCGAGCATCTTCAAGGACAGCATCGTGCCAACTCGTCATCGAGCAGTGGAGAGAGAGAGAGAGCGCACAAGCCGAGCGACACGCTGAGCGAGGGAGCAGCAGGCGCTCGCTGCGGCCACGCCCAAGCCAGAGAGAACCTCTCTGGCCGCTGTTTGTATAATCCCTCCCCCACCCCACAAGCTAACGACACAACTCCCGGCTCTAAAAAAAATTTAAAATTAATTTTACAAGGGGACAACGCACACACAACACGCACACGAATAAGACTTTCAAAAGTTATCTTTGTGTTTCAAAAAGGGTTGCCATTTCGAGGTGGTGTGTTCAATATCAACTGATCGTGCAAAGTAGTGCTGCCGTCGAGTTACATGAATAAGAAATGTTTTAGTCATTCATTTTCGTTAACTGCATAATTTCGCCAATGAATAAAAAAAAAATGTTTAGTCATTCATATTAGGTAATTGCATAACCTCGTAATTGCATAAGAATTTTAGTTATTCATATTAATCGAATGCATAGTATCGCAATGCATAAGAGTTTGGTTATTCATGAATTATTGACGCATGTTTGACCTGCATGATAGAATGTCACATGCTTGTTAGAATAAAATTGCTTAACACCAACTGTTCGAGTGCTTCTTTCCAAGTCCATGCAAAACTGTCTTATTCATAAGAGCTGTATCCTGTGATGAGATCTGAACTGGTGACCTTAAATATCATAACACACACTAGGATAATCGGTAAACGTTTAATCGATGATAATCGTGTTATCCTGATTGACAACTCTGGATAAACGAAGCTGAGCCTAATTATCACAACTGCACACATTAACATCATCGCAATCATCCGCATAAATTACTACGATTATCTCAGCGATTATCATAATTTATGCATATAATTACACGCATCATCATAATTTATGCATATTAATACACACATTAACATAATTAATGCGATTTGCGCATTTTTCGGAAAATTATTAATTTTTATTATTTTTATCAAAATTTCATAACCCGACACATACAACAACATCCAGGGGAAAGGTCACAGAAGGGGCCCATCGGGAAGCCTCGGGAACCCGTTAGTAGGTTCCAGAAGGGAGGCGTGGCCAGGGCGGAGCAAGGCCACACTGGGAGTATAAGAGGGGGCCTTGAGCGGGAGCTTGGGGCTGTTTCTGGAAGTGGAATCCCTGTCGTGCTATTCAAGATCATGGTCATCTCCGTCTTCATTATTCCAGAGTGCTGTTAGTCAGACAGCCTACCAACCATTCTAAGTAGTGCCCCCCACAATAGACGGTCTTAATTATAATAGTGTGCACCCATGTAGGGTGTGTATTATCCCGATGGTGCTTGTGAAATAAATAAGTGCATCCACGTATTACTGTCTCCGATCTTCGCCACTACACATACAGGAAGTCCTTCCCAGAAGATTACCGCATGTGGACTCTCATTCACATATCATGGGTACGGACAAAGCCCGCGTGTGAGTATACATTAGATGTGAGCGTGCATGTTGCACCTCATGTGTAATGGATGCTTGAGAGTGTGAACATTTTAAAAATTAAATTATGCATGTGGGTGCATGGATTGTGCTGTCACTATGCCACTACCATGCACTGTATTCCAACATAACTTTAGAACACCTGAACCCCCTTAACTGAACCATTGACTGAACACAACTACTCAGAATTCTCACCACATCACCCAAAATTGTTTACAAGTCACAAGCACTGATTGACAACGATCAGAGGGTAAGTATTGTACAACTGCGTGTGTGTGGAAATAGACTTTTCACCTCAGATCCAGTTGGCATTGTCGTGTCTTTACAAGGTACATTTGTTACCCATATAGATGTTTTTTTGGGTTAGATCACATTAGTACAAATTTTTCGTTACACCCGCCACCACCTGACACAGCCAATTAGCAAGATTTGTCACGTAAACAAAACATACTAATTACTACTTAAGCACTAACCGATGTGTTGGAGAGTAAACCACAAAACATTTACAATTCAAGTACGATGTTTTGCCGGTAATTACAACCAGCCTCATCAGGCAACAGCCAGAATTGCGGAGAAAATCCCCCTTATTCGGTCTTAAATAGAGGGGGTCAATGTGATATCGTCACTGTGAGCCAATCAGGTGCGAGGACCAGAGGTGGGCGGGGCAATGTCATATAAATAATGTTATATATATATTATTACTTTAATTATTCACATGTAATCAACATACATCATGCATGTATATTACGTGTGTACATTGCGTGTGGAAACAGACTTCTCACCTCACATCCAGCTGGTAGCGTATGCGTTGTCCTGTTTACACAATCTACATTTGTGATGCTGTACGGCCCCCGGTCGTTGCGGTGGGCTGTTGCGTTTGTTTTTGTGAACGGTGCCATGGAGCGGTGGGCCACGTGACCTCAAGGGGTGAGAGTTGGGGATATAAAATGGCGACCATTGCCTTACAGCCGCACGGTGGAACGGTTCTCTTCGTCGTCTCTGCTTGGCATTGTAGCGCCCCGCAAAGCAAACATTTGTGAGTAATCGTGTGGTTACATTCAGGTTGCTACGAAGTACATTAAGGGTTATGTTAAATGGCAGGATTTCAGTGATTAATGTGAATGCGTGCAGTTCTTTTCTGGTGTTGGAGATATCAACAGCAGAGGCCTTGCTAGCATTTACTGTAATATTAGTAGTTTAATTGTTGGATAACACTATGGAACACAATTTTTGTTCCTGGGTAGTAAGTGTTATTTCCTAATTGCTTATGCCTAAAAAGTATGGAAAATGGCTTTTATTTCTCACAAACTTTACTTTTGTGACCAGACAATGATGTTTTGAAATTGACCTATTTTCATTGAGAGAACGGGAGAATTTCTTTCTTTTCGTTCACATAAAGTCATAAAAAACAACATATGAATCAAAATGAACATGTATTTATACTAACGTAATACAAAAATGACTACAAAACATTTAGGAGTAGTTTATCGAGATTTACGATTATACTGTAAATCACTTTCACGAATCATCCCCCAAATGTAGTCTCCCATCATGTTCTTGTTATACTGTCCTTGGTGGTGGTGTTCAAAGTCCAGTATATCCTGGTGGAAGCGCTCGACTTGCTCCTCCGAGGACGCGTCCATGTTCTCCTTGAATTTATCAAGATGAGCATCAAGGATATTGACTTTGAGGGACATCCTACACCAGGGGTGGGCAAACTTCTTTCCCTCGCGGGCCACAATGGGTTCTAAAATTTGACAGAGGGGCCGGGCCAGGAACAGATGGATGGAGTGTTTGTGTGAACTAATATAAATGACATGTAAAAATTATTACATGTGTAGGACTTGAAATATGGCGCGCCACGCATTCTCTTGTCCTGTTGCTGGGCAAGCGAGCAGTGTACAGTGGGGGTATTTGAGGACGGTGTTGTTGTTGTGGGAGCGTGAGGGAGACGTCGTTAAGAGGCGCAACAGGTGGTAAGGGTAACCGGGGACACAGGACAGTGATTGGCTAGGAGGTTGAGTGCTTAATGACTGGCGTCGCTCAGGCGGGAATACAAGGCCACGTGAGGCTGGGGGCCTGGGGGCGAGGAGTAAAGTGGGGGGTGAGATAATTAATAGAGACTAATTGATGCTGGGATAAAAGGCACAGCGTAACAGAGAGACGGGAGTCTGGGTTGGAGCTGGAGTGATGGTGCCCAGGGACGAGAGGAGCAGGAGTAGATAGAGAGAGCAGTGAGTGCAGTAACGGAGATAGAGAGAGCAGTGAGTACGGTAACAGTGATAGAGAGAGCAGTGAGTATGGTAACGGTGGTAGAGCGAGCAGTGAGTACGGTAACGGAGATAGAGAGAGCAGTAAGTACGGTAACAGTGATAGAGAGAGCAGTGAGTACGGTAACGGTGGTAGAGTGAGCAGCGAGTACGTTAGCAGTAGATAGAGAGAGGTGGAGAGTAGGGTAGCAGCGGAGTGTACGGACCTTGGGAGAGAGAAGTGAGTACGGTAGCAGTAGATAGAGAGAGGTGGAGAGTAGGGTAGCAGCGGAGTGTACGGACCTTGGGAGAGACGGAGAGAGAGCGGAGCGAAATCGTGGAGTGGAACGGAGCGAACGGGGAGACACGGAGCGGTGACGATGAGGAGGTGAACTCTAAGTGTGAATAAACGGAGCGAGTCCTACAACTGGTGTCAGAAGTGATTAAAGAACTGCGCCGAGATGTCAAAAAAAGTTATGAAGAAGAATTTGCCAGCAACCTCGTCGGCCGACAGCAGCGATGCGGACGTGATACCTCCATCGGGAGTGGAGGCTCCCGCATCTCCGGGGGACGCGACTGAGGAGGCGCCGACGCACGACAAGGGCGACCCGAATGACGAGGAGGAGCTGAGCCCGCCGCACGTATGGAGAGCTACGATGGCGGCGTGGGAGGCCAGGATGGTGGCGCTCACGCAAGAATTTGAACGATTTATGCAGACGATACGGGAGGCGCCGATGGGATTGGATCAGCAGCCACACGACCTCGTTACATCTGCGGGGGCCGGCGGCGCGGCTGGATCTCCCGATGCGCCAGGTGCACAGCTGGACACTGAGGACGAGCCGGATTCGCTGCCCTCGAGCACGCCACGCCGACTGCACGTGGAATGCTTCGAGGTCACAGTCGGCGACTGGACGGCGTTTACACAACGATTTTGGGCAGCGTATGAGTCGCTTGCGTTCATCAGGAGCCTACAATCGCGGATTCTACCCAGCGCAGGATTACCAGGCGAGTCGCGACACATGCAATACACGGACGTATCCTACACCTCACCCAATCGCGACGACACACACTGTTGATCCCCCTTCGTATGATGCACAAGGAAATGCTGTATGGGGTGCGTTGGCTCATCGTGTTTTGGGAGCCGCGCCGGGTTCGTCGGATGTGATGGCGCTTGTTCAAGGGATTCAAGTTCGAGTTATTGTCGATACGGGGGCATCAGCGACGCTTATTTCCTTGCAAACTTTGCGATTGTTACCAACCTCGCCGCATGTTTTGGAACCAGTGGATGGCCCGTGTATAGTGGCAAATGGGGGTAGTTTGGGAATTATGGGCCGAATACTTGCAACGATACAGGTCGGGGAGGTGTGCGTAACTGGATACATTTTGGTTTCGTCTGTTTTGGCCGTACCTTGTTTGTTAGGCACGGATTTATTGCAAAAGATGCCAATTAAGATTTCGATTGAGAAGGGACGATTGGAATTGCCATCAGGGAAGTGCCTAAAATGTTTGGGAACTCCGTCTTAATTTGCTCGTGTCAACGCTGTGGTCCAGGCGGTGGTTAGCCGCATGGTGCGCGTTCCGCCTGTGATGCAGATGCTTGTCCCGTTAAGATTGAAAAAAGGGCTGTCAGTGGGTAACTTGGGGGAAGGCATTCTGTTGTCGCCCTCAAATGCCGTGACACAAATGCCCTCTTTGGTGGGTGCTTTTACGATGGTGCCAGCGACGGCCGAACCGTTCATTCAGATTGTAAACACGGGGCACGAGCCGGTTGTTATTCAAGAAGGGACTACGTTGGCACACGCGTCGGTCGCGCGGGGTTCGGAAGGAGATGCATGTTTGGCAGCTGAGGGTGGTGACACGCTGCCATGGGCGGAGGAGGAACCGGGCTGGTTTCGCGAGTTGTATGAATGTAACGACGATTTGACACCCGAGCAGCGGACGCAGTTAAGGGAGTTGCTTTGAGAATTCAAGGACGTTTTTAGCTCAGGGAAGTTTGATGTCGGTCGGACGACCTTATTGCGACATCACATTGATACTAGGGATGCGCCCACTATTCGATTGAATCCTCACCGTGTGAGCCCGCTGGAGGATTGCATTCGGAAAACGGTTGTCAAGATGTTGCAACAGGATATCATCTCCCCTTCTTCCAGCCCATGGGGAGCTCCGATAGTGTTGGTTAAAAAACGAGATGGTTCTCTGCGATTTTGTGTGGATTACCGCAAATTGAATAAGGTTTCAGTGGCGGATGCATACCCGCTCCCGCGCATTGACGACTCATTGGACGCATTGTCTGGTGCAAAGTTTTTGTCCACTTTGGACCTCTTATCTGGCTTTTGGCAATTGCCTTTGGATGAAGAATATAAACCAAAGACGGCCTTTCGCACGCCGCAAGGGTTGTTTCAATTTAATGTACTACCGATGGGGCTGCACTCCGCACCAGCCACTTTTCAAAGATTGATGGAACTTGTGTTGTCTGGATTGCAGTGGGAGTCATGTTTAATATACCTTGACGACGTCATTGTGTTCAGTAAGGTTTTTGAGGGACATTTGCAGCGGCTACGGGCTGTGTTTGGCAGGGTACAGAATGCCAATTTGAAATTTAAACCCCAAAAATGCCATCTGTTGAGAACGTCAGTTAAATATTTGGGGCATGTGGTCAGCGAAGCGGGGGTCACCACAGACCCGGAGAAAACCAGTTGTGTACGTGCGTGGCCAGTGCCTAAGACAGTGTCGGAAGTACGTAGCTTCATGGGATTTGCGTCATACTACCGTCAATTTGTTAAAACTTGGCCACAATTGCGAGGCCGCTGCACACGCTGACTGCTAAGGGTAAGAAGTTTCTGTGGGGTGACAAGGAACAGCGTTCATTTGAAACGCTCTGGGACGCTTTGGCGGACGCACCGCCGCTCGGGTATCCAAATTTTGCGGAAATGTTTATTTTGGACACCGATGCCAGTGATACGGGCATCAGCGCTGTATTGTCGCAAACGATTGACGGAGTTGAAAGGGTCGTCGCGTATGGCAGCCGGTTACTGTCCCTGGCAGAGCAAAGATATTGTGTAACACGCAGGGAATTGTTGGCGATTGTACACTTTGTGCAGCTGTATCGACCATACTTATACGGGCGACAATTTTTGGTCCGCACCAACCACGCGGCACTGCAGTCAGTACTCCTTGCAGATCGATCAACTCTCGGGCCAAATGGCCCGCTGGCTTGAGATCCTGCAGGGACACTCATTCACGGTCCAGCACAGGAAAGGTACGCGTCACGTTAACGCGGATGCTCTGTCCCGATTGCCTCAGGCATCGGGCTTGTGTAGATGCTCCGAGGGATCGCTGCGCTGTGGGCCGCCGCTGCAGGGCATTCCGGCCATGGTCGCTGCAGCTAATTCGAACCAGCTTGACGAAGCACTGGCTAAAGAGCCTGGGTTTATGGGATTGTCACGGGATCGTTGGGTGCGCTTGCAAGTTCCAAACAGTCGGATGATCGGGCCTTTCTTCAACTCGTTGACGACCTCCTGGTCAGATGGGATGTCGTCTTGCAGAAGTTTTGTATTGTGGTACCACTATGTGTGAGAGGGGAACTTATTCGCGACACGCACGAGCAATTGATGCACTTGGTGGAGAAGAAAACGGCTTTGACTTTGAGTAACGATTTCTATTGGCCGGGATTACAAAATGATGTTCATTTGTATGTTAAAGCTTGTCACGAGTGCGCACGGCGGAAGGCGCCGGCACAACCATATCGAGTACCATTGATTTCGATTCGTGTTTCGCAGGTCAACGAAATTGCGGCCCTTGATATTCTGGGACCGTTCCCCGTTACCCCGCGGGGTCATAAATACCTGCTTGTGGGGGTCGAGTACCTCACTCGGTGGCCTATGGCATGGCCGCTAGCGGATCAATCGGCAGGATCAATCATGGAGGCCTTCCTGCAGGGTTACGTTATTGACAAAGGTGCCCCGGAGCACCTGCTTACGGACCAAGGTAAAAAAAAATCGTCCCGCCTATTGAAGGAAGTGTGTGACACATTGGGTACAAGGAAAATTCGGACATCCCCATACCACCCGCAAACCGATGGGATGGTCGAACGTCTTCATCGAACATTGACATCTATGTTGTGCCAACAGGTTAATTCGACTCAGACAGATTGGGATTTACATGTCCCGGCGGCCTTGGCCGCTTATAGATTAGCCCCACACGCTTCAACGGGGTATTCACCCTTCTATTAGATGTATGGGCGTGAACCAGAAGCCCCGGCCCTGGTCAGGTTGGGCGTGAAATCTAAGGGTAAGTCGCAAACGGTGTCTGTCCCCATGCGTGAGGCATTAGATCAGTTGAAGGAGGCCAGGGAGGCCTCGCTGGGTAATACGGAACGAAGGCAGGCCGCTAATGAGCGCCTGCATGGTACACAGGCTCCACGGGAACCATGGCTGGTGGGGGACAAGGCCTGGTTACATTGTCCGATGGTGCTGGTGGGCACATCACCGAAATTCCATTGGCCCTGGCAAGGGTCCGTTGAGATTGTGGAAGTTCGTCGGGATCAGAGTGTAAGGACTCGATACGGTCGCGATTGCGGCACATTCACCCGTCGGAGTGGAAAGACAACCGGAGTACGAGTCCTATACATGAAAGGATTTGGCCTTTAACAGGTAGCAAAGCATTTATTTGCAAGGAAATTTAACAAATTGCACGAACATGAACAATACAAAAACATGTCGTAACGTGACTGATGAAACATCATGAAAACATCTGAGGCCTGCGCCCAAACCAATTACCTCACTTGAACTTCTTTATTATCTACATTAACAGGTTAGAGCAGCCACGCAGGCTGTGTGATGGAGATTTGGCTCCAACCTCGCTGCAGCAACAGATAATCACTTTCAGTTTCAGTGGGAACAGTGTTGTTGATCTCCCATTTTTGCCAGTGCATCTAAGTCTGGAGTTATTTTGGTTGTGGCAATTCTCAGGATAGATCTGAGGTGCTGATCCCTTAACTTTGATCTGTGACGGACTTTGTTGGCGTTCATGACGTTGAATGTCTGCTCACACACATACGTCGAACCAAACAAGGTCAGTATCTTCTGTGTAGTCCTCCGGGGGTTTGGAAACGTGGCTTTGTTAAGTGAAGCATAAAAGTCATTCAATTTAACAGAGTTAAACTTCTCCTTTAGGACGGAGTCAGACTGAATATCTATCAGTTCCAACTGCAGCTCCTGTGGTGCTGTTTCAGGGTCTTGTGACAGGGAACAGGACACCAGCTGAAGTGACTGTTCAATGTTTTCGAAATCAGAGAACCTACGGCAGAATTCTCCGTGCAGGTCCTCAAGCGATTTGCTGTATTTTTTGCGTTTCGCGGTGCCTCTTCCTGCATGGCAAGTGTGGGGAAATGAGCGAAAGATTTGTTCGCAATTTGTCCGGAGAACAAAGTGAGCTTGGATTTGAAGGCTTTCACATGTTTGTACATCTCGTGAACAAACTGATATTTCCCCTGCAGTTTCACATTCAGCTCATTCATGTGTGAAAATATGTCCACAGCAAACGCAAAGTCACTAAGCCAGTTCTTGTCGCTTAGCTCGGGGAATTCGTCAGATTTCCCCATCAACTCCAAAAATGCGATGATGTCCTCTTTCAGCTCCCACACTCGTTGTAACACTTTCCCCAAACTTAACCAGCGGACACGAGAGTGGTACAGCAAGTTCTCATGATCTGCATCAGTTTCCTCCAGAAACGTAATAAACTGACGGTGCTGAAGTCCCCTTGCTCGTATAAAGTTAACAAGTTTTACGATTGGATTCACGACATGATTAAGCTGCAATACAGACTTACACAGGGATTCCTGATGGATGATGCAGTGAAGGAAAATAAGATCCTGGACAGGGTTTTCCTCTTTCACTTTATCCTGGATTCTTTTCAGCAGTCCAACATTTTTTCCAGTTAAATTTGGCGATCCATCCGTTGTGACATTGACAAGTTTACTCCGAGGTAGCGTCATTCTTTTGATGACAGCAGATACCTGGTTATACAAGTCTTCTCCCCGCGTTGTTCCTTTTAGGGACTCCATGGTCAAAAACTCCTCTGTTATCGCAAAACTGTCGTCAATGCCTCGGATAAAAATGAGTAGCTGAGCAGTGTATTTTACGTTTGTACTTTCATCCAGTGCTAGTGAATATAATTCAAAGGAATCAGACTTTTTGTTTAATTGACTGGCTATATTTTTAGCAATCAGTTCCACACGGCGAGTCACAGTCCTGCGTGATAAACTGACTTTTTCAAATTTGCTTTTGATCTCCGGACATAAGATGTCTGCTGTCTGTACCATGTATTATTTTACAAACTTGCCTTCGGAGAAAGTGGTAATGAGTGGTAATGTTGGTGAGAAGAAGTTTTTAAAGAAAATGTAAATCGAATGAAGAAGGAAATTATTGAAAAGTTTGTATAATTAATGATTTTTCAAACTTTAATTATGTTTTCTGTGCTTAAAACTCTTTAAAAAACTGTGGGGTCTAGAACGGACTCGTGAAATTCGGAGAGAACTCGGAATTAAGTTTTGTTGTTTTGTTGAATTACACAAAGTGCGCCATCTAATGGGGAAATTGGGTCATTACAGGAGGAAGGTAAATTTTAATTTAATAATAATATTTGGACAAGTTCGGCGGGCCGGATTAAAAAGCCCAACGGGCCGTACACGCCCCGCGTGCCGTGCTTTGCCCATGTCTGTCCTACACCCCATTGTGCCGTAGTTCTTCACCAGAGTCTCAATCAGCTCCACATAGTTTTCGACTTTGTGATTGCCCAGGAAGCCACCAACCACTGTGACAAAGCTGTTCCAATCTGCTTTCTCCTTACTAGTGAGCTTCTTGGGGAATTCATTGCACTCCAGGATCATCTTTATCTGTGGTCTGACGAAGACACTGGCTTTGACCTTTGCCTCAGACAGTTTAGAGAAGAAGTCTTGAAGGTACTTGAAGGCTGCCGACTCCTTATTTACAGCTCTGACAAATTGTTTCATAAGGCCAAATTTGATGTGCAGTGATGGCATCAGCACCTTCTGGGGGTCCGCCAGTGGCTCCCACTTGACGTTGTTCCTCCCCACAGAGAACTCGGTCCGCTGTGGCCAGTCCCGCCTGTAGTCGTGTTCCTTGGTGTCCCTGCTGTCCCAAAGGCAAAGATAGCAGGGAAACTTGGTGAAACTGCCTTGGAGACCCATCAGGAATACCACAATTTTGAAGTCTCCGATGACCTCCCAGCCATACTCCTCATACTTCAAGGCGTCCAGCAAGGTCTTGATGCTGTTGTAATCCTTTGAGAGGTGCACCGAGTGAGTCAGGGGAAGAGACGGGTACATGTTACCATTATGGAGCAGCACGGCTTTGAGGCCCCTGGATGAGCTGTCAATGAAGAGGCGCCACTCATTCTGGTTGCAGGTGATTCCGATTGCCTCGAACAAACTGGTCACATTCTGGCAGAAGCAGAGCCCATCTTGACGGGTGAAGAAGCTGAAAAAAGGTTGGCGACGCTTCCTCTGATCTGCGACTTGCACACTCTCATCCAACAAGTTCCACTGCTTGAGCCTAGACGTCAAAGGCTCAGCATTGGACTTGGTGAGACCAAAATCTCTGAACAATTTGTTGAGGTATTTTTGGTTGGGGTAGTATGGATTTCTCTCCTCAGCTCCACCTCTGAAATTGTCATCTGGATCTACAACGTTTTCCTCGCTCTCTGACTTGCTGCTCTCTTCAAAAGACGACTGCTCTCTCTCTAGAGGAGTGGGTACGGGGTGCTCATGGCATTGTGGCACCGGGGCGATGGATGAAGGAAGGTCTGGATACGTGGTAGCAAGTGCATTCTTGCCAGTCCGACGTTTGGAAGGGTCCACCATGCAGAAGTAGCAGTTGCTTGAGTGGTCAGTGAGTCCCCGCCAAATTATTGGAATAGCGAACTTCATAGCTCTCTTTTCCCCTCTGTATGATTCTACAAAAATAAATTTATTTCACCCATGACTAATGTGTAAGAGATTTTCGCAACATTTTTCATATATGATATATTTTTTCAATAACATTGAAAATTGTAAAACATTTTAAAATTAAAAACCTTTATAATTTTAAGAATTTTAACAAATTTTATAACATAAAATTCCAAGCAACAATTGCCCATCTTACCTTCCAGAGTTTTTTTTGCATTGCTCGCAGGTGAAATGAGGTGCCCAGGGTTTGTCTTGATCCCCAACTGGCATGCCGAAATATGCCTTGTAGGCCTCACACATCTTAGCAGATGCTTCCATAGAGTACTTTTTCGCTCTCGTCTTGATAAATTGCCCGTATACATAGCAAAATGCGTCTGCCGGATGCTTGCAGCCTCTTGATGCCATCTCAGAAAAATGCAGATATCTATCCACTTAGGCAGCTATAACTAAACTGAACTGTTGGGCTTAATGCTTCTGTATTTATACTACTATTTATATTACTGGGAAGTTCTAGAATGTTCTATAAGTTACTCCAAATTTACTCAGCAACTGAATCTATCTGGAATGTTCTGGGAAATAGGTAAATTTCTAAATATCACTGTCCTGGTCACAAAAGCAAAGTTTGTGGGGAATAATAGCCATTTTCTGTACTTTTGAAGCATAAGCAACAAGAAAATAACACTTCCTACCCCGGAACAAAAAATAAATTGTTACGCAGTGTAATTGCTGTATTGTATTGTAGGATACACTGATGATTAAGATTTTAGTAAAGTATCTTATGTGGGTAATGGCTTGCTTTTACATCACATGATGTATATTGTATGGCCTAGTTAAATTGTATACATTGCACATTGTGGAATGGGTGTGTAAATCTACACGTTTCCAGAATTTAAGAGTGTAATGAATACTGAATGTCTCTGTTTCTGGCAGTTTCACTCTGGTTCTGTCTAATTGGATGCTTATTCGCCGATTCGATTTGAACTTTCAAAGATACGCAAGTTATTGCAGCAAAGAACAGGAAGTTCAGAAGGCACTCTGTCTTTCAAAAAAATGTTGGGACAGTGTTTCGCTATTGGTGTATAGTCGCGCAGCATCACGCACGGCGAGGACCCAACAGTGAAAATATAACTACGTAGCGGGCTCAATCACAGCAGATGCGTGATCTCCCGGCTACATCTCTACAGCGGGCCCTACCATTACGCCTGCGCTTCAGACATAGAGCCACAACAGGGTTCAATATTAAAATCAATATTTATTCATACTGGAGCAATCCGATAAGTTATGAAGCTCTTTCACAGATGTCCAACAAATAATAAAAACTACGGTAGCAGTGCTAAGTACAGGAAAGTAAAACAAATTGCTTTTAAATATTACAAGTAGGCTAGGTCTCATCGGGCAGTTACAACAACGCAAAGGGCCTGGGAGAAATCTGAAGCTGATAGAGATGAGTAGCGTGCAAATTACAAAGATCATGGAATAGTGCTGATGACATGCTCTACATCGTTAATGCTGCAATCACTATTGAGCCAATCCAGCAGGCAAATAATCAGTTGATGTCCAGACAGCCATGAAGCAAAAAAATGCCTGTATTGAATAAAAACGAGTCACAGCCGCTATTGCCGACCGTAGGAAGCAGTTGTGGTCGAGATCCAGGCAAATGCCTTCAAAGCAGCTGCAGAACAAGAGGGCAGATATAACTGGAGTAGGATTGGCATTCGGATGATTCCAGACGATTATGGACTGCGCACCAGAGACTATGGACTGAACCACTCCTTCACGCAGACCAGCTCACCCTCTCCTTCTGACGACAAGGGAAAAGGAGTTGCAGAAAAATCGCCATTCTCACATGAAGTCAACCTGGGGTGGTTTATCATTAACACATTACAGTGTGGGGCAATACCATACAGGGCTGGTTGCCGCTCCGCTTGCCACTCAGATCTGAGCTGAGAAGTTCACATCGTGGTGGTTGTTGTTTACCCAGGTATAGACTCACTTTCTCATACCTCGTAGGGATGTCAATGTAGTTGCAGCGAATATGGAATTGATGTCCAGTTTGGAACATTACAACGCGGGGCCTAGCCATGCGGGGCCTTGCCCCATGCCCTCGCCTGATTGTATTTGCTTTAATTTTCTGCTTTAAGTTTAATTTGTCTTAACCTGGTTGATTATTTTAAAACTATGTTTAAAAAATGCCTACCATTTTTTTTTACAAGGCAAAGCCCATTGAGCTATTTTCCAGAAGCGACCTGATAAAACAAAGTGGCCTATCATCTTGTGTAAATTTATAGCAGCCAAATACTCTAAACGTGTGATGTTGATTCTAAATGGGGAGGAAAAACCTGGGGGACCTGGAGAAAAATCCATGTGACTACGAGGAGAGAATTCAGATGTACCTGCGCTGGTTAGGCATTGCCTCACCAACACTTATTTTACCTGGAATGGCACCTTCTACAAACAGAACGAGGGTAGCTCTATGGGCTCCCCCTTGTCACCAGTGATAGCCAACATGTTCATGAAAAAGTTTGAATCAGACGCCATCCAGACATCCACCCTGCGTCCTTCCTTGCGGAAGAGGTATGTGGATGACACTTTCGTCATTTGGCCACATGGCCTCCCAGCATTGAACCACTTCTTGGACCACATCAATTCCAGACACCCATCCATCAGATTCACCATGGAAGTGGAGAAAGATGGCAAACTACCATCCTTAGATATTCTGTTAGAGAGGAGACCTGACGGATCCTTGGGACATTCTGTTTACAGGAAAGCCACCCACACAGATTCCTACTTGAAACCTGATTCCCACCACCACCCATCTCAAAAGAATTCTCTCATCAAAACGCTATACCACAGTGCTCATGGCATTTCTGACCAACACCACCTGTCCAGTGAATTAAGACATGTACATCGGGCCCTCAGGATGAACGGATACTCTGACCGCACCATCCGCCAAGCTGTTTCTCCCACCATACAGAAACAGCCACTTGAAACTCCGATCAAAACTATCACGTTGCCATACATAGCAGGCGTGACCAAAAAGATCTCCAAAAGTCTAAGCAAACATAAGATCCAAGTCCGATTCAGTACAGTACATAAAATCCGTGATCTAATTCCATCTGTGAAGAATGTCATCCCTGACTTGCAATACCCTGGAGTCTATAAACTGAGTTGCAGCTGTGGTGATTGTTACATTGGGGAAACGAAACGTCATGTCTCTGATCGTGTCCGAGAGCACAAGTCAGATTTGAAACACGGCAGAATTGAGTCTTCCGCCGTTGCCGATTATTGCTACAATGCGGTGGGCTCTCATGATACCATCAAAGGTTTGTACACGAAGCCATTCAGATATACAAACACAGACATAATTTCAACCGTGATGATGGGTATAAACTTAGTAATCATTGGAAAGATGTTATTAACCATGCAAAAAAGATTTAACTACACATTTTTGGACCATCTTATCTGACAGGCACTATTTTACTTTACCGAGTGTTAACATCCCCAGCGTTTAACAGTACTCTCCTTTTCCATATTTGATTGTCAGCCAACACTGGTAAAACAACATGGGCATTTTCGTTCTCTTCTATCATGTGCACCAACAGGTATTTGTGCACAAACAGGTCCACGTACAGTTAGACCTCGTGCTCTCTTTTACCCCCCCCCTTCCAATACGTTATCAAGTGCACCAACAGGGGCTTGCGCACGTCCACGTCTACGTCTACTTACACCTCGTGCTCTCTTTTAGCCCCGCCCCCTCCCAATACGTTCCATTCATTGGCTACCACATTCTGATAAGCTCCCCCCCATCTCCTCCCCCTTAACTTGTATTTAAGAACTTGCATCTTGGAATCCCTGCCTCACTTGATACAGCAAATCTGGCTGTGACGGTCCCACCTGATAACGGAGACTTGTGTTGCCTCCGAAACGTCGTGATTTTTATTATTTTATTTTTATTAATTTTAATTTCTTTTTTTTTACCTACGTGATTTTACTGAAAAAACTAAGAGTACGGGGAGAGAGACATGAAAACTCGAAATATACAGGAGGCGTCAGGGTCGGGATCGAACCTACGCTCTCCTGTATACCAGGAGAGGTAGTTAACATCTCACCACAATGGTGCCCACTCGAGTACATTACCACAATCAGTCTCAGTACTCTAGTTCAGGAGCGTTCTGCCGAATTGGTTTTGCAGTCGGTGTAAGGGGTGATGCTTCTGCGTGTATTGGCGATTGAGAAATCTGCGAGCAGTTTTTTCAGCATTGTTATATTTGGACGGTACCAGTCCATAAGTTTATTTCAGTCAGAATTGGTTATTTCCGAAGTGCAGTCGATTGAGCTAAGAAGCTTATTTTAAAGGGCGACTCGGTCGGCAGACATCAAAGCATTCCACAATTACGCTATCTCAATGGCTCACCCACTCAACCACTCGCACACTCACCTATTTACTCAACCATTCACCCAAACCCGCTCACTCATCCATCCACTCCCACTCGCTCACACACTCTCCCACTCATCCATCCAATCTCACAAACTCAATCACTCCCCCACTCAATTACTCCCCCACTCACTAGAGCGTGTTATGTAAGCACGTTAGCATGCTAAGTAGCAAAGCAATGTGTTTGTGTTTTAAAAATAACTTATTTTTGTACATTCTTGAATAACATTGTATTAGGTGTTGTTTTTCTGTTTTTGTCTTTTACGTTTCTTTACCATCTCAAATGAGCACACATAAACAATAATATACAAAAATACATATCTTGTAAAAAGTTGTTTACTGTATGGTACTGTACTTACCACTCCAATCTCGAAAACTATACATGGGGTGATGTACGTACAACCCTTTTGTTTCAACAACCTGTTTGACGATCTGATGCGAATGCAAATTACATGCACTTTTCGCCGTATCGCACTGAATATTTAGTTTTTATAACTGTAGTTATTATCCATTAACATTTTATTCGTGTAGTATTTTCATTGTTTGAGTTGTATGTCGTGTATTATTATATATTATATTATATTATATATATTATTTTATATATTATATCTTATATATAAAAGTCTCCGCGCGCTTGCGGGGGATTTGGCTCTCGGACGGTGGGGTTTAAGATCGAAATAATTTGGCAGCCGGCACGCCCTAAGCCCCGTGGTGGGAATAGGTTATTCCGTTTTCACGTCCGTAAATTTAAAAGTCGTTTAATTAACGAATTAGTGCCATTCTTATTTTAATTATTTACTTATTGCGCGACATCGACTGTACCAACTCACGACAATTGCGTGGGGGTGGCGGACCCTGCCAAGTGAAGCGCGCTCGCTCCAGCTCACGGGGACATTTTATTTTACGTGTTTAACATGGAATAAATATACAAATCACGCTGCCCATTTCTCTTCACAGTGTGATGTCCTCTTCCCCACCCCACCCCAATGCGTGCAGTCACTGCTATAAAGTCCTTAAATTTAATATTATTAAAGCGCATACATAGTATTATTCTGGCGAGGGCGGGGGGATGGTGGGGGGGGGAGTAGCGGCCCAGCCCGCAGCCTGGCAATGTCTCACCTCCTCCGGCTTGCCAATCTAGGCGAGGCCGCGGGCTCTGCACGGGACGGCGCGTCAGCACGCCAATGTCAAGTACAATTTTATTGCATCTTTCGCTAAGAAGTGAAGGTTTATTGTTTACTATTATTAAACAAATAAGTTTACAAATATTACAATGATAATGTTTTTGTGCATGTGAGTCGATGGGTTTCTATGTGTATGGCTCCATGTCTGTGTGTAAGTCCATGTGTGTGTCTGTCTCTTTCAAATGGACCACGCCCCATGTGTGTGTACATACAAGTGTTTGTGTGTGTGTGTCAGTCCATTTGTGCGCGTATCAGTCGCTGTGTGTGTGTCTAAGTGAATCCGTGTGTATGAGTCGATGTGCGTGCAAGTCAATGTGCGTTTGTGTGTCTGTGTGTCAGTCGATGTGTGTGTGTTAATCCATGTGTGTGTATCTAAAGTAGATGTCTGTGTGTCACAGTCCATATGTCTATGTGTGTGTAGGGCAATGTGTGTGTCAGTCTATGTGTGTGTGTGTGTCTTAGTCGATATGTGTGTGTGTGTAAGTACATGTGTGTTTACGTCAATGTGTGTGTCAGTCCACGTATGTCTGTGTGTGAGTCGATGTGTGTGTGTGTGTGAGTCGCTGTATGTGTGTACGTCGATATATGTGTGTGTAACTCCATGTATGTGTATCTAAAGTGCATGTCTATGCGTGTGTGAGTCCATATGTATGTGTGTAAGTCTATGTGTTTGTGTGTGTGAGTCGATATGTCTGTGTGTGTCAGTCCATGGGCGTCTGTGTTAGTCGCTTTGTGTGCGTGGCTCCATGTCAGTCAGTTTAAGTCAATTTATTTGCGTGTCTGTAGGTCTATGTGTGCGTGTGACTGAATATGCTTTATTGACCTGCTCAAGGCCTATGATACCATCAGTAGGCGTGGCCTCTGGGTTGTTCTTCATGCTTTCAGAGTCCCTGACCAGCTGCTCATGATCATCAAAGATCTTCATGATGTCATCTTCTTGGTTCTTTCGGTAAAGTCACGTAGAAGGGAAGTAATAAAATAATAAAAATAAAACATAATAAAATTATTCTCACGACGTTTCGGCCACAACGCAAGCAGCCGTCCTCAGGTGAATTCAGACTCTGTCGCCTCGACGGACCTGGTTTTCACCTGAGGACGGCTGCTTGCGTTGTGGCCGAAACGTCGTGAGAATAATTTTATAATGTTTTATTTTTATTATTTTATTACTTCCCTTCTACGTGACTTTACCGAAAGAACCAAGAAGATGAATCCCTGCAGTCACGAAAGCTTTAAATCATCTTCATGATGGTGAACGGACACTGGTGAAACTACCTACCTAGGAGTCAGAGACATTCCCTGTACACCTTGGGGTGTGACAGGGATGTCCTCTGGCTCCCTCATTATTTAACATATCTTTTGACCACGTAGTTTGTCAAGCCTTCAATGGCTGTACCTGAGGAATTACCATATGGTACAGAAACAATGGGAGGCTGATCAATGCCCGGGTGCGGTCAAGGGATGACTCCCTATTGCTCAACCATGTTAGGTATGCCGATTCTCTGGTCATTGCTGCTCACTCAGAAGAGGAGTTGGAGGCACTGCTGCTGAACTTGGAGCTTGCCACTAAGAGGTGGGGCCTTACCATCAGCCCCACCAAAACTAAGCACCTGCCTGGGTATTTTGTACCATCGAACAATCCACCCCCACAACTCACAATTGGTGATGCGGCAGTTGTGGAGAGATTGCCGAGATTCTCATACCTGCCCAGTGTGCTCATGACTGGCTCCGGTTTAACAGCAGAGGTCTCACTCCAAATCAGTCGAGCGCCATTATCTTTTCATCGGTTGCGTTACACTGTGTGGAAGATACCTGGTCTCTTACTCCGCACGAAGCTTTAGGTCTTCTCGGCCACGGTAATTCCCTCCCTTCTCTATGCTTGCAAAACGTGCACCCCCCTAATGGAACATCTTCGCCGGTTAGAAACATTTAGGCTGGCCTGCTAACGATCCATCCTGGGTTTAACCATATATGTGTGTATGTCTAAGTCAATGTGTTTCTATGTGTGTGGGTCAATGTCTGTGTGTAAGTCCATGTGTGTGTCTGCCTTTTTCGCCCGAGCAACGCCGGGTACTTACCGCTAGTACTGTATATAATGTGACACTGAAATTAAGCATAGTTACTTTTTTCGGAATGCGTATGCTGCTGATTGCCAGACTGGTTACAGTTTTTGGAGCAGTTTTGTCCATCGGATAATCGCACGTCGAATAATCGATGATCAACTGTATGTATTCGTTGCTTTTTCTAGGCCTTAAATATTTCAGGAAGTAACCACACTGTCGGTGGTTGGCTGGTGAACCCTCTGTGAGGAAGTGTGAGGGAAAATCCAGAGTCTAAGAGCAGTCTTCGTGCCGGGAATAATTTACCTCCAAATGAAGCTGCCGAGGGAGGGTGGTGATTTTCCACAGGTTGCAATAAAGAACATTATTACAACTGCATGGACCAAAGGATGACCACACTGATTTCCAGATAATGATTATTCAACATTGGCTTGTCAGACCTGCTGAGAAGAAACTTGCGAGCCCCATTGTGGTTTCAGGCCAGGACATTTCTGCACAAATGTCATAGAGGAGACCCTTGCATTTTGCGGATTTATCATTTGTGGGTTCGACCTTAAGCGTGAAACCTCTACGCATACAAATTTAGCCTGTCGCTGGTACACTGTACCCGCAAGTACTGTTTCATTGGCTTGTACCGTGGTGCGGGTCAGAGCGGGCGAGGGATGCGAGGCAGTCAGTGGCACCTCAACCGTTGCCGTGCAGGCATCTCGTGGGCTAAGACAACGACCACCCCCCGTATAGCCTTAACGGATTGTTAAGGCAAGTGCTGTAAACGAGTAGCATCTATGAAGTCTGGCATGACACACGAAGTTTAGCTGGAGGCATATTATATGTATTTTTTGCGACATAGAAGTGTAATGTATGACTTACTGTTAGTAGCTCAGCTTATTGGAGAGTATATTGAGTATATTGATGATATTGATGCAGTTTATATTTTAGTTTTTTACGTGGTGGTTTGGCTGCTGCAGCTCCTTACTATTAAAATTTCCCTCCCTTTATTACTGCAAATCCTACTTCCTCCCTTTATTACTGCTAATCCTACATAATACATGAGCATAATATGACTTTGAGACCCCCCCACCCACCACCTACACATTCCACAAGTAGTGACTAATCCCATATCTGCATTTTCCATAAATATGCTAAATTCCTCTGGTGATATGTAAATTCCTTTGTCAAGGCGCTCTCCTCCTCTAACCCCTGCTTAAATATACGCTGCCAAGCTTGGTGGTGTTCATTCGGACGCTGTCTTTCCGACAGACCTGTTCTTCACCTGAGGACGGCTGCTTGCGTTGTGGCCGAAACGTCATGAGAATTGTATTTTATTATGTTTTATTTTTATTACTTTATTATTTCCCTTCAACGCGACTTTACCGAAAGAACCAAGAAGAGCAACACGTTTATTAACTATTTGCACAACATACTCCAGGGCTATTAACACCAGATACCCTCGGTGGTGACCACCCAACTAACCACGCTACGGCGGAACTAGACACAGTTCCACTATCCCGGTCCGGACCACAAGCTGGGTCCCGGACTGCGTGGCTGGAGGCTTCTTCAAGCTTTACGTGGATCTCCTGCCTCTCCAACAGTAAGAATCCCGAGCCCCTCACGGGGGGGGGGCCCTTATATTGGGCGGGCTGGGGCTGGCTCTGCCATCATCTTTTTATCTCTCTCGCCCTTGCCCAAAGGCTCTTGAGAGTTCTTCTCGGACCATGTGATCACCCATTGGCCCCCTCCACCGGTGGCCCCTCTCCAGTATCATCCGGTCACATGTCCCCAGGACACTCTTTCGCTCTCTCAACGGGAGCCTGCACTGCAAGCTGTGCGTGGTGCCACCGCGCTTAACCAGCGCTCACCCAAGCCCCCACTAGGGCTGGTACTACACCCCGTGTCAGGGGTGTACACACAACAGGATACATCCCGCCGTGGCCTCGCAGGCCCGGCACCACACAGTGACATTCTCAGTCATTCCATATTTACATGCAAATTACATCTCTAGCTCCATGCACTTAGCCTTGGGATGAACCCACCTCAAGCCTATATAACCTCTTGTTGCAGCAGCTTTTTATCCTGCCTCAGCAGTTCTCCTGCTGTGTTTGTTTCACCTGATGACGATTGCTTGTGTTGCGATCGAAACGTCGTGATCTATTAATTTTGTATTAATGTGACTTTGTATCAATGTGACTTTACCAAAAGAACCAAAGAGTATGGATTCCTGCAGTCACGATAGCTTCAAATAAAGATTGAACCGCCTCTACAGGGAGGGTTTCCAAACAACTGTTAGATCTTTTAACAGATTGCGAGACAAGAAGGCTCACCTTATCAAGTCGCTCACCTTTTTGAAGAGATGCCGCGATACCATGGTAATAACTATCGCCTTTACACTCACATATTCTGCTATCACTTCTAACAATAAAATGATCTTGTTCAGGGCTAGCCTCGCCCTAATCTCAGAGAGAATAAGACGGCTCCGATTTAAACTTGATAATTTAGACAAGACTCTCTTACAATCTCACTTAGATTCGACAGAAAAAAATGTCCACATCTGATTGGGACCATGTAGATAACATGATAGTTTCTTCTGCCGCTTCAATGTCAACCAAATGTAAAGTTAACCTGATTGCTAAATTCAACCTCCTGTCTAAGAAGAAGCCAGATCCACACGTTAAAAAGTTAGATGTTAACAAGATTGTTATCATAGTGTAGGGGTCTTACGGGGGAGATATGTGTAGAGGTAATATGTATGGGATCGTACGAGAAACTAGCACAGTGGGCGGGGCTTCGTGAGCACACGGGAGGGTGCTCGCAACGACGTCCGCACAGGGCCCACCCCAGCGGGGAGGGGTTCGAGATATAAGGGGATGAGCCGGAGGGCTCGGGGCAGAATGTGTTGGTAACTCTTGAAGATCGAAGACTGCCTAGTGAGAGCCCTGGTCTCCCCTGGAACGCCGCCCTTGTAAGGGCCGCGCAGGACCGAGCCAGTGGCGGGGCCCCGTGAATCAGAGCTAGGACTCTGGGACTCCGGGTGCCGTAGCCCGACTTACCAGTGTCGGGCCAGACAGCCTCCCCTAGCCCAGTAATTGGAGGATTAAGAGGCAGGTTAGGATAGATAGCCGTGTGCTCCCAGCTATCCGGGTGAGGGGGCCGATACCCCCTCCAGTATTACGTGTCCCCTGTGCTTATTGTAAATAAACATCAGTGTGCCTCAACCCCGGGTGTCGACCTGTATTCGACGGTACTACATCTGGCGTCAGAAGTAAACAACAACGAACATGGACACGCGCCGAACAGCTCGGGCCGGGGTGCAGGAGGCGGAGGACACCGCGGGAAGTGCGGTACCAGAGACGGCTGATGGGGGCAACGAGCAGCCGGGACCGAATGCATCATTACCGGGGCATCGGGAGGAAGGGGAGTCGCTGTCCGACGGACTTCGGCTGGCGCACGCGAGGTTGGCGGAGCTGCTGTACGCTGCTGCCGCCACACTCGAGACCATCACTCGGCTGGGGGCTGCTGGACCACCGCGGGGCGAGGACGGCCGACGGCCGTTGCGCCTTCCCGCCATTTCTACCGACGGCACTTTTGAAAGTCCCGCCATCGCCGCAGCAGCTGCCGAGGGCATGGCCAACCTCAACCTGGGGTCCGACATCGGCTCCGCTGGGGCTGCCGCGTCACCTCCTTCGGACGGAGCGTCACTATCTGCGCGACAGGCGATTCCATCTGTCGTTCGTGCAGACGCTCAGCCGAGTTGCGGGGACAGCAAAGTGCGGGCCTCCACGGCGGTCGCTGCGCTACACCAAAGGCTGCCCCCGCTGAAGGAGTTTGTGGCTGAGGAGGGCGACTGGGGGGGATTCCAGCGGCGTTTCCTCGCGCATCAAGAGATGGCGGGGTGGTCAGACGCCGAAGCCCTTTGCGCGCTACCGGCGCTCCTTGACGGCGACGCCCTCGCCGCTCTTACCGCTCTTACGTCCGCAACGAGGGACAAGTGCTCTACTCTTCAGATGGCGCTGCAATTGCTGGCTGGGGTCTACGGACCTTCGGCGGAGTGTAGGCAGCGATTCTACGATCGCCAGCGGGGTGCGAAGGAGTCGCCCCTCGCCTACCGTACGAGCCTTCTGGCGCTGGCAAAGACGGCCTTCCCTCGCATGGATGACCAAGGCGTGGACGCCATGGTCACCGAGAAGATCCTTCTGCTGGCGGACGACCTGGACGTCGCTATCGTCGCGCAGGAGGAGGACGCAGAGATGGGTTCCCTCCAAGCGGCGAGGCTCCTCCACGCTAACCTCCTGTCGCAGCGAAGGAAGGCCAGCAGGGCAGCGGCCGGGCGTACGGTGGCTGCCATCACCCCACCGACGGAGGAGGTCTACGCCGCCGACTTCCGACAGCAGCAGCGGATGGGAGTACGGGCGGACCGGGATGGGTCGGCCCGCTCCGACCGCCCGTCTTCACCACCTGCGCTCCCGCGCTGCTATAACTGCGGCATCCGGGGCCACGTCGCCTTGGGGTGCCGCTCCCCTCGACAGCGGGGGACGACGCCTCGCCGGGACGCCGGTCCTCCTCCTCCTCCCAAGCTCCACCGACATGACCCGGCGAGTCGCGGCACCCCACATGTTTGGCCAAAGCACACACCCGTTACACATGTACACACCGCAACGAACGGGGGGCCAACATTGCGCGCCATGGGGCCAACACGAACCACTATGGGGACCCAAATCGAACCCGCCCAGTGGTCCGTGTTGGCCCATCGCGTTCTGGCTGCGCCGTCGGGGTCGTCGGCCGTAGTAGGGTATATTGACGGGGTCGAAGTGCGCATCCTCGTCGATACAGGAGCGTCGGCGACCATCATTTCGGAACTAATATACAACATTCTCCCTGTCCAAAGTCGTCCCTTGCTACCGGTTAATGTCCCATTCTACGCTGCTAACGGGGGCTCATTGGGTATCATGGGTCAGATTCGCGCGCAAATTTCGATCGGTGATATTAAATTGTCCGGCCCTATTTTCGTTTCCTCCTCGCTGGCGGTTCCGTGCCTGCTGGGGACGGATTTCTTGGGCAAAATGCCGATTCGGATTATGATTAATCAGGGTTGCATTGAACTCCCGTCGGGACGACGGATGGCGTTTTTGCCTTCCCCTACTACGGATCGGTCGGCGTTCGCGACGGTACCCGCGTTTGTAGTTCAAACGGTTCGCGTGCCACCGGGGGCACAAATGTTGGTGCCCCTAAAGCTTCGTAGGCCCTTCGCTAAGGGCGTCGGGGACCGGGGTGTCCTGCTGGGGCCATCTAGGGCGGGGGTTAGCGGGCCGCATTTGATTCCCGCGCAGACCATCGTAAGGGAGGACGGGGACCCCTTCATCGCGGTCCTCAATGTGGGGTCGCAGGCCGTGGTAATTCCCCAAGGGACCGTGCTTGCTCACGCAACGCCGGTGCCCTGTGAGGAGTCTGTCGCAAATCACGTGCGCGCTGCCACTCTGCCGACTCCACATTCGGACACCGATGAAGGGTGGCTCGAGGCGCTTTGTGCGGGATCGACGGGCCTGTCGGATGTAGAGCGTCAAAAACTTAGGACTCTATTGCGCGAATTTGCCGATGTGTTTAGTCAAAACAAATTCGATCTGGGCTGCACCCATTTGCTGCATCACCATATTGATACTGGTGACAGCGCGCCCATACGCCAAAATCCCTTCCGGCTGAGTCCCGCCGAGAAGGACCATGTCAAATCGGCTGTTGATGACATGTTAGCCGCCGATATCATTTCTCCCTCTACCAGCCCGTGGGGAGCACCGATCGTTCTGGTAAAGAAACAGGACGGATCGTTGCGGTTTTGCGTCGATTTTCGCCGCCTCAACAAAATTTCCGTTGCTGACGCATACCCGCTTTCCCGTATTGATGAATCGCTCGACGCCTTGGCGGGGGCGCGATTCTTCTCCACATTGGATTTGCTTTCGGGATTCTGGCAGCTTCCTCTGGACGATGAATCTAAGCCTAAAACTGCATTCCGTACACCACATGGTCTCTTCCAATTTAACCGGTTGCCGATGGGATTACACTCGGCGCCGGCGACTTTCCAGCGATTGATGGAATTGGTTTTGGCTGGATTGCAGTGGGATTCGTGTTTAATCTATTTGGACGACGTTATCGTCTTTAGCAGAACATTTGACGAGCATCTCCAGAGGTTGCGGGCCGTTTTCCTCAAAATGCGGGCTGCTAATTTGAAATTTAAACCCCAAAAGTGTAATTTGTTGCGCGAATCGGTACGTTATTTGGGGCACATCGTAGGACGCTCGGGTATTGCTACCGATCCCGCCAAAACGCAGTGCGTCAGCTCCTGGCCGACCCCCACCTCGGTGGGAGAGGTCAGGAGCTTTGTTGGTTTTGCGTCGTACTACCGACGCTTTGTCGCGGACTTTGCCACCATTGCTAAGCCCCTGCACGCTTTGACGTCAAAGGGGGTCCGCTTCCATTGGGGACAGGAGGAGGAGGCTGTGTTCCGCTCACTTCGGGACGCTCTGGTTAATGCCCCTCCCCTGGTTTATCCAGATTTTTCAAAACCCTTTGTACTCGATACCGACGCGAGCAACACAGGTATTGGGGGCGTGCTGTCCCAGGTGGTTGAGGGCGTGGAACGGGTGGTCGCGTACGGTAGCCAAGTGTTGTCTCCAGCGGAGCAACGATATTGTGTCACACGTCGGGAACTGCTGGCAATTGTCTACTTCATCCAGCAGTACCGGCCATATCTGTACGGACAGAGTTTCACCGTCCGTACAGACCATGCGGCGCTACAGTACGCCCTGCGAGTCCAACAACCATTGGGACAATTGTCTCGATGGCTGGAGGTTCTCCAGGATTTTGATTTTCAGACCACGTACCGTAAGGGCGTTCGCCACACCAACGCGGACGCCCTGTCACGCATGCCGACCACCCCCGAATGCGCATGTCTCCTGGGGTCGGGTCGGTGCAGGCATCCTGCCGAATTGCCTGTTCCGGTCTTGGCGGCTGCTGACGACGCAGCATCAATGACTAATTCCATCGCACAACAGGGTTCTGATTCCCTGTTGGGGTTGCCTGCTACGGAATGGGGTCGGTTGCAAATGGAAGATACTTCCCTCCTTGCGTTGCGCCGCCGCGTCGGGGACCGGGGGCGGGGGAGGGGTGATGCCGACGCATGGGAAATGCTCGGTGGGTTGTTAATGCATTGGGACGGGAAATCCCGTCGACACCGGCTGGTGGTCCCTTCGGGGTTACGGGGTAGGGTGGTGTGGGCCGCTCACGAGCGCCTCCTCCACCTGGGTACCCAAAAGACCCTGGCCTTGCTCCAACTTGATTTCTTTTGGCCGGGCATGACGAGGGATGTCGGGGATCTATTAGGATCGTGCCCTAGGTGTGCGCAGCGCAAACCACCAGCGAAGGAGTCGAACCCGCCCCTGCAATCTATCAGGGTTTCCCGGGTGAACGAACTCGTCGCGCTGGACATTCTAGGACCGTTCCCCGCCACCCCCAGGGGAAATAGGTATTTGCTAACCGGTGTTGAATATTTCACGCGCTGGCCTATGGCCTGGCCCCTGGCCAACCAGTCGGCAGCAGCCATCGTGGAGGCCTTTGTCCAGGGATATGTCCTTGACAAAGGTGCTCCCGAGCGGCTGCTGACCGACCAGGGTAGAAATTTTTCAGGCAAATTGCTCAAACAGGTCTGTGAGATCCTTGGCACTAAAAAGATTCGCACCTCTCCATATCACCCACAAACCGACGGGATGGTCGAGCGGTTGCATCGTACCATCACGTCGATGTTGTCGCAGCACGTTTCTGACTCACAAACAGATTGGGATTTGAACATTCAGGGGGTCCTGTCAGCATACCGGTTGGCCCCCCATGCTGCGACGGGATTTTCCCCCTTTTTCCTTATGTATGGCCGCGAACCGGAGCCACCTGTTCAGGCCCAGCTGCAGATCCCGGCGCCGCAGGGAAAAACTCAATTGGCCGAACATGTTAAATTCAACCTGGAAAAATTGACGGAGGCGCGGGATGCTGCCATGCAGAATTCTGACAGGCGGCAGAGGGCTAATGAGCGCCTCAGAATGGGTCGCGCGCATGTGCTACAGTGGAAGCCGGGGGACAGGGCATGGTTGAACTGTCCCCAGGTACCGCTCGCGTCCTCCTCTAAACTGCTGCGACCATGGCGGGGTCCCGTCGAGGTGGTTGAGGTCCTGAGACCTCAGTGCGTGCGCATTCAATGGGGGAGGCGCCGATGGTTTGTACACCCCTCCAGGCTAAAACCCTTCGTTGCGGTGCGAGATCCCACTACACACGCGCGTGGCCAAACATGTGGGGGGGCGTCCGACTCAGAGAGGTCTTCTCCGTTACTCTCGCCTAACGTGCTGCCGGCTGTCCCACCCCCAGGTGCACCGGGAGTGACGGGCTCACGCCCGACGACCCCCACAGGAGATGCTGAGGGTCTTGCGACGTCAGCAACAGACTCACTCGGTGATGAACACCTGCCGGCCGACGACCTGCCGGCCGGGCCTGTCCCGTGTGACGGGCCTGCGGCGAGGACGCGCGCAAAAATGCGAAAACTCTTGTGAGAAAAAAAAATAGAAGAAGAAAATTTTTATTTTTTTATTTTTTTGGTTTCTCTTTTCCGGTGTACATTCGCATGTTGTGCTCACGGTGTGGGGCGTCCGTGCTGTGTTCCCGGCACGTTGCATTGTACAATTGTTGGGCGTGTGTGTGTGTGTTCTGTGTGTTCTGTGTGTTCTGTGTGTGCTGGGGGGGTTCCAGGAAAAAGAAACACGTGTATATACGCTCGTCCTACGGATTTCGTATTTATTCGGGGGGGGTTCGTCGGGTTATTCTTCCTTCCTGTTGTTCTTCTCGTTGCGTTATTGTTGAAAAAAAAATGAGGCACACGCTGGGGGGATGGAGAGGGTTTACACTTTTATTGTCAATGTTGCAGCCGGGACGGCTGCGAGCTGTACAGGGGGGGGTGATGTAGGGGTCTTACGGGGGAGATATGTGTAGAGGTAATATGTATGGGATCGTACGAGAAACTAGCACAGTGGGCGGGGCTTCGTGAGCACATGGGAGGGTGCTCGCAACGACGTCCGCACAGGGCCCACCCCAGCGGGGAGGGGTTCGAGATATAAGGGGATGAGCCGGAGGGCTCGGGGCAGAATGTGTTGGTAACTCTTGAAGATCGAAGACTGCCTAGTGAGAGCCCTGGTCTCCCCTGGAACGCCGCCCTTGTAAGGGCCGCGCAGGACCGAGCCAGCGGCGGGGCCCCGTGAATCAGAGCTAGGACTCTGGGACTCCGGGTGCCGTAGCCCGACTCACCAGTGTCGGGCCAGACAGCCTCCCCTAGCCCAGTAATTGGAGGATTAAGAGGCAGGTTAGGATAGATAGCCGTGTGTTCCCAGCTATCCGGGTGAGGGGGGCGATACCCCCTCCAGTTATACGTGTCCCCTGTGCTTATTGTAAATAAACATCAGTGTGCCTCAACCCCGGGTGTCGACCTGTATTCGACGGTACTACAATAGTAACAGCCCAATTCCTGACAGCCTAAAATCGGTACTAGCTAAAGGGTTGAATTTCGCAGTCACCCCTAAACACATCCCAGTGGATGATATCATTGCCCAGGTCGATGTAGCCCTCAAAGGTTTAGGACACATCCCGGCAGACGTAGCAAGATCTGAAATCGCTGCTATCCTCAAAACGCTAAGAACCCCGTTAGCAACATCAGCAATGAAGAGCGTTTTTAACTCACTCAATTAAAAAGAGAGATGATATTGTCATCCTCTCAGCCGACAAGGGCAATGTCACTGTCATCATGGATAAAACCACATACAACAACAAAATTTAGGACCTTCTTAAGGATGGTAGCTATACCAAAATCGATAGAGATCCTACCAACCACCTGGTTACCAAAACCAACAATATCATCATGAACTCGACTTCTCTAATCGAACCAACCAAGCTGCTCTCTCTAAAACCTTCTGCTGCTTGACCATCCAGATTTTATGGGCTTCCAAAAATCCATGAAGGTACACTGCTCCGTCCCATCGTCTCCACCATTAACTCACCCACCTACAAACTGGCCCGATTTCTGTCTGAAACCCTGCTTCCATTCACTGGCAAGACCACCTCAGCTGTGCTTAACTCAATTGGTTTCTCTAATCAAAGATATCTCACTGTCTCCAGAAGATTTGATTGTCAGTTTCGATGTAGTCACTCTGTTCACCAAGATACCTGTGCCTGACACCATTGCAATCATTGAAGACTTGGTCCAACAGGGACTGAATTCTGATGTGCAAACATTGGTGAGGCACTGCCTTACCAACACTTACTTCACCTGGAATGGTACATTCTACAAACAAGATGAAGGTACCCCAATGGGTTCTCCCTTATTGCCAGTGGTAGCAAATGTTTTCATGGAGGCATTTTAGACAGATGCCATCCAGACATCCATCCTACGTCCTTCCTTGTGGAAAAGATACGTAGATGACACGTTCGTCATCAGGCCACATGGCCAGCTAGCAATAAACCAATTCTTCAACCACATCAATTCCATACACCCAGCCATCAAATTCACCATGGAAGTGTAAAAGGATGGCAAGTTACCATTCCTGGATGTTTTGATCGAGAAGAGACCTGATGGCTCGTTGGGACACTCTGTCTACAAGATATCCACCCACACGGATGCTTATCTAAAGCTTGACTTCCACCACCATCCAGCCCAGAATAATTCCCTCATCAAAGCACTACACCATAGGGCCCATTGCATCTCTGAGCAGCACCACCTAGCCAGCGAGCTGGAGCACGTACACCAAGCCCTCAAAATGAATGAATATTCTGACCGCACAATCTGCAAAGATGTCCAGCCATGGAACCCAATCAAAACCATCACCTTGCCATACATAACAGGGGTTATCAAAAAGATTTCCAGAATCTTGAGCAAACATAAGATCTCGGTTCGATTTTACACAGTACATAAAATTCGTGGTTTGATCCCATCTGCGAAGGATGTGATCATTGACATGCAATACCCCAGTGTCTACAAACTAAGCTGTGGCTGCGACAGCAGTTACATTGGGGAAACTAAGTGACATGTCTCGGACCGTGTTCGTGAACATAAGGCAAATCTGAAACACGGTAGGACCCATACCTCTGACGTTGCTGATAATTGTTTTAATGCTGTGGGCTCACACGAAATTGATTTCTCCAAGACGAAGGTACTCTGCAAACCTCCTGGCTATCAACAAAGATTCATTTCTGAAGCCATCCAGATATATAAACAGATAACATTTCAACCGAGAAGATGGGTATAAACTGAGCAATCATTGGAAGGATGTTATTGTAATGCGGGCGTAAATGACCTCCCGGAAGTGACGTCATGGGGGGAGGAGTTACGTCACGTGGGGGAGGGGGTTCAGGTCTATAGGGGGAGAAACCGGAAGAGGAGGGGGAGTGATCGGAGACGAGGAAAGAGTGAGGCCACGCAGGGCGGAGGGTGAGAGAGAAAGTGGCGAGATCGCCACATACACGGACCCCGAGGTTCGGCTCCGTCGGCCAACGGTGACCGACCCTGGGGCAGCAGGAGCAGCGAGGAGGCTGCAGAGGGCAGCGGGTCTGCAATAGGGGAGTTGGGCAGCGGGGGTCTGCACGAGGAGTTCAGCAGCAGGGCTGCTAGGAGAGAAGGAGTTCAGCAGCGGGGCTGCTAGGAGAGAAAGTGGGCTACGTGAGCGACAGCAGCCTGGGGCTGCCGAACGAAGAGTATCTAAGGGAATGCCGTGAGGGAAAAGCATAAGAACCCAAATAAAGGACACGGAGACAGAGAGAGCGTCCGAGTTATTTATTACATTATTAACCAGTTTAAGTCATAACTGGCTGTGATGTTTCCATCCTACCTGCTGATGTGAGCAGTTATTTCCGACTCTCTGAGTTGCATTCCTCGATGTGGTGGTGGCTACATTGACATGCTAATCTCTCACAATACAATGGCCAGCCCAACGGCTTTGGGGTGCCCTCGACCTTCCTTTCTAACCCCGCCCACTTACCCTTGGTCTGAACCCATCTCAGGCCTATATAACACCCTGCTTCAGCAGCTCTCTTGCTATAATTTTTCACCTAAAGACGATTGCTTGTGTTGTGATCGAAATGTCGTGATTTTTTTTTATTATTTTTCTGTCTACGTGACTTTACCGAAAGACCCAAAGAGTATGAATTCCTGCAGTCACGAAAGCTTTAAGTCAATGGAAAATGTGTAATTTTATAAATCAAGCTAATTTATGGAATTATCTAAATGTATGCAATTATACAAATTAGGCTCAGCTTTTGTGCCCAGGATGTATTACCAATCTTGATAATACAATGATTCTCGCTTTAACTTTTCTGATTATGTTTAAGTGTAATTCTATAAAGTCTCAGAATTCAGATCTTACCGCGGGATACAGTTCTTATAATTAATATTATTTAGCATGAACTTAGGAAGGAACCACTCAGACTCTTCTATGTTAAGCAACTTTAATATCTAAAAACACTCTAATATGCGAATATACTTACGATCGGAATTGTCAACACTGTACTCCTGAAGATGCCCTACTCATTAATCTGTACAATTAACCCTCAATGGTAATGTTTGTTAAAACTGAGTAACAACAATCGGCTAACTCCTCCGAGTAGCGCGACCATACACGGCGATAGGAAAAGTTCTACAATTTTTTACAATATTCATATGAAACATGCTAAAGAAACATGTGCCCAATGACAAAAGTAGACATCAATGAATTCATTGGTAAGATTATGCAATTACCGAAAACAAATGACTAAAATACTTCTAAACGACCATTTTCATGTAATTCAAGGGACATAACAATTCTTTCCACGATAAACTAATAGTTAACGCACCACCTTGGGATGGCAACCCTTTTTGAAAGATAACTTTTTTGGTACAATTTTATTAGTACCAATATGCGCGTTGTGTGTGTGGGTGTGTGTTGTCAACGCTGTGGTGGGGAGTGCCATGGGGGGGAGGGCCAATTTAGATTGGCCTTTCACCTCATGCCATTTGTAACCATCACAGCGGCTAAATGGGGGCTCTGGACGGGTGCGAGGGGCTGGAAACCCCTCCACCTTAAATTAATTACCACAAAACCACGTATAAAATATCTACTTAATAAGTTTGTGCTGGGGGGACAGGCCTCTATGACATCTGGCCAAACCCCATTTGGCGGAGCCAGGAGATTTAATCTTTATCCTCAGGGCTCCTCCAAAAACAACAAAAAGCCACTACGGATGGCTACGTGGAATGTTCGAATGCTCACTGCGTAGGAGAGGCTGCCACTCCTCTGTCGGGAGCTGGACCGACACTGCCTAGATCTCTGTGGTATTCAGGAGATCCGGTGGACTGGGTCTGGCTCCTACCACCATGAGGGGTGGACAGTCCTCTACTTGGGGCAGGAGACTACCAAACAACAGGGAGTGGCTCTTCTTCTGAACAAAAGAATGAAGGGTGCGTGGGAGCGTAGCGGTGAGGTGTGGGAAGTGGTAAGCCCCAGACTACTTTGGGCTTGCCTTCCAATCAACCAGACGCGAGGAGTGGTGGTCGTGGTTACTTATGCCCCCACCGAAGACGAACATCTATGGAGGGATGCAGGCAAAGCCGATGAGTCAGATGCCTTTTATTACCTCCTGTCACAGGTGCTAGCTAAAGTGACCCCTCGGGATAGAGTCATCCTGTTGGGCGACTTCAGTGCCTGAGTTGGTCATGATACTGGGCACTTGGTCTGGAGTGATTGGAAGGCATTGGCCTGATCAGCTCAATAACAACGGTAGGAGGCTGCTAAATTTTTGTGCAGCCCATGGGCTTGTAATTACCAACACGCTGTTCTGGCATCGGCACATCCACACATCATGGATGCATGACAGGTTCAAGCAAGAACATCTGCTGGACTACGTAGTGATGGAACAGCGGATGCGGGCCCATGTACTTGACACCAGGATCTACTGTGGAGCTGATCTGCCCACTGACCATCGACTTGTCATCTGTAAGATGCGCCTGCAATTCTTCCACTCCGGTGGTGGGTGTACACCCAGGACCCCATTCAAACCTAAGGTGGCCTGGTCTCAGCTCGCTGATGAAAGTTGCAAGCAAGAATTTAATCATTGCTTGTGGCTGGGGTTGGCATTGTGCCCCACTCCTCCAGATGTCGAGGGTAAATGGGCGAGGTTTAGGACTGTGACTCATGCAGCTGCAATGGCTGCTTTGGGTACATGGTGCAGACCTCCCCAGAGACCCTGGCTGACAGAGGTGTTCAAGCTGGCTGAGAAAAAGCGACAGGCCCACTCTCATCGTCTACAGCACCCCACGTCAGAGAATGGAGGCTTACCGCAGCCTTCATTTGGAGGTTCGGATGGTTGGTGGTAGCGGGTTGCTGAGGAGATGGAGTCTGCCTCAATGGCTCACGACCACAAATCACTATTTAACTCCATCTGAAAGAGTAACCTGCATCGCCACACCTATTACCATGGGGAATATTCGGTGATCCAATCTCCGACTTCCAGGAATAAGTTTGCAGATTTGCTGAGCATTTCTGTGAAGTCCTGGGGGAAGGGAAATCCCTCAGCATGGAAAACATCGTGGGACAAAGCGGGGATGACCCTGCTGAGGCTGCGGTGTCTCAAATGTTGGAAGAAGTAACCCACTGTGAGTGGCTGGCTGAGGTGCAATCTTTTGAGGAAGTCCTAAAGACGATCCAGAGTCTGAGACCAGAAAAGGCACCTGGCAGAGATGATCTCCCAAGCGAAATTTTGAGGGAGGGTAGCGTTTGTGCAGACTGCCCTGCATGACATCATAACAACAGTCTGGACCACTGGACGGGTTCCGCAGGATTGGAAGGATGCCCTGGTGGTCCCTCTCTGTCAGAAGGGAGACCACACAGACTGTAACAACATCTCACTCCTCAGTGTGCCGGGAAAGGTCCTGGCAAGGATTATTCAACATCGCCTTGCCAGGCACGCTGAGGAGAGGCTTGCCGAGCAACAATGCGGTTTCAGGAAAGGGCGGTCCTGCACAGTAGCCATTTTTTCTGTCAGTCTGCTACAGCAGAGTGGTAGGGAATTCCAACAAGGCCTACATCTCTGCTTTATTGACCTGGTCAAGGCCTATGATACCATCAGTAGGCCTGGGCTCTGGGTTGTTTTTCGTGCTTTCGGAGTTCCTGACCCTCTGCTCACGCTCAATAAGGACCTTCATGATGGTGAGCAGGCCCGGGTAAAACTTTCTGGCCAGGAGTCATAGCCATTCCCTGTTCACCTTGGGGTGCGACAGGGATGTCCTCTGGCTCCCACATTATTTTATATATTTTTCGACCAAATAGTTCGTGAAGCTTTTGATGACTGTGTAGTGCCATGGATGGGCTGCACTTGCAGGCAACGACAGACATCCCAAAAGCAGTTGGGGCTTGTGAGGGGTCCTACGATCCCTCGCAAACACTCCCATGGCCGGGGGGGCTGCAGATGCACTGGCCTGCAACGGCAGACATGCAGACCTCGGTGAGGGACTCTGGGGTCACCCACGTCCCTCACCGAGGTCCGCACCTGGGCTGAGAAACGTATATAAGGCGGACCTCTGGAGAGGTCCAGGCAGTTGAAGACGACCAGTTAAAGCAAGAAGACCTGTATGAATAGGACCCTGGACCCCTAGTTCCGCCGTCCTTTTAAGGGCCTAAGCTCTGTGAGGCCAGTGGTGGACTCTGGGTCTCCCATAGGATATTATAGCCTGAGGACCTGGAGCGCAGCCGGGGTAGGCACGCTACGTAGGAGGCGTATAATATACCTAGTGGAAGTACTCGAGATAAACTGTACGAGGAGTTGATGTTTAGTACTTAGGGCGTGTGTGTATAATAAAGACGTGCCCCCTACAAAGTGTCTCTGGAGAAAACACTACAGCTGTACCAAAGGAATTTCCATCTGGTACAGATACAATGGGAGGCTGATGCCCGGGTGTGGTCAAGGGATGGCTCCCTATTGGTCAACCATGTTATGTATGCCGATGATCTGGTAATCGCCGCTCACTCAGAGGAGTTGGAGGCGCCGCTGCTGAACCTGGAGCGTGGCACGAAGAGGTGGGGCCTTACCATCAGCCCCACCAAAACTAAGCACCTGCCTGGGTATTTTGTACTATCGGGCACTCAACCCACACAACTCCCAATCGGTGATGGGGCAGTTGTGGAGAGAGTACAGAGTTTCCCATACCTGGCCAGTGTGCTCATGACCAGCTCCGGTTTGACAGTGGTCTCACTCCAAATCAGTCGAGCGGCATTATTTTTTAATCGGTTGCGTAACGCTGTGTGGACGCTACCTTGTCTGTCGCTTCGCACGAAGCTTCAGGTCTTCTCGGCCACAGTCATTCCCTCCCTTATCTATGCTTGCGAAACGTGGACCCCCCTAATGGAGCTTCTTTGCCGGTTGGAAACATTTAGGCTGGCCTGCCTACGATCGATCCTGGGTTTAACCAGGCTGGATTGTGTGAGGAGCTCACAAATCCTTGAAAGATCTGGACAAAGTCCCATCGGTGAGCTCCTCTGGCAGTCAAGGCTGCTATGGCTGCGTTTGCTGGGTGATGTAGCCCGCATGCCCAGTCACCGCATGCCTAGTCACCGCATGCCTAAACAGCTTTTGTTCTGCCGGATCGAGGGGGCTAAACAGGCACGGCACAAGCGAGACAAGAGATGGAGTGATGTGATACAGGAGGATTTGGAAATGAGTCTATATGCCGATGACTGTTATCAGTGGTGTCAGGATCGGCCTCTGTGGAGGCTCGTGAAAGACGCTGCTGGGCAGTTGGAGGCAGTCGCCCTCCGACAACAACAGAGCGCGGAGGAGTGACGCTCACAACGAGAAAAGTGCCAGGTGGCTACAGCACAGTAAATTGGCACAGTAGGGGGCACAGGTGGTGCATCAGCAATTCATCTCAGTAAGTGGACCCGTGGCACCTGGGTCTGCCCCGTGACATCCTGCTAGCGGGCGTTCGACACATCACGTGGCCTCAAGATGCACTGAATTTAATTTTCAAGATCACATTGATTATATTGGTAAAAAGACAAAATTAAAAAAATGGTTTTCTGTATCGACACAAGCACTGCTTCCCCCCTATGTTTCGCTTGGAATTGATTAAAGCTACCGTACTGCCTCTACTTGATTACTGTGACATCAGTACTTTACTGAAGAAGCTTGACTCAATTTATCACTCGGCCTTAAGATTTGCATTGAACTGCCCATATAGGACCCACCACTGCGATCTCTACATTGGGTCAAACTTAACTTCTCTTAATGATCGACGGCTTGTGCATCAGATCTTATTTATTCACGATGTACTTACAAATAAATCAGCAGACTACCTGCTGGATCTCCTCACTGTTTCGAAGAAGAAATGTGACCTAAGGTCTTCGCTCATTTACCAGCTTCACATTCCTTATTGCCATACAAAAACTGTAGGAAGGGCCTTTTCTATTGATGATCCCAGGGTCTGGAATGCTATCGCCAATAAACCGCAACTTGGATCACTACCTGTGAGATCCTCACTCAAAACTGCTCTAGAGCAGTGGCACACCCCTAGCTGCCACTGCTATCCAGAATGGCCTGAAATCAAATGTATCGCTCCAGATGACCGCTGCAAAATATGATCTTGAGTTTTGATTATAGTGTGCTGATCTTTAAAGATGTATTAAAACAATTCATTCTGCTGATACTCGTGCTGTTATAGAGTGACTCATGCAGCCAATTGTGGCTGCAATGTTTCGTTGTACATGTTATGTATATCGTTTATTGTTAAATTTGAATCACAGTTCCTATGATCACTGTTACATTGTTTTATAGCTTTCTTTTGGTGATTTTGAAAACGTTTTGGTTTAGCCATGTTTGTTTGTTGTAGTACAGAGTTCGCCTGATAACTTTAATCTACATTGTCTTATGGTTATTGTTTGACTTGCATCCCACTGGAATTTTTGCACACAGCGTTGATATACAGTGTTTTTTCTGGAAGACTTTGCTGTTTTTTTCCAGGATTTTTCTGTTGCGTGCAGTCACTTTAAGATGTTTCTTGTTCATGTTTTTGTTTTGTTGCGGTTGCACCCTAGTCAAGAGCCGCATAGCTTACAGGGTCATTCCTAATAAATGAAACTGAAAAACATAGCCTGGCACAAGCGTCGTGGTGATGTCACCACCACTTAGTGGAGAATGGCAGTTGTTGTGTCTTCTTGCTCGCTTGAGTGCTGCGTTCCTTGTGTAGTAACGCTTATGACTCGTTCACACCGGAGTTGGAGGCACACTTGTTTATTTAACACCAGCGTTGTGACATACACATTTGAGGGGGTATCGGCCCCCTCACCCGTCTATCTGAGGACACACCTCTTTAGCTCACCCTAGCCTGCCTCTGGACCCTCCACTAATGGGCTAGGGGAGGCTAGCTTGGCCCGACACTGGTCAGTCGGGCCCGGTACCCAGAGTCCAGACCAGCACTGGCTCTGGCCCTGGTACCACGCCACTGGCTCGAGCCTGCGCGGTCCTGATAAGGACGGCGTACCAGGGGGAGTCCAGGGCTCTATCTAAGACGTCTTCCGTCTTCTCTTCTTTAGCTAAACATCACTCCCGAGCCCTTGAATACATTCCCCTTTTATACCCAACCCCTCCCTGAGGGGTGGGGCCCCGGGGGATCATAACGACCGAATCGACCCCCCAGGGTGTCTGGCGCGGACGTCGCAGAGGGCACCTGCTCGTGCACTCATGTAGCCCCGCCTACTGTGTTTGTTTACCATAGGCTGCCATGCATAACGGGCTCTCTCTGTAACACCCCTACATCACTCCCCCCCGCATAGCATGCAGCCGTCCCGGCTGCCAACATACAAAAATTTGACAATAAAGGTGCCTTCACCCCCTGACCGCGCGTGTGCCTCACTATTTTTGAACAATAACAGGAACCAGAACAAGAACGCAACAGCAAGATGAGAAAACAACCCGCGCACCCCCCCCCCCCCCCGAATAAATACGAATTCCGTAAAAAAAACAGCCTATATACAATCAGCAGGGAACCCACCACGCACACACAACACACGGTGAAAGCAACATATGTACATCCGAGGAGCGGGGAACACACCACCAACACAACACCCAATGAACACCACAGCTATGTACACATTTTCCGGCCTCACAACAGTTTGCGCATTTTAGCGCGCGTCCTTGCAGCGGGCCCCTCACACGGGGTAACCGCGCGTGGCGGACCATCAGGTGGCAATTGTCCGTTTTGGGGTAGGAATTTATCCGACTCCGTGTGACCCTCGGTATCCGCAGGACGGGTGATCGGGCGTGAGCCCTTCACTCCTGATGCACCTGAAGGTGGCACAGCCAGCAAGGCATTTGGTGAGAGCGACGGAGACGGACCCAGCGAGTCGGCCGACCCCCCACATGTTTGGCCACGCGCGTGTGAAGTGGGATTGCGTACCGCAGCGAAGGGTTTTAACCTAGAGGGGTGCACGAACCGTTGCCGCTTCCCCCATTTGATGCGCACGCACTGCGGTCGTAACACCTTCACCACTTCCACAGGGCCCCGCCACGGCCGCACCAGTTTAGAGGAGGTTGCCAGTGGCACCTGGGGGCAGTGCAGCCATGCCTTGTCCCCCGGCTTCCACTGCAGCATGTGCGCTCGACGCAATCTGAGGCGCTCATTCGCCTTCTGACGGAGGTCAGAGTTTTGCATTGCAGCATCCCGCGCCTCGGTCAATTTGTCCAGATTAAATTTAACGTGGTCAGCCAGATTCGTTTTCCCTGCGGCACGGGGATCTGCAACTGGGCACGAACAGGCGGGTGTGGTTCTCGGCCGTACATGAGGTAAAAGGGAGAAAACCCCGTAGCTGCATGGGGTGCCATCCGGTATGCCGCCAAGACCCCCTGAATTTGTAGGTCCCAATCCGTTTGCGAGTCCGAAACTTGTTGTGATAACATGGACGTGATGGTGCGATGCAATCGTTCGACCATCCCGTCAGTTTGTGGGTGATATGGGGAGGTCCGAATTTTCTTTGTGCCCAGGAGATCACAGACTTGTCTGAGTAGTTTACCGGAAAAATGTCTGCCCTGGTCGGTCATCAGCCTCTCCGGAGCACCTTTGTCCAGGACATAACCCTGAACAAAGGCCTCCACGATGGCTGCTGCCGACTGGTTGGCCAGAGGCCAGGCCATAGGCCAGCGTGTAAAATACTCGACACCAGTCAACAAATATCTATTCCCCCTGGGGGTGGCGGGGAATGGTCCCAAAATGTCCAGAGCGACCAGCTCGTTTATCCTGGACACTTTGATCGATTGCAAGGGCGGGTTAGACTCCCGTGCCGGCGGTTTGCGTTGTGCACATTGAGGGCATGATCCCAACAAATTCCCAACATCTCTCGTCATGTCAGGCCAATAAAAATCAAGTTGCAACAAGGCGAGAGTCTTTTGGGTCCCCAGGTGTAGGAGGCGCTCATGAGCGGCCCATACCACCCTGCCCCGCAACCCAGTAGGGACCACCAGCCGATGTCGACGCGACTTCCCGTCCCAATGCATCAGCAGGCCTTGGCACATTTCCCATGCGTCGGAACCACCTCTTTTTCCCCCCGCCGCACCCCCAACGCGACGTCGCCACCCGAGGAGGGAGACATCCTCCATCTGGAGGCGCCCCCATTCAATGACGGGCAACCCCAACAGGGAATCTTTGCCCTGTTGTTCGATCGAATTAGCAACTGCTGTATCGTCGTCGTTGGCGGCCGCCAAGACAGGAACCGATGTGTCCCCTGGAGGTCTGCAACGTCCAGACCCCAGGAGGCATGCACACTCGGAGGTGGTTGGTAAGCGCGACAGAGCGTCCGCGTTGGTGTGGCGAACGCCCTTACGGTATGTGGTTTGGAAATCGTAATCCTGGAGGACCTCCAACCATCGGGACAATTGTCCCGATGGCTGTTGAACCCTCAGGGCGTACTGCAGTGCCGCATGATCTGTGCGGACGGTGAAATGCCGACCGTACAGATATGGGCGATACTGTTGGATGAAATGGACAATTGCCAACAGTTCCCTACGGGTGATACAATATCGTTGCTCCGCTGGAGACAACACCCGACTGCCGTACGCAACCACACGTTCCACGCCGTCAACCACCTGGGAGAGCACGCCCCCAATACCCGTGTTGCTCGCATCGGTGTCGAGCAAGAATGGTTTTGAAAAATCAGGGTAAATCAGGGGAAGAGCGTTTACCAAAGCGTCCCGAAGGGAGCAAAAAGCAGCTTCCTCCTCCTGACCCCAGCAGAACCGAACCCCTTTTGATGTTAAAGCGTGTAGGGGTTTTGCTATAGTCGCAAAATTAGCGACGAAGCGTCTATAATACGACGCAAACCCAATAAAACTCCTAACCTCTCCCACTGAGGTGGGAGTCGGCCAGGAGCTTACACACCGGAGTTGGAGGCACATTTGTTTATTTAACACCAGCGTTGTGACATACACATTTGAGGGGGTATCGGCCCCCTCACCCGTCTATCTGAGGACACACCTCTTTAGCTCACCCTAGCCTGCCTCTGGACCCTCCACTAATGGGCTAGGGGAGGCTAGCTTGGCCCGACACTGGTCAGTCGGGCCCGGTACCCAGAGTCCAGACCAGCACTGGCTCTGGCCCTGGTACCACGCCACTGGCTCGAGCCTGCGCGGTCCTGATAAGGACGGCGTACCAGGGGGAGTCCAGGGCTCTATCTAAGACGTCTTCCGTCTTCTCTTCTTTAGCTAAACATCACTCCCGAGCCCTTGGATACATTCCCCTTTTATACCCAACCCCTCCCTGAGGGGTGGGGCCCCGGGGGATCATAACGACCGAATCGACCCCCCAGGGTGTCTGGCGCAGACGTCGCAGAGGGCACCTGCTCGTGCACTCATGTAGCCCCGCCTACTGTGTTTGTTTACCATAGGCTGCCATGCATAACGGGCTCTCTCTGTAACACCCCTACACTTGTACCGAAAATACCTCAGGTCCCCAGCAGGGGCGCTGGATCAGCGTGTGTGTTGAACACGGTGCTCTTGGCTGCTTTGTCAGTCTCTCTTCACCGCTGGGGTGATTGCCGAGTAGGCACGCTGGTCACTCTTTGCTGGCAGGGATGATGGGTCCGGCTCCATCTGCATCGATGTGCGCGATGATCCCGTTACCAGAAACCACTCGCAGCTCGTCCGCTGGTTGCCGCGCGTCACCCCCCTTTGTACCAGACACTGTTGATCCTTGCAGACTGTGGAGCAACTTGGAGAGACAGCACATGTCGTCTCCCCCCCCCCCCCCCCTTCAAGAGAGTCCTCTTCCAGTTGTTTGTACGACTCGAGAGAGGACACGCTACAGATCAAGTTATATCGTTCCGTGTCAGTCTCTGATCCGACTCTTAACTAAACTTCGCCTGTGGGTTGCGATTTCAAGGGGCACTCTCAAGAAAAGTAGTTGCACCAGTTTTCCCTCAAAGGGTTGACTTTGATCTCAGCACAATCCGAACGATTGTCACTCTATGATCGTAAGTGTTGCCTGTACAGAGCGACCTCGCCACCGGGAATAGTAATGCTAGGCACTCTTCCCCACGTTTGTATTGCAATACTGCGAGCACCAGCCTTGTCTGGCAGCCTCTCTCAATGACGCAACAACAAAAAACTCTCCGTGATGCGTGGTTTCTGCCGATGCAGAGCTCCCTATCAATTTGCCAGTCAAGAGGGCAATCCTCGGAGCCTACCACTCGTAGTACTTCTTCTTTCATATGGCATTTTGAAAAGCAACAGTTTTTATTTTTAAATGATCGTCATGAATGAATGCAAAGGTTCCTTATTCAGTCGAATTATGTGGTTGACGCAGTGTGGATTTTAGCGATACCGCCAGGATGTGCATGGATGGAGCATTCATTGGTGATATGCTTGATGGTTTGGACTTCTTTAGTCGCAGTTGGGAAATTCGTTGAGCAGTACTGATTTCTGTTCTTGCATACTTGCTTATATCTGAATTCTTACACCTGTTGCATATATTCGGTCTGAAAATTTATAAAAATTCAAAATGAAAGGAAAATTTTTAAAAACTGTAATTTTCCCGAAATTTGTCTAATTTATTTAATTATGAAAATGTTGCGTGTATGCTAATTAGGAATGCCAACACAGTACTCCTGGAGATGTCCTCATTGATCCGTACATTTAATCCTCAATAATTATGTTTGTCAAACTGGGTAACAGAAAAATTGGATCATTCTTCAGAGTAAGGTGATCATACACAGCAACAGTCCTTAAAATGAATGTGACCATATTCATACGAACAGTAATAAAGAAACATGTGCCTAAGCAAAGGTAGACCTCAATGAATTCATTTGTAAGATTATGTAATTAACGTAATGCCTTGGAACAATGGTGTGCGGTAGTGTGCTTGCTTGTCTAACAAATGTTTATCAATTGGCTAAGGGCTTTAATAAATTCGCGGGCAAGATTATGTGATGAAAAGAAAGCTTTCAACACAATTGTATCCCTGTGTGTGTGGATTCGTAACATAGATGTTAATAAATGTTAGTTTCATCAATGAATTCATTGGTATAGATTATGCAATCAACAACAAGAATGACTAAAATACTTCTAAACGACCGTATCTACGTAACTCAATGGGCAGCAATGCTTTCCACGATCAGCTAATAGTTGACACACCACCTTAGGATGGCAATCCTTTTGAAACATAAAGATAATTTTGGAGTAATCTTATTAGTCCCGATATATGCGTTATGTGTGTGTTGGTGTATTGTCTCCTTGCTCAACTCTTTGCGTTAAGCGGACGCCAAGGTGGGGCGTTTCTTGTACCAAAATTGTGTTGGTTCCCTGCTGAGCGATGAGTCGAATGTGTGGGGGTGTCATACAGGCCTCTCTGCTGCTGGATGAGCTGAGTCAGCACGACGCTTGTCTTTGAAGGTGCCCGATTGCGCTCGCAGCTCGTCCGCAGCTCGTCCGCAGGTCGCCAGAGCTGGCACTCTTGCTCGGTTGCGCTGGTTACGCGCTCTCTCTCCTGCTCCGTGCTCTCTGGCGATCCACGATTGTGCTCGCAGCCCATTCGCTGGTTGCCGGTGCCGACACTCTTTCTAGGTTGCGCCGGTCACACTCTCTCACTTGCACCAGGCACGGTTGGTCCTTATAGACTTGACCTTTGCAGGAGTGTGCTCGGCTTCCGAGTCCGCACGCTCATGGGTGGTCGTTAACCGCTTCTGCTTCTGGTCCTGAGCGATGCTCGCTTGATCGATGCTTGGCGCTTTTCCGCCCTTTCTCCAGGTTGATTGTGTCATGCCGCCGCCACGAAGCCGTTCAGCAGGCGCCCCATCTAAGACCTCGCCACCACCAAGCGACGGAGCCGACCCCGTGTCCCCCTCACCTCACCTCGCACGGACACACCCGCACGCATTCCCCCCCCCCCCATAGAGCTCGTGGGGAGGTCACCTGGCCGACCGGTTTTTATCCGAGAAGCCCTTATCGGGATTAAACTTTCACGGTTTCCGGCGATCAGGGAATTGGACGACCTCCCCCGTGCTACGTGGCGCCGCGGCGCTGCGACCAGCCTTAATATGGTGGGGTCGCGGCATGGGGCATTCGGCCACCGCGGTGGAGGCGCATTTTCCCCCCACACACACCCCCACGGGTCGACGAGACAGGCGGAGGAGGGAGGGGACAGCATGAATAGCGGGACCGCATGGACTCTTGCGCATAGTCATGGAGGGTTGGGAACATTATGCTTGAGCGCACAGGCCCCATTGTTAGGAAGGGTAAGGGAGTAATTAGGATGTACGCCGCCAACGCCGCTCACTGATTAGCATATCAAAAGCGCCGGAACCGCCGTGCGCGGGCTCGAGGTGCACGAGCCCATTGTTCAGCGCAGCCTCCCTTTGATGTAGAGAGGATAAATAGTGGGGCAAAAAGGGGAAATAGCTCTCTTACTCCAGCGCAAGGCGACGAGACACAGCTCCAGCCAGCGACCCGGACGTCCGTGCGACGCACCGAGGTACGCTGTTAGCACAAGGATCAGCGGACCGCCGTGGACCCTTAACAGTGAGTAAGAAGGTGAATTAGAATCATAGCAGATAAATCGGGAATAGGTATAGAGGTATCAGCGTAGGCCAGCCTCGTCGACTCACTGATTTAACATCTAGTTCCAGGTAGCGGATAATAAATCATTAATAGCTGATCGTGGCCTCGTGTGATCTCGTGTTATAAGTGTGAACGCGTGTGGTACTGTGTATGCGTAAGCTCGCGGCGTGCGTAATCAGCGTACTCCAGGTGCGCGATCATAACGTGAGCGGCGAGCGCGGCGCAGAGCGGCGCAAGAGTGGGTATCGCGTGTGGAGCTGTAGGCGTGTGTGCGCGCACGTTCACGACGTGTATAATACAGGTGCGCGATCCTAGCGTGAGTGGTCAGGGTTGAGTGAGTGCCGCGCGGAGCTGTGTGTGGGTGTGCGCGTACGTAATTAAACATGCCTACTACGCGGACCCGCGGGGGAGGAGAATCCTGGAGCGACGGCTCTCACCCCATGGGTGAAGAACGCAGCAGCGGTTCGCCTAGCAGCGAGGGGGCGAGTAATGAGGTTAACCCGGCCGTTAGGGGTACCGAGGGAGGGATCTCGGGGGCTAGCGACCCCCACATATTGGTGTCAGAAACGGGACGATCCCCCGCACCCCCAAGGGAAAGAGGCCCCCCAACCCAGATTAAAATCAAATGCACATTTACGGGCAAAGGAATTCCAACATGGAAATCGTTTGCCCGCAGCATCAGGGGGGCGAAAAAGGTTAATGGGTGGTCAGATGAGGAGGCGTTGCAGCAGTTAGAGCTACATTTAGATGGACGGGCAGCTGACTTTGTGGAAGCTTTGCCCGCAAGCGTACAAACTCAGTGGGAAAAATTAATGTGCGAACTCGAACGGCGCTTCGGCGCCTATGACGAGGAGGATGCGCAGGCGGCCTTAGAGGCACGCCGCCGCCAACCCGGCGAAGATCTACGAGATTACGCCGAGGATGTGCGCATGTTGACCCAGCTCGCGTACCCAGAGTACGAGGCAAAAATAATTGAGGGCCTCGCCGCCGGTAAAATCCAGCGATATTTGGCACGCACCCCGTGGTGGCAGCCAAATGTAGACGGTGCACGCCTCTCCTTTAGCACCCTCGTCGAGCGCGCGCGTAAATGCGAGAAACTCTCGGGTGAGCGCGCGCAGCCTCGAGGGAGGGGACGAGAGTGCGCCGTAGCGAGCCTACTCTCCGACGAGGAGGAAGAGCTCGCCATTGCAGTAAGGGGACGGGCAAGGGAGCCCCAGAGACCCAGCGAGACTACCCCGGGGTGGGTAGCCGGGTTACAGACCGGCATTGGAGATATTGCTGGCCGGGTAGACCGAATGGACGGTAAGGTAACCCACGTAGGTGAGAGGGTAACCCAGGTACGCGAGGAAGCAAATAAAAATATGAAGACCCTCCAGTCTGAGATGGGTGAACTACGCTCGACAGTAGGGGGACTAGCCGGGAGGGTGTCCCAATTAGAGTCCGATGTGGGGCAACTGCGTACTGGGGGAGGGAGAGGGAGCGGACAGGGGACCCGCTACGGAACCGCCACCCCTCCCCGGGCGTGTTATGTGTGCGATCGGCGAGGGCATCTCAGGAGGGACTGTCCGCAGGTCGCCCGAGCTAGACAAGAGCTAAGGTCAAACACTAAGGCCCCCCTAGAGAGGGGACCACCGGGGGGTCAAATCGACGTAGCCCCGACACAAACAAGCTGTGAGAATAATGGCGAGCGAGTGATCTCCACACAGGTTCCAGCAACAATGCCAACGGAAACGGTGACTCCTGACGACTGGCTGCGGGAGCTGGTGGCGGGGATCACGGGGGCCACGTCGCTGGTGGAAGGGGAGGTAAACGGAGTGCGTACCCGAATTCTGCTGGACACGGGGGCGGTGGCCTCGCTCGTGAGCGCAGCGCACTGCAGCGCGATCGGGGTCGACGTGCGTCACCTGCAGGCACCGGACCGCGCGCTGCACACGGCGAGCGGAGCCGGAATGGGGCTGCTGGGGAGAGCCACCCTAGAGGTCCGCATAGGCAGTCAGGTGTGCACCCAGGAGTTCTACGTGTCGAGTGCGTTGTGTCACGAGTGTATCGCAGGTACCGACCTCTTAGAACGGCTGGGACTCAACGTGCAACCCCGCCAGCGATGCGCCACCATGGAGAGCAACGGCGAGCGGATACCGTTCTTGGGACGAGAACCGACGCGCCTCCGCTTCGCACCTGTGGCCGCTATCCTGGCGACGGCAGTCACCATCGGCCCGCTCACCGAAATGCTGGTGCCGGTGGCAACATTCCCCACCGACCCCGCGCTCCGACCATCAGGGGAGGTAATGCTAACTCCTCACCCGGAGTTGGCAAAACGGTATGGGGTTGTGGGATCCGCCACGTTGGTAAACGCAGATGGGGGCCGATTGTTTATGCGGATGTTTAACCCCCACAGTACCCCAGCGATACTGCGGCGGCGCACCCCGATAGCCACTGTACACCCCCTGCACGCACGCCACTCTAACGACTCGGTGTTCGCACTCTGGGCTGAAGACCCCGGTCGTCCTGAGGGTGACCAGGACCTGGCCTGGCGAGTCGGCCCGACTCCCCGAGCCGAGGTCATTCCCCTGCTCGACGCGTTACATGTACCATGGGCGGATTTACCTAAGGGAGAGGCCGATCGGCTGCGCGAGTTACTGCGGGAGTATGCCGACGTATTCAGTGAGCACGACTCGGACGTGGGTCGGACCGATCTTGTTAAGCACCAAATTGACACCGGTGCAGCCCGACCCATCAAACTCCCTTCGTACCGAGTGGGCGCACCCGAACGCGCCCAAATCAAAGAGGCAGTTGGGGACATGCTTCGCGATAACATAATTCAGCCCTCGGCGAGCCCCTGGTCAGCCCCAGTGGTACTAGTTACGAAAAAGGATGGGTCAACCCGGTTCTGCGTCGATTACCGTAAACTAAATGCAGTCACGCTCGGCGATGCCTTCCCCATACCCCGCATCGATGACACCTTCGACAGCCTCGCCGGAGCGCGATATTTTTCCACCCTCGATCTCGCGTCCGGGTACTGGCAGGTGGAGATGGCGGAGGAGGATCGGCCGAAAACCGCATTCACCACCCCGATGGGACTATTCGAGTTTCGAGTACTCCCGTTCGGACTCACCAATGCGCCTGCGACGTTCCAGCGGCTGATGGAGTTGGTGATGCGGGGCTTGCAATGGGAACAGTGCCTGATTTACTTGGACGATGTGATAGTGTTCAGTAGATCTTTGTCTGAGCATTGGTCCAGGCTACGAGAGGTGTTCCAGCGATTGCGAGCGGCTCATCTCAAGCTCAAGCCACGTAAGTGTTACATCGCACAACGCGAGGTGGGGTACCTCGGGCATCGCGTCAGCGAGGCAGGCGTGCACACTGATCCGGAGAAGGTACGCGCCGTAGTGGAGTGGCCACGGCCAAGGAATCTGACGGAGATCAGATCATTTTTGGGGCTCGCCACCTATTATCGTCGATTTGTAAAGGGATTCAGCGAGATTGCACGCCCCCTCACCCAACTCACCTCCCCTAAGCACCCCTACCAGTGGACGGGGGCCTGCCAGACGGCCTTCACCACTCTCAAAGACCACCTCACCCACGCCCCCACCCTCGCTTTCCCCGATTTTACCACCGATTTTATTTTGGACACCGACGCCTGCAGCAGCGGGCTGGGCGCGGTGTTGTCACAGGTACAGGATGGGACGGAACGAGTCATCGCGTACGCCAGCCGGACCTTGAGTGGGGCCGAGCTGAACTATTGCGTGACCCGCCAAGAGTTGTACGCCGTGATTTTCGCATGTAAGCAGTTCCGGCCGTATTTGTACGGCAGGAAATGTCGCGTACGCACTGACCATTATGCTCTGCAGTTCCTTCTCACATTCAAGGAGCCGCGGGGGCAGATGGCCCGGTGGTTGGCGCAGTTGCAGGAGTACAACCTGCAAATCGAGTATCGGGCTGGCCGGACGCATGCAAACGCGGACGCCTTGTCGAGGCGACCCACGGTGGACGCTGAGACAAGGGCGGAGGAGGCCTGCCCGTGTTTCACGGGGGGACGCTGCCGGCAGGCAACGGACCCCCGAGCGGCCGCGGCCACTGACCCCCCCCCAGCGAGAGAGAGTGCAGTGTGCGCCACAGAGGCCCTCACAGGTGGCACCGAGGATCCCGTCGACCGCCCGGCAAGCGCGGGACCCGCGGCTCGGGACCCGATCGGACGGATCCAGGAGGACGTCGGCTGCGCCTTCCCGGGCCTGAACGACGAGCAGCTGAGACAGACCCAGCAGCGAGATCCCGATCTGGCGGCAGTGGAGGCGGCACTGCGGGAGGAAAAGAGCGCCCTGCCAGGACCCTGGAGCGGTTTGTATGCCCGGTTGTGTGTGCAGAACGGAGTGGTACGGGAGTTAACCGAGGCCGGCCAGCCGGGGTGCATCTGTGTTCCTGCCCAGGTGCGACCCCAGCTGCTTCGGCTGGTGCATGACCACCCACTCGGGGGCCACGATGGGGAACGACGCACTCGAGAGACCCTGCGTCGCCAGTATCTCTGGCCCAAATTGGCACAAGACGTGGCGGCCTGGGTACAGGGCTGCCGCGCCTGTCAGCAGTGCGGGCCGAAACCGGCACGATACCAGGTACCCCTAAGGCCGTTCCGCGTCAGCCGCACGAATCAGCTGGTCGGGATTGACCTACAGGGGCCATTCCCGCGATCCCATCGAGGCAACCGATATATCCTAGTCGCAGTAGAGTATTTCACCCGCTACCCCGTGGCAGTGGCCATCCCTGATAAAACGGCCTTGGTGGTGGCCCGGGCATTCGTGGAACACTACGTACTTAAGCACGGGATCCCAGAACGAGTCCTCACCGACCAGGGTAGCGAGTTCGAGGCCGAGTTGTTCCAGGCACTGTGCCGAGAGTTCGGAATCCAGAAGGACCGAACCACAGCGTACCACCCCCAAGCGAACGGTATGGTGGAGCGCATGAATCAGACCCTAGCGGGGAAACTCAAACGTATGGCGGCCGCAAATCAACGGGATTGGGACGAACACCTCCCCTACGCCCTTTTCGCCTACGCCACCACCGTACACACGTCGACGGGACAAACCCCGTTTTTAATGATGTTCGGCCGTGAGTCTCGTTTACCCGCAGATCTGCTATTCGGCGTCCCTTCCCCCCAGCCGGAGGAAGGAAGCCGCCCCGTGGAACACCTGTTGGAGACCCTGCGAGAAGCCCGAGGTCGAGCATACCCGCAAGGGGAAGCCGCGCATCGGCGGCAGGAACAGGGCACCCGACCCCGCATGGAACCCCCCTTATTCCTGACAGGCGCTAAGGTGTGGCTACACACCCCTCGCGTCGGGGCCGGGCAGGTGGGGAAACTGACGACCTACTGGCGGGGACCCTGGACCGTGGTGCGACAGATCTCCCCCTGGACGGTACTAATTTATGGCGGGGAGAGGGATCGAGAGACGGTGGTCAACGTCCGCCGCTTAAAACCGTGGAAAGCGGCCCCGGCGAGAGAGAACCCCGTCACTCGAAGGCCCCGTAATCCCGGAGTACCCGCACCCCTCGTGTTGGGGGGCCTCGCACCCTACATGGGCCCCGCCGGGCCCCCGAGACGCCCCGACCCCGCCAGGGGACGGCGCGGACGACGGCCCCTAAACCCCTCCGCTTCTGAGTTTGTACCCCAGCCCGCAGGTACCGAGGTACAGGGAGAGCCGCTGGAGTGGAGGAGGAGGCCGCCGCAGGAGCTGCAGAGGACGGAGCCACCCACCCCGAGACCAGCCACGAGGGCCGGACGGACCCCTCGGATCCCGCAGCGTTTCCTCGTGGGCGCGGCTCAAGCAAGGTGCTCCAGTCAACCCGGGACGGGGACCAGCACCTCGGGGGGCTATGTCATGCCGCCGCCACGAAGCCGTTCAGCAGGCGCCCCATCTAAGACCTCGCCACCACCAAGCGACGGAGCCGACCCCGTGTCCCCCTCACCTCACCTCGCACGGACACACCCGCACGCATTCCCCCCCCCCCCATAGAGCTCGTGGGGAGGTCACCTGGCCGACCGGTTTTTATCCGAGAAGCCCTTATCGGGATTAAACTTTCACGGTTTCCGGCGATCAGGGAATTGGACGACCTCCCCCGTGCTACGTGGCGCCGCGGCGCTGCGACCAGCCTTAATATGGTGGGGTCGCGGCATGGGGCATTCGGCCACCGCGGTGGAGGCGCATTTTCCCCCCACACACACCCCCACGGGTCGACGAGACAGGCGGAGGAGGGAGGGGACAGCATGAATAGCGGGACCGCATGGACTCTTGCGCATAGTCATGGAGGGTTGGGAACATTATGCTTGAGCGCACAGGCCCCATTGTTAGGAAGGGTAAGGGAGTAATTAGGATGTACGCCGCCAACGCCGCTCACTGATTAGCATATCAAAAGCGCCGGAACCGCCGTGCGCGGGCTCGAGGTGCACGAGCCCATTGTTCAGCGCAGCCTCCCTTTGATGTAGAGAGGATAAATAGTGGGGCAAAAAGGGGAAATAGCTCTCTTACTCCAGCGCAAGGCGACGAGACACAGCTCCAGCCAGCGACCCGGACGTCCGTGCGACGCACCGAGGTACGCTGTTAGCACAAGGATCAGCGGACCGCCGTGGACCCTTAACAGTGAGTAAGAAGGTGAATTAGAATCATAGCAGATAAATCGGGAATAGGTATAGAGGTATCAGCGTAGGCCAGCCTCGTCGACTCACTGATTTAACATCTAGTTCCAGGTAGCGGATAATAAATCATTAATAGCTGATCGTGGCCTCGTGTGATCTCGTGTTATAAGTGTGAACGCGTGTGGTACTGTGTATGCGTAAGCTCGCGGCGTGCGTAATCAGCGTACTCCAGGTGCGCGATCATAACGTGAGCGGCGAGCGCGGCGCAGAGCGGCGCAAGAGTGGGTATCGCGTGTGGAGCTGTAGGCGTGTGTGCGCGCACGTTCACGACGTGTATAATACAGGTGCGCGATCCTAGCGTGAGTGGTCAGGGTTGAGTGAGTGCCGCGCGGAGCTGTGTGTGGGTGTGCGCGTACGTAATTAAACATGCCTACTACGCGGACCCGCGGGGGAGGAGAATCCTGGAGCGACGGCTCTCACCCCATGGGTGAAGAACGCAGCAGCGGTTCGCCTAGCAGCGAGGGGGCGAGTAATGAGGTTAACCCGGCCGTTAGGGGTACCGAGGGAGGGATCTCGGGGGCTAGCGACCCCCACAATTGCTTGTCGTTGCTCGTCACTCTTTCTCTCTTGCATCAGCTGCTGGTGGGAGCTGCCACTCAATGTAGAATAAAACTTTTAGCGATACTTCGTCTGTCAGCGCCGAACTCGTACTCGGTGACACATCGCTACTCTGCAAGCCTCACCATCCTTGGTCGATTGCGGGGCCCACCCCCAGAGCTTTCCGCAGCAAGACTCAGTTGCATGATCTGTGTCCTTGCTTATACTGTATGTGAAATTCGCCCACCTCGGCTCGCCTTCTCACAACGGACCGGAATTCCTTTGATTTCGCTCTATATATGGGACCAGCTGTTTGTCTGTTGTGTTTGTGTTCTAATTTTATTGAAGTAATCTGTTAAGTCTCATCAAGGCCTGATTCCTGTCCCCTTCCTCAACCCACCCCGCCATCAATGGAAATAGATGCTCCAAATTGCCCCCAAGTGCATCCTTCCAGTCCTCCAACCCTCTGCAATAATTAATTTGGAAGGAGGTGGGGGGTTTCCCCTGTCCGGTTGCGTTCTCTCCCCTCTTCCTTCACGGTTGGGGTGTTACATTTTTGTCTCTCTCGAAGAGGGGCGCTGTGGCCTTTGAAGTCGTGTTCTCTTGTGCACCGGTTAGAAGTAAAACATATTATTTTACCTCTTACAGCTTAATACCGTACCCTTTTTGCAGTTTTGATTCTGTGTGTGACTCAAGGTATGTTTTGAGCAATGTTTACAGTACTTCCGTCGTGGTTTGGAATTCCTTCATGGTGTTTGATATCTCAAGAGGAGGCACCCTCCCTGTGTATGCAATTTATTGCTACCATGTGCTGCTGGGAGACAAAGGCGGTTTAGAGACTCTGGTCCAATGGAATACATTATCTTGGTCGTGTGTGATTGACCTATTTTGCCTTGTTTTCTTTTGAATTACTCTAGATCTGATACTTAATAGTTATTATTTGGTTTATGTTTAACCAAGATTTGTGATGTACCATAGTTGTTACCTCAGGTATTTAGGGTTTTATTAAGCTTTGTTCTCCTTCCGTGTTGCTAGGGATCTGTGCTTCTTATTTTCAAGTTAAATTTTGGTATCATGAGGTTGCAGATATAAGTAAGTTTTGACTTAAGCTTTCGTGATTGCCAGAACTCATATTTGGTTATTTCGGTAAAGTCACATAGATAGAAAGATACAATAACAATCAAAAAATGTGGCAAGTCCGGCATGACACACGAAGTTTAGCTGGAGGCATATTATATATTTTTTTTGCGACATAGAAGTGTAATGTATGACTGTTAGTAGCTCGGCTTATTGGATAGTATATTGAGTATATTGATGATTTTGATGCAGTTTATATTTTAGTTTTTTACGTGGTGGTTTGGCTGCTGCAGCTCCTTACTATTAAAATTGCCCTCCCTTTATTACTGCTAATCCTACGTCCTCCCTTTATTACTGCTAATCCTACATAATATACGAGCATAAAATGACTGAGACCCCCCTCCCCACCACCTACACATTCCACAAGTATTGACTAATCCCATATCTGCATTTCCCATACATATTCTAAATTCCTCTGTTTATATGTAAATTCCTTTGTGAAGGCGCTCTCCTCCTCTAACCCCTTAAATATACGCTGCCAAGCTTGGTGGTGTTCATTCGGACGCTGTCTTTCCGACAGCCCTGTTCTTCACCTGAGGACGGCTGCTTGCGTTGTGGCCGAACGTCGTGAGAATTGTATTTTATTATGTTTAATTTATTTTATTTTATTATTTCCCTTCTACGTGACTTTACCGAGAGAACCAAAAAGATGAATCCTTGCAGTCACGAAAGTTTTAAATCGAAATTTAACCGCCTCTACGGGGAGGGATTCCACATAACTTTGAGATCCTTCAACAAACTCCGGGATAAGAAGGCTCAGCTGATCGAGTCTCTCACCTTTCTGAAGAGATGCCGCGACTCTAAGGTAATACCAATCGCATTTACACTAACCTCTGCTGCTGTAACGTCTTCTAATGCGAAACAAATTCTGTCTAGAACTAGCTTAGCTCTTATCTCAGAGAGAAAATCAGAATTACGTGCACCAAACTAGGTCAGTTAGACAAGACACTCTACAAATCACACTTATAATTGACTGCAACAATGTCCACATCGGATTGGGAACATGTAGACAATATGACTGCCTCTTCAGCTGCCACTATGTCGACCAAATGTAAGGACAACTTGATTTCCAAATTCAACCTCTCCAACAAGAGACCGGACCCACACACCGAAAAGATAGACGTTAACAAAGTCGTAATTAATCACAGTAACAGGTCTATTTCTGATGGCCTGAAATCCGTTTTAGCTAAAGGGCTAAACTTTGCAGTCACACCTAGACACATACCAGTTAATGATATCATTGCCCAAGTAGATGTGGCTCTCAAAGGCCTGGGTCACATCGCTGCAAGACGTAGCAAGATCTGAAATCGCTGCAACCCTCAAAAACGCTAAGATGCCAGCTAGCAACATCAGCAAAGATGAGCCTTTTGAATTATCTAAAAAAAGAGGAATGACATTGTCATCCTCTCAGCCGACAAGTGCAATGCCACTGTCATCATGGACAAAATAGAATACAACAACAAAATCCAAGAACTACTCAACGATGGCAGCTATACAAAAATAAAAAGAGACCCCACCAACAGCCTCGTCATTAAAACCAACAAAATCATTTCTGATTCAACCGCATTAATTGATCAAACCAAACAGTTCTCGTTGAAACCTTCTGCAGCCAGGTCACCAAGATTATATGGCTTGCCAAAGATACATAAAGAAGATACACCCCTTCGTCCCATTGTCTCTACTATCAACTCCCATACCTACAAACTGGCTCGTTATTTGTCTGAAATCCTGCGGCCTTTCACTGGAAAAACCACCTATGCGGTACTAAACTCTACTGACCTGGTATCGACAATCAAGAGAATTTCCCTGTCCCCAGACGATCTGCTTGTCAGTTTTTATGTGGTTTCCTTATTCACCAAAGTTCCTGTACCTGACACTATCGCAATCATTGAAGACTTGGTTCATCAAGGACTGAATACTGGGGTACCCCCCCCCCCTGGTGAAACACTGCTTAACCAATACATTCTTTTCCATTTAAAGCTTTCGTGACTGCAGGGATTCATCTTCTTGGTTCTTTCGGTAATGTCACGTAGAATGGAAATAATAAAATAATAAAAATAAAACATAATAAAATAATTCTCACGACGTTTCGGCCACAACGCAAGTATCCGTCCTCAGGTGTAGAACAGGTCTGTCGAGGAGACAGAGTCTGTTGTGGCCGATACGTCGTAAGAATGATTTTATTATGTTTTATTTTTATTATTTATTATTTCCATTCTACGTGACTTTACCGAAAGAACCAAGAAGATCAATACATACTTCACCTGGAATGGAACTTTCTACAAACAAACTGAGGGCACCCCAATGGGCTCCCCCCTATCTCCGGTTGTAGCCAACGTTTTCATTTAGAAATTTGAGACTGACACCATCCAGACTGCCACTCTACGCCCGACTTTATGGAAGAGGTACGTGGATGACACTTTTGTCATCTGGCCACATGGCCGGCCTGCTCGAGACCAATTCCTCGATGTTGTGTCTATACCCTTTTTTTTATTAAGAACAATTAAAAAAAAGTATATATATTTTTTTATATTATCTATATATCTTTTTTTTAATTAAACAATGAAAACAACTCACTTCTCCTCACAAGCACACCAGGAATCCATGAAACATGGAGGGCGGTTAAAATGATAAGAATTCGGTCACAGAGAGGTCATAGACATCCAAATGGACAAAAAGATGTATGGACTAGCCTCCCAATACATCTGGAGATGTACAGATAAGGTGCAGAGTAAATAACGGTTGAAACTTCGCGTTTTCTTAACGTTTTCCTTACCGAAAAGTAGAAACTTAACAAAGATAATTAACCAACAAACAATAATATTTTTATTATTAGTATATGTTTCCTACCTACACGACCTTCCTAAAAACTAAAGAGTACGAATTCCAGAAAGTTTAAGTGGAAACATAGTTACGCTTAACCTCAGGACATTAAAATATAACTCAGAATAAAACACCAATCTCTGGAGAACTAAACTTGGCGAAGCCCCAAAATAATAATGTGACGAGGATCATTACGAATATTCATTAAACATAGACGAATGATAACCCCGATACTAAGACCGAAGGAACTCATAAAATATAATTCAAGAATAAATGTAACACACAGGGCCACATAAATGTATTGCAAACATCTCCTCAGCCACCTTTGTCTTCCAGCGGGGTCTGGCAAGCAAAGAGGGAGCAAAAAGGTCACAGGGGGGTATCGGTGCCTGACATTCCAAAGATATCTGTTTTTTTTATTCTGTTTGTTTTCTCTCGCAAGAGACGCGGAGAGAGGAGAGGGTGCTCGCGTTTTGGAGTTAAACACGGCCGCCTTTGTCTCCCCGCAGCACAAACAGATGGCCCATGAATGCTTGGAGGGTTAGGAAAGGTCGCGAGGAGGGGTCGCGGGGGTGTCTGCTTTTTCTCGCTCTGTTTGTGTTTTGTTGCCCGCTCGCAAGGAATGCGCAGAGAGAGGGGAGTCACGTTTTGAGTTAGGCACGGGCGCACACAGCGAACGAGCAGTCTGGGTTGAGTCGTGCTCAGTCTCGCAACTCGGCGTGCGACGCGGCGTTGCGACGGGGCTCGCAAGAGAGTTGGGGCAGATCGTGCCTCGAGGAGAGATGAGACGACGAGGGGTCAGAGAGTGACCGCCTGAGAGCAATCTGTCCAAGTCGCGCTCAGTCTCGCAACTCGGCTTGCAACGCAGCGTTGCGACGGGGGCTCGCAAGAGAGCTGGGGCGGTTGTGCCTCGAGAAGTGATGGAACGAGGAGGAGTCGTTCGAGTCGCAGAAGTCTGAGTTCAACCTGGGTCGGGGCTGGGTTTCAGCCGTGCTCCGGCTGGCGGAGCGTCGTGAGGAAACGAAACACCGATGCCGATAGCCGGTGTCGCTTCTCGCAGAACGAAGTTAAGTGCGAGTGAAGCTGGCAGCTGCACGAACAAGGGAAGCACGGAGCAGAGAGAGTGACGAGTGACGACAAGCAATCAACCTGTAAAAGGGCAGAGATCGCCAAGCGTCGACCAAGCGTGCAAAGCAGAGAGCGCGAAGCAGTGGAGAAAGCCTGGTCAAACGGCTGTGAGGAAGAGGACAGCGCCATCGAATGCGCCGTGTGTTTGAGGGCACACCTACCAGAGACCAGTGTAAACAGACAAGACGTCACCGAGCGTCACCGAGCGTCGTGCCAACTCGTCATCCAGCAGTGGAGAGAGAGAGAGCGCAAGAGCAGCACGACTCGGACGTCACCGGGCGTCACCGAGCGTCGTGCCAACTCGTCATCCAGCAGTGGAGAGAGAGAGAGCGCACAAGCAGAGACACGCAAGAGAGAGGGAGCAGCCGGGGCTCGCGGCGGCCACGCCCAAATCAGAGAAAACTTCGGCCGCTGTTTGTATCCTCCTACACCACACAAGCTAACGACACAATTAATATTACGAGGGGACAACGCACACACAGCACGCACACGAATAAGACTTTAAAAAAAATTGTCTTTGCGTTTCAAAAAGGGTTGCCATTTCGAGGTGGTGCGTTCAATATCAACGGATCGTGCAAAGCAGTTGCTGCCGTCGAGTTACATGAATAAGAAATGTTTTAGTCATTCATTTTCGTTAACCGCATGATCTCGCCAATGAAGAAGTATTTTTAGTCATTCATTTTCGTTAATTGCATAATCTTGCCCATGAATTTATTGACGTATACTCGCTTTCGCATAAGAGAGTGTCATGTGCTTGTTTAGAATTAAAATTGCTTAACACCAACTGTTCGAGTGCTTCTTTCCAACTCCATGCAAAACTGTCTTATTCATAAGAGCTGTAGCCTGTGATGAGATCTGAAACTGGAGACCTAAAATAACATAAACACACTAAGATAATCGGCAAACGTTTAATCGATGATAATCGTGTTATCCTGATTGAAATAACCCTGGATAAACGAAGCCAAGCTGAATTATCACAACTGCACACATTAACATAATCGCAAGCATCCGTATAAATTACTACGATTATCTCCGCGATTATCATAAATTATGCATATAATTACACACATTAACATAATGTATGCATATTAATACACACACTATCATAATTAATGCGATTTGCGCATTTTTCGGAACATTATTAATTTTTATTATTTTTATCAAAATTTCATAATTACAACACATACAACATTATGGGTGGCGTCGTCCGGGATCTCTCGCAGACAGTGTTTTGCATGGATGATGGAATGAATCACTACGTGTTAACCAGAATATCGGGATCGAACATTGCATGGTGATTGTAAACGGGCGTAAAACAAAAAAAACGCCCTCTAAGGTTAAAACCCAGAATAGCAGGTTGAAACAGAGACAGTGGAATTAAGATAATATCGTATCAAACCGATTGCATCCTGTGATAAATGGTGTTAGAGGTACGCACTCTGAATCGGAAAATAACAGAACAGCTCGAGTCAAACTGACTACACTCTGTGAGATAATTGTTTTATATGCACTCTGAAAGAAAGGTCAAAGTAACTCCTGCCACTTGAGATGCTAGGATTAAGAATAATTTTTGAATGGATTACGGGATACTGGGAACTCGTATTAAAACATACCGACCGATCTGTTACAAAGCAGTACAGTCAGAGAGACATATGGGAAGGGAGCTGTATCGATAACACGAACACACCTCGGGGGAAACTAATTGACTGGATAAAATGTAACGATGGCGAACACGATGTAAAAACTGCAGGAAAGGCAGGACAGGACTCATTCCTTTTCACACAGGCATACAGACAGGGATTGTGGAATGAGGAAAAATTTGGAAAGGAAACGGGAGAGAAATCGTCTCTAATAAACGAGGAAAAATGTCCTCACACCATCGTAAGGGAGGAGAAATCAGTGCTCGCGACACCAGCGAAACTCACAGACGTTGATCCACAGAATAAATATGGAAGTAACATTAAATCACACTCTTGGGTACGTGGACAGAGTCCAGGGACTGATCGCACAAAAGTTAAAGTAAAGCTACCAGGACATTCTTCACTAAGGGCAGAGGCAAAGACTGAAGGGAAATGGCAACACGAGCGACACAGCACTGGGCGCGCACACAGAAAATGCACACGCTGAAATACGCTCGACACAGCACAGACCAAAGTGACAGATTGCCTGATGATAACTTGTTTGATGATGACGCTGACGGCGATCAACTTTCAGAATACCTATTCAACAGTAAAACCCTTAAATTGATGGACAAGGCTCTAGTCAGAATTCCCGATTTTGACCCACACAATCAGACTATGGATATACACACACATATCGCAACAGTAGAAGAGGAGGCAATGATTAGAGGGCTGAGGAGACGGGATGAAAAAGCGAGTTTGTTGAAACGGAGCTTACATAAATAATCTATCCCATGGGTAAATTCACTACCACACAAGGTTAGAAATTATTTTAAACAACTGAGCCTGGCAGTGATTCGGAAGTTTGGAGAATATTCGACACTCACTGAGGGGTTTTATGCTGTAAAATCGATGACCCAGGGCATGGACCAAGACCCACGTGACTACCTTTTACAATTTAAAAGAGCGTATTACGCAGGCGATGTGAATCAATACCACGAAGGAGATACAATGTTCAAAATTATGTTTTTTGAATCCTTGAGCCCAGAGATTACAGAAAGGGTGAGAATGGTTTTGAATCCAGAAACCGCATCCTTACGCCGCATAGAGAGCAAGGCGAACATGGCATGGTTATACAGAGCTAAGAATCATAATTCGGGTCCAGAACACAGGGAGAGGGATAAGGAACCCAGCCTCTCAGAGAGAAAAAAAATTCACCGAGCAGTCCCACAATGCAGGGAGGAGCAAACACGCACGCACCTGTGGCAAAATAAACCAGAGAGAGGTTGGCACGAGAATGAGAGCGGCACAAAGCCGAATATTCAGGGGAATCGCAGAATGTGGAGGCCAAGGGCAGAATCATATCAACACCCCATGCCCCGACATACGCAAGGTCAAAATTACCCACAAAAATGGCAAAGTAACGATCCAGGAAAAATTTGGCACCCAAATGGGAGAAACACTAGGCCAAAAATGTACGAGAATCGCAGGAGGGAGAGGTTCAGAGCAGAACCATATCAACACCCCATGCCACGACACACGCAAGGTCGAAATTACACACAAAGATGGCGAGATAACCATCTAGCGAGAAGGTGGTACACAGACTATGGAGGTACGGAGGCGAACATTCAGGAGAATCGCAGAATGTGGAGACCAAGGGCAGAATCATATCAACACCCCATGCCCCGACATACGCAAGGTCAAAATTACCCACAAAAATGGCAAAGTAACAATCCAGGAAAAATTTGGCACCCAAATGGGAGTAACACTGGGCCAAAAATGTACGAGAATCGCAGGATGGGAGGTCAAACACAATCGGTCCAATTCCGACCAATTCCTCCACCGGCTATACCAGGAGGGAATAGAGGAATAACACGGAATGCGGTCCAAATACGTGATGAACCACCCACAGTGATTGAGAGCGAGCAGCCCATACGCGCCACGCACGCTGAAGTTTTGTTAAACCCTGAGCTCAATGGGAAATACAAGCAGGCTGCAAGTGACAGGGCAGGCAAATACCACCACGACCGGGAAGCATCAAATGCATACGATGCGGTAAGAAACACGAGCAGTGCTCTTGTAAATGACGCGCGGATCGAATACAAGGACAGGGTTGCATTGAAGCGTGATCGGACAGTAGATAACAGACAGCAGAGACAGAGAGAGCACACAGGAAAAACAGTGCCACGCGTCGCAAAAGAGAGCGATAATGGTGCATGGAGAGGGAACACAGAGACCCACCCTGGGAAGTACAGGCGTGAGCCTCTGAATGGAAAATACCCAAATGAAACAAAAATTTACGTGGATCGGAGTGCTGAAATGGAGACGAATGTCCATGACGTATCGGGAATGGTGTTGAAATCCAACCCACTCGTACAAACCAAAAGGGCAACATTACGAGGCACGGAATTAAATCGACACGCTGACTCGGCAAATGTGCATGTAATCGCAGAGAGAGCGAATGCCATTGATAACGGAGTACAGAAGTTGGTTGTGTGCGCGAATTCTGATTATGTGCAGCACAATTTTACACCACACACTCCCACGACGCGAGAGAGTGAGAGGGGAAACTACAAAAACGAACCTGAAAACCGTGATCGAATTATCAAAGTGATAAGTGGTAAACCAGGCAACATGAGGAAGGTAACGCATAAATGCGTTCGAAACCGCTACCTAGCGTTTCCCAGGATTTAACAAAAAGAAAAAAATTAATATCCGCCGTAGTTATGATGGTTGAGAATCGATGTAACTTGTGGTGTTGATGTTTAACGTTTTGTTGTATTTTCCTTGCTTATTTCAAATGTAACCATGTTAAGATTGTGATACATATGCGCGCTTTGGAAGAAATGCGTTATGGATTAGTACCGATGTTTAACGTTGTGTTTTATTTCTTTGCTTATTTCAAAGGTAACCATGTTAAGATTGTAATACGCACGCGCGCGTTGTAAGAATAACCGCCGAGAGTGAGGGCGGCTTATGGATTCATAACACAAAAAAGGGCATTTACTTTGTTTGAAAATTCGCCAGTGGCCAAATCGACCTCTGATAATTTTCAAAAGGGCGGATTGTTGTGTCTATACCCTTTTTTATTAAGACCAATTCTAAAAAAATGTTTATATATTTGTTTGTATATTATCTATATATCTTTTTTTTAATTAAACAATGAAAACAACTCACTTCTCCTCACAAGCACACCAGGAATCCATGAAACATGGAGGGCGGTTAAAATGATAAGAATTCGGTCACAGAGAGGTCATAGACATCCAGATGGACAAAAAGATGTATGGACTAGCCTCCCAAGACATCTGGAGATGTACAGATAAGGTGCAGAGTAAATAACGGTTGAAACTTCGCGTTTTCTTAACGTTTTCCTTACCGAAAAGTAGAAACTTAACAAAGATAATTAACCAACAAACAATAATATTTTTATTATTAGTATATGTTTCCTACCTACACGACCTTCCTAAAAACTAAAGAGTACGAATTCCAGAAAGCTTAAGTGGAAACATAGTTACGCTTAACCTCAGGACATTAAAATATAACTCAGAATAAAACACCAATCTCTGGAGAACTAAACTTGGCGAAGCCCCAAAATAATAATGTGATGAGGATCATTACGAATATTCATTAAACATAGACGAATGATAACCCCGATACTAAGACCGAAGGAACTCATAAAATATAATTCAATAATAAATGTAACACACAGGACCACATAAATGTATTGCAAACATCTCCTCAGCCACCTTTGTCTTCCAGCGGGGTCTGGCAAGCAAAGAGGGAGCAAAAAGGTCACAGGGGGGAATTGGTGCCTGACATTCCAAAGATATCTGTTTTTTTTATTCTGTTTGTTTTCTCTCGCAAGAGACGCGGAGAAAGGAGAGGGTGCTCGCGTTTTGGAGTTAAACACGGCCGCCTTTGTCTCCCCGCAGCACAATCAGATGACCTATGAATGCTTGGAGGGTTAGGAAAGATCGCGAGGAGGGGTTGCGGGGGTGTCTGCTTTTTCTCGCTCTGTTTGTGTTTTGTTGCCCGCTTGCAAGGAATGCGCAGAGAGAGGGGAGTCACGTTTTGAGTTAGGCACGGGCGCACACAGCGAACGAGCAGTCTGGGTTGAGTCGTGCTCAGTCTCGCAACTCGGCGTGCGACGCGGCGTTGCGACGGGGCTCGCAAGAGAGTTGGGGCAGATCGTGCCTCGAGGAGAGATGGGACGACGAGGGGTCAGAGAGTGACCGCCTGAGAGCAATCTGTCCAAGTCGCGCTCAGTCTCGCAACTCGGCTTGCGACGCAGCGTTGCGACGGGGGCTCGCAAGAGAGCTGGGGCGGTTGTGCCTCGAGAAGTGATGGAACGAGGAGGAGTCGTTCGAGTCGCAGAAGTCGGAGTTCAACCTGGGTCGGGGCTGGGTTTCAGCCGTGCTCCGGCTGGCGGAGCGTCGTGAGGAAACGAAACACCGATGCCGATAGCCGGTGTCGCTTCTCGAAGAACGAAGTTAAGTGCGAGTGAAGCTGGAAGCTGCACGAACAAGGGAAGCACGGAGCAGAGAGAGTGACGAGTGACGACAAGCAATCAACCTGTAAAAGGGCGGAGATCGCCAAGCGTCGACCAAGCGTGCAAAGCAGAGAGCGCGAAGCAGTGGAGAAAGCCTGGTCAAACGGCTGTGAGGAAGAGGACAGCGCCATCGAATGCGCCGTGTGTTTGAGGGCACACCTACCAGAGACCAGTGTAAACAGACAAGGCGTCACCGGGCGTCACCGAGCGTCGTGCCAACTCGTCATCCAGCAGTGGAGAGAGAGAGCGCAAGAGCAGCACGACTCGGACGTCACCGGGCGTCACCGAGCGTCGTGCCAACTCGTCATCCAGCAGTGGAGAGAGAGAGAGCGCACAAGCAGAGACACGCAAGAGAGAGGGAGCAGCCGGGGCTCGCGGCGGCCACGCCCAAACCAGAGAAAACTTCTGGCCGCTGTTTGTATCCTCCTACACCACACAAGCTCACGACACAATTAATATTACGAGGGGACAACGCACACACAGCACGCACACGAATAAGACTTTTTAAAAAAATTGTCTTTGCGTTTCAAAAAGGGTTGCCATTTCGAGGTGGTGCGTTCAATATCAACGGATCGTGCAAAGCAGTTGCTGCCGTCGAGTTACATGAATAAGAAATGTTTTAGTCATTCATTTTCGTTAACTGCATGATCTCGCCAATGAAGAAGTATTTTTAGTCATTCATTTTCGTTAATTGCATAATCTTGCCCATGAATTTATTGACGTATACTCGCTTTCGCATAAGAGAGCGTCATGTGCTTGTTTAGAATTAAAATTGCTTAACACCAACTGTTCGAGTGCTTCTTTCCAACTCCATGCAAAACTGTCTTATTCATAAGAGCTGTAGCCTGTGATGAGATCTGAAACTGGAGACCTAAAATAACATAAACACACTAAGATAATCGGCAAACGTTTAATCGATGATAATCGTGTTATCCTGATTGATATAACCCTGGATAAACGAAACCAAGCTGAATGATCACAACTGCACACATTAACATAATCGCAAGCATCCGTATAAATTACTACGATTATTTCCGCGGTTATCATAATTTATGCATATAATTACACACATTAACATAATTTATGCATATTAATACACACACTATCATAATTAATGCGATTTGCGCATTTTTCGGAAAATTAATAATTTTTATTATTTTTAATCAAAATTTCATAATCCCGACACATACAACATCGACCACATCAATTATATACACCCAGCCATCAGATTCACCATGGAAGTCGTAAAAGATGTCAAGCTACCCTTTTTGGATGTCCTAATTAAAAGGAGACCTGATGGTTCAATGAGTCACTCTGTCTACAGGAAAGCCACCCATACGGATGCTTACCTAAAACGGGATTTCCACCACCATCCATCCCAGAAGAATTCCCTCATCAAGACTCTACACCAGGGGTCCTCAAACTTTTTAAACAGGGGACCAGTTCACTGTCCCTCAGACCGTTGGAGGGCCGGACTATAGTTAAAAAAAAACTATGAACAAATTCCTATGCACACTGCATATATCTTATTTTGAAGTGAAGAAACAAAACGGGAACAAATACAATATTTAAAATGAAGAACAAGTAAAGTTAAATCAACAAACTTGCCAGTATTTCAATGGGAACTATGGGCCTGCTTTTGGATAATGAGATGGTCAATGTCCGGTTCCATATTTGTCACTGCTAGTCGTAACAAGTGATGCAAGTGTGCATCCGTTAGTCTAGATCTGGTTGGAGATTTCAAATGTTTCATTCTGGAAAAAGTCTGTTCACAGACATAAGTGCTGCCAAAGATGGTTGCCATTTTGAGTGCATGGTTCCTGAAATGAGGATATGTCTCAGAGGGGAGAGATGCATAGAAATTATGAAGGCTGCTTGACTTGAATGCGTCTTTCAGAGAGTCACAATTCTGCAGTTCAGCCAGTTCCATTTGGTAAATTGTATCCACATTTTCAATGTCAATAGAAAATGGGTTACGGAAAAGCTGTATGTCCTGTTCATGGAGATGAAGCTCTTTAAATCCAAATTGGAACTCCTTTTGCAATTTTTCCAGTGAATCCACACATGTTTTGTTTGGGAATGCAACCAATGGTTTTTCCGCTAACAGATTTTGAGTTGTGGGGAGATGGCAGAAGTTTTCCTCCTTCACTTGTTTGATGAGGAGGCCTAATTTTACTTCAAATGCTTTGACATGTGATTGCATATCACAGATGAGCTTCCCCTTTCCTTGAAGTTGCACATTGAAACTGTTGAGTAGCTCTGTTACATCTGTCAGAAAGGCAAGGTGCCATTTCCATTCTGCATCATTGAGCTCTGGTACTTCTTTGTTTTTTTAAAGCAGAAAAGCTGTAATCTGTGGAAGTAAGTCATAGAAACGTTTCAAAACTCTCCCTCGACTCAGCCAACGGACTTCTGTGTGATACAGAACATCTTCATAGTCAACATTTAGCTCAGACAGAAATTCCTGAAATTGTCTGTGGTTTAGTGCATGAGCTCTAATGAAGTTAACACAAGATAACACAAATTTCATAACAGAGTCCCACTTCAGTGATTTACTACACAGCGCTTGTTGGTGGATGAGGCAGTGTATGGCTATTGGATGAGAATGGTTATGTGTGTCCATCTCTTGGTTAATGCGAGCAATTACACCATGCTAGGAGCACCATCAGTTGTCACACTGGCTAGTTTAGCCCAGTTCAGCTCCAAACCATTCACAGTTTGGCAAACCTTTTCATAGATATCCTCTCTTCTTGGTTTTTTCGGTAAAGTCACGTAGAAGGGAAGTAATAAAATAATAAAAATAAAACATAATAAAATAATTCTCACGACGTTTCGGCCACAATGCAAGCAGCCGTCCTCAGGTGAAAACCAGGTCTGTCGGGTAGACAGCGTCTGAATGAAACAGCACACGAGCTTGGAGCATATATAAGCTGGGTTGGAAACGGGGGAAAGAGCGCCTTGACAAAAGAATTTGCATATCAAGAGGAATTTAGCATATTTATGGTAAATGCAGGAATGTTATTAGTACTTCATATGCAGCACGGGCATATGTAGTACTAATCACATTCCTGCATTTCCCATAAATATGCTAAATTCCTCTTGATATGCAAATTATTTTGTCAAGGCGCTCTTTCCCCCGCTTCCAACCCAGCTTATATATGCTCCAAGCTCGTGTGCTGTTTCATTCAGACGCTGTCTCCCCAACAGACCTGGTTTTCACCTGAGGACGGCTGCTTGCGTTGTGGCCGTAACGTCGTGAGAATTATTTTATTATGTTTTACTTTTATTATTTTATTACTTCCTTTCTATGTGACTTTACCGAAAGAACCAAGAAGATGAATCCCTGCAGTCACGAAAGCTTTAAATCGAAAGATATCCTCACCTGTAGTTGTTCCTTTGATGCTTTGCAGTGCAGCAAGCTCTTCTGTGACTTCGAAATAGTCATTCGTCCCACGAATAAAAATTAGAAGTTGTGCAGAATCACGAACATCATTGCTTTCGTCGAGTGCCAAGGAAAAATAGGAAAGTTTTTTTGTGGAGTTTTGCAAATGCTGATGCAAATTGTCTCCCATTTCTTCAATCCTCCGTGTAATTGTAGGTCCTGAAAGACTCACTGTACTAAATAAATCGGCCTTCTCTGGACACATCTCTTTGGCAACAGAAAGAAGGCATTCTTTAACAAATTCTTCCTCCACGAATGGTCTGCCAGTGCACGCTTTTAGCTTGGCAACTTGAAAACTTGCTCGCAGTGATGAAATATTTAGCTGCTTCTGCTTCACAAAAGTATTTTGCTGAGTTGTTAATGTATTTTTCAGTTTTAATATTTTATCTTTTCTCAATTCTCCGACCAAACAATCATATTTATCTTTATGTTGAGTTTCATAGTGTCGACGTAAATTGTATTCTTTGAACACAGACACTATATTCTGGCATATCAGACACACATCTCTTTCCTTGTATTGCATGAAAAAGTAATCATAAGTCCACTGTTCTTTGAATATCCTACACTCCGAGTCAATTTTTCTCTTTCTTGACATCATTGTTTCCTAGGGAGTCAAAATTGCTATTAGTAAAATACCAATATATATACAGCGCTACAAAAACAATATACCAGCAATAACTTTGCCCACACAGAGACATACAGACTGCACTGCCCATCAATGCAGTCTGATTGGGGGGAACTCCGCCCCCTCTCCCTCTTCCACCAATGACCGTTCTTCTCATGTAGAAAAAAAGTAACAGACAGGCAGCGGCGGCAAAAACACCCGGCGGGCCGGATAAATGTCCTCGGCGGGCCGCATGTGGCCCGCGGGCCGTAGTTTGAGGACCCCTGCTCTACACCATAGAGCCCAATGCATCTCCGACCAGGAACACATTGCCAGTGAACTCAAGCACGTACGCCAAGCTCTTAAGGCTAATGGTTACTCCGACTACACAATCCGCAAAGCCATCACTCCAAACATCAAGAAGGATCCTGTTGAGGAGCCTTTCAAAACCATCACCTTACCCAACATTGCTGGGGTCACAAAAAAGATCTCCAAAATCCTGTTTAAACACAAGATCCAGGTCCGATTCAACACAGTACATAAAATCCGTGATCTGGTCCCGTCTGTAAAAGATGTGGTTCCAAACATACAAACTAAGTTACCTCTGTGGTAGCAGTTACATTGGAGAAACCAAACTACATGTCTCGGACCGCATCCGTGAACATAAAGTATTCAGACGCTGTCTTTTTGACAGACCTGTTCCTCACCTGAGGACAGCTGCTTGCGTTGTGGCCGAAACGTCGTGAGAATTATTTTATTATGTTTCATTTTTATTATTTTATTATTTCCCTTCTACGTGACTTTACCCAAAGAACCAAGAAGATGAATCCCTGCAGTCACGAAAGCTTTAAATCAAATTTAGTCTGTCGATATTTTTGTAAGTACATCGTGAATAAATAAGATCTGATGCACGAGACGTCGAACATTAAGAGATGTTAAGTTTGACCCAATGTCAAGATCACAATGCTGGGTTCTATATGGGCAGTTCAATGCAAATCTTAAGGCCGAGTGATAGATTGAGTCAAGCTTCTTCAGTACAGTACTGTGGGGCTGATTTATATACGATGTCACAGTAATCAAGTAGAGGCAGTATGGTAGCTTTTATCAATTCCAAACGGAACATAGGGGAGAAGCAGTGCTTGTTTCGATACATAAAACCAATTTTTTTGTCTTTTTACCAATATAATAAATGTGATCTTCAAAATTCAATTTTGAATCAAGGCTGACCTCAAGCTACTTATAGATCTTGACTTGCTCTATTTGATCATTTTTTTAAGGAATTATATTTGGGGGAAAATAACTTCCTGCTTTGGTCCTGGTGAAAAGCATAGCACCTTGGTTTTGGAGGTATTCAGCACTAGTTTAAGAGCAACTAGCTGATGTAGTTTGTTGAAATCAGTACAGAGGTGGGACAAAGTCATTGTTATGCAAGTCCAAGTCGAGTCGCAAGTCATCAAATTCATGACTCGAGTCTGACTCGAGTCCAAGTCACATGACTCGAGTCCACATCTCAGAGGTGGGACAAAGTCATTGTTATGCAAGTCCAAGTCGAGTCGCAAGTCATCAAATTCATGACTCGAGTCTGACTCGAGTCCAAGTCACATGACTCGAGTCCACATCTCAGGAAATCACCCTGGTGCTTAGCAATTACATCATCCGGAGAGCGGCCAGCAGTAATCAGTATCGTGTCATCAGCAAAAAGATTTACCGTGGAATGAGTTTATTTTGAGTTTATTTATATTTCGTTTCCATTGCTCTCTCTCTTGAACAGAGACCCCTTGGGTGTGTGAGCTCAACAACCACGTGAACACTATTGTATGTGTATACACATGGTATTCTATGGGTCTTTCGATAAAGCCAAGCAGATAAAAAAAACATATCACGATGTTTCGATCGCAACACAAGCGATTGTCTTCAGGTGAAAAAATACAGCGAGAGAGCTTCTGAAGCAGGACATATTTAGGCCTGAAATGACGTCACGTACCTAGGGGGGGGTTGATAAATGTGGCATCACATAAAAATGCGCAATTTTAAATAAATATATAATTGCTATTACAACACTAATTGTGAAAACAACACTCCTACAACATCAGAGTGCAGCCCCACATTAAATACGCACTACAATGACAATAGTTTAAAGCGATTTGAAGCATGTTTTATTTTCAAAATGGAAATATGGTTTTGGGAGTGGGGGGCAGAGCTTAGTGGCGTCATATTTGAGGGGGGTTTGATTTTTTGTGACGCCATGTGACAATGGGGGGGGGGGGGTCAAAAATCGTCCAAATTCGCGAAAACGTCATTTATGGACGGCCCCTAAGGGTAAGTGGGCAGGGCTAAAGATGGTATTTGCATGGACAGTCATAATTCGGTATACGACCGCTTTGGAATACGTCGAATTTAGTATACGTTGTGTTTCGAGAGAAAAAAATGTCTTGGGATACGACGTCTTGCTAGAACTTGTATGGGTCGGGATGAGTCACCGCATACCCGCGTTTTCCCCGTTCATGACTGAAACAAAGCGCCGCTTGTAACAGTATTGTCTGGAATGACTTCAGGCACATTCTTAGAAGAAGGCAAAAACAAACTTCATAGGACAGGTTTTTAGTAAAATTCAAACCTGGTGAGCCTCAACCAGGTCGAAGTCAAGAAAAAAGACAGAAAATAGAAGGAAAAAACCCCCCAGAATGTCAGCTTCCTGAAGTTTTAATGGAAGGGGACTCTCCATCCAATAAATAACATCCCCTCCTCCTCCCCTTCCTCACCACCATCATAGTAGGCTATCAACTCCTCTCAGCAAGATAAAGTGATGTTTCATTTTATTTTTAGACAATTTATTTTAATTTATTTATGCTTTTTATTTATTTATGTATGCATTTTAGTAATAAATAGTCTCTAAATTATTTTATACAACCACATTAATGTCTAATATGCCATATAAAATATAATTTCTTATACTCTGGAACGGATTATTTCCTTTCCCTTCATTTCTTATGGGAACAATCGTTTGGTTTACGTCATTTTCGGTATAAGTCCTAACTTCTGGAACGAATTAACGACGTATGCTAAGATACCACTGTAAATGAAAGATCAGAGGGCGCCGTGAGGCCGTGGCTTTACCGAAAGACCCATATAATGTATTCCTGCAGTCACGACAGCTTTAAGTCAAGATTTAAATAAACTTAAACTCGAAACCAGCTTTCTGACGTCACCACTGCATTGCGTAATCGGCGTCAGACGCGAGGGGTAGGTGTGCCCCGCTAGTGACGTCATGTCACTTGCTGCTGTCGCGTGACGTCACGAGACAGCAGGAAGCTGCCGATCCGCGCGCGCGCGCTCACTGAGTTCCGAGGTGAGAAGTTCACATCGTGGTGGTTGTTGTTGTTGTTTACCCAGGTAGAGCCTCGCTCCTTCTCTCTCTCGTAGAGATATCAATTGAGTAGCAGCGAGTGCGGAATCGATGTCCAGGTTGGAACATTACAACGCGGGGCCTAGCCATGCGGGGCCTTTCCTCCTGCCCTCGCCTGATTGTATTTGCTTTAATTCTCTGCTTAAGTTTAATTTGTCTTCATCTGGCTCACTACTTTGAAACTTTGTTTCTATTAAGTATTTCGGTTTTTTTCTCTTACCAGGCCAGGCCCACTTCAGCTGCTATACTGCTCTTGTTTTCAGAAGCGACCTGCCGACAACAAAGTGGCTTATCAACGTGTGGAATGTATATCAGTCAAATACTCTAAACGCGTGGTGATGTTGACTCTAAATGTGCAGGGAAAACCCGGAGGATCCAGAGGAAAAACCACGCGACCACGGGGAGAGAGACACGCAAACTCCAAATATACATCCGTAATACAGGTTTGTTTGGGTTAGATCGTCTTAACTATATAAATGTGTCGTTAAACCCGCCACCACCCGACACTGCCAACTAGTAACGGTTGGTCACATAAACAGCACGTGGCCAATTCGTCACTAGTGCAGCACTACACCGGTTGTGTGTTGGAGAGCCAAGCCACAACATTTACAATCTGAGTACGACGTTTGCCAGTAATTACAACCAGCTTCATCAGGCGACAGCCAAATGTTGTGCCTTGGCTCTGTGGGAATATAAATCGGCTCACTGGGATTATAGCTCAGCATGCTAACCGTTGCACTACCGCTCCCTATTCATGCACAAACATCGAAATTATAGTATTTATTCAATACTAGCTAAGTTACCTGGCTTTGCATCGGGTCTCAATAATCAAACATTAAGAGTAATGTATTGCTATGCTGGCTTTATTAGAATTATTTAATTTTGCCAATGAAGTCTGTAAATGTGTGTATATTGTTTCTTGATTTGAAGCTTACATGACTACAGGAATCTGGTTCTTTCGGTAAAGTCACGTAGGTAGAAAAAAAATAGATCACTATTATTTTTCTACCTACGTGTGTTTATTGTCACGGTTTATTGATTGTGTTATACAATCGCAGGGCTTATTTGTTTCATAATCAGGACAGATTTTAAATTCGTTGCCCTTGGAAAGCTTCAGGATAGACAATGTTTGGTTGTTTTGTTATCTGGTGGGTTTCATCGAATGAAGCTTAAATTTTGGCATACTAATCGACAGAAAATTGGCGGAAGAGCTCTTTGCATCTCAATAATAGATTTAAGCTGCTGTTTCGCACCATGATCCTGAAGGAAAAGAAGTCCATGGTGGAAATCTTCTTTTGTGTTGCCAAGCCTGTTGCTAGGTCAGTTTGGTGAAGTAGGAAATTGTAGCCATCATCACCTTGCCAGAAAATAAGTAGACATTGAAGAGCATCATTGGATCGGTGTGTTTCATTTCTGTGTAGGGTATTGCTCCTCAGTTTCAAGACGATGCCTCGAGTGACATGTTGTTCAGCTGTCAAAATGACAGCGACTTCAGATGTTGCGAGTGCATTTAAGCAGCACTCATGTTGACCATGTGGCGTTTACTCGGCATGAATGACAACATTGTACTCTGAAGTCATCTTCTCCATGGCAAACTTGAAACTGTCACCATAAGAGTGTGAACATCAGAGTGTTCCTTATGGAGCATGTCTTTCCACAGCATCTTGGTGTTGATGACATTTTAGCGATGCTGGTGAGCCTGTCTAGAACTGTCAGACATGCAGATAGATCTGTGGTAATGTAGGTAGGTCATTAGGTAGTGGCAGCAGATTGCCAATGCGATTATGTACCTGGCCCTGCACTTTAAATGTGGGCATGTAGCCAGATGTCGGGATGAGTTGGTTTGTACCCAAAACATGTAATTTGGATGCATGAGTTCTATCTTCTGTTGTTGTTTTGAAATTGGCTTGCATAGGTCGTGTTTCCAGGTATCAGTACATGAATAGGCTCGGGATGGTCATTAATTGGTACAGTTACAGCATAGCTCTGGAGGGTCTCCTTTTCATGTCATTGCATGGCAGTAGCTACAAGAAGTAGACATGGAACCAATTGCAACTACTAAATCAGAAGTGTAAATGAAGTGAGGAATATGTGGATCATATTGCTATAAAATATAGAAAAAGTAATAATACTTGCTATGCTATGTAAATAAAAATAACATTTTGCTAACCATTGGCGCAATATCTGGACTTATCTTCATGTAAATCAATGCATAGATTTCTGTTTATATGATTGTTGTTATGGTTGTACTTTATTAATCCCAAATCTCAAACATTACATACAATGAAACAAGAAATGGTAAAAAAAAGTAAAAACAGAGCAATGTAATACAATACACTATTAGACATTATTGTATAAAATAAATAAGTCTATTCCATGTGCTAGTGATTTTTTTTTATATTTTTAGGCAGTACATGGCAGGAGATTAGTTTTTCAAATTTAAATATTTTTCTGGGTTGGGACTCCCAGACCCCCTGGAAGATTTGGTCCCCCCCCAATGTTGACTCCATGGCTACGGCCTTGGTATATAGCGACTCTATAGCAGTAGCTACTAACTCTATCGTAGGAAATACTGACTTTAGTAATATCTACTCTATAGTAGTATATACCGACACGATAGCACTATCTACTATCACTACAGTAGTGTGTGCTGGCTGTAGTAGTAGTTACTATCACTACAGTGGTATGTACTAGCTGTAGTAGTAGCTATACTAACTTTAGCAATATGTACTGGCTGTAGTATTAGCTAAATTTAACTCTATAGCCGTGTGTACTGGCTGTAATAGTGGCTATACTAACTCTATAGCAGTGTGTACTGGCCATAGTAGTAGCTATACTAACTCTATAGCATTGTGTACTGGCTGTAATAGTAGATATACTAACTCTATAGCAGTGTGTACTGGCCATAGTACTAGCTATACTATATAGCAGTGTGTACTAGCTGTAGTAGTAGCTATACTAACTCTATAGCAGTGTGTACTGGCTGTAATATTAGATATACTAACTCTATAGCAGTGTGTACTGACCGTAGTAGTAGCTATATTAACTCTATAGCAGTGTGTACTGCCCATAGTAGTAGCTATACTAACTCTATAGCAGTGTGTACTGTATGTAGTAGTAGCTATACAAACTCTATAGCAGTGTGTACTGTATGTAGTAGTAGCTATACAAACTCTTTAGCAGTGTGTACTGTATGTAGTAGTAGCTATACAAACTCTATCAGTGTGTACTGGCTGTAGTAGTAGCTATACTATATATATAGCTGTGTGTATTGGCTGTAGTAGTAGATATACAAATTCTATAGCAGTGTGTACTGGCTGCAGTAGTAGCTATACTATATCTATAGCAGTGTGTACTGGCTGTAGTAGTAGCTATACTAACTCGATAGCAGTGTGTACTGGCTGTAGTAGTGGCTATACTAACTTTATAGAAGTGTGTACTGGCTGTAGTAGTAACTATACTAACTCTATGATAGTAATCTTTGGTTATTTCGTTGAGTCATGTAGATAGAAAAATAATAATACAAATAAAGTGAATAATAACGTGAATAAAAAATAATAAAAATAACCATTAATGTAAACTGTAGCCTGGTTATTAAGTTTTGTGAGTGTACTGGCAGTCTATGACGTAGACTGTAGAAATGGTTATTCATAACTAAGAATAAGTCTATAGACTGCCAGTACACTCGCTCAGCTTAATAACCATTGCTACAACCTACATTATAGACTGCCAGTACACTCACCAAACTTAATAAGCAGGCTACAGCCTCCAGTATAGAGTGCCAGTATACTCACCAAGGTTAAGATGATGCTCGTCTACATTATAGACTGCCAGTACACTCACCCAGCTTAATAACCATTGCTTCAGTCTACATTATAGACTGCCAGTACACTAATCGAGGTTAAGAACCAGGCTACAGTCCACATTATAGACTGCCAGTACACTCACCAAACTTAATGAGCAGGCTACAGTCAACATTATAGAGTGCCAGTACACTCACCGTGGTTAGGAACCAGGCTACAGTCTACATTATCGACTGCCAGTACGCTCACCGAGGTTAAGAATAATGCTAGTCTACATTATAGACTGCCAGTACACTCACCCAGCTTAATAACCATTGCTACAGTCTACATTATAGACTGCCAGTACACTAATCGAGGTTAAGAACCAGGCTATATTTCGATTTAAAGCTTTCGTGACTGCAGGGATTCATCTTCTTGGTTCTTTCGGTAAAGTCACGTAGAAGGGAAGTAATAAAATAATAAAAATAAAACATAATAAAACCAGGCTATAGTCTACATTATAGACTGCCAGTACACTCAACCAACCTAATAACCATTACTATACTTTACTTGGTTAATAACATCCTTCCAATGATTGGTCAGTGTGTACCCATCTTCTCAGTTGAAGTTGTGTCTGTGTTTATATATCTGGATGGCTTCATGAACAAATCTTTGATGATAGCGGTGGGTTTGCAGAGTACCTTCGTCTTGTAAAAATCAATTTCGTGTGAGCCCACAGCGTTAAAACAATGATCAGCAATGGCAGAGGTATTGATCCAACCATGTTTCAGATCTGCCTTGTGTTCGCTAACACGTTCCGAGACATGTCGTTTCGTTTCCCCAATGTAACTGCTGCCGCAGCCACAACTTAGTTTGTAGACACCAGGGTATTGCATGTCAGGAATCACATCCTTCACATATAGGATCAAATCACGGATTTTGTGTACTGTGTTGAAACAAACCTCGATCTTGTGTTAGATTAAGATTTTTGGAAATATTTTTGGTAACCCCTGCTATGTATGGCAAAGTGATGGTTTTGATTGAATCCTAAGATGGTTGTTTCCCCATGGCTGGGGAGACAGCTTTGCGGATTGAACTATCAGAATATCCATTCATCCTGAGGGCTTGGTGTACGTGCTCCAGCTCACTGACTAGGTGACGCTGGTCGGAGATGCAACGGGCCCTATGGTGTAGTGTTTTGATTAGGGAATTCTTCTGGGCTGGATCGTGGTGGGAGTCAGGCTTTAGATAGGCATCCATGTGGATGGCTTTCCTGTAGACAGTGTCCCAACGAGCCATCAGGTCCCTTTTCGATCACAACATCCAGGAATGGTAGCTTGCCATCAGTTTCCACTTCCATGGTGAATTTGATAGATGGGTGTATGGAATTGATGTGGTTGAGCGTTAATATGGCTACTACTACGGCCAGTACACACTGCTATAGAGTTAGTACAGTGAGGGAAAAAAGTATTTGATCCCCTGCTGATTGTGTACGTTTGCCCACTGACAAAGAAATCATCAGTCTATAATTTTAATGGTAGGTTTATTTGAACAGTGAGAGACAGAATAACAACAACAAAATCCAGAAAAACACATGTCAAAAATGTTATGAATGTATTTGCATTTTAATGAGGGAAATAAGTATTTGACCCCTCTGCAAAACATGACTTAGTACTTGGTGGCAAAACCCTTGTTGGCAATCACAGAGGTCAGACGTTTTTTGTAGTTGGCCACCAGGTTTGCACACATCTCAGGAGGGATTTTGTCCCACTCCTCTTTACAGATCTTCTCCAAGTCATTAAGGTTTCAAGGCTGACGTTTGGCAACTCGAACATGCAGCTCCCTCCACAGATTTTCTATGGGATTAAGGTCTGGAGACTGGCTAGGCCACTCCAGGATCTTAATGTGCTTCTTCTTGAGCCACTCCTTTGTTGCCTTGGCCGTGTGTTTTGGGTCTTTGTCATGCTGGAATACCCATCCACGACCCATTTTCAATGCCCTGGCTGAGGAAAGGAGGTTCTCACCCAAGATTTGACGGTACATGGGCCCGTTCATCGTCCCTTTGATGTGGTGAAGTTGTCCTGTCCCCTTAGCAGAAAAACACCCCCAAAGCATAATGTTTCCACCTCCATTTTTGACGGTGAGGATGGTGTTCTTGGGGTCATAGGCAGCATTCCTCCTCCTCCAAACACGGCGAGTTGAGTTGATGCCAAAGAGTTCCATTTTGGTCTCATCTGACCACAACACTTTCACCCAGTTGTCCTCTGAATCATTCAGATTTTTATTGGCAAACTTCAGACGGGCATGTATATGTGCTTTCTTGAGCAGGGGGACCTTGCGGGCGCTGCAGGATTTCAGTCCTTCACGGCGTAGTGTGTTACCAACTGTTTTCTTGGTGACTATGGTCCCAGCTGCCTTGAGATCATTGACAAGATCCTCCCGTGTAGTTCTTGGCTGATTCCTCACCGTTCTCATGATCATTGCAACTCCACGAGGTGAGATCTTGCATGGAGCCCCAGGCCGAGGGAGATTGACAGTTTTGTGTTTCTTCCATTTGCGAATAATCGCACCAACTGTTGTCACCTTCTCACCAAGCTGCTTGGCGATGGTCTTGAAGCCCATTCCAGCCTTGTGTAGGTCTACAATCTTGTCCCTGACATCCTTGGAGAGCTCTTTGGTCTTGGCCATGGTGGAGAGTTTGGAATCTGATTGATTGATTGCTTCTGTGAACAGGTGTCTTTTATACAGGTAGCAAGCTGAGATTAGGAGCACTCCCTTTAAGAGTGTGCTCCTAATCTCAGCTCGTTACCTGTATGAAAGACACCTGGGAGCCAGAAATATTTCTGATTGAGAGGGGGTCAAATACTTATTTCCCTCATTAAAATGCAAATCAATTTATAACATTTTTGACATGCGTTTTTCTGGATTTTTTGGTTGTTATTCTGTCTCTCACTGTTCAAATAAACCTACCATTAAAATTATAGACTGATCATTTCTTTGTCAGTGGGCAAACGTACAAAATCAGCAGGGGATCAAATACTTTTTTCCCTCACTGTATGCTGCAGGGCAGTTAATAGATATTTGCTCTGCAAAAACAATGAGGTCGGAAGAGCAACGCCCACATGAATAGGTGGAACGCCGAGTTCCTAAAACAGTGGGGAGCACAGCTGGTTCATCTGTCAGTCATCCCTTGACACCTGGATCATTCCCATTACCTGCTGACAAGGAATCCACACTTACATGGCCTTAAATTGCACCTATCATGGCATTAGCAATGGGATAAGGTTACTTGCAATTCGTCATTAATGGTGGATGTTTTGTGTACATAATGTTAATTATCCATGTGAAATGTACGTGTATTTAAAAGTTTATCTTTGTGGGGAGCTGTAGTGCAGTTATTTCTTTGCATTATGAACTCAACAATTAGTTTGATTATTGCCAAAAGCAAACATGATTGAAAAGTGAAAACTGAACTTATTGTGGGCCTCTGCTATGTTGATTGATCGTAAATTAATTACATGGTGAAGTGAGGAAGCATTAATATTTAACAGATGAAGGTGGCCAGGCATGGTTCTGGACACACCACGACCTTTCTACCATGCCAGTGTGTGACAGTGTCAAGTTTGTATTTGCAGTAAAGTATATAAAAAATTGTGCATGGAGGTTAAATCAAAACAATAGTTTATTTTAGTTTTCCTCTGGAACTTTTTGTAAGAATGGAAACAGTCAGGAAAATATCCCAGCACATATGCAGCTGAAGTTAGATCTTTTTATCCGAGCATTCAAGCAAATCTGAATCTGGCTTCACACCTCTTAAGTTGCGATTGAACATTTAATAATGCATTTCTGCATAATAAAAATAGTATTATTATCAACAGCCTTTGCTATGTTAGCTGAATTTAGCTTTTTTAAATATTGCTTTTGTAGCCAGGCAGCCGAAATTGTGTTCTTGGTGTTTTGGGTTAACATTTATTTTGAAGCTACTAGGGCCTCCAGGCATATAACAATTTGCCCTCTCATTGTGTGCCTTAACAGCCCGTGTGATGAATTGGGGAATATCTTGAATATATGAATAAATATAGACGTGTAAGTCATGTGTGACTGTTAATATATTCATTCCTCTTGTGTCTCGATACTGACATAGATGGTGTGTATATTTTTTTCTGTCTGCAGCTGACGCTTCTTCTGACGCTTCCTCTGCAGAATTGGTCTGATGGAGAAAAGGCACTCAGTGCAGCTCGGTACAAAAAGGCAACAATGGGACCAGTATGCAAACAGCATGGATTGTACTGTAAATTTGACACAGGACCAGAAAACTCAAACAGGAGAGAAACCCTTCAGGTGCACCCTTTGCAGGAAGGCGTTTGCAGATTCATCGCATCTTAAATTACACCAGAGAACACACACGGGAGAGAAACCTTTAAAATGCACTGTCTGTGAGAAGTCATTTGCATGGGCATCAGGTCTTCAGATCCACCAGAGAACACACACAGGAGAGAAACCTTTCAAATGCACTGTCTGTAAGAAGGCATTTGCATGGGCATCAGGTCTTCAGATCCACCAGAGAACACACACAGGAGAGAAACCAAACAAGTGCAGTGTGTGTGGGAAGGCATTTTCAAGTTCATTTTATTTTAAAATACACCAGAGAATACACACAGGAGATCACCCCTTCAAGTGCAGTGTGTGTGAGAAGGAATTTTCACAGTCACCAAATCTTAAAAAACACCAGAGAACACACACAGGAGAGAAACCCTTCAGGTGCACTCTGTGCGGGAAGGCGTTTGCGCAGTCGCCACATCTTCATAAACACCAGAGAACACACACAGGAGAGAAACCTTTCAGGTGCACCCTTTGCGGGAAGCGCTTTGCAGAATCATCACATCTTAAAGAACACCAGAGAACACACACTGGAGAGAAACCTTTCAAGTGCAGTGTGTGTGAGAAGGAATTTTCACAGTCACCAAATCTTAAAAAACACCAGAGAACACACACAGGAGATAAACCCTTCAAGTGCACTCTGTGCAGTAAGGAGTTTGCACAGTCATATTATCTTAAAAAACACCATAGAACACACACAGGCGAGAAACCTTTCAAGTGCAGTGTGTGTGAGAAGGCATTTGCACAGTCATCAGTTCTTCATCGACACCAGAGAACACACAGGCATCACAAGATCCCCAAGGAGTGTCGTCTTAAATCGACTTGTGAAAGTCAAAGTGCTGCAATGAGCCCATCCCTCCTGAAAAAAGAACCAGAAGCAAATTCCAGCTTGGACACTATGAAATGTATCAAGGTGAAATTTGAAGAGGCGAAGGTGAAATGTGAAGAGGCGACAGTGAAGAGCGAAGAAGTGAAGGTAAAATGTGAAGATGTGATGAAGAGCAAAGAAGTGAATGTACAATGTGAAGATGAACATTCAACTCCAAAATCAGACCTTCACATCAATGGAGGCAACATGAAGCAGGAGGAGAATTCTGACTGTGAGGCAGAGCGAGGCAACTCCCAGCAGTTTGTGGAAGTGGAGGTGTGGGTGGACTTCTTTGACAATACAAAGTCAAATGGAGACCCTGTAGATGTGTAAGCTTGAGACAATGAAGCTCCAATAGATTCACCTTTGTCACAGGCCTGCAGAGTAAGAGCGGTCAGTATTTGCGGACCTGTGGGTTGGGTAGATCTCTAACTAGGAGCGAGAGCCAATAAGCTCCCAAGCATTCACTATGTTATAATAATAATATTAGCATTTTTATGGTGCTTGCTCAATCGCCTCAGCAACTCGGCGTTTTGTATCATATCTCATCACAAACACTCAAAAGAGCACGCCATTTGGAACCCACTGTTCTGATAGTGCATTGTCTTTTTGCTGTACGCCTTTCAGCGTCCTCTGGTCAAACACCGTTTGAGACTAGGCTTGAAAGAAAGCCGTCTCTGGTGTGAAGCAATCAGTTTCAAAGACAACGCATACATTATCAGAGTATGTTTTTGTTTGCATTCTGACCACAAGTATTCCTTGTAAAAGGTTTCAGTTTGGTGTATTAACATATCAACACCTGTTTCCAGAAAAAAGGAGAAAACATATTCTCACTCGAAGAGTATGTTGCATATATGCCTTTTCCAACATTTTTTTATTAAGAGTGATTCTGCCTATTTTTTTCATAATTTTGATCTGGATCTAATGCTGGGGCATGGAAGGGTGAGTGTCGTCGTCCCCCCCCGCTGCCTCCTGCCTTGCCACACAAAAGGCAGCTGGAGGATAATTACTCACAAACCTGTTTGGGAAGTCATAAAATGTAATATAAAAAACTGCAAACTCAAGTATCAGATCTAGAGTAATTCAAAAGAAAACAAAGCAAAATAGGTCAATCACACACGACCAAGATAATGTATTCCATAGGACCAGAGTCTCCAAACCGCCTTTGTCTCCCAGCAGCACATGGTAGCAATAAATTGCATACACAGGGAGGGTGCCTCCCCTTGAGATATCAAACACCATGAAGGAATTCCAAACCACGACGGAAGTACTGTAAACATTGCTCAAAACATACCTTGAGTCACTTACAGAATCAAAACTGCAAAAAGGGTACGGTATCAAGCTATAAGAGGTAAAATAATATTTTTTACTTCCAACCGGTGCACGAGAGAACACGACTTCAAAGGCCACAGCACCCTTCTTCGAGAGAGACAAAAATGTAATACCCCAACCGTGAAGGAAGGGGGGAGAACGCGACCGGACAGGGGAAACCCCCCGCCTTAATCTTCCAGATTAATTATTGCAGAGGGTTAGAGGACTGGAAGGACGCAATTGGGGGCAATTTGGAGCATCTATTTCCATTGATGGCAGGGTGGGTTGACGAAGGGGACAGGAATCAGGCCTTGATGAGACTTAACAGATTACTTCAATAAAATTAGAACACAAACACAACAGACAAATAGCTGTTCCTATAGATAGAGCGAAATCAAAGGAATTCCGGTCCGTTGTGAGAAGGTGAGCCGAGGTGGGCGAATTTCACATGCAATTTAACCTTGGAATGCGAGTAACTTGGTCTGCGAGTGTTTTGCAAGACGAGCAAACATTTTTCATAATTTTAACTTTATTAACGAGCGAGGTCTTGCAATACGAGTAGTACGTATACGCTTTGTCTGCCGAGCGTCACGTGATCACAACTGAGCCGATGGTTCTTCTCTCGCTGCAGGATTGTGGGTAATCGTCTCCCATGCTCGGTCTCAGTTGGCGTGCCTCACTCGTATAGTCAACATCCGTGCGAGCGTATACTGTTTACTATCGTGTTGTAACCACGTGTGTGTGCGTAAAGCATTTTTTAAATTGTGTCCAAGTGTAGTGACTGTTCTTTAGTAACTGTACTGCAACAATAGCAGTGTCACATTTCTGCAAAATCCTCAAAAGGAGGCAAAAGCAAGTGTCATTGGATAGGTTTCTTGTTAAAGTCTCACAAAAAGAAAAATATTCCAGTGAGCCAACAGATAGCAGTAATTCCGTTAGTGACAGTGAAAGTCGTCCTATACAATAACCCTCTCCTCTCTCTCGTCTCCCTCACACTAGCCACGATTACTTTAATTAATACATTTGATTACTTTATATTAAATGTAAATAATAAAAATATATTTTGTATTAATCATTTTACATTAATGTTTCTGGGTTGTGGAACGAAACATCTGAGTTTCAATTCTTTTGGGGAAATTCGCTTTGATATACGAGTGCTTTGGATTACAAACACGTTTCTGGAACGAATTATGCTCGCAATCCAAGGTTTTACTGTATAAGCAAGGACACCGATCATGCAACCGAGTCTTGCTGCGGAAAGCTCCGGGGGTGGGCCCCGCAATCGACCAAGGATGGCGAGGCTTGCAGAGTAGCGATATGTCACCGAGTACGAGTTCGGCGCTGACAGACGAAGTATCGCTAAAAGTTTTATTATACATTGAGTGGCAACTCCCACCAGCAGCTGCAGCAAGAGAGAAAGAGTGACGAGCAATGACAAGCAATCAATCTGGAGAAAGGGCGGAAAAGGGCCAAGCATCGATCAAGCGAGCATCGCACAGGACCAGAAGCAGAAGTGGCTAACGACCACCAATGAGCGTGCGGACTTGGAAGCCGAGCACACTCCTGCAAAGGTCAAGTCTACGAGAACCAACCGTGCCTGATGCAAGTGAGAGAGTGTGACCGGCACAACCTAGAAAGAGTGTCGGCACCAGCGACCAGCGGACGAGCTGTGAGCGCAATCGGGCACCTTCAAAGACAAGCGTAGTGCTGACTCGGCTCATCCAGCAGCAGAGAGGCCTGCAGTTGCCGCCAAGAGAGTGAGAGCGCCGTGTGTATGACACCCCCACACACGACTCATCGCTCAGCAGGGAACCAACACATTTTTGGTACAAGAAACGCCCCACCTCGGCGTCCGCTTAACGCAAAGAGTTGAGCAAGGAGACAATACACCAACACACATAATGCATATATCGGGACTAATAAGATTACTCCAAAGTTATCTTTGTGTTTCAAAAAGGGTTGCCATCCTAAGGTGGTGCGTCAACTATTAGCTGATCGTGGAAAGTATTGCTGCCCATTGAGTTACGTAGATACGGTCGTTTAGAAGTATTTTAGTCATTCTTGTTAATTGCATAATCTATACCAATGAATTCATTGAGGAAACTAACATTTATAAACATCTATGTTACGAATCCACACACAGGGATACAATTGTGTTAAAAGCTTTCTTTTCATCACATAATCTTGCCCGCGAATTTATTAAAGCCCTTAGCCAATTGATAAACATTTGTTAGACAAGCAAGCACACTACCGCACAACATTGTTCCAAAGCATTACGTTAATTGCATAATCTTACAAATGAATTCATTGAGGTCTACCTTTGCTTAGGCACATGTTTCTTTATTACTGTTCGTATGAATATGGTCACATTAATTTTAAGGACTGTTGCTGTATATGATCACCTTACTCTGAAGAATGAGCCAATTGTTCTGTTACCCAGTTTGACAAACAATTATTGAGGGTTAAATGTACGGATCATTGAGGAGGACATCTCCAGGAGTACTGTGTTGGCATTCCTAGCATAAGAGTTCGCATATTAGAATGTTATGTGTTTTTTAGAGATTAAAGTTGCTTAACACAGAAGAGTCTTAAGTGGTGCCTTCTTAAGTTCATGCATAATATTAATTATAGGAACTGTATCCTGCGGAGAGATCTGAATTTTGAGACCTGACATAACACTAAGACATAATAAGTAAAAGTTAAAGTGAAAATCATTGTATTATCCTGATTGATAATACAACCCTAGACAACGAAGCAGAGCCTAATTAGCACAATTACATATACTTACATAACTTCATACAATTACACCATTGTATTATCCAGATTGATAGTTCACCCTAGACAACGAGGCAGAGCCGAATTATGAGAATTGAATACATTAGCATAATTACATACTTGCATAACTTCCTAATTAACATACATGCAACATTTTCATAATTAATTAAATTAGCATAATTTCGGACAAATTTAAGTTGTTTTTTTAATTTTCTTTTAATTTTTATCATTTTTCAGACCGAATATATACAACGGGTGGAAAAATTCAGATATACGCAGAAATGCAAGAACAGAAATCAGTACTGCTCAACGAATCTCCAAACTGCGAGTGGAGAAGTCCAAACCATCAAGCACATCACCGATGAATGCTCCATCCATGCACATCCTGGCGGTATCGCTAAAATCCACACTGCATCAACCACATCATTGGACTGGATAAGGAACCTTTGCATTCATTCATGACGATCATTAAAAATATTAACTTTTCACAATGCCATACCAAAGAAGAAAAACTGCGAGTCAATCTCCGGGGATTGCCCTCGTGACTGGCAAATTGATAGGGAGTTCTGCATTGGTAGAAACCACGCATCACGGAGAGTTTTTTGTTATTGCGTCATTGAGAGAGGCTGCCAGCCAAGGCTGGTGCTCACAGTATTGCTATACAAACGTGGGGAAGAGTGCCTAGCATTACTATTCCCGGTGGCGAGGTCGCTCTGTACAGGCAACACTTACGATCATAGAGTGACAATCGTTCGGATTGTGCTGAGATCAAAGTCAACCCTTTGAGGGAAAACTGGTGCAACCACTATTCGTGAGAGTGCCCCTTGAAATCGCAACCCACAGGCGAAGTTTAGTTGAGGGTCGGATCAGAGATTGACACGGAACGATATAACTTGATCTGAAGCGTGTCCTCTCTGCAGCACGAGTCGTACAAACAACTGTAAGAGGACTCTTTTGAAGGGGGGGGGAGGAGACGACATGTGCTGTCTCTTCAAGTTGCTCCACAGTCTGCAAGGATCAACAGTGTCTGGTGCCAAGGGGGGTGACGCGCGGCAACCAGCGGACGAGCTGCGAGTGGTTTCTGGTGACAGGATCATCGCGCACATCGATGCAGTTGGAGCCGGACCCATCATCCCTGCCAGCACGGGCACCGCCAAAGAGTGACCAGCGTGCCTACTCGACAATCACCCCAGCGGTGGAGAGAGACTGACAAAGCAGCCAAGAGCACCGTGTTCAACACACGCTGACCCAGCGCCCCTACTGGGGATCTGAGGTATTTTTGGTACAAGGAACGCAGCACTCAAGTTAGCAAGAAGACAACAACTGCCATTCTCCACTAAGTGGTGGTGACATCACCACGACGCTTGTGCCAGGCTATGTTTTTCAGTTTTCAGTTTCATTTATTGACTAGGGTGCAACCGCAACAAAACAAAAACATGAACAAGAAACATCTTAAAGTGACTGCACGCAACAGAAAAATCCTGGGAAAAAACAGCAAAGTCTTCCAGAAAAAACACTATATCAACGCTGTGTGCAAAAATCCAATTGGGATGCAAGTCAAACAATAACAACCATAACACAATGTAGATTAAAGTTATCAGGCTCACTCTGTACACTATAATCAAAACTCAAGATCATATTTTGCAGCGGTCATCCGGAGCGATACATTTGATTTCAGGCCATTCTGAATAGCAGTGGCAGCTAGGGGTGTGCCACTCCTCTAGAGCAGTTTTGAGTGAGGATCTCGCAGGTAGTGATCCAAGTTGCGGTTTATTGGCGATAGCATTCCAGACCCTGGGGTCATCAATAGAAAAGGCCCTTCCTACAGTTTTTGTATGGCAATAAGGAATGTGAAGCTGGTAAATGAGCGAAGACCTTAGGTCACATTTGTTCTTCGAAACTGAGGAGATCCAGCAGGTAGTCTGCTGATTTCTTTGTAAGTACATCGTGAATAAATAAGATCTGATGCACAAGCCGTCGATCATTAAGAGAAGTTAAGTTTGACCCAATGTAGAGATCGCAGTGGTGGGTCGTATATGGGCAGTTCAATGCAAATCTTAAGGCCGAGTGATAAATTGAGTCAAGCTTCTTCAGTAAAGTACTGATGTCACAGTTATCAAGTAGAGGCAGTACGGTAGCTTTTATCAATTCCAAGCAGAACATAGTGGGGAAGCAGTGCTTGTGTCGATACATAAAACCAATTTTTTTGTCTTTTTACCAATATAATCAATGTGATCTTGAAAATTAAATTCATTGCATCTTGAGGCCACGTGATGTGTCGAACGCCCGCTGACAGGATGTCATGGGGCAGACCCAGGTGCCACGGGTCCACTTACTGAGATGAATTGCTGATGCACCACCTGTGCCCCCTACTGTGCCAATTTACTGTGCTTTAGCCACCTGGCACTTTTCTCGTTGTGAGCTTCACTCCTCCGCCCTCTGTTGTTGTTGGAGGGCGACTGCCTCCAACTGCCCAGCAGCGTCTTTCACGAGCCTCCACAGAGGCCGATCCTGACACCACTGATAACAGTCATCAGCATATCCACTCAGCTCCACATCCTCCTGTACCACATCACTCCATCTCTTCTCTCGCTTGTGCCGTGCCTGTTTAGCCCCCTCGATCCGGCCGCACAAAAGCTGTTTAGGCATGCGGTGACTGGGCATGCGGGCTACATCACCCAGCCAACGCAGCCTTGCCTGCCAGAGGAGCTCACCGATGGGACTTTGTCCAGATCATTCAAGGATTTGTGAGCTCACACAATCCAGCCTGGTTAAACCCAGTATCGATCGTAGGCAGGCCAGCCTAAATGTTTCCAACCGGCGAAGATGCTCCATTAGGGGGGTCCACGTTTCGCAAGCATAGAGAAGGGAGGGAATGTCTGTGGCCGAGAAGACCTGAAGCTTCGTGCGAAGCGACAGACAAGGTAGCTTCCACACAGCGTTACGCAACCGATTAAAAAATAATGCGGCTCGACTGATTTGGAGTGAGACCACTGTCAATCCGGAGCTGGTCATGAGCACACTACCCAGGTATGCGAAACTCTCCACTCTCTCCACAACTGCCCCATCACCGATTGGGAGTTGTGTAGGTTGAGTGCCTGATAGTACAAAATAACCAGGCAGGTGCTTAGTTTTGGTGGGGCTGATGGTAAGGCCCCACCTCTTCGTGCCACGCTCCAGGTTCAGCAGCGGCGCCCCCAACTCCTCTGAGTGAGCGGCAATTACCAGATCATCGGCATACATAACATGGTTGACCAACGGGGAGCCATCCCTTGACCACACCCGGGCATCAGCCTCCCATTGTATCTGTACCAGATGGAAATTCCTTTGGTACAGCTGTAGTGTTTTCTCCAGATACACTTTGTAGGGGGCACGTCTTTATTATGCACACGCGCCCTAACTACTAAACATCAACTCCTCGTACAGATTATCTCGAGTACTTCCACTCGGTATTTTATACGCCTCCTACGTAGCTTGCCTACCCCGGCTGCGCTCCAGGTCCTCCTGCTATAATATCCTATGGGAGACCCAAGGTCCACCACTGGCCTCACAGAGCTTCGGCCCTTAAAAGGACGGCGGAACTAGGGGTCCAGGGTCCTATTCATACAGGTCTTCTTGCATCAACTGGTCGTCTTCAACTGCCTGGACCTCTCCAGAGGTCCGCCTTATATACGTTTCTCAGCCGAGGTGCGGACCTCGGTGAGGGACGTGGGTGACCCCAGAGTCCTTCACCGAGGTCTGCATGTCTGCCGTTGCAGGCCAGTGCATCCGCAGCCCCCCCTCCCCTCCCGGCCATTGGGAGTGTTTGCGAAGGATCGTAGGACCCCTCACAAGCCCCAACCGCTTCTGGGATGTATATCGTTGCCTGCAAGTGCAGCCCATCCATGGCACTACACAGCCATCAAAACCTTCACGAACTATGTGGTCGAAAAATACATAAAATAATGTGGGAGCCAGAGGACATCCCTGTCGCACCCCAAGGTGAACATTGAATGGCTATGACTCCTGGCCACAAAGTTTTACCCGGGCCCGCTCACCATCATGAAGGTCCTTTTTGAGTGTGAGCAGAGGGTCAGGGACTCCGAAAGCACGAAGAACAACCCAGAGCCCAGGCCTACTGATGGTATCATAGGCCTTGACCAGGTCAATGAAGCAAAGATCTAGGCCTTGTTGGAATTCCCTACACCTCTGCTGTAGCAAACAGACAGAAAAAATGGCTACTGTGCAGGACCGCCCTTTCCTGAAACCGCATTGTTGCTCTGCAAGCCTCTCCTCAACGTGCTTGGCAAGGCGATGTTGAATAATCCTTGCCAGGACCTTTCCCGGCACACTGAGGAGTGAGATGTTACAGTCTGTGTGGTCTCCCTTCTGAAAGAGAGGGACCACCAGGGCATCCTTTCAATCCTGCGGAACCCGTCCAGTGGTCCAAACTGTTCTTATGATGTCATGCAGGGCAGTCTGCACAAACGCTAGCCTCCCTCAGAATTTCGCTTGGGAGATCATCTCTGCCCGGTGCCTTTCCTGGTCTCAGACTCTGGATCGTCTTTAGGACTTCCTCAAAAGATCGCACCTCAGCCAGCCACTCACAGTGGGTTACTTCTTCCAACATTTTAGACACCTCAGCCTCAGCAGGGTCATCCCCACTTTGTCCCACGATGTTTTCCATGCCGAGGGATTTCCCCTCCCCTAGGACTTCACAGAAATGCTCAGCAAATCTGCAAACTTATTCCTGGGGGTCGGAGATTGGTTCACCGTTTTATCCCCAAATGATGGTAATAGGTGTGGTGCTGCAGGTTACTCTTTTTGATGGAGTTAAATAGTGATTTGTGGTCGTGAGCCTTTGAAGCAGACTCCATCTCCTCAGCAACCCGCTACCACCAACCATCCGAACCTCCAAATGAAGGCTGCGGTAAGCCTCCATTCTGACGTGGGATGCTGTAGACAATGAGAGTTGGCCTGTCGCTTGTTCTCAGCCAGCTTGAACACCTCTGTCAGCCAGGGTCTCTTGGGAGGTCTGCACCATGTACCCAAAGCAGCCATTGCAGCTGCATGAGTCACAGTCCTAAACCTCGCCCATTTACCCTCGACATCTGGAGGAGTGGGGCACGATACCAACCCCAGCCACAAGCGATGATTAAATTCTTGCTTGCAACTTTCATCAGCTAGCTGAGACCAGGCCACCTTAGGTTTGAATGGGGTCCTGGGTGTACACCCACCACCGGAGTGGAAGAATGGCAGGCGCATCTTACAGATGACAAGTCGATGGTCAGTGGGCAGATCAGCTCCACGGTAGATCCTGGTGTCAAGTACATGGGCCCGCATTCGCTGTTCCATCACTACGTGGTCCAGCAGATGTTCTTGCTTGAACCTGGCATGCATCCATGATGTGTGGATGTGCCGATGCCGGAACAGCGTGTTGGTAATTACAAGCCCATGGGCTGCACAAAAATCTAGCAGCCGCCTATTGTTGTTTTGAGCTCATCTGACCCATGCCTTCCAATCACTCCAGACCAAGTGCCCAGTATCATGACCAACTCAGGCATTGAAGTCGCCCAACAGGATGACTCTATCCCGAGGGGTCACTTTAGCTAGCACCTGTGACAGGAGGTTATAGAAGGCATCTGACTCATCGGCCTTGCCTGCATCCCTCCATGGATGTTCGTCTTCAGTGGGGGCATAAGTAACCACGACCACCACTCCTCGCCTCTGGTTGATTGGAAGGCGAGCCTAAAGGAGTCTGGGGCTTACCGCTTCCCGCACCTCACTGCCACGCTCCCACACCCCCTTCATTCTTTTGTTCAGAAGAAGAGCCACTCCCTGTTGTTTGGTAGTCTCCTGCCCCAAGTAGAGGACTGTCCACCCCTCATGGTGGCAGGAGCCAGACCCAGTCCACCGGATCTCCTGAATACCACAGAGATCCAGGCAGTATCGGTCCAGTTCCCAACAGAGGAGTGGCAGCCTCTCCTACGCAGTGAGCATTCGAACATTCCATGTGGCCATCCATAGTGGCTTTTTGTTGTTTTTGGAGGAGCCCTGAGGATAAAGATTAAATCTCCTGGCTCCGCCAAATGGGGTTTGGCCAGGAGATGTCATAGAGGCCTGCCCCCCAGCACAAGCTTATTAAGTAGATATTTTATACGTGGTTTTGTGGTAATTAATTTAAGGTGGAGGGGTTTCCAGCCCCTCGCACCTGTCCAAAGCCCCCATTTAGCTGCTGTGGTGGTTACAAATGGCATGAGGTGAAAGGCCAATCTAAATTGGCCTTATCCCCCACGGCACTGCCCACCACAGCGTTGACAACACACACCCACACACACAACGCGCATATTGGTACTAATAAAATTGTACCAAAAAGGTTATCTTTCAAAAAGGGTTGCCATCCCAAGGTGGTGCGTTAACTACTAGTTTATCGTGAAAAGAATTGTTCTGTCCCTTGAGTTAAATGAATATGGTCGTTAAGAAGTATTTAGTCATTTGTTTTCGGTAATTGCATAATCTTACCAATGAATTCATTGATGTTTACTTTTGTCATTGGGCACATGTTTCTTTAGCATGTTTCATATGAATATTGTAAAAAAAATTGTAGAACTTTTCCTTTCGCCGTGTATGGTCGCGCTATTTGGAGGAGTTAGCCGATTGTTCTGTTACTCAGTTTTAACAAACATTACCATTGAGGGTTAATTGTACAGATTAAAGAGTAGGACATCTTCAGGAGTACAGTGTTGACAATTCCGATCGTAAGTATATTCGCATATTAGAGTGTTTTTAGATATTAAAGTTGCTTAACATAGAAGAGTCTGAGTGGTTCCTTCCTAAGTTTATGCTAAATAATATTAATTATAAGAACTGTATACCGTGGTAAGATCTGAATTCTGAGACCTGATAGAATTACACTAAATCATAATCAGTAAAAGTTAAGCGAGAATCATTGTATTATTACGATTGGTAATACACCCTTGGCAAAAAAGCTGAGCCTAATTTGTATAATTGCATACATTTAGATAATTCCATAAATTTGCTTGATTTATAAAATTACACATTTTCCATTGACTTAAAGCTTTCGTGACTTGCAGGAATTCATACTCTTTGGGTCTTTCGGTAAAGTCACGTGGATAGAAAAATAACTTTTAAAAATCACGACGTTTCGATCACAACACAAGCAATCGTCATCAGGTGAAACATTATAGCAAGAGAGCTGCTGAAGCAGGGTGTTATATAGGCCTGAGATGGGTGCAGCCCAAGGGTAAGTGGGCGGGGTTAGAAACGAAGGTCGAGGGCACCCCAAAGCCGTTGGGCTGTCCATTGTATTGTGAGAGATTAGCATGTCAATGTAGCCACCACCACATCGAGGAATGCAACTCAGAGAGTCGGAAATAACTGCTCACATCGGCAGGTAGGATGGAAACATCACAGCCAGTTATGACTTAAACTGGTTAATAACATCCTTCCAATGATTGCTCAGTTTGTACCCATCTTAAATTTCGATTTAAAGCATTCGTGACTGCTGGGATTCATCTTCCCGGTTCTTTCGGTAAAGTCACGTAGAAGGGAAGTAATAAAATAATAAAAATAAAACATAATAAAATGAAATAATTCTCACGACGTTTCGGCTACAACGCAAGCAGCCGTCTTCAGGTGAAGAATGAGACACTACCAAGCTAGGAGCTTATATATAAACTGGGTTGGAGGTGGAAGAGCGCCTTAACAAAAAAGAATGTGCATATGAAGAGGAATTTAGCATATTCATGGAAAATGCGTAGGAGGTGGGCGGGGGGGGTTTCAAAGGCATATTATGCCCATGCATTATGCAGGATCAACAGCACCAAGGGGGGGTGCAGGGAGTAGCATTAACAAAGGAAAGGAATGTTATTGATATGTAGCTGCAGTTACTAAACAACCACGTAGAAAACTAAAGTATAAACTACATAAAAAACTAAAGTATAAACTGCATAGCACCATCAGTATACTTACAATACTCTACAATAAGCTGAGTTACTAACAGCAAGTAATACATTACAATTCTACGTCGTAAAAATTATATAATATGCTTCCATCTAAACTTTATTCTCTTACATCACACGAGCATATACCGTACTATATACTGCCATAGATAAACCCAACTTTAAATTATATACTGTATTGCTATAAACTACCTTATACATTTCAACATAACACTATGTATTATTCTACCCACCCTAATGTGTATCGAAATGGTTTATTACGTCCTTCCAATGATTGCTAAGCCAGAATCCATCTTCTCGGTTAAAATTGTCTCTGTGTTTGTATATGTGGATCGCCTCATGAACGAATCTCTCATGATAGCCAGATGGCTTGCAGAGAACCTCTGTCTTGGAGAAGTCAATGTCATGTGAGCCCACTGAGTTGTAACAGTGATCTGCCACGGCTGAGGTGTTTGTCCTACCGTGTTTCAGGTCAGCTTTATGTTCACGGATGCGGTCCGAGACATGTCGTTTGGTTTCCCCAATGTAACTGCTACCACAGAGGCAACTTAGTTTGTAGACACCAGGGTACTGTATGTCTGGAACCACATTTTTTACAGACGGTACCAGATCACGGATTTTATGTACTGTATTGAATCGGACCTGGATCTTGTGTTTAATCAGGATTTTGGAGATCTTTTTTGTGACCCCAGCAATGTAGGGTAAGGTGATGGTCTTGAAAGGCTCCTCAACATGATCCTTCTTGATGGTTGGAGTGATGGCTTTGCGGATTGTGTAGTCGGAGTAACCATTAGCCTTAAGAGCTTGGCGTACGTGTTTGAGTTCACTGGAAATGTGTTCATGGTCGGAGATGCATTGGGCTCTATGATATAGAGTCTTGATGAGAGAATTCTTCTGGGATGGATGGTGGTGGGAATCCGGTTTTAGATAAGCATCCGTATGTGTGGTTTTCCTTTTTGACAGAATGGCTCATTGAACCACCAGGTCTCCTTTTGATTAGGACATCCAAAAAGGGTAGCTTGCCATCATTTTCGACTTCCATGGTGAATCTGATGGCTGGGTGTATGGAATTGATGTGGTCGAGAAATTGGTCTAGCGCAGGCCGGCCATGTGGCCAGATGACAAAAGTGTCGTCTACGTACCTCTTCCATAAGGTCGGACGTAGAGTGGCAGTCTGGATGGCGTCCGTCTCAAATTTCTCCATGAAGATGTTGGCTACAACCGGAGATAGGGGGGAGCCCATTGGGGTGCCCTCAATTTGCTTGTAGAAAGTTTCATTCCAAGTGAAGTATGTATTGGTTAAGCAATGTCTCACCAGGGGGGGTACCCCAGCATTCAGTCCTTGATGAACCAAGTCTTCAATGATTGCGATGGTGTCAGGTACAGGAACCTTGGTGAATAAGGAAACCACATCAAAACTGACAAGCAGGTCGTCTGGGAACAGGGCAATCCCCTTGATTGTCGATACCAGGTCAGTAGAGTTTAGTACTGCAGAGGTGGTTTTTCCAGTGAAAGGCCGTAGAATTTCAGACAAAAAAATCGGTTGAAATTTTATCTGTTTATATATCTGGATGGCTTCAGGAATTAATCAATGTTGATAGCCAGGAGGTTTGTAGAGTACCTTCGTCTTGGAGAAATCAATTTCGTGTGAGCCCACAGCATTAAAACAATTATCAGCAACGTCAGAGGTATTGGTCCTACCGTGTTTCAAATTTGCCTTATGTTCACGAACACGGTCCGAGACATGTCACTTAGTTTCCCAAATGTAACTGCTGCCGCAGCCACAGCTTAGTTTGTAGACACTGGGGTATTGCATGTCAGTGATCACATCCTTCGCAGATGGGATCAAATCACGAATTTTATGTACTGTGTTAAATCGAACCTAATGTTTGCTCAAGATTCTGGAAATCTTTTTGGTAACCCCTGTTATGTATGGCTGGGGAGACATCTTTGCAGATTGTGCGGTCAGAATATTCATTCATCTTGAGGGCTTGGTGTACATGCTCCAGCTCGCTGGCTAGGTGGTGCTGCTCAGAGATGCAACGGGCCCTATGGTGTAGTGTTTTGATGAGGGAATTATTCTGGGCTCGATGGTGTTGGGAGTCAGGCTTTAGATAAGCATCCGTGTGGGTGGATAACCTGTAGACAGTGTCCCAACGAGCCATCAGGTCTCTTCTCGATCAAAACATCCAGGAATGGTAACTTGCCATCCTTTTCCACTTCCATGGTGAATTTGATGGCTGGGTGTATGGAATTGATGTGGTTGAAGAATTGGTTTATTGCTAGCTGGCCATGTGCCCAGATGACGAACGTGTCATCTACGTATCTCTTCCACAAGGACGTAGGATGGATGTCTGGATGGCATCTGTCTAAAATGCCTCCATGAAAACATTTGCTACCACTGGCAATAAGGGAGAACCCATTGGGGTACCTTCATCTTGTTAGTCAAATGTACTATTCCAGGTGAAGTAAGTGTTAGTAAGGCAGTGCCTCACCAATGTTTGCACATCAGAATTCAGTCCCTGTTGGACCAAGTCTTCAATGATTGCAATGGTGTCAGGCACAGGTATCTTAGTGAACAGAGTGACTACATCGAAACTGACAAGCAAATCATCTGGAGACAGTGAGATATCTTTGATTAGAGAAACCACGTGAGTTAAGCACAGCTGAGGTGGTCTTGCCAGTGAATGGAAGCAGGGTTTCAGACAGATATCGAGCCAGTTTGTAGGTGGGTGAGTTAATGGTGGAGACGATGGGACGGAGCGGTGTACCTTCATGGATTTTTGGAAGGCCATAAAATCTGGGTGGTCTAGCAGCAGAAGATTTTAGAGAGAGCAGCTTGGTTGGTTCGATTAGAGAAGTCGAGTTCATGATATTGTTGGTTTTGGTCACCAGGTGGTTGGTAGGATTTCTATCGATTTTGGTATAGCTACCATCCTTAAGCAGGTCCTGAATTTTGTTGTTGTATGTGGGTTTATCCATGATGACAGTGGCATTGCACTTGTCGGCTGAGAGGATGACAATATCTCTCATTTTAATTGAGTGAGTTAAAAACGCTCGTCCTTGCTGATGTTGCTAACGGGTTTCTTAGCGTTTTTGAGGATAGCAGCGATTTCAGATCTTGCTTCGTCTGCCGGGTTGTGTCCTAAACCTTTGAGGGCTACATCGACCTGGGCAATGATATCATCCACTGGGATGTGTTTAGGGGTGACTGCGAAATTCAACCCTTTAGCTAGTACCGATTTTAGGCTGTCAGAAATTGGGCTGTTACTATGATAACAATCTTGTTAACATCTAACTTTTTAACGTGTGGATCTGGCTTCTTCTTAGACAGGAGGTTGAATTTAGCAATCAGGTTAACTTTACATTTGGTTGACATTGAAGCGGCAGAATAAACTATCATGTTATTTACATGGTCCCAATCAGATGTGGACATTTTTTCTGTCAAATCTAAGTGAGATTGTAAGAGAGTTTTGTCTAAATTATCAAGTTTAAATCGGAGCAGTCTTATTCTCTCTGAGAATAGGGCTAGGCTAGCCCTGAACAAGATCCTTTTAGCGTTAGGAGAAGTGATAGCAGAAGATGAGTGAAAAGGCGATAGGTATTACCATGGTATCGCGGCATCTCTTCAGAAAGGTGAGGAACTTGATAAGGTGAGCCTTCTTGTCTCGCAGTCTGTTAAAAGATCTAACAGTTGTGTGGAAACCCTCCCTGTAGAGGCGGTTCAATCTGTATTTGAAGCTTTCGTGACTGCAGGAATCCATACTCTTTGGTTCTTTTGGTAAAGTCACGTTGATACAAAATTAATAGATTACAACGTTTGGATCGCAACACAAGCAATCGTCATCAGGTGAAACAAACACAACAGGAGAACTGCAGAGGCAGGATAAAGAGCTGCTGCAACAAGAGGTTATATAGGCTTGAGGTGGGTTCACTTGATGCAGTAATTTTAGCTGTGACGGTCCCACCTGATGACGGAGACTTGTGTTGCCTCCGAAACGTGATTTATTATTTTATTTCCATTATTACTTTTATTAACTTTTAATTTAATTTTTTACCTACGTGACTTTACCGAAAAAACCTAAGAGTATGAATCCTTGCAGTCACGAAAGCTTCAAATCTAGAATTCACCCCAAGGGTAAGTGCATGGAGCTAGAGATGTAATTTGCATGGAAATGTGGAATGACTGGGAATATCACTGTGTGGTGCCGGGCCTGCGAGGCCACGGCGGGATGTATACTGTTGTGTGTACACCCCTGACACGGGGTGTAGTACCAGCCCTAGTGGGGGCTTGGGTGAGCGCTGGTTAAGCGCGGTGGCACCACGCACAGCGTGCAGTGCAGGCTCCCATTGAGAGAGCAAAAGAGTGTCCTGGGGACATGTGACCGGATGATACTGGAGAGGGGCCTCCGGTGGAGGGGGCCAATGGGTGATCACATGGTCCGAGAAGAACTCTCAAGAGCCTTCGGGCAAGGGCGAGAGAGATCGAGACGGTGGCGGAGCCAGCCCCAGCCCGGCCCGATATAAGGGGGGCCCTGCGAGGGGCGAGGGGTTCTTACTGTTGGAAAGGCAGTAGATCCACGTAAAGCTTGAAGAAGCCTCCAGCCACGCAGTTCGGGACCCAGCTTGTGGTCCAGACCGGGATAGTGGAACCGTGTCTAGTTCCGCCGTAGTGTGGTTAGTTGGGTGGTCACCACCGAGGGTATCTGGTGTTAATAGCCCTGGAGTATGTTGTGCAAATAGCTAATAAACGTGTTGCTCTTCTTGGTCACGTAGAAGGGAAATAATAAAATAATAAAAATAAAACATAATAAAATTCAATTCTCACGACCTTTCAGCCACAACGCAAGAAGCTGTCCTCAGGTGAAGAACAGGGCTGTCGGAAAGACAGCGTCCGAATGAACACCACCAAGCTTGGCAGCGTATATTTAAGCAGGGGTTAGAGGAGGAGAGCACCTTGACAAAGGAATTTACATATCAACAGATGAATTTAGCATATTTATGGAAAATGCAGATATGGGATTAGTCACTACTTGTGGAATGTGTAGGTGGTGGGGGGGGGGTCTCAAAGTCATATTATGCTCGTGTATTATATAGGATTAGCAGTAATAAAGGGAGGAAGTAGGATTAGCAGTAATAAAGGGAGGGAAATTTTAATAGTAAGGAGCTGCAGCAGCCAAACCACCACGTAAAAAACTAAAATATAAACTGCATCAATATCATCAATATACTCTCCAATAAGCTGAGATACTAACAGTAAGGCATACATTACACTTCTGTTGGCCCGTCCGAACCTGGCCCTTAGAAGGACATCAGGCCGAGGGAACCTCAGGGTCCTAGCCTCTCGATCACTGGCACCGCACTAAGCCCCGGCCCTCAGAAGGACGTCGGTAGCTTTGGGTCCAGGGTCTTCTTCTTCTTCAGGCGGCTTCTGGCTTCAGCTTGAGATGGACTGCTTCGCGCTCTCAGGGACCCGCCTTATATACTCTTTCTCTCTGAGGGGCGGGGTTCTGGGGGATCGTAGCTTCTGCCAGCCCCCTCCTCTCAGAGGGGTTCCAACCGCCGTTGGCCCGACCGGTCCGGACCGGTTTCTACCCGTCCCGCTGGTTGTGGCGCGTGTGTGTCAATCATGACCACCACATCACCCCCCCCCCCCCCCCTGTACAGCACGCAGCCGTCCCAGCTGCAACGCAATCCACAACCCTGACAATAATAAAAACAACGTGAACCAGAAAAATAAAATTCGTGAGCCTCAACGCAACAGTAACAATAACAGCACAACTACAACAAGCCAACAACACCCAGAATAATTTACCCCAACCCACCTGTACATATGAACACTGTGGACACCCCACACCAAGGACCTGAGGTCAACCTCACACCCACACCACGGACCGAACATAAGGACCGAAGGGAGAAGGGCGGTGTGTGTGTGTCGGATCAAGCCTCAGGAGAACCGGGGAAGCTTCGAGCGAGTCCGTGTGGCGGGTCCATCGTAAGAGTTCAGAGTCCCCGGTGGAGGGTCGGGAGGGGCTTGACGATGGGCGTCCGGCCTGTCACTGGAGGCAGGGGATAATGCCTGTGAGCCGTCTTCCTGCTGGCCGGGCGGTCAGGCAGCTCCCCGATCCTTCGGTGTGGCCACCCTTGGTGGACTCACACCTGCAACATCTGAAGGAGTGGTAGGAGGGTGCGGAGCAACACAAGGATCAGGAGAACTCTCTCCCGGCATGTCGGACACATCACGCGAACGGCCCCTGCGAGATGAAGGAGATGTGTGAGTGCGCGGTGCGATGTAGGGTTTCAGGCGCAATGGGTGAACGTACCACGAGCGCCGTCCGCACGCGACCCGAACACACTGGTCCCGCACGACCCGAACAATGTCCACTGGACCCCGCCAGGGCCTGAGCAATTTAGATGATGTTGCCAGCGGTACCTGGGGACAGTGCAGCCACGCCCTATCCCCTACGGACCATTTGTGGACAGAAACCCGGCGATCATACAGACGCTCGTTCGCCCGTTGCCTCGCCCCGGAATTTTCTTCCGCGGCCACTCACGCCTCGACCAACTTCTGAATGTTAAATTGAATGTGGTCGGACAGCTTCGAGCGTGATGCAGCCGACTTGACCTGCAATTGCACATCCATGGGGGGGTCAACGTCCCTGCCGTACATCAAGTAGAAGGGCGAATAACCCGTGGCCGCATGAGGTGCCAATCGATATGCGGCCATAACTCCAGGTATCCGCAAGTCCCAATCAAGTTGTGCATCATCCACCTGATGGCACAACATAGAGGTGATAGTCCGGTGCAAGCGCTCGACCATACCATCGGTTTGCGGATGGTAGGGGAAAGTTCGCACCTTCTGCGTACCCAGAAGGTCACAGACCTCCCGCAGAAGGTTGGATGAGAAGTTTTTTCCCTGGTCGGTCAGCAGCCGCTCCGGAGCGCCCTTATCCAGGACATAGCCCTGGAGAAATGCCTCCGCGACGGCTGCTGCCGACTGGTTGGGGAGGGGCCAGGCCATGGGCCAGCGGGTAAAATACTCAACCCCAACCAGTAGGTACTTATTACTCCGAGCAGTGACAGGGAAGGGACCCAGGATGTCCAGTGCCACCAGCTCGTTGACCCGGGACACCTGAATTGACTGAAGGGGCGGGCAGGCTGCCCTAGCCGGGTGTTGCCGCCGTGCACACTGCGTGCAACTGTTCAACAGATCGGCGACATCGCGCGCCATTCCCGGCCAAAAAAAATCTAATTGCAGTGTGGCAAGCGTTTTGTGAATACCCAAATGCAAGAGTCGTTCGTGCGCGGCCCATACGGCCCTGCCGCGCAGAGCGGTGGGAACGACGATTTTATAATGGCGAGAGCTGGCGTCCCAGGACATGAGGAGACTATCACGCAAAACGGAAGCTCCAATACCCTCACGGCAATCGCCAGCACGTTCGGTACGACGGCGTAACCTAAGGAGGGAGGCGTCCTCCAACTGAAACCGTCCCCATTCATCCAGAGGCAGGTCAAGCAGCGAGTCACGAGCGACCAAATCACGCGAGTTGGCAATAGAGTCAGGCTCCCTGTCGACAACCCCTGCCGCCACCACAATGGAAGAAGCAGGTGTAGCCACAGTGGCCGACTTGCACCGTAAAGCCCGTAAAGCACGCACAGCCCTCCCCCGGGGGAAGGCGCGATAGGCCATCAGCGTTTGAATGGCGCGTTTGCCTTTCCGGTAGATTACTGTAAACGCGTAGTCCTGTAGGACCTCGAGCCATCGTGACAACTGGCCGGATGGCTAGTCTATTTTTAGCACATACTGTAGTGCCGCATGATCAGAGCGAACCGTAAAATGCCTGCCGTACAGATACGGACGATACTGTTGTATAAAAACAACAATAGCGAGCAGTTCACGGCGGGTCACACAATAACGCTGTTCTGCTGGGGACAGCACCCTACTGCCGTAGGCGACGACGCGTTTGACGCCGTTCACGACTTGCGAGAGTACTGCGCCAATGCCTGTATTGCTGGCGTCAGTGTCTAGGATGAAGGGCAAGGTGAAGTCAGGGTAGCACAAGTGAGGGGCACCGACAAGGGCATCACGAAGCGCCTTAAAGGCCCCGTCCTCTGCATCCCCCCAGTGGAACTTGGCCCCCTTAGCCGTTAAAGCATGAAGAGGTTTCGCTATGGACGCAAAACCCCCAACGAAACGGCGGTAATAGGACGCGAACCCTATGAAGCTGCGGACCTCACCCACAGACGTAGGTGTCGGCCACATCCTTACACAATCAGTTTTTGCGGGGTCGGTGGCTATGCCCGTCCAGCTGACAATGTGCCCGAGGTACCGCACCAATTCCCGCAATAGAAAACACTTCTGGGGCTTGAAGTTAAGGTTAGCGGTCCGCATCCTGACAAACACAGCCCTCAATCTTTCCAAGTCTTCCTCGAACGTATGACTGAAAATAATAACATCATCCAGATAAATGAGGCACCAGTCCCACTGCAGCCCAGCGAGGACCAGCTCCATTAGTCACTGGAATGTCACCGGGGCTGAGTGCAAACCCATGGGCAACCGATTAAATTGAAAAAAGCCCTGTGGCGTGTGGAACGCGGTCTTTGGTTTAGATGCCTCGTCCAAGGGCAGTTGCCAAAATCTGGATAAAAGGTCCAAGGTGGAAAAGTACCGCGCCCCCGCCAAGGCATCCAGCGACTCGTCCATGCGAGGAAATAACATAAACACACTAAGATAATCGGCAAACGTTTAATCGATGATAATCGTGTTATCCTGATTGAAATAACCCTGGATAAACGAAGCCAAGCTGAATTATCACAACTGCACACATTAACATAATCGCAAGCATCCGTATAAATTACTACGATTATCTCCGCGATTATCATAAATTATGCATATAATTACACACATTAACATAATGTATGCATATTAATACACACACTATCATAATTAATGCGATTTGCGCATTTTTCGGAACATTATTAATTTTTATTATTTTTATCAAAATTTCATAATTACAACACATACAACATTATGGGTGGCGTCGTCCGGGATCTCTCGCAGACAGTGTTTTGCATGGATGATGGAATGAATCACTACGTGTTAACCAGAATATCGGGATCGAACATTGCATGGTGATTGTAAACGGGCGTAAAACAAAAAAAACGCCCTCTAAGGTTAAAACCCAGAATAGCAGGTTGAAACAGAGACAGTGGAATTAAGATAATATCGTATCAAACCGATTGCATCCTGTGATAAATGGTGTTAGAGGTACGCACTCTGAATCGGAAAATAACAGAACAGCTCGAGTCAAACTGACTACACTCTGTGAGATAATTGTTTTATATGCACTCTGAAAGAAAGGTCAAAGTAACTCCTGCCACTTGAGATGCTAGGATTAAGAATAATTTTTGAATGGATTACGGGATACTGGGAACTCGTATTAAAACATACCGACCGATCTGTTACAAAGCAGTACAGTCAGAGAGACATATGGGAAGGGAGCTGTATCGATAACACGAACACACCTCGGGGGAAACTAATTGACTGGATAAAATGTAACGATGGCGAACACGATGTAAAAACTGCAGGAAAGGCAGGACAGGACTCATTCCTTTTCACACAGGCATACAGACAGGGATTGTGGAATGAGGAAAAATTTGGAAAGGAAACGGGAGAGAAATCGTCTCTAATAAACGAGGAAAAATGTCCTCACACCATCGTAAGGGAGGAGAAATCAGTGCTCGCGACACCAGCGAAACTCACAGACGTTGATCCACAGAATAAATATGGAAGTAACATTAAATCACACTCTTGGGTACGTGGACAGAGTCCAGGGACTGATCGCACAAAAGTTAAAGTAAAGCTACCAGGACATTCTTCACTAAGGGCAGAGGCAAAGACTGAAGGGAAATGGCAACACGAGCGACACAGCACTGGGCGCGCACACAGAAAATGCACACGCTGAAATACGCTCGACACAGCACAGACCAAAGTGACAGATTGCCTGATGATAACTTGTTTGATGATGACGCTGACGGCGATCAACTTTCAGAATACCTATTCAACAGTAAAACCCTTAAATTGATGGACAAGGCTCTAGTCAGAATTCCCGATTTTGACCCACACAATCAGACTATGGATATACACACACATATCGCAACAGTAGAAGAGGAGGCAATGATTAGAGGGCTGAGGAGACGGGATGAAAAAGCGAGTTTGTTGAAACGGAGCTTACATAAATAATCTATCCCATGGGTAAATTCACTACCACACAAGGTTAGAAATTATTTTAAACAACTGAGCCTGGCAGTGATTCGGAAGTTTGGAGAATATTCGACACTCACTGAGGGGTTTTATGCTGTAAAATCGATGACCCAGGGCATGGACCAAGACCCACGTGACTACCTTTTACAATTTAAAAGAGCGTATTACGCAGGCGATGTGAATCAATACCACGAAGGAGATACAATGTTCAAAATTATGTTTTTTGAATCCTTGAGCCCAGAGATTACAGAAAGGGTGAGAATGGTTTTGAATCCAGAAACCGCATCCTTACGCCGCATAGAGAGCAAGGCGAACATGGCATGGTTATACAGAGCTAAGAATCATAATTCGGGTCCAGAACACAGGGAGAGGGATAAGGAACCCAGCCTCTCAGAGAGAAAAAAAATTCACCGAGCAGTCCCACAATGCAGGGAGGAGCAAACACGCACGCACCTGTGGCAAAATAAACCAGAGAGAGGTTGGCACGAGAATGAGAGCGGCACAAAGCCGAATATTCAGGGGAATCGCAGAATGTGGAGGCCAAGGGCAGAATCATATCAACACCCCATGCCCCGACATACGCAAGGTCAAAATTACCCACAAAAATGGCAAAGTAACGATCCAGGAAAAATTTGGCACCCAAATGGGAGAAACACTAGGCCAAAAATGTACGAGAATCGCAGGAGGGAGAGGTTCAGAGCAGAACCATATCAACACCCCATGCCACGACACACGCAAGGTCGAAATTACACACAAAGATGGCGAGATAACCATCTAGCGAGAAGGTGGTACACAGACTATGGAGGTACGGAGGCGAACATTCAGGAGAATCGCAGAATGTGGAGACCAAGGGCAGAATCATATCAACACCCCATGCCCCGACATACGCAAGGTCAAAATTACCCACAAAAATGGCAAAGTAACAATCCAGGAAAAATTTGGCACCCAAATGGGAGTAACACTGGGCCAAAAATGTACGAGAATCGCAGGATGGGAGGTCAAACACAATCGGTCCAATTCCGACCAATTCCTCCACCGGCTATACCAGGAGGGAATAGAGGAATAACACGGAATGCGGTCCAAATACGTGATGAACCACCCACAGTGATTGAGAGCGAGCAGCCCATACGCGCCACGCACGCTGAAGTTTTGTTAAACCCTGAGCTCAATGGGAAATACAAGCAGGCTGCAAGTGACAGGGCAGGCAAATACCACCACGACCGGGAAGCATCAAATGCATACGATGCGGTAAGAAACACGAGCAGTGCTCTTGTAAATGACGCGCGGATCGAATACAAGGACAGGGTTGCATTGAAGCGTGATCGGACAGTAGATAACAGACAGCAGAGACAGAGAGAGCACACAGGAAAAACAGTGCCACGCGTCGCAAAAGAGAGCGATAATGGTGCATGGAGAGGGAACACAGAGACCCACCCTGGGAAGTACAGGCGTGAGCCTCTGAATGGAAAATACCCAAATGAAACAAAAATTTACGTGGATCGGAGTGCTGAAATGGAGACGAATGTCCATGACGTATCGGGAATGGTGTTGAAATCCAACCCACTCGTACAAACCAAAAGGGCAACATTACGAGGCACGGAATTAAATCGACACGCTGACTCGGCAAATGTGCATGTAATCGCAGAGAGAGCGAATGCCATTGATAACGGAGTACAGAAGTTGGTTGTGTGCGCGAATTCTGATTATGTGCAGCACAATTTTACACCACACACTCCCACGACGCGAGAGAGTGAGAGGGGAAACTACAAAAACGAACCTGAAAACCGTGATCGAATTATCAAAGTGATAAGTGGTAAACCAGGCAACATGAGGAAGGTAACGCATAAATGCGTTCGAAACCGCTACCTAGCGTTTCCCAGGATTTAACAAAAAGAAAAAAATTAATATCCGCCGTAGTTATGATGGTTGAGAATCGATGTAACTTGTGGTGTTGATGTTTAACGTTTTGTTGTATTTTCCTTGCTTATTTCAAATGTAACCATGTTAAGATTGTGATACATATGCGCGCTTTGGAAGAAATGCGTTATGGATTAGTACCGATGTTTAACGTTGTGTTTTATTTCTTTGCTTATTTCAAAGGTAACCATGTTAAGATTGTAATACGCACGCGCGCGTTGTAAGAATAACCGCCGAGAGTGAGGGCGGCTTATGGATTCATAACACAAAAAAGGGCATTTACTTTGTTTGAAAATTCGCCAGTGGCCAAATCGACCTCTGATAATTTTCAAAAGGGCGGATTGTTGTGTCTATACCCTTTTTTATTAAGACCAATTCTAAAAAAATGTTTATATATTTGTTTGTATATTATCTATATATCTTTTTTTTAATTAAACAATGAAAACAACTCACTTCTCCTCACAAGCACACCAGGAATCCATGAAACATGGAGGGCGGTTAAAATGATAAGAATTCGGTCACAGAGAGGTCATAGACATCCAGATGGACAAAAAGATGTATGGACTAGCCTCCCAAGACATCTGGAGATGTACAGATAAGGTGCAGAGTAAATAACGGTTGAAACTTCGCGTTTTCTTAACGTTTTCCTTACCGAAAAGTAGAAACTTAACAAAGATAATTAACCAACAAACAATAATATTTTTATTATTAGTATATGTTTCCTACCTACACGACCTTCCTAAAAACTAAAGAGTACGAATTCCAGAAAGCTTAAGTGGAAACATAGTTACGCTTAACCTCAGGACATTAAAATATAACTCAGAATAAAACACCAATCTCTGGAGAACTAAACTTGGCGAAGCCCCAAAATAATAATGTGATGAGGATCATTACGAATATTCATTAAACATAGACGAATGATAACCCCGATACTAAGACCGAAGGAACTCATAAAATATAATTCAATAATAAATGTAACACACAGGACCACATAAATGTATTGCAAACATCTCCTCAGCCACCTTTGTCTTCCAGCGGGGTCTGGCAAGCAAAGAGGGAGCAAAAAGGTCACAGGGGGGAATTGGTGCCTGACATTCCAAAGATATCTGTTTTTTTTATTCTGTTTGTTTTCTCTCGCAAGAGACGCGGAGAAAGGAGAGGGTGCTCGCGTTTTGGAGTTAAACACGGCCGCCTTTGTCTCCCCGCAGCACAATCAGATGACCTATGAATGCTTGGAGGGTTAGGAAAGATCGCGAGGAGGGGTTGCGGGGGTGTCTGCTTTTTCTCGCTCTGTTTGTGTTTTGTTGCCCGCTTGCAAGGAATGCGCAGAGAGAGGGGAGTCACGTTTTGAGTTAGGCACGGGCGCACACAGCGAACGAGCAGTCTGGGTTGAGTCGTGCTCAGTCTCGCAACTCGGCGTGCGACGCGGCGTTGCGACGGGGCTCGCAAGAGAGTTGGGGCAGATCGTGCCTCGAGGAGAGATGGGACGACGAGGGGTCAGAGAGTGACCGCCTGAGAGCAATCTGTCCAAGTCGCGCTCAGTCTCGCAACTCGGCTTGCGACGCAGCGTTGCGACGGGGGCTCGCAAGAGAGCTGGGGCGGTTGTGCCTCGAGAAGTGATGGAACGAGGAGGAGTCGTTCGAGTCGCAGAAGTCGGAGTTCAACCTGGGTCGGGGCTGGGTTTCAGCCGTGCTCCGGCTGGCGGAGCGTCGTGAGGAAACGAAACACCGATGCCGATAGCCGGTGTCGCTTCTCGAAGAACGAAGTTAAGTGCGAGTGAAGCTGGAAGCTGCACGAACAAGGGAAGCACGGAGCAGAGAGAGTGACGAGTGACGACAAGCAATCAACCTGTAAAAGGGCGGAGATCGCCAAGCGTCGACCAAGCGTGCAAAGCAGAGAGCGCGAAGCAGTGGAGAAAGCCTGGTCAAACGGCTGTGAGGAAGAGGACAGCGCCATCGAATGCGCCGTGTGTTTGAGGGCACACCTACCAGAGACCAGTGTAAACAGACAAGGCGTCACCGGGCGTCACCGAGCGTCGTGCCAACTCGTCATCCAGCAGTGGAGAGAGAGAGCGCAAGAGCAGCACGACTCGGACGTCACCGGGCGTCACCGAGCGTCGTGCCAACTCGTCATCCAGCAGTGGAGAGAGAGAGAGCGCACAAGCAGAGACACGCAAGAGAGAGGGAGCAGCCGGGGCTCGCGGCGGCCACGCCCAAACCAGAGAAAACTTCTGGCCGCTGTTTGTATCCTCCTACACCACACAAGCTCACGACACAATTAATATTACGAGGGGACAACGCACACACAGCACGCACACGAATAAGACTTTTTAAAAAAATTGTCTTTGCGTTTCAAAAAGGGTTGCCATTTCGAGGTGGTGCGTTCAATATCAACGGATCGTGCAAAGCAGTTGCTGCCGTCGAGTTACATGAATAAGAAATGTTTTAGTCATTCATTTTCGTTAACTGCATGATCTCGCCAATGAAGAAGTATTTTTAGTCATTCATTTTCGTTAATTGCATAATCTTGCCCATGAATTTATTGACGTATACTCGCTTTCGCATAAGAGAGCGTCATGTGCTTGTTTAGAATTAAAATTGCTTAACACCAACTGTTCGAGTGCTTCTTTCCAACTCCATGCAAAACTGTCTTATTCATAAGAGCTGTAGCCTGTGATGAGATCTGAAACTGGAGACCTAAAATAACATAAACACACTAAGATAATCGGCAAACGTTTAATCGATGATAATCGTGTTATCCTGATTGATATAACCCTGGATAAACGAAACCAAGCTGAATGATCACAACTGCACACATTAACATAATCGCAAGCATCCGTATAAATTACTACGATTATTTCCGCGGTTATCATAATTTATGCATATAATTACACACATTAACATAATTTATGCATATTAATACACACACTATCATAATTAATGCGATTTGCGCATTTTTCGGAAAATTAATAATTTTTATTATTTTTAATCAAAATTTCATAATCCCGACACATACAACATCGACCACATCAATTATATACACCCAGCCATCAGATTCACCATGGAAGTCGTAAAAGATGTCAAGCTACCCTTTTTGGATGTCCTAATTAAAAGGAGACCTGATGGTTCAATGAGTCACTCTGTCTACAGGAAAGCCACCCATACGGATGCTTACCTAAAACGGGATTTCCACCACCATCCATCCCAGAAGAATTCCCTCATCAAGACTCTACACCAGGGGTCCTCAAACTTTTTAAACAGGGGACCAGTTCACTGTCCCTCAGACCGTTGGAGGGCCGGACTATAGTTAAAAAAAAACTATGAACAAATTCCTATGCACACTGCATATATCTTATTTTGAAGTGAAGAAACAAAACGGGAACAAATACAATATTTAAAATGAAGAACAAGTAAAGTTAAATCAACAAACTTGCCAGTATTTCAATGGGAACTATGGGCCTGCTTTTGGATAATGAGATGGTCAATGTCCGGTTCCATATTTGTCACTGCTAGTCGTAACAAGTGATGCAAGTGTGCATCCGTTAGTCTAGATCTGGTTGGAGATTTCAAATGTTTCATTCTGGAAAAAGTCTGTTCACAGACATAAGTGCTGCCAAAGATGGTTGCCATTTTGAGTGCATGGTTCCTGAAATGAGGATATGTCTCAGAGGGGAGAGATGCATAGAAATTATGAAGGCTGCTTGACTTGAATGCGTCTTTCAGAGAGTCACAATTCTGCAGTTCAGCCAGTTCCATTTGGTAAATTGTATCCACATTTTCAATGTCAATAGAAAATGGGTTACGGAAAAGCTGTATGTCCTGTTCATGGAGATGAAGCTCTTTAAATCCAAATTGGAACTCCTTTTGCAATTTTTCCAGTGAATCCACACATGTTTTGTTTGGGAATGCAACCAATGGTTTTTCCGCTAACAGATTTTGAGTTGTGGGGAGATGGCAGAAGTTTTCCTCCTTCACTTGTTTGATGAGGAGGCCTAATTTTACTTCAAATGCTTTGACATGTGATTGCATATCACAGATGAGCTTCCCCTTTCCTTGAAGTTGCACATTGAAACTGTTGAGTAGCTCTGTTACATCTGTCAGAAAGGCAAGGTGCCATTTCCATTCTGCATCATTGAGCTCTGGTACTTCTTTGTTTTTTTAAAGCAGAAAAGCTGTAATCTGTGGAAGTAAGTCATAGAAACGTTTCAAAACTCTCCCTCGACTCAGCCAACGGACTTCTGTGTGATACAGAACATCTTCATAGTCAACATTTAGCTCAGACAGAAATTCCTGAAATTGTCTGTGGTTTAGTGCATGAGCTCTAATGAAGTTAACACAAGATAACACAAATTTCATAACAGAGTCCCACTTCAGTGATTTACTACACAGCGCTTGTTGGTGGATGAGGCAGTGTATGGCTATTGGATGAGAATGGTTATGTGTGTCCATCTCTTGGTTAATGCGAGCAATTACACCATGCTAGGAGCACCATCAGTTGTCACACTGGCTAGTTTAGCCCAGTTCAGCTCCAAACCATTCACAGTTTGGCAAACCTTTTCATAGATATCCTCTCTTCTTGGTTTTTTCGGTAAAGTCACGTAGAAGGGAAGTAATAAAATAATAAAAATAAAACATAATAAAATAATTCTCACGACGTTTCGGCCACAATGCAAGCAGCCGTCCTCAGGTGAAAACCAGGTCTGTCGGGTAGACAGCGTCTGAATGAAACAGCACACGAGCTTGGAGCATATATAAGCTGGGTTGGAAACGGGGGAAAGAGCGCCTTGACAAAAGAATTTGCATATCAAGAGGAATTTAGCATATTTATGGTAAATGCAGGAATGTTATTAGTACTTCATATGCAGCACGGGCATATGTAGTACTAATCACATTCCTGCATTTCCCATAAATATGCTAAATTCCTCTTGATATGCAAATTATTTTGTCAAGGCGCTCTTTCCCCCGCTTCCAACCCAGCTTATATATGCTCCAAGCTCGTGTGCTGTTTCATTCAGACGCTGTCTCCCCAACAGACCTGGTTTTCACCTGAGGACGGCTGCTTGCGTTGTGGCCGTAACGTCGTGAGAATTATTTTATTATGTTTTACTTTTATTATTTTATTACTTCCTTTCTATGTGACTTTACCGAAAGAACCAAGAAGATGAATCCCTGCAGTCACGAAAGCTTTAAATCGAAAGATATCCTCACCTGTAGTTGTTCCTTTGATGCTTTGCAGTGCAGCAAGCTCTTCTGTGACTTCGAAATAGTCATTCGTCCCACGAATAAAAATTAGAAGTTGTGCAGAATCACGAACATCATTGCTTTCGTCGAGTGCCAAGGAAAAATAGGAAAGTTTTTTTGTGGAGTTTTGCAAATGCTGATGCAAATTGTCTCCCATTTCTTCAATCCTCCGTGTAATTGTAGGTCCTGAAAGACTCACTGTACTAAATAAATCGGCCTTCTCTGGACACATCTCTTTGGCAACAGAAAGAAGGCATTCTTTAACAAATTCTCCCTCCACGAATGGTCTGCCAGTGCACGCTTTTAGCTTGGCAACTTGAAAACTTGCTCGCAGTGATGAAATATTTAGCTGCTTCTGCTTCACAGAAGTATTTTGCTGAGTTGTTAATGTATTTTTCAGTTTTAATATTTTATCTTTTCTCAATTCTCCGACCAAACAATCATATTTATCTTTATGTTGAGTTTCATAGTGTCGACGTAAATTGTATTCTTTGAACACAGACACTATATTCTGGCATATCAGACACACATCTCTTTCCTTGTATTGCATGAAAAAGTAATCATAAGTCCACTGTTCTTTGAATATCCTACACTCCGAGTCAATTTTTCTCTTTCTTGACATCATTGTTTCCTAGGGAGTCAAAATTGCTATTAGTAAAATACCAATATATATACAGCGCTACAAAAACAATATACCAGCAATAACTTTGCCCACACAGAGACATACAGACTGCACTGCCCATCAATGCAGTCTGATTGGGGGGAACTCCGCCCCCTCTCCCTCTTCCACCAATGACCGTTCTTCTCATGTAGAAAAAAAGTAACAGACAGGCAGCGGCGGCAAAAACACCCGGCGGGCCGGATAAATGTCCTCGGCGGGCCGCATGTGGCCCGCGGGCCGTAGTTTGAGGACCCCTGCTCTACACCATAGAGCCCAATGCATCTCCGACCAGGAACACATTGCCAGTGAACTCAAGCACGTACGCCAAGCTCTTAAGGCTAATGGTTACTCCGACTACACAATCCGCAAAGCCATCACTCCAAACATCAAGAAGGATCCTGTTGAGGAGCCTTTCAAAACCATCACCTTACCCAACATTGCTGGGGTCACAAAAAAGATCTCCAAAATCCTGTTTAAACACAAGATCCAGGTCCGATTCAACACAGTACATAAAATCCGTGATCTGGTCCCGTCTGTAAAAGATGTGGTTCCAAACATACAAACTAAGTTACCTCTGTGGTAGCAGTTACATTGGAGAAACCAAACTACATGTCTCGGACCGCATCCGTGAACATAAAGTATTCAGACGCTGTCTTTTTGACAGACCTGTTCCTCACCTGAGGACAGCTGCTTGCGTTGTGGCCGAAACGTCGTGAGAATTATTTTATTATGTTTCATTTTTATTATTTTATTATTTCCCTTCTACGTGACTTTACCCAAAGAACCAAGAAGATGAATCCCTGCAGTCACGAAAGCTTTAAATCAAATTTAGTCTGTCGATATTTTTGTAAGTACATCGTGAATAAATAAGATCTGATGCACGAGACGTCGAACATTAAGAGATGTTAAGTTTGACCCAATGTCAAGATCACAATGCTGGGTTCTATATGGGCAGTTCAATGCAAATCTTAAGGCCGAGTGATAGATTGAGTCAAGCTTCTTCAGTACAGTACTGTGGGGCTGATTTATATACGATGTCACAGTAATCAAGTAGAGGCAGTATGGTAGCTTTTATCAATTCCAAACGGAACATAGGGGAGAAGCAGTGCTTGTTTCGATACATAAAACCAATTTTTTTGTCTTTTTACCAATATAATAAATGTGATCTTCAAAATTCAATTTTGAATCAAGGCTGACCTCAAGCTACTTATAGATCTTGACTTGCTCTATTTGATCATTTTTTTAAGGAATTATATTTGGGGGAAAATAACTTCCTGCTTTGGTCCTGGTGAAAAGCATAGCACCTTGGTTTTGGAGGTATTCAGCACTAGTTTAAGAGCAACTAGCTGATGTAGTTTGTTGAAATCAGTACAGAGGTGGGACAAAGTCATTGTTATGCAAGTCCAAGTCGAGTCGCAAGTCATCAAATTCATGACTCGAGTCTGACTCGAGTCCAAGTCACATGACTCGAGTCCACATCTCAGAGGTGGGACAAAGTCATTGTTATGCAAGTCCAAGTCGAGTCGCAAGTCATCAAATTCATGACTCGAGTCTGACTCGAGTCCAAGTCACATGACTCGAGTCCACATCTCAGGAAATCACCCTGGTGCTTAGCAATTACATCATCCGGAGAGCGGCCAGCAGTAATCAGTATCGTGTCATCAGCAAAAAGATTTACCGTGGAATGAGTTTATTTTGAGTTTATTTATATTTCGTTTCCATTGCTCTCTCTCTTGAACAGAGACCCCTTGGGTGTGTGAGCTCAACAACCACGTGAACACTATTGTATGTGTATACACATGGTATTCTATGGGTCTTTCGATAAAGCCAAGCAGATAAAAAAAACATATCACGATGTTTCGATCGCAACACAAGCGATTGTCTTCAGGTGAAAAAATACAGCGAGAGAGCTTCTGAAGCAGGACATATTTAGGCCTGAAATGACGTCACGTACCTAGGGGGGGGTTGATAAATGTGGCATCACATAAAAATGCGCAATTTTAAATAAATATATAATTGCTATTACAACACTAATTGTGAAAACAACACTCCTACAACATCAGAGTGCAGCCCCACATTAAATACGCACTACAATGACAATAGTTTAAAGCGATTTGAAGCATGTTTTATTTTCAAAATGGAAATATGGTTTTGGGAGTGGGGGGCAGAGCTTAGTGGCGTCATATTTGAGGGGGGTTTGATTTTTTGTGACGCCATGTGACAATGGGGGGGGGGGGGTCAAAAATCGTCCAAATTCGCGAAAACGTCATTTATGGACGGCCCCTAAGGGTAAGTGGGCAGGGCTAAAGATGGTATTTGCATGGACAGTCATAATTCGGTATACGACCGCTTTGGAATACGTCGAATTTAGTATACGTTGTGTTTCGAGAGAAAAAAATGTCTTGGGATACGACGTCTTGCTAGAACTTGTATGGGTCGGGATGAGTCACCGCATACCCGCGTTTTCCCCGTTCATGACTGAAACAAAGCGCCGCTTGTAACAGTATTGTCTGGAATGACTTCAGGCACATTCTTAGAAGAAGGCAAAAACAAACTTCATAGGACAGGTTTTTAGTAAAATTCAAACCTGGTGAGCCTCAACCAGGTCGAAGTCAAGAAAAAAGACAGAAAATAGAAGGAAAAAACCCCCCAGAATGTCAGCTTCCTGAAGTTTTAATGGAAGGGGACTCTCCATCCAATAAATAACATCCCCTCCTCCTCCCCTTCCTCACCACCATCATAGTAGGCTATCAACTCCTCTCAGCAAGATAAAGTGATGTTTCATTTTATTTTTAGACAATTTATTTTAATTTATTTATGCTTTTTATTTATTTATGTATGCATTTTAGTAATAAATAGTCTCTAAATTATTTTATACAACCACATTAATGTCTAATATGCCATATAAAATATAATTTCTTATACTCTGGAACGGATTATTTCCTTTCCCTTCATTTCTTATGGGAACAATCGTTTGGTTTACGTCATTTTCGGTATAAGTCCTAACTTCTGGAACGAATTAACGACGTATGCTAAGATACCACTGTAAATGAAAGATCAGAGGGCGCCGTGAGGCCGTGGCTTTACCGAAAGACCCATATAATGTATTCCTGCAGTCACGACAGCTTTAAGTCAAGATTTAAATAAACTTAAACTCGAAACCAGCTTTCTGACGTCACCACTGCATTGCGTAATCGGCGTCAGACGCGAGGGGTAGGTGTGCCCCGCTAGTGACGTCATGTCACTTGCTGCTGTCGCGTGACGTCACGAGACAGCAGGAAGCTGCCGATCCGCGCGCGCGCGCTCACTGAGTTCCGAGGTGAGAAGTTCACATCGTGGTGGTTGTTGTTGTTGTTTACCCAGGTAGAGCCTCGCTCCTTCTCTCTCTCGTAGAGATATCAATTGAGTAGCAGCGAGTGCGGAATCGATGTCCAGGTTGGAACATTACAACGCGGGGCCTAGCCATGCGGGGCCTTTCCTCCTGCCCTCGCCTGATTGTATTTGCTTTAATTCTCTGCTTAAGTTTAATTTGTCTTCATCTGGCTCACTACTTTGAAACTTTGTTTCTATTAAGTATTTCGGTTTTTTTCTCTTACCAGGCCAGGCCCACTTCAGCTGCTATACTGCTCTTGTTTTCAGAAGCGACCTGCCGACAACAAAGTGGCTTATCAACGTGTGGAATGTATATCAGTCAAATACTCTAAACGCGTGGTGATGTTGACTCTAAATGTGCAGGGAAAACCCGGAGGATCCAGAGGAAAAACCACGCGACCACGGGGAGAGAGACACGCAAACTCCAAATATACATCCGTAATACAGGTTTGTTTGGGTTAGATCGTCTTAACTATATAAATGTGTCGTTAAACCCGCCACCACCCGACACTGCCAACTAGTAACGGTTGGTCACATAAACAGCACGTGGCCAATTCGTCACTAGTGCAGCACTACACCGGTTGTGTGTTGGAGAGCCAAGCCACAACATTTACAATCTGAGTACGACGTTTGCCAGTAATTACAACCAGCTTCATCAGGCGACAGCCAAATGTTGTGCCTTGGCTCTGTGGGAATATAAATCGGCTCACTGGGATTATAGCTCAGCATGCTAACCGTTGCACTACCGCTCCCTATTCATGCACAAACATCGAAATTATAGTATTTATTCAATACTAGCTAAGTTACCTGGCTTTGCATCGGGTCTCAATAATCAAACATTAAGAGTAATGTATTGCTATGCTGGCTTTATTAGAATTATTTAATTTTGCCAATGAAGTCTGTAAATGTGTGTATATTGTTTCTTGATTTGAAGCTTACATGACTACAGGAATCTGGTTCTTTCGGTAAAGTCACGTAGGTAGAAAAAAAATAGATCACTATTATTTTTCTACCTACGTGTGTTTATTGTCACGGTTTATTGATTGTGTTATACAATCGCAGGGCTTATTTGTTTCATAATCAGGACAGATTTTAAATTCGTTGCCCTTGGAAAGCTTCAGGATAGACAATGTTTGGTTGTTTTGTTATCTGGTGGGTTTCATCGAATGAAGCTTAAATTTTGGCATACTAATCGACAGAAAATTGGCGGAAGAGCTCTTTGCATCTCAATAATAGATTTAAGCTGCTGTTTCGCACCATGATCCTGAAGGAAAAGAAGTCCATGGTGGAAATCTTCTTTTGTGTTGCCAAGCCTGTTGCTAGGTCAGTTTGGTGAAGTAGGAAATTGTAGCCATCATCACCTTGCCAGAAAATAAGTAGACATTGAAGAGCATCATTGGATCGGTGTGTTTCATTTCTGTGTAGGGTATTGCTCCTCAGTTTCAAGACGATGCCTCGAGTGACATGTTGTTCAGCTGTCAAAATGACAGCGACTTCAGATGTTGCGAGTGCATTTAAGCAGCACTCATGTTGACCATGTGGCGTTTACTCGGCATGAATGACAACATTGTACTCTGAAGTCATCTTCTCCATGGCAAACTTGAAACTGTCACCATAAGAGTGTGAACATCAGAGTGTTCCTTATGGAGCATGTCTTTCCACAGCATCTTGGTGTTGATGACATTTTAGCGATGCTGGTGAGCCTGTCTAGAACTGTCAGACATGCAGATAGATCTGTGGTAATGTAGGTAGGTCATTAGGTAGTGGCAGCAGATTGCCAATGCGATTATGTACCTGGCCCTGCACTTTAAATGTGGGCATGTAGCCAGATGTCGGGATGAGTTGGTTTGTACCCAAAACATGTAATTTGGATGCATGAGTTCTATCTTCTGTTGTTGTTTTGAAATTGGCTTGCATAGGTCGTGTTTCCAGGTATCAGTACATGAATAGGCTCGGGATGGTCATTAATTGGTACAGTTACAGCATAGCTCTGGAGGGTCTCCTTTTCATGTCATTGCATGGCAGTAGCTACAAGAAGTAGACATGGAACCAATTGCAACTACTAAATCAGAAGTGTAAATGAAGTGAGGAATATGTGGATCATATTGCTATAAAATATAGAAAAAGTAATAATACTTGCTATGCTATGTAAATAAAAATAACATTTTGCTAACCATTGGCGCAATATCTGGACTTATCTTCATGTAAATCAATGCATAGATTTCTGTTTATATGATTGTTGTTATGGTTGTACTTTATTAATCCCAAATCTCAAACATTACATACAATGAAACAAGAAATGGTAAAAAAAAGTAAAAACAGAGCAATGTAATACAATACACTATTAGACATTATTGTATAAAATAAATAAGTCTATTCCATGTGCTAGTGATTTTTTTTTATATTTTTAGGCAGTACATGGCAGGAGATTAGTTTTTCAAATTTAAATATTTTTCTGGGTTGGGACTCCCAGACCCCCTGGAAGATTTGGTCCCCCCCCAATGTTGACTCCATGGCTACGGCCTTGGTATATAGCGACTCTATAGCAGTAGCTACTAACTCTATCGTAGGAAATACTGACTTTAGTAATATCTACTCTATAGTAGTATATACCGACACGATAGCACTATCTACTATCACTACAGTAGTGTGTGCTGGCTGTAGTAGTAGTTACTATCACTACAGTGGTATGTACTAGCTGTAGTAGTAGCTATACTAACTTTAGCAATATGTACTGGCTGTAGTATTAGCTAAATTTAACTCTATAGCCGTGTGTACTGGCTGTAATAGTGGCTATACTAACTCTATAGCAGTGTGTACTGGCCATAGTAGTAGCTATACTAACTCTATAGCATTGTGTACTGGCTGTAATAGTAGATATACTAACTCTATAGCAGTGTGTACTGGCCATAGTACTAGCTATACTATATAGCAGTGTGTACTAGCTGTAGTAGTAGCTATACTAACTCTATAGCAGTGTGTACTGGCTGTAATATTAGATATACTAACTCTATAGCAGTGTGTACTGACCGTAGTAGTAGCTATATTAACTCTATAGCAGTGTGTACTGCCCATAGTAGTAGCTATACTAACTCTATAGCAGTGTGTACTGTATGTAGTAGTAGCTATACAAACTCTATAGCAGTGTGTACTGTATGTAGTAGTAGCTATACAAACTCTTTAGCAGTGTGTACTGTATGTAGTAGTAGCTATACAAACTCTATCAGTGTGTACTGGCTGTAGTAGTAGCTATACTATATATATAGCTGTGTGTATTGGCTGTAGTAGTAGATATACAAATTCTATAGCAGTGTGTACTGGCTGCAGTAGTAGCTATACTATATCTATAGCAGTGTGTACTGGCTGTAGTAGTAGCTATACTAACTCGATAGCAGTGTGTACTGGCTGTAGTAGTGGCTATACTAACTTTATAGAAGTGTGTACTGGCTGTAGTAGTAACTATACTAACTCTATGATAGTAATCTTTGGTTATTTCGTTGAGTCATGTAGATAGAAAAATAATAATACAAATAAAGTGAATAATAACGTGAATAAAAAATAATAAAAATAACCATTAATGTAAACTGTAGCCTGGTTATTAAGTTTTGTGAGTGTACTGGCAGTCTATGACGTAGACTGTAGAAATGGTTATTCATAACTAAGAATAAGTCTATAGACTGCCAGTACACTCGCTCAGCTTAATAACCATTGCTACAACCTACATTATAGACTGCCAGTACACTCACCAAACTTAATAAGCAGGCTACAGCCTCCAGTATAGAGTGCCAGTATACTCACCAAGGTTAAGATGATGCTCGTCTACATTATAGACTGCCAGTACACTCACCCAGCTTAATAACCATTGCTTCAGTCTACATTATAGACTGCCAGTACACTAATCGAGGTTAAGAACCAGGCTACAGTCCACATTATAGACTGCCAGTACACTCACCAAACTTAATGAGCAGGCTACAGTCAACATTATAGAGTGCCAGTACACTCACCGTGGTTAGGAACCAGGCTACAGTCTACATTATCGACTGCCAGTACGCTCACCGAGGTTAAGAATAATGCTAGTCTACATTATAGACTGCCAGTACACTCACCCAGCTTAATAACCATTGCTACAGTCTACATTATAGACTGCCAGTACACTAATCGAGGTTAAGAACCAGGCTATATTTCGATTTAAAGCTTTCGTGACTGCAGGGATTCATCTTCTTGGTTCTTTCGGTAAAGTCACGTAGAAGGGAAGTAATAAAATAATAAAAATAAAACATAATAAAACCAGGCTATAGTCTACATTATAGACTGCCAGTACACTCAACCAACCTAATAACCATTACTATACTTTACTTGGTTAATAACATCCTTCCAATGATTGGTCAGTGTGTACCCATCTTCTCAGTTGAAGTTGTGTCTGTGTTTATATATCTGGATGGCTTCATGAACAAATCTTTGATGATAGCGGTGGGTTTGCAGAGTACCTTCGTCTTGTAAAAATCAATTTCGTGTGAGCCCACAGCGTTAAAACAATGATCAGCAATGGCAGAGGTATTGATCCAACCATGTTTCAGATCTGCCTTGTGTTCGCTAACACGTTCCGAGACATGTCGTTTCGTTTCCCCAATGTAACTGCTGCCGCAGCCACAACTTAGTTTGTAGACACCAGGGTATTGCATGTCAGGAATCACATCCTTCACATATAGGATCAAATCACGGATTTTGTGTACTGTGTTGAAACAAACCTCGATCTTGTGTTAGATTAAGATTTTTGGAAATATTTTTGGTAACCCCTGCTATGTATGGCAAAGTGATGGTTTTGATTGAATCCTAAGATGGTTGTTTCCCCATGGCTGGGGAGACAGCTTTGCGGATTGAACTATCAGAATATCCATTCATCCTGAGGGCTTGGTGTACGTGCTCCAGCTCACTGACTAGGTGACGCTGGTCGGAGATGCAACGGGCCCTATGGTGTAGTGTTTTGATTAGGGAATTCTTCTGGGCTGGATCGTGGTGGGAGTCAGGCTTTAGATAGGCATCCATGTGGATGGCTTTCCTGTAGACAGTGTCCCAACGAGCCATCAGGTCCCTTTTCGATCACAACATCCAGGAATGGTAGCTTGCCATCAGTTTCCACTTCCATGGTGAATTTGATAGATGGGTGTATGGAATTGATGTGGTTGAGCGTTAATATGGCTACTACTACGGCCAGTACACACTGCTATAGAGTTAGTACAGTGAGGGAAAAAAGTATTTGATCCCCTGCTGATTGTGTACGTTTGCCCACTGACAAAGAAATCATCAGTCTATAATTTTAATGGTAGGTTTATTTGAACAGTGAGAGACAGAATAACAACAACAAAATCCAGAAAAACACATGTCAAAAATGTTATGAATGTATTTGCATTTTAATGAGGGAAATAAGTATTTGACCCCTCTGCAAAACATGACTTAGTACTTGGTGGCAAAACCCTTGTTGGCAATCACAGAGGTCAGACGTTTTTTGTAGTTGGCCACCAGGTTTGCACACATCTCAGGAGGGATTTTGTCCCACTCCTCTTTACAGATCTTCTCCAAGTCATTAAGGTTTCAAGGCTGACGTTTGGCAACTCGAACATGCAGCTCCCTCCACAGATTTTCTATGGGATTAAGGTCTGGAGACTGGCTAGGCCACTCCAGGATCTTAATGTGCTTCTTCTTGAGCCACTCCTTTGTTGCCTTGGCCGTGTGTTTTGGGTCTTTGTCATGCTGGAATACCCATCCACGACCCATTTTCAATGCCCTGGCTGAGGAAAGGAGGTTCTCACCCAAGATTTGACGGTACATGGGCCCGTTCATCGTCCCTTTGATGTGGTGAAGTTGTCCTGTCCCCTTAGCAGAAAAACACCCCCAAAGCATAATGTTTCCACCTCCATTTTTGACGGTGAGGATGGTGTTCTTGGGGTCATAGGCAGCATTCCTCCTCCTCCAAACACGGCGAGTTGAGTTGATGCCAAAGAGTTCCATTTTGGTCTCATCTGACCACAACACTTTCACCCAGTTGTCCTCTGAATCATTCAGATTTTTATTGGCAAACTTCAGACGGGCATGTATATGTGCTTTCTTGAGCAGGGGGACCTTGCGGGCGCTGCAGGATTTCAGTCCTTCACGGCGTAGTGTGTTACCAACTGTTTTCTTGGTGACTATGGTCCCAGCTGCCTTGAGATCATTGACAAGATCCTCCCGTGTAGTTCTTGGCTGATTCCTCACCGTTCTCATGATCATTGCAACTCCACGAGGTGAGATCTTGCATGGAGCCCCAGGCCGAGGGAGATTGACAGTTTTGTGTTTCTTCCATTTGCGAATAATCGCACCAACTGTTGTCACCTTCTCACCAAGCTGCTTGGCGATGGTCTTGAAGCCCATTCCAGCCTTGTGTAGGTCTACAATCTTGTCCCTGACATCCTTGGAGAGCTCTTTGGTCTTGGCCATGGTGGAGAGTTTGGAATCTGATTGATTGATTGCTTCTGTGAACAGGTGTCTTTTATACAGGTAGCAAGCTGAGATTAGGAGCACTCCCTTTAAGAGTGTGCTCCTAATCTCAGCTCGTTACCTGTATGAAAGACACCTGGGAGCCAGAAATATTTCTGATTGAGAGGGGGTCAAATACTTATTTCCCTCATTAAAATGCAAATCAATTTATAACATTTTTGACATGCGTTTTTCTGGATTTTTTGGTTGTTATTCTGTCTCTCACTGTTCAAATAAACCTACCATTAAAATTATAGACTGATCATTTCTTTGTCAGTGGGCAAACGTACAAAATCAGCAGGGGATCAAATACTTTTTTCCCTCACTGTATGCTGCAGGGCAGTTAATAGATATTTGCTCTGCAAAAACAATGAGGTCGGAAGAGCAACGCCCACATGAATAGGTGGAACGCCGAGTTCCTAAAACAGTGGGGAGCACAGCTGGTTCATCTGTCAGTCATCCCTTGACACCTGGATCATTCCCATTACCTGCTGACAAGGAATCCACACTTACATGGCCTTAAATTGCACCTATCATGGCATTAGCAATGGGATAAGGTTACTTGCAATTCGTCATTAATGGTGGATGTTTTGTGTACATAATGTTAATTATCCATGTGAAATGTACGTGTATTTAAAAGTTTATCTTTGTGGGGAGCTGTAGTGCAGTTATTTCTTTGCATTATGAACTCAACAATTAGTTTGATTATTGCCAAAAGCAAACATGATTGAAAAGTGAAAACTGAACTTATTGTGGGCCTCTGCTATGTTGATTGATCGTAAATTAATTACATGGTGAAGTGAGGAAGCATTAATATTTAACAGATGAAGGTGGCCAGGCATGGTTCTGGACACACCACGACCTTTCTACCATGCCAGTGTGTGACAGTGTCAAGTTTGTATTTGCAGTAAAGTATATAAAAAATTGTGCATGGAGGTTAAATCAAAACAATAGTTTATTTTAGTTTTCCTCTGGAACTTTTTGTAAGAATGGAAACAGTCAGGAAAATATCCCAGCACATATGCAGCTGAAGTTAGATCTTTTTATCCGAGCATTCAAGCAAATCTGAATCTGGCTTCACACCTCTTAAGTTGCGATTGAACATTTAATAATGCATTTCTGCATAATAAAAATAGTATTATTATCAACAGCCTTTGCTATGTTAGCTGAATTTAGCTTTTTTAAATATTGCTTTTGTAGCCAGGCAGCCGAAATTGTGTTCTTGGTGTTTTGGGTTAACATTTATTTTGAAGCTACTAGGGCCTCCAGGCATATAACAATTTGCCCTCTCATTGTGTGCCTTAACAGCCCGTGTGATGAATTGGGGAATATCTTGAATATATGAATAAATATAGACGTGTAAGTCATGTGTGACTGTTAATATATTCATTCCTCTTGTGTCTCGATACTGACATAGATGGTGTGTATATTTTTTTCTGTCTGCAGCTGACGCTTCTTCTGACGCTTCCTCTGCAGAATTGGTCTGATGGAGAAAAGGCACTCAGTGCAGCTCGGTACAAAAAGGCAACAATGGGACCAGTATGCAAACAGCATGGATTGTACTGTAAATTTGACACAGGACCAGAAAACTCAAACAGGAGAGAAACCCTTCAGGTGCACCCTTTGCAGGAAGGCGTTTGCAGATTCATCGCATCTTAAATTACACCAGAGAACACACACGGGAGAGAAACCTTTAAAATGCACTGTCTGTGAGAAGTCATTTGCATGGGCATCAGGTCTTCAGTTCCACCAGAGAACACACACAGGAGAGAAACCTTTCAAATGCACTGTCTGTAAGAAGGCATTTGCATGGGCATCAGGTCTTCAGATCCACCAGAGAACACACACAGGAGAGAAACCAAACAAGTGCAGTGTGTGTGGGAAGGCATTTTCAAGTTCATTTTATTTTAAAATACACCAGAGAATACACACAGGAGATCACCCCTTCAAGTGCAGTGTGTGTGAGAAGGAATTTTCACAGTCACCAAATCTTAAAAAACACCAGAGAACACACACAGGAGAGAAACCCTTCAGGTGCACTCTGTGCGGGAAGGCGTTTGCGCAGTCGCCACATCTTCATAAACACCAGAGAACACACACAGGAGAGAAACCTTTCAGGTGCACCCTTTGCGGGAAGCGCTTTGCAGAATCATCACATCTTAAAGAACACCAGAGAACACACACTGGAGAGAAACCTTTCAAGTGCAGTGTGTGTGAGAAGGAATTTTCACAGTCACCAAATCTTAAAAAACACCAGAGAACACACACAGGAGATAAACCCTTCAAGTGCACTCTGTGCAGTAAGGAGTTTGCACAGTCATATTATCTTAAAAAACACCATAGAACACACACAGGCGAGAAACCTTTCAAGTGCAGTGTGTGTGAGAAGGCATTTGCACAGTCATCAGTTCTTCATCGACACCAGAGAACACACAGGCATCACAAGATCCCCAAGGAGTGTCGTCTTAAATCGACTTGTGAAAGTCAAAGTGCTGCAATGAGCCCATCCCTCCTGAAAAAAGAACCAGAAGCAAATTCCAGCTTGGACACTATGAAATGTATCAAGGTGAAATTTGAAGAGGCGAAGGTGAAATGTGAAGAGGCGACAGTGAAGAGCGAAGAAGTGAAGGTAAAATGTGAAGATGTGATGAAGAGCAAAGAAGTGAATGTACAATGTGAAGATGAACATTCAACTCCAAAATCAGACCTTCACATCAATGGAGGCAACATGAAGCAGGAGGAGAATTCTGACTGTGAGGCAGAGCGAGGCAACTCCCAGCAGTTTGTGGAAGTGGAGGTGTGGGTGGACTTCTTTGACAATACAAAGTCAAATGGAGACCCTGTAGATGTGTAAGCTTGAGACAATGAAGCTCCAATAGATTCACCTTTGTCACAGGCCTGCAGAGTAAGAGCGGTCAGTATTTGCGGACCTGTGGGTTGGGTAGATCTCTAACTAGGAGCGAGAGCCAATAAGCTCCCAAGCATTCACTATGTTATAATAATAATATTAGCATTTTTATGGTGCTTGCTCAATCGCCTCAGCAACTCGGCGTTTTGTATCATATCTCATCACAAACACTCAAAAGAGCACGCCATTTGGAACCCACTGTTCTGATAGTGCATTGTCTTTTTGCTGTACGCCTTTCAGCGTCCTCTGGTCAAACACCGTTTGAGACTAGGCTTGAAAGAAAGCCGTCTCTGGTGTGAAGCAATCAGTTTCAAAGACAACGCATACATTATCAGAGTATGTTTTTGTTTGCATTCTGACCACAAGTATTCCTTGTAAAAGGTTTCAGTTTGGTGTATTAACATATCAACACCTGTTTCCAGAAAAAAGGAGAAAACATATTCTCACTCGAAGAGTATGTTGCATATATGCCTTTTCCAACATTTTTTTATTAAGAGTGATTCTGCCTATTTTTTTCATAATTTTGATCTGGATCTAATGCTGGGGCATGGAAGGGTGAGTGTCGTCGTCCCCCCCCGCTGCCTCCTGCCTTGCCACACAAAAGGCAGCTGGAGGATAATTACTCACAAACCTGTTTGGGAAGTCATAAAATGTAATATAAAAAACTGCAAACTCAAGTATCAGATCTAGAGTAATTCAAAAGAAAACAAAGCAAAATAGGTCAATCACACACGACCAAGATAATGTATTCCATAGGACCAGAGTCTCCAAACCGCCTTTGTCTCCCAGCAGCACATGGTAGCAATAAATTGCATACACAGGGAGGGTGCCTCCCCTTGAGATATCAAACACCATGAAGGAATTCCAAACCACGACGGAAGTACTGTAAACATTGCTCAAAACATACCTTGAGTCACTTACAGAATCAAAACTGCAAAAAGGGTACGGTATCAAGCTATAAGAGGTAAAATAATATTTTTTACTTCCAACCGGTGCACGAGAGAACACGACTTCAAAGGCCACAGCACCCTTCTTCGAGAGAGACAAAAATGTAATACCCCAACCGTGAAGGAAGGGGGGAGAACGCGACCGGACAGGGGAAACCCCCCGCCTTAATCTTCCAGATTAATTATTGCAGAGGGTTAGAGGACTGGAAGGACGCAATTGGGGGCAATTTGGAGCATCTATTTCCATTGATGGCAGGGTGGGTTGACGAAGGGGACAGGAATCAGGCCTTGATGAGACTTAACAGATTACTTCAATAAAATTAGAACACAAACACAACAGACAAATAGCTGTTCCTATAGATAGAGCGAAATCAAAGGAATTCCGGTCCGTTGTGAGAAGGTGAGCCGAGGTGGGCGAATTTCACATGCAATTTAACCTTGGAATGCGAGTAACTTGGTCTGCGAGTGTTTTGCAAGACGAGCAAACATTTTTCATAATTTTAACTTTATAAACGAGCGAGGTCTTGCAATACGAGTAGTACGTATACGCTTTGTCTGCCGAGCGTCACGTGATCACAACTGAGCCGATGGTTCTTCTCTCGCTGCAGGATTGTGGGTAATCGTCTCCCATGCTCGGTCTCAGTTGGCGTGCCTCACTCGTATAGTCAACATCCGTGCGAGCGTATACTGTTTACTATCGTGTTGTAACCACGTGTGTGTGCGTAAAGCATTTTTTAAATTGTGTCCAAGTGTAGTGACTGTTCTTTAGTAACTGTACTGCAACAATAGCAGTGTCACATTTCTGCAAAATCCTCAAAAGGAGGCAAAAGCAAGTGTCATTGGATAGGTTTCTTGTTAAAGTCTCACAAAAAGAAAAATATTCCAGTGAGCCAACAGATAGCAGTAATTCCGTTAGTGACAGTGAAAGTCGTCCTATACAATAACCCTCTCCTCTCTCTCGTCTCCCTCACACTAGCCACGATTACTTTAATTAATACATTTGATTACTTTATATTAAATGTAAATAATAAAAATATATTTTGTATTAATCATTTTACATTAATGTTTCTGGGTTGTGGAACGAAACATCTGAGTTTCAATTCTTTTGGGGAAATTCGCTTTGATATACGAGTGCTTTGGATTACAAACACGTTTCTGGAACGAATTATGCTCGCAATCCAAGGTTTTACTGTATAAGCAAGGACACCGATCATGCAACCGAGTCTTGCTGCGGAAAGCTCCGGGGGTGGGCCCCGCAATCGACCAAGGATGGCGAGGCTTGCAGAGTAGCGATATGTCACCGAGTACGAGTTCGGCGCTGACAGACGAAGTATCGCTAAAAGTTTTATTATACATTGAGTGGCAACTCCCACCAGCAGCTGCAGCAAGAGAGAAAGAGTGACGAGCAATGACAAGCAATCAATCTGGAGAAAGGGCGGAAAAGGGCCAAGCATCGATCAAGCGAGCATCGCACAGGACCAGAAGCAGAAGTGGCTAACGACCACCAATGAGCGTGCGGACTTGGAAGCCGAGCACACTCCTGCAAAGGTCAAGTCTACGAGAACCAACCGTGCCTGATGCAAGTGAGAGAGTGTGACCGGCACAACCTAGAAAGAGTGTCGGCACCAGCGACCAGCGGACGAGCTGTGAGCGCAATCGGGCACCTTCAAAGACAAGCGTAGTGCTGACTCGGCTCATCCAGCAGCAGAGAGGCCTGCAGTTGCCGCCAAGAGAGTGAGAGCGCCGTGTGTATGACACCCCCACACACGACTCATCGCTCAGCAGGGAACCAACACATTTTTGGTACAAGAAACGCCCCACCTCGGCGTCCGCTTAACGCAAAGAGTTGAGCAAGGAGACAATACACCAACACACATAATGCATATATCGGGACTAATAAGATTACTCCAAAGTTATCTTTGTGTTTCAAAAAGGGTTGCCATCCTAAGGTGGTGCGTCAACTATTAGCTGATCGTGGAAAGTATTGCTGCCCATTGAGTTACGTAGATACGGTCGTTTAGAAGTATTTTAGTCATTCTTGTTAATTGCATAATCTATACCAATGAATTCATTGAGGAAACTAACATTTATAAACATCTATGTTACGAATCCACACACAGGGATACAATTGTGTTAAAAGCTTTCTTTTCATCACATAATCTTGCCCGCGAATTTATTAAAGCCCTTAGCCAATTGATAAACATTTGTTAGACAAGCAAGCACACTACCGCACAACATTGTTCCAAAGCATTACGTTAATTGCATAATCTTACAAATGAATTCATTGAGGTCTACCTTTGCTTAGGCACATGTTTCTTTATTACTGTTCGTATGAATATGGTCACATTAATTTTAAGGACTGTTGCTGTATATGATCACCTTACTCTGAAGAATGAGCCAATTGTTCTGTTACCCAGTTTGACAAACAATTATTGAGGGTTAAATGTACGGATCATTGAGGAGGACATCTCCAGGAGTACTGTGTTGGCATTCCTAGCATAAGAGTTCGCATATTAGAATGTTATGTGTTTTTTAGAGATTAAAGTTGCTTAACACAGAAGAGTCTTAAGTGGTGCCTTCTTAAGTTCATGCATAATATTAATTATAGGAACTGTATCCTGCGGAGAGATCTGAATTTTGAGACCTGACATAACACTAAGACATAATAAGTAAAAGTTAAAGTGAAAATCATTGTATTATCCTGATTGATAATACAACCCTAGACAACGAAGCAGAGCCTAATTAGCACAATTACATATACTTACATAACTTCATACAATTACACCATTGTATTATCCAGATTGATAGTTCACCCTAGACAACGAGGCAGAGCCGAATTATGAGAATTGAATACATTAGCATAATTACATACTTGCATAACTTCCTAATTAACATACATGCAACATTTTCATAATTAATTAAATTAGCATAATTTCGGACAAATTTAAGTTGTTTTTTTAATTTTCTTTTAATTTTTATCATTTTTCAGACCGAATATATACAACGGGTGGAAAAATTCAGATATACGCAGAAATGCAAGAACAGAAATCAGTACTGCTCAACGAATCTCCAAACTGCGAGTGGAGAAGTCCAAACCATCAAGCACATCACCGATGAATGCTCCATCCATGCACATCCTGGCGGTATCGCTAAAATCCACACTGCATCAACCACATCATTGGACTGGATAAGGAACCTTTGCATTCATTCATGACGATCATTAAAAATATTAACTTTTCACAATGCCATACCAAAGAAGAAAAACTGCGAGTCAATCTCCGGGGATTGCCCTCGTGACTGGCAAATTGATAGGGAGTTCTGCATTGGTAGAAACCACGCATCACGGAGAGTTTTTTGTTATTGCGTCATTGAGAGAGGCTGCCAGCCAAGGCTGGTGCTCACAGTATTGCTATACAAACGTGGGGAAGAGTGCCTAGCATTACTATTCCCGGTGGCGAGGTCGCTCTGTACAGGCAACACTTACGATCATAGAGTGACAATCGTTCGGATTGTGCTGAGATCAAAGTCAACCCTTTGAGGGAAAACTGGTGCAACCACTATTCGTGAGAGTGCCCCTTGAAATCGCAACCCACAGGCGAAGTTTAGTTGAGGGTCGGATCAGAGATTGACACGGAACGATATAACTTGATCTGAAGCGTGTCCTCTCTGCAGCACGAGTCGTACAAACAACTGTAAGAGGACTCTTTTGAAGGGGGGGGGAGGAGACGACATGTGCTGTCTCTTCAAGTTGCTCCACAGTCTGCAAGGATCAACAGTGTCTGGTGCCAAGGGGGGTGACGCGCGGCAACCAGCGGACGAGCTGCGAGTGGTTTCTGGTGACAGGATCATCGCGCACATCGATGCAGTTGGAGCCGGACCCATCATCCCTGCCAGCACGGGCACCGCCAAAGAGTGACCAGCGTGCCTACTCGACAATCACCCCAGCGGTGGAGAGAGACTGACAAAGCAGCCAAGAGCACCGTGTTCAACACACGCTGACCCAGCGCCCCTACTGGGGATCTGAGGTATTTTTGGTACAAGGAACGCAGCACTCAAGTTAGCAAGAAGACAACAACTGCCATTCTCCACTAAGTGGTGGTGACATCACCACGACGCTTGTGCCAGGCTATGTTTTTCAGTTTTCAGTTTCATTTATTGACTAGGGTGCAACCGCAACAAAACAAAAACATGAACAAGAAACATCTTAAAGTGACTGCACGCAACAGAAAAATCCTGGGAAAAAACAGCAAAGTCTTCCAGAAAAAACACTATATCAACGCTGTGTGCAAAAATCCAATTGGGATGCAAGTCAAACAATAACAACCATAACACAATGTAGATTAAAGTTATCAGGCTCACTCTGTACACTATAATCAAAACTCAAGATCATATTTTGCAGCGGTCATCCGGAGCGATACATTTGATTTCAGGCCATTCTGAATAGCAGTGGCAGCTAGGGGTGTGCCACTCCTCTAGAGCAGTTTTGAGTGAGGATCTCGCAGGTAGTGATCCAAGTTGCGGTTTATTGGCGATAGCATTCCAGACCCTGGGGTCATCAATAGAAAAGGCCCTTCCTACAGTTTTTGTATGGCAATAAGGAATGTGAAGCTGGTAAATGAGCGAAGACCTTAGGTCACATTTGTTCTTCGAAACTGAGGAGATCCAGCAGGTAGTCTGCTGATTTCTTTGTAAGTACATCGTGAATAAATAAGATCTGATGCACAAGCCGTCGATCATTAAGAGAAGTTAAGTTTGACCCAATGTAGAGATCGCAGTGGTGGGTCGTATATGGGCAGTTCAATGCAAATCTTAAGGCCGAGTGATAAATTGAGTCAAGCTTCTTCAGTAAAGTACTGATGTCACAGTTATCAAGTAGAGGCAGTACGGTAGCTTTTATCAATTCCAAGCAGAACATAGTGGGGAAGCAGTGCTTGTGTCGATACATAAAACCAATTTTTTTGTCTTTTTACCAATATAATCAATGTGATCTTGAAAATTAAATTCATTGCATCTTGAGGCCACGTGATGTGTCGAACGCCCGCTGACAGGATGTCATGGGGCAGACCCAGGTGCCACATGAATTGCTGATGCACCACCTGTGCCCCCTACTGTGCCAATTTACTGTGCTTTAGCCACCTGGCACTTTTCTCGTTGTGAGCTTCACTCCTCCGCCCTCTGTTGTTGTTGGAGGGCGACTGCCTCCAACTGCCCAGCAGCGTCTTTCACGAGCCTCCACAGAGGCCGATCCTGACACCACTGATAACAGTCATCAGCATATCCACTCAGCTCCACATCCTCCTGTACCACATCACTCCATCTCTTCTCTCGCTTGTGCCGTGCCTGTTTAGCCCCCTCGATCCGGCCGCACAAAAGCTGTTTAGGCATGCGGTGACTGGGCATGCGGGCTACATCACCCAGCCAACGCAGCCTTGCCTGCCAGAGGAGCTCACCGATGGGACTTTGTCCAGATCATTCAAGGATTTGTGAGCTCACACAATCCAGCCTGGTTAAACCCAGTATCGATCGTAGGCAGGCCAGCCTAAATGTTTCCAACCGGCGAAGATGCTCCATTAGGGGGGTCCACGTTTCGCAAGCATAGAGAAGGGAGGGAATGTCTGTGGCCGAGAAGACCTGAAGCTTCGTGCGAAGCGACAGACAAGGTAGCTTCCACACAGCGTTACGCAACCGATTAAAAAATAATGCGGCTCGACTGATTTGGAGTGAGACCACTGTCAATCCGGAGCTGGTCATGAGCACACTACCCAGGTATGCGAAACTCTCCACTCTCTCCACAACTGCCCCATCACCGATTGGGAGTTGTGTAGGTTGAGTGCCTGATAGTACAAAATAACCAGGCAGGTGCTTAGTTTTGGTGGGGCTGATGGTAAGGCCCCACCTCTTCGTGCCACGCTCCAGGTTCAGCAGCGGCGCCCCCAACTCCTCTGAGTGAGCGGCAATTACCAGATCATCGGCATACATAACATGGTTGACCAACGGGGAGCCATCCCTTGACCACACCCGGGCATCAGCCTCCCATTGTATCTGTACCAGATGGAAATTCCTTTGGTACAGCTGTAGTGTTTTCTCCAGATACACTTTGTAGGGGGCACGTCTTTATTATGCACACGCGCCCTAACTACTAAACATCAACTCCTCGTACAGATTATCTCGAGTACTTCCACTCGGTATTTTATACGCCTCCTACGTAGCTTGCCTACCCCGGCTGCGCTCCAGGTCCTCCTGCTATAATATCCTATGGGAGACCCAAGGTCCACCACTGGCCTCACAGAGCTTCGGCCCTTAAAAGGACGGCGGAACTAGGGGTCCAGGGTCCTATTCATACAGGTCTTCTTGCATCAACTGGTCGTCTTCAACTGCCTGGACCTCTCCAGAGGTCCGCCTTATATACGTTTCTCAGCCGAGGTGCGGACCTCGGTGAGGGACGTGGGTGACCCCAGAGTCCTTCACCGAGGTCTGCATGTCTGCCGTTGCAGGCCAGTGCATCCGCAGCCCCCCCTCCCCTCCCGGCCATTGGGAGTGTTTGCGAAGGATCGTAGGACCCCTCACAAGCCCCAACCGCTTCTGGGATGTATATCGTTGCCTGCAAGTGCAGCCCATCCATGGCACTACACAGCCATCAAAACCTTCACGAACTATGTGGTCGAAAAATACATAAAATAATGTGGGAGCCAGAGGACATCCCTGTCGCACCCCAAGGTGAACATTGAATGGCTATGACTCCTGGCCACAAAGTTTTACCCGGGCCCGCTCACCATCATGAAGGTCCTTTTTGAGTGTGAGCAGAGGGTCAGGGACTCCGAAAGCACGAAGAACAACCCAGAGCCCAGGCCTACTGATGGTATCATAGGCCTTGACCAGGTCAATGAAGCAAAGATCTAGGCCTTGTTGGAATTCCCTACACCTCTGCTGTAGCAAACAGACAGAAAAAATGGCTACTGTGCAGGACCGCCCTTTCCTGAAACCGCATTGTTGCTCTGCAAGCCTCTCCTCAACGTGCTTGGCAAGGCGATGTTGAATAATCCTTGCCAGGACCTTTCCCGGCACACTGAGGAGTGAGATGTTACAGTCTGTGTGGTCTCCCTTCTGAAAGAGAGGGACCACCAGGGCATCCTTTCAATCCTGCGGAACCCGTCCAGTGGTCCAAACTGTTCTTATGATGTCATGCAGGGCAGTCTGCACAAACGCTAGCCTCCCTCAGAATTTCGCTTGGGAGATCATCTCTGCCCGGTGCCTTTCCTGGTCTCAGACTCTGGATCGTCTTTAGGACTTCCTCAAAAGATCGCACCTCAGCCAGCCACTCACAGTGGGTTACTTCTTCCAACATTTTAGACACCTCAGCCTCAGCAGGGTCATCCCCACTTTGTCCCACGATGTTTTCCATGCCGAGGGATTTCCCCTCCCCTAGGACTTCACAGAAATGCTCAGCAAATCTGCAAACTTATTCCTGGGGGTCGGAGATTGGTTCACCGTTTTATCCCCAAATGATGGTAATAGGTGTGGTGCTGCAGGTTACTCTTTTTGATGGAGTTAAATAGTGATTTGTGGTCGTGAGCCTTTGAAGCAGACTCCATCTCCTCAGCAACCCGCTACCACCAACCATCCGAACCTCCAAATGAAGGCTGCGGTAAGCCTCCATTCTGACGTGGGATGCTGTAGACAATGAGAGTTGGCCTGTCGCTTGTTCTCAGCCAGCTTGAACACCTCTGTCAGCCAGGGTCTCTTGGGAGGTCTGCACCATGTACCCAAAGCAGCCATTGCAGCTGCATGAGTCACAGTCCTAAACCTCGCCCATTTACCCTCGACATCTGGAGGAGTGGGGCACGATACCAACCCCAGCCACAAGCGATGATTAAATTCTTGCTTGCAACTTTCATCAGCTAGCTGAGACCAGGCCACCTTAGGTTTGAATGGGGTCCTGGGTGTACACCCACCACCGGAGTGGAAGAATGGCAGGCGCATCTTACAGATGACAAGTCGATGGTCAGTGGGCAGATCAGCTCCACGGTAGATCCTGGTGTCAAGTACATGGGCCCGCATTCGCTGTTCCATCACTACGTGGTCCAGCAGATGTTCTTGCTTGAACCTGGCATGCATCCATGATGTGTGGATGTGCCGATGCCGGAACAGCGTGTTGGTAATTACAAGCCCATGGGCTGCACAAAAATCTAGCAGCCGCCTATTGTTGTTTTGAGCTCATCTGACCCATGCCTTCCAATCACTCCAGACCAAGTGCCCAGTATCATGACCAACTCAGGCATTGAAGTCGCCCAACAGGATGACTCTATCCCGAGGGGTCACTTTAGCTAGCACCTGTGACAGGAGGTTATAGAAGGCATCTGACTCATCGGCCTTGCCTGCATCCCTCCATGGATGTTCGTCTTCAGTGGGGGCATAAGTAACCACGACCACCACTCCTCGCCTCTGGTTGATTGGAAGGCGAGCCTAAAGGAGTCTGGGGCTTACCGCTTCCCGCACCTCACTGCCACGCTCCCACACCCCCTTCATTCTTTTGTTCAGAAGAAGAGCCACTCCCTGTTGTTTGGTAGTCTCCTGCCCCAAGTAGAGGACTGTCCACCCCTCATGGTGGCAGGAGCCAGACCCAGTCCACCGGATCTCCTGAATACCACAGAGATCCAGGCAGTATCGGTCCAGTTCCCAACAGAGGAGTGGCAGCCTCTCCTACGCAGTGAGCATTCGAACATTCCATGTGGCCATCCATAGTGGCTTTTTGTTGTTTTTGGAGGAGCCCTGAGGATAAAGATTAAATCTCCTGGCTCCGCCAAATGGGGTTTGGCCAGGAGATGTCATAGAGGCCTGCCCCCCAGCACAAGCTTATTAAGTAGATATTTTATACGTGGTTTTGTGGTAATTAATTTAAGGTGGAGGGGTTTCCAGCCCCTCGCACCTGTCCAAAGCCCCCATTTAGCTGCTGTGGTGGTTACAAATGGCATGAGGTGAAAGGCCAATCTAAATTGGCCTTATCCCCCACGGCACTGCCCACCACAGCGTTGACAACACACACCCACACACACAACGCGCATATTGGTACTAATAAAATTGTACCAAAAAGGTTATCTTTCAAAAAGGGTTGCCATCCCAAGGTGGTGCGTTAACTACTAGTTTATCGTGAAAAGAATTGTTCTGTCCCTTGAGTTAAATGAATATGGTCGTTAAGAAGTATTTAGTCATTTGTTTTCGGTAATTGCATAATCTTACCAATGAATTCATTGATGTTTACTTTTGTCATTGGGCACATGTTTCTTTAGCATGTTTCATATGAATATTGTAAAAAAAATTGTAGAACTTTTCCTTTCGCCGTGTATGGTCGCGCTATTTGGAGGAGTTAGCCGATTGTTCTGTTACTCAGTTTTAACAAACATTACCATTGAGGGTTAATTGTACAGATTAAAGAGTAGGACATCTTCAGGAGTACAGTGTTGACAATTCCGATCGTAAGTATATTCGCATATTAGAGTGTTTTTAGATATTAAAGTTGCTTAACATAGAAGAGTCTGAGTGGTTCCTTCCTAAGTTTATGCTAAATAATATTAATTATAAGAACTGTATACCGTGGTAAGATCTGAATTCTGAGACCTGATAGAATTACACTAAATCATAATCAGTAAAAGTTAAGCGAGAATCATTGTATTATTACGATTGGTAATACACCCTTGGCAAAAAAGCTGAGCCTAATTTGTATAATTGCATACATTTAGATAATTCCATAAATTTGCTTGATTTATAAAATTACACATTTTCCATTGACTTAAAGCTTTCGTGACTTGCAGGAATTCATACTCTTTGGGTCTTTCGGTAAAGTCACGTGGATAGAAAAATAACTTTTAAAAATCACGACGTTTCGATCACAACACAAGCAATCGTCATCAGGTGAAACATTATAGCAAGAGAGCTGCTGAAGCAGGGTGTTATATAGGCCTGAGATGGGTGCAGCCCAAGGGTAAGTGGGCGGGGTTAGAAACGAAGGTCGAGGGCACCCCAAAGCCGTTGGGCTGTCCATTGTATTGTGAGAGATTAGCATGTCAATGTAGCCACCACCACATCGAGGAATGCAACTCAGAGAGTCGGAAATAACTGCTCACATCGGCAGGTAGGATGGAAACATCACAGCCAGTTATGACTTAAACTGGTTAATAACATCCTTCCAATGATTGCTCAGTTTGTACCCATCTTAAATTTCGATTTAAAGCATTCGTGACTGCTGGGATTCATCTTCCCGGTTCTTTCGGTAAAGTCACGTAGAAGGGAAGTAATAAAATAATAAAAATAAAACATAATAAAATGAAATAATTCTCACGACGTTTCGGCTACAACGCAAGCAGCCGTCTTCAGGTGAAGAATGAGACACTACCAAGCTAGGAGCTTATATATAAACTGGGTTGGAGGTGGAAGAGCGCCTTAACAAAAAAGAATGTGCATATGAAGAGGAATTTAGCATATTCATGGAAAATGCGTAGGAGGTGGGCGGGGGGGGTTTCAAAGGCATATTATGCCCATGCATTATGCAGGATCAACAGCACCAAGGGGGGGTGCAGGGAGTAGCATTAACAAAGGAAAGGAATGTTATTGATATGTAGCTGCAGTTACTAAACAACCACGTAGAAAACTAAAGTATAAACTACATAAAAAACTAAAGTATAAACTGCATAGCACCATCAGTATACTTACAATACTCTACAATAAGCTGAGTTACTAACAGCAAGTAATACATTACAATTCTACGTCGTAAAAATTATATAATATGCTTCCATCTAAACTTTATTCTCTTACATCACACGAGCATATACCGTACTATATACTGCCATAGATAAACCCAACTTTAAATTATATACTGTATTGCTATAAACTACCTTATACATTTCAACATAACACTATGTATTATTCTACCCACCCTAATGTGTATCGAAATGGTTTATTACGTCCTTCCAATGATTGCTAAGCCAGAATCCATCTTCTCGGTTAAAATTGTCTCTGTGTTTGTATATGTGGATCGCCTCATGAACGAATCTCTCATGATAGCCAGATGGCTTGCAGAGAACCTCTGTCTTGGAGAAGTCAATGTCATGTGAGCCCACTGAGTTGTAACAGTGATCTGCCACGGCTGAGGTGTTTGTCCTACCGTGTTTCAGGTCAGCTTTATGTTCACGGATGCGGTCCGAGACATGTCGTTTGGTTTCCCCAATGTAACTGCTACCACAGAGGCAACTTAGTTTGTAGACACCAGGGTACTGTATGTCTGGAACCACATTTTTTACAGACGGTACCAGATCACGGATTTTATGTACTGTATTGAATCGGACCTGGATCTTGTGTTTAATCAGGATTTTGGAGATCTTTTTTGTGACCCCAGCAATGTAGGGTAAGGTGATGGTCTTGAAAGGCTCCTCAACATGATCCTTCTTGATGGTTGGAGTGATGGCTTTGCGGATTGTGTAGTCGGAGTAACCATTAGCCTTAAGAGCTTGGCGTACGTGTTTGAGTTCACTGGAAATGTGTTCATGGTCGGAGATGCATTGGGCTCTATGATATAGAGTCTTGATGAGAGAATTCTTCTGGGATGGATGGTGGTGGGAATCCGGTTTTAGATAAGCATCCGTATGTGTGGTTTTCCTTTTTGACAGAATGGCTCATTGAACCACCAGGTCTCCTTTTGATTAGGACATCCAAAAAGGGTAGCTTGCCATCATTTTCGACTTCCATGGTGAATCTGATGGCTGGGTGTATGGAATTGATGTGGTCGAGAAATTGGTCTAGCGCAGGCCGGCCATGTGGCCAGATGACAAAAGTGTCGTCTACGTACCTCTTCCATAAGGTCGGACGTAGAGTGGCAGTCTGGATGGCGTCCGTCTCAAATTTCTCCATGAAGATGTTGGCTACAACCGGAGATAGGGGGGAGCCCATTGGGGTGCCCTCAATTTGCTTGTAGAAAGTTTCATTCCAAGTGAAGTATGTATTGGTTAAGCAATGTCTCACCAGGGGGGGTACCCCAGCATTCAGTCCTTGATGAACCAAGTCTTCAATGATTGCGATGGTGTCAGGTACAGGAACCTTGGTGAATAAGGAAACCACATCAAAACTGACAAGCAGGTCGTCTGGGAACAGGGCAATCCCCTTGATTGTCGATACCAGGTCAGTAGAGTTTAGTACTGCAGAGGTGGTTTTTCCAGTGAAAGGCCGTAGAATTTCAGACAAAAAAATCGGTTGAAATTTTATCTGTTTATATATCTGGATGGCTTCAGGAATTAATCAATGTTGATAGCCAGGAGGTTTGTAGAGTACCTTCGTCTTGGAGAAATCAATTTCGTGTGAGCCCACAGCATTAAAACAATTATCAGCAACGTCAGAGGTATTGGTCCTACCGTGTTTCAAATTTGCCTTATGTTCACGAACACGGTCCGAGACATGTCACTTAGTTTCCCAAATGTAACTGCTGCCGCAGCCACAGCTTAGTTTGTAGACACTGGGGTATTGCATGTCAGTGATCACATCCTTCGCAGATGGGATCAAATCACGAATTTTATGTACTGTGTTAAATCGAACCTAATGTTTGCTCAAGATTCTGGAAATCTTTTTGGTAACCCCTGTTATGTATGGCTGGGGAGACATCTTTGCAGATTGTGCGGTCAGAATATTCATTCATCTTGAGGGCTTGGTGTACATGCTCCAGCTCGCTGGCTAGGTGGTGCTGCTCAGAGATGCAACGGGCCCTATGGTGTAGTGTTTTGATGAGGGAATTATTCTGGGCTCGATGGTGTTGGGAGTCAGGCTTTAGATAAGCATCCGTGTGGGTGGATAACCTGTAGACAGTGTCCCAACGAGCCATCAGGTCTCTTCTCGATCAAAACATCCAGGAATGGTAACTTGCCATCCTTTTCCACTTCCATGGTGAATTTGATGGCTGGGTGTATGGAATTGATGTGGTTGAAGAATTGGTTTATTGCTAGCTGGCCATGTGCCCAGATGACGAACGTGTCATCTACGTATCTCTTCCACAAGGACGTAGGATGGATGTCTGGATGGCATCTGTCTAAAATGCCTCCATGAAAACATTTGCTACCACTGGCAATAAGGGAGAACCCATTGGGGTACCTTCATCTTGTTAGTCAAATGTACTATTCCAGGTGAAGTAAGTGTTAGTAAGGCAGTGCCTCACCAATGTTTGCACATCAGAATTCAGTCCCTGTTGGACCAAGTCTTCAATGATTGCAATGGTGTCAGGCACAGGTATCTTAGTGAACAGAGTGACTACATCGAAACTGACAAGCAAATCATCTGGAGACAGTGAGATATCTTTGATTAGAGAAACCACGTGAGTTAAGCACAGCTGAGGTGGTCTTGCCAGTGAATGGAAGCAGGGTTTCAGACAGATATCGAGCCAGTTTGTAGGTGGGTGAGTTAATGGTGGAGACGATGGGACGGAGCGGTGTACCTTCATGGATTTTTGGAAGGCCATAAAATCTGGGTGGTCTAGCAGCAGAAGATTTTAGAGAGAGCAGCTTGGTTGGTTCGATTAGAGAAGTCGAGTTCATGATATTGTTGGTTTTGGTCACCAGGTGGTTGGTAGGATTTCTATCGATTTTGGTATAGCTACCATCCTTAAGCAGGTCCTGAATTTTGTTGTTGTATGTGGGTTTATCCATGATGACAGTGGCATTGCACTTGTCGGCTGAGAGGATGACAATATCTCTCATTTTAATTGAGTGAGTTAAAAACGCTCGTCCTTGCTGATGTTGCTAACGGGTTTCTTAGCGTTTTTGAGGATAGCAGCGATTTCAGATCTTGCTTCGTCTGCCGGGTTGTGTCCTAAACCTTTGAGGGCTACATCGACCTGGGCAATGATATCATCCACTGGGATGTGTTTAGGGGTGACTGCGAAATTCAACCCTTTAGCTAGTACCGATTTTAGGCTGTCAGAAATTGGGCTGTTACTATGATAACAATCTTGTTAACATCTAACTTTTTAACGTGTGGATCTGGCTTCTTCTTAGACAGGAGGTTGAATTTAGCAATCAGGTTAACTTTACATTTGGTTGACATTGAAGCGGCAGAATAAACTATCATGTTATTTACATGGTCCCAATCAGATGTGGACATTTTTTCTGTCAAATCTAAGTGAGATTGTAAGAGAGTTTTGTCTAAATTATCAAGTTTAAATCGGAGCAGTCTTATTCTCTCTGAGAATAGGGCTAGGCTAGCCCTGAACAAGATCCTTTTAGCGTTAGGAGAAGTGATAGCAGAAGATGAGTGAAAAGGCGATAGGTATTACCATGGTATCGCGGCATCTCTTCAGAAAGGTGAGGAACTTGATAAGGTGAGCCTTCTTGTCTCGCAGTCTGTTAAAAGATCTAACAGTTGTGTGGAAACCCTCCCTGTAGAGGCGGTTCAATCTGTATTTGAAGCTTTCGTGACTGCAGGAATCCATACTCTTTGGTTCTTTTGGTAAAGTCACGTTGATACAAAATTAATAGATTACAACGTTTGGATCGCAACACAAGCAATCGTCATCAGGTGAAACAAACACAACAGGAGAACTGCAGAGGCAGGATAAAGAGCTGCTGCAACAAGAGGTTATATAGGCTTGAGGTGGGTTCACTTGATGCAGTAATTTTAGCTGTGACGGTCCCACCTGATGACGGAGACTTGTGTTGCCTCCGAAACGTGATTTATTATTTTATTTCCATTATTACTTTTATTAACTTTTAATTTAATTTTTTACCTACGTGACTTTACCGAAAAAACCTAAGAGTATGAATCCTTGCAGTCACGAAAGCTTCAAATCTAGAATTCACCCCAAGGGTAAGTGCATGGAGCTAGAGATGTAATTTGCATGGAAATGTGGAATGACTGGGAATATCACTGTGTGGTGCCGGGCCTGCGAGGCCACGGCGGGATGTATACTGTTGTGTGTACACCCCTGACACGGGGTGTAGTACCAGCCCTAGTGGGGGCTTGGGTGAGCGCTGGTTAAGCGCGGTGGCACCACGCACAGCGTGCAGTGCAGGCTCCCATTGAGAGAGCAAAAGAGTGTCCTGGGGACATGTGACCGGATGATACTGGAGAGGGGCCTCCGGTGGAGGGGGCCAATGGGTGATCACATGGTCCGAGAAGAACTCTCAAGAGCCTTCGGGCAAGGGCGAGAGAGATCGAGACGGTGGCGGAGCCAGCCCCAGCCCGGCCCGATATAAGGGGGGCCCTGCGAGGGGCGAGGGGTTCTTACTGTTGGAAAGGCAGTAGATCCACGTAAAGCTTGAAGAAGCCTCCAGCCACGCAGTTCGGGACCCAGCTTGTGGTCCAGACCGGGATAGTGGAACCGTGTCTAGTTCCGCCGTAGTGTGGTTAGTTGGGTGGTCACCACCGAGGGTATCTGGTGTTAATAGCCCTGGAGTATGTTGTGCAAATAGCTAATAAACGTGTTGCTCTTCTTGGTCACGTAGAAGGGAAATAATAAAATAATAAAAATAAAACATAATAAAATTCAATTCTCACGACCTTTCAGCCACAACGCAAGATGCTGTCCTCAGGTGAAGAACAGGGCTGTCGGAAAGACAGCGTCCGAATGAACACCACCAAGCTTGGCAGCGTATATTTAAGCAGGGGTTAGAGGAGGAGAGCACCTTGACAAAGGAATTTACATATCAACAGATGAATTTAGCATATTTATGGAAAATGCAGATATGGGATTAGTCACTACTTGTGGAATGTGTAGGTGGTGGGGGGGGGGTCTCAAAGTCATATTATGCTCGTGTATTATATAGGATTAGCAGTAATAAAGGGAGGAAGTAGGATTAGCAGTAATAAAGGGAGGGAAATTTTAATAGTAAGGAGCTGCAGCAGCCAAACCACCACGTAAAAAACTAAAATATAAACTGCATCAATATCATCAATATACTCTCCAATAAGCTGAGATACTAACAGTAAGGCATACATTACACTTCTGTTGGCCCGTCCGAACCTGGCCCTTAGAAGGACATCAGGCCGAGGGAACCTCAGGGTCCTAGCCTCTCGATCACTGGCACCGCACTAAGCCCCGGCCCTCAGAAGGACGTCGGTAGCTTTGGGTCCAGGGTCTTCTTCTTCTTCAGGCGGCTTCTGGCTTCAGCTTGAGATGGACTGCTTCGCGCTCTCAGGGACCCGCCTTATATACTCTTTCTCTCTGAGGGGCGGGGTTCTGGGGGATCGTAGCTTCTGCCAGCCCCCTCCTCTCAGAGGGGTTCCAACCGCCGTTGGCCCGACCGGTCCGGACCGGTTTCTACCCCTCCCGCTGGTTGTGGCGCGTGTGTGTCAATCATGACCACCACATCACCCCCCCCCCCCCCCTGTACAGCACGCAGCCGTCCCAGCTGCAACGCAATCCACAACCCTGACAATAATAAAAACAACGTGAACCAGAAAAATAAAATTCGTGAGCCTCAACGCAACAGTAACAATAACAGCACAACTACAACAAGCCAACAACACCCAGAATAATTTACCCCAACCCACCTGTACATATGAACACTGTGGACACCCCACACCAAGGACCTGAGGTCAACCTCACACCCACACCACGGACCGAACATAAGGACCGAAGGGAGAAGGGCGGTGTGTGTGTGTCGGATCAAGCCTCAGGAGAACCGGGGAAGCTTCGAGCGAGTCCGTGTGGCGGGTCCATCGTAAGAGTTCAGAGTCCCCGGTGGAGGGTCGGGAGGGGCTTGACGATGGGCGTCCGGCCTGTCACTGGAGGCAGGGGATAATGCCTGTGAGCCGTCTTCCTGCTGGCCGGGCGGTCAGGCAGCTCCCCGATCCTTCGGTGTGGCCACCCTTGGTGGACTCACACCTGCAACATCTGAAGGAGTGGTAGGAGGGTGCGGAGCAACACAAGGATCAGGAGAACTCTCTCCCGGCATGTCGGACACATCACGCGAACGGCCCCTGCGAGATGAAGGAGATGTGTGAGTGCGCGGTGCGATGTAGGGTTTCAGGCGCAATGGGTGAACGTACCACGAGCGCCGTCCGCACGCGACCCGAACACACTGGTCCCGCACGACCCGAACAATGTCCACTGGACCCCGCCAGGGCCTGAGCAGTTTAGATGATGTTGCCAGCGGTACCTGGGGACAGTGCAGCCACGCCCTATCCCCTACGGACCATTTGTGGACAGAAACCCGGCGATCATACAGACGCTCGTTCGCCCGTTGCCTCGCCCCGGAATTTTCTTCCGCGGCCACTCACGCCTCGACCAACTTCTGAATGTTAAATTGAATGTGGTCGGACAGCTTCGAGCGTGATGCAGCCGACTTGACCTGCAATTGCACATCCATGGGGGGGTCAACGTCCCTGCCGTACATCAAGTAGAAGGGCGAATAACCCGTGGCCGCATGAGGTGCCAATCGATATGCGGCCATAACTCCAGGTATCCGCAAGTCCCAATCAAGTTGTGCATCATCCACCTGATGGCACAACATAGAGGTGATAGTCCGGTGCAAGCGCTCGACCATACCATCGGTTTGCGGATGGTAGGGGAAAGTTCGCACCTTCTGCGTACCCAGAAGGTCACAGACCTCCCGCAGAAGGTTGGATGAGAAGTTTTTTCCCTGGTCGGTCAGCAGCCGCTCCGGAGCGCCCTTATCCAGGACATAGCCCTGGAGAAATGCCTCCGCGACGGCTGCTGCCGACTGGTTGGGGAGGGGCCAGGCCATGGGCCAGCGGGTAAAATACTCAACCCCAACCAGTAGGTACTTATTACTCCGAGCAGTGACAGGGAAGGGACCCAGGATGTCCAGTGCCACCAGCTCGTTGACCCGGGACACCTGAATTGACTGAAGGGGCGGGCAGGCTGCCCTAGCCGGGTGTTGCCGCCGTGCACACTGCGTGCAACTGTTCAACAGATCGGCGACATCGCGCGCCATTCCCGGCCAAAAAAAATCTAATTGCAGTGTGGCAAGCGTTTTGTGAATACCCAAATGCAAGAGTCGTTCGTGCGCGGCCCATACGGCCCTGCCGCGCAGAGCGGTGGGAACGACGATTTTATAATGGCGAGAGCTGGCGTCCCAGGACATGAGGAGACTATCACGCAAAACGGAAGCTCCAATACCCTCACGGCAATCGCCAGCACGTTCGGTACGACGGCGTAACCTAAGGAGGGAGGCGTCCTCCAACTGAAACCGTCCCCATTCATCCAGAGGCAGGTCAAGCAGCGAGTCACGAGCGACCAAATCACGCGAGTTGGCAATAGAGTCAGGCTCCCTGTCGACAACCCCTGCCGCCACCACAATGGAAGAAGCAGGTGTAGCCACAGTGGCCGACTTGCACCGTAAAGCCCGTAAAGCACGCACAGCCCTCCCCCGGGGGAAGGCGCGATAGGCCATCAGCGTTTGAATGGCGCGTTTGCCTTTCCGGTAGATTACTGTAAACGCGTAGTCCTGTAGGACCTCGAGCCATCGTGACAACTGGCCGGATGGCTAGTCTATTTTTAGCACATACTGTAGTGCCGCATGATCAGAGCGAACCGTAAAATGCCTGCCGTACAGATACGGACGATACTGTTGTATAAAAACAACAATAGCGAGCAGTTCACGGCGGGTCACACAATAACGCTGTTCTGCTGGGGACAGCACCCTACTGCCGTAGGCGACGACGCGTTTGACGCCGTTCACGACTTGCGAGAGTACTGCGCCAATGCCTGTATTGCTGGCGTCAGTGTCTAGGATGAAGGGCAAGGTGAAGTCAGGGTAGCACAAGTGAGGGGCACCGACAAGGGCATCACGAAGCGCCTTAAAGGCCCCGTCCTCTGCATCCCCCCAGTGGAACTTGGCCCCCTTAGCCGTTAAAGCATGAAGAGGTTTCGCTATGGACGCAAAACCCCCAACGAAACGGCGGTAATAGGACGCGAACCCTATGAAGCTGCGGACCTCACCCACAGACGTAGGTGTCGGCCACATCCTTACACAATCAGTTTTTGCGGGGTCGGTGGCTATGCCCGTCCAGCTGACAATGTGCCCGAGGTACCGCACCAATTCCCGCAATAGAAAACACTTCTGGGGCTTGAAGTTAAGGTTAGCGGTCCGCATCCTGACAAACACAGCCCTCAATCTTTCCAAGTCTTCCTCGAACGTATGACTGAAAATAATAACATCATCCAGATAAATGAGGCACCAGTCCCACTGCAGCCCAGCGAGGACCAGCTCCATTAGTCACTGGAATGTCACCGGGGCTGAGTGCAAACCCATGGGCAACCGATTAAATTGAAAAAAGCCCTGTGGCGTGTGGAACGCGGTCTTTGGTTTAGATGCCTCGTCCAAGGGCAGTTGCCAAAATCTGGATAAAAGGTCCAAGGTGGAAAAGTACCGCGCCCCCGCCAAGGCATCCAGCGACTCGTCCATGCGAGGAAATAACATAAACACACTAAGATAATCGGCAAACGTTTAATCGATGATAATCGTGTTATCCTGATTGAAATAACCCTGGATAAACGAAGCCAAGCTGAATTATCACAACTGCACACATTAACATAATCGCAAGCATCCGTATAAATTACTACGATTATCTCCGCGATTATCATAAATTATGCATATAATTACACACATTAACATAATGTATGCATATTAATACACACACTATCATAATTAATGCGATTTGCGCATTTTTCGGAACATTATTAATTTTTATTATTTTTATCAAAATTTCATAATTACAACACATACAACATTATGGGTGGCGTCGTCCGGGATCTCTCGCAGACAGTGTTTTGCATGGATGATGGAATGAATCACTACGTGTTAACCAGAATATCGGGATCGAACATTGCATGGTGATTGTAAACGGGCGTAAAACAAAAAAAACGCCCTCTAAGGTTAAAACCCAGAATAGCAGGTTGAAACAGAGACAGTGGAATTAAGATAATATCGTATCAAACCGATTGCATCCTGTGATAAATGGTGTTAGAGGTACGCACTCTGAATCGGAAAATAACAGAACAGCTCGAGTCAAACTGACTACACTCTGTGAGATAATTGTTTTATATGCACTCTGAAAGAAAGGTCAAAGTAACTCCTGCCACTTGAGATGCTAGGATTAAGAATAATTTTTGAATGGATTACGGGATACTGGGAACTCGTATTAAAACATACCGACCGATCTGTTACAAAGCAGTACAGTCAGAGAGACATATGGGAAGGGAGCTGTATCGATAACACGAACACACCTCGGGGGAAACTAATTGACTGGATAAAATGTAACGATGGCGAACACGATGTAAAAACTGCAGGAAAGGCAGGACAGGACTCATTCCTTTTCACACAGGCATACAGACAGGGATTGTGGAATGAGGAAAAATTTGGAAAGGAAACGGGAGAGAAATCGTCTCTAATAAACGAGGAAAAATGTCCTCACACCATCGTAAGGGAGGAGAAATCAGTGCTCGCGACACCAGCGAAACTCACAGACGTTGATCCACAGAATAAATATGGAAGTAACATTAAATCACACTCTTGGGTACGTGGACAGAGTCCAGGGACTGATCGCACAAAAGTTAAAGTAAAGCTACCAGGACATTCTTCACTAAGGGCAGAGGCAAAGACTGAAGGGAAATGGCAACACGAGCGACACAGCACTGGGCGCGCACACAGAAAATGCACACGCTGAAATACGCTCGACACAGCACAGACCAAAGTGACAGATTGCCTGATGATAACTTGTTTGATGATGACGCTGACGGCGATCAACTTTCAGAATACCTATTCAACAGTAAAACCCTTAAATTGATGGACAAGGCTCTAGTCAGAATTCCCGATTTTGACCCACACAATCAGACTATGGATATACACACACATATCGCAACAGTAGAAGAGGAGGCAATGATTAGAGGGCTGAGGAGACGGGATGAAAAAGCGAGTTTGTTGAAACGGAGCTTACATAAATAATCTATCCCATGGGTAAATTCACTACCACACAAGGTTAGAAATTATTTTAAACAACTGAGCCTGGCAGTGATTCGGAAGTTTGGAGAATATTCGACACTCACTGAGGGGTTTTATGCTGTAAAATCGATGACCCAGGGCATGGACCAAGACCCACGTGACTACCTTTTACAATTTAAAAGAGCGTATTACGCAGGCGATGTGAATCAATACCACGAAGGAGATACAATGTTCAAAATTATGTTTTTTGAATCCTTGAGCCCAGAGATTACAGAAAGGGTGAGAATGGTTTTGAATCCAGAAACCGCATCCTTACGCCGCATAGAGAGCAAGGCGAACATGGCATGGTTATACAGAGCTAAGAATCATAATTCGGGTCCAGAACACAGGGAGAGGGATAAGGAACCCAGCCTCTCAGAGAGAAAAAAAATTCACCGAGCAGTCCCACAATGCAGGGAGGAGCAAACACGCACGCACCTGTGGCAAAATAAACCAGAGAGAGGTTGGCACGAGAATGAGAGCGGCACAAAGCCGAATATTCAGGGGAATCGCAGAATGTGGAGGCCAAGGGCAGAATCATATCAACACCCCATGCCCCGACATACGCAAGGTCAAAATTACCCACAAAAATGGCAAAGTAACGATCCAGGAAAAATTTGGCACCCAAATGGGAGAAACACTAGGCCAAAAATGTACGAGAATCGCAGGAGGGAGAGGTTCAGAGCAGAACCATATCAACACCCCATGCCACGACACACGCAAGGTCGAAATTACACACAAAGATGGCGAGATAACCATCTAGCGAGAAGGTGGTACACAGACTATGGAGGTACGGAGGCGAACATTCAGGAGAATCGCAGAATGTGGAGACCAAGGGCAGAATCATATCAACACCCCATGCCCCGACATACGCAAGGTCAAAATTACCCACAAAAATGGCAAAGTAACAATCCAGGAAAAATTTGGCACCCAAATGGGAGTAACACTGGGCCAAAAATGTACGAGAATCGCAGGATGGGAGGTCAAACACAATCGGTCCAATTCCGACCAATTCCTCCACCGGCTATACCAGGAGGGAATAGAGGAATAACACGGAATGCGGTCCAAATACGTGATGAACCACCCACAGTGATTGAGAGCGAGCAGCCCATACGCGCCACGCACGCTGAAGTTTTGTTAAACCCTGAGCTCAATGGGAAATACAAGCAGGCTGCAAGTGACAGGGCAGGCAAATACCACCACGACCGGGAAGCATCAAATGCATACGATGCGGTAAGAAACACGAGCAGTGCTCTTGTAAATGACGCGCGGATCGAATACAAGGACAGGGTTGCATTGAAGCGTGATCGGACAGTAGATAACAGACAGCAGAGACAGAGAGAGCACACAGGAAAAACAGTGCCACGCGTCGCAAAAGAGAGCGATAATGGTGCATGGAGAGGGAACACAGAGACCCACCCTGGGAAGTACAGGCGTGAGCCTCTGAATGGAAAATACCCAAATGAAACAAAAATTTACGTGGATCGGAGTGCTGAAATGGAGACGAATGTCCATGACGTATCGGGAATGGTGTTGAAATCCAACCCACTCGTACAAACCAAAAGGGCAACATTACGAGGCACGGAATTAAATCGACACGCTGACTCGGCAAATGTGCATGTAATCGCAGAGAGAGCGAATGCCATTGATAACGGAGTACAGAAGTTGGTTGTGTGCGCGAATTCTGATTATGTGCAGCACAATTTTACACCACACACTCCCACGACGCGAGAGAGTGAGAGGGGAAACTACAAAAACGAACCTGAAAACCGTGATCGAATTATCAAAGTGATAAGTGGTAAACCAGGCAACATGAGGAAGGTAACGCATAAATGCGTTCGAAACCGCTACCTAGCGTTTCCCAGGATTTAACAAAAAGAAAAAAATTAATATCCGCCGTAGTTATGATGGTTGAGAATCGATGTAACTTGTGGTGTTGATGTTTAACGTTTTGTTGTATTTTCCTTGCTTATTTCAAATGTAACCATGTTAAGATTGTGATACATATGCGCGCTTTGGAAGAAATGCGTTATGGATTAGTACCGATGTTTAACGTTGTGTTTTATTTCTTTGCTTATTTCAAAGGTAACCATGTTAAGATTGTAATACGCACGCGCGCGTTGTAAGAATAACCGCCGAGAGTGAGGGCGGCTTATGGATTCATAACACAAAAAAGGGCATTTACTTTGTTTGAAAATTCGCCAGTGGCCAAATCGACCTCTGATAATTTTCAAAAGGGCGGATTGTTGTGTATATACCCTTTTTTATTAAGACCAATTCTAAAAAAATGTTTATATATTTGTTTGTATATTATCTATATATCTTTTTTTTAATTAAACAATGAAAACAACTCACTTCTCCTCACAAGCACACCAGGAATCCATGAAACATGGAGGGCGGTTAAAATGATAAGAATTCGGTCACAGAGAGGTCATAGACATCCAGATGGACAAAAAGATGTATGGACTAGCCTCCCAAGACATCTGGAGATGTACAGATAAGGTGCAGAGTAAATAACGGTTGAAACTTCGCGTTTTCTTAACGTTTTCCTTACCGAAAAGTAGAAACTTAACAAAGATAATTAACCAACAAACAATAATATTTTTATTATTAGTATATGTTTCCTACCTACACGACCTTCCTAAAAACTAAAGAGTACGAATTCCAGAAAGCTTAAGTGGAAACATAGTTACGCTTAACCTCAGGACATTAAAATATAACTCAGAATAAAACACCAATCTCTGGAGAACTAAACTTGGCGAAGCCCCAAAATAATAATGTGATGAGGATCATTACGAATATTCATTAAACATAGACGAATGATAACCCCGATACTAAGACCGAAGGAACTCATAAAATATAATTCAATAATAAATGTAACACACAGGACCACATAAATGTATTGCAAACATCTCCTCAGCCACCTTTGTCTTCCAGCGGGGTCTGGCAAGCAAAGAGGGAGCAAAAAGGTCACAGGGGGGAATTGGTGCCTGACATTCCAAAGATATCTGTTTTTTTTATTCTGTTTGTTTTCTCTCGCAAGAGACGCGGAGAAAGGAGAGGGTGCTCGCGTTTTGGAGTTAAACACGGCCGCCTTTGTCTCCCCGCAGCACAATCAGACTACCTATGAATGCTTGGAGGGTTAGGAAAGATCGCGAGGAGGGGTTGCGGGGGTGTCTGCTTTTTCTCGCTCTGTTTGTGTTTTGTTGCCCGCTTGCAAGGAATGCGCAGAGAGAGGGGAGTCACGTTTTGAGTTAGGCACGGGCGCACACAGCGAACGAGCAGTCTGGGTTGAGTCGTGCTCAGTCTCGCAACTCGGCGTGCGACGCGGCGTTGCGACGGGGCTCGCAAGAGAGTTGGGGCAGATCGTGCCTCGAGGAGAGATGGGACGACGAGGGGTCAGAGAGTGACCGCCTGAGAGCAATCTGTCCAAGTCGCGCTCAGTCTCGCAACTCGGCTTGCGACGCAGCGTTGCGACGGGGGCTCGCAAGAGAGCTGGGGCGGTTGTGCCTCGAGAAGTGATGGAACGAGGAGGAGTCGTTCGAGTCGCAGAAGTCGGAGTTCAACCTGGGTCGGGGCTGGGTTTCAGCCGTGCTCCGGCTGGCGGAGCGTCGTGAGGAAACGAAACACCGATGCCGATAGCCGGTGTCGCTTCTCGAAGAACGAAGTTAAGTGCGAGTGAAGCTGGAAGCTGCACGAACAAGGGAAGCACGGAGCAGAGAGAGTGACGAGTGACGACAAGCAATCAACCTGTAAAAGGGCGGAGATCGCCAAGCGTCGACCAAGCGTGCAAAGCAGAGAGCGCGAAGCAGTGGAGAAAGCCTGGTCAAACGGCTGTGAGGAAGAGGACAGCGCCATCGAATGCGCCGTGTGTTTGAGGGCACACCTACCAGAGACCAGTGTAAACAGACAAGGCGTCACCGGGCGTCACCGAGCGTCGTGCCAACTCGTCATCCAGCAGTGGAGAGAGAGAGCGCAAGAGCAGCACGACTCGGACGTCACCGGGCGTCACCGAGCGTCGTGCCAACTCGTCATCCAGCAGTGGAGAGAGAGAGAGCGCACAAGCAGAGACACGCAAGAGAGAGGGAGCAGCCGGGGCTCGCGGCGGCCACGCCCAAACCAGAGAAAACTTCTGGCCGCTGTTTGTATCCTCCTACACCACACAAGCTCACGACACAATTAATATTACGAGGGGACAACGCACACACAGCACGCACACGAATAAGACTTTTTAAAAAAATTGTCTTTGCGTTTCAAAAAGGGTTGCCATTTCGAGGTGGTGCGTTCAATATCAACGGATCGTGCAAAGCAGTTGCTGCCGTCGAGTTACATGAATAAGAAATGTTTTAGTCATTCATTTTCGTTAACTGCATGATCTCGCCAATGAAGAAGTATTTTTAGTCATTCATTTTCGTTAATTGCATAATCTTGCCCATGAATTTATTGACGTATACTCGCTTTCGCATAAGAGAGCGTCATGTGCTTGTTTAGAATTAAAATTGCTTAACACCAACTGTTCGAGTGCTTCTTTCCAACTCCATGCAAAACTGTCTTATTCATAAGAGCTGTAGCCTGTGATGAGATCTGAAACTGGAGACCTAAAATAACATAAACACACTAAGATAATCGGCAAACGTTTAATCGATGATAATCGTGTTATCCTGATTGATATAACCCTGGATAAACGAAACCAAGCTGAATGATCACAACTGCACACATTAACATAATCGCAAGCATCCGTATAAATTACTACGATTATTTCCGCGGTTATCATAATTTATGCATATAATTACACACATTAACATAATTTATGCATATTAATACACACACTATCATAATTAATGCGATTTGCGCATTTTTCGGAAAATTAATAATTTTTATTATTTTTAATCAAAATTTCATAATCCCGACACATACAACATCGACCACATCAATTATATACACCCAGCCATCAGATTCACCATGGAAGTCGTAAAAGATGTCAAGCTACCCTTTTTGGATGTCCTAATTAAAAGGAGACCTGATGGTTCAATGAGTCACTCTGTCTACAGGAAAGCCACCCATACGGATGCTTACCTAAAACGGGATTTCCACCACCATCCATCCCAGAAGAATTCCCTCATCAAGACTCTACACCAGGGGTCCTCAAACTTTTTAAACAGGGGACCAGTTCACTGTCCCTCAGACCGTTGGAGGGCCGGACTATAGTTAAAAAAAAACTATGAACAAATTCCTATGCACACTGCATATATCTTATTTTGAAGTGAAGAAACAAAACGGGAACAAATACAATATTTAAAATGAAGAACAAGTAAAGTTAAATCAACAAACTTGCCAGTATTTCAATGGGAACTATGGGCCTGCTTTTGGATAATGAGATGGTCAATGTCCGGTTCCATATTTGTCACTGCTAGTCGTAACAAGTGATGCAAGTGTGCATCCGTTAGTCTAGATCTGGTTGGAGATTTCAAATGTTTCATTCTGGAAAAAGTCTGTTCACAGACATAAGTGCTGCCAAAGATGGTTGCCATTTTGAGTGCATGGTTCCTGAAATGAGGATATGTCTCAGAGGGGAGAGATGCATAGAAATTATGAAGGCTGCTTGACTTGAATGCGTCTTTCAGAGAGTCACAATTCTGCAGTTCAGCCAGTTCCATTTGGTAAATTGTATCCACATTTTCAATGTCAATAGAAAATGGGTTACGGAAAAGCTGTATGTCCTGTTCATGGAGATGAAGCTCTTTAAATCCAAATTGGAACTCCTTTTGCAATTTTTCCAGTGAATCCACACATGTTTTGTTTGGGAATGCAACCAATGGTTTTTCCGCTAACAGATTTTGAGTTGTGGGGAGATGGCAGAAGTTTTCCTCCTTCACTTGTTTGATGAGGAGGCCTAATTTTACTTCAAATGCTTTGACATGTGATTGCATATCACAGATGAGCTTCCCCTTTCCTTGAAGTTGCACATTGAAACTGTTGAGTAGCTCTGTTACATCTGTCAGAAAGGCAAGGTGCCATTTCCATTCTGCATCATTGAGCTCTGGTACTTCTTTGTTTTTTTAAAGCAGAAAAGCTGTAATCTGTGGAAGTAAGTCATAGAAACGTTTCAAAACTCTCCCTCGACTCAGCCAACGGACTTCTGTGTGATACAGAACATCTTCATAGTCAACATTTAGCTCAGACAGAAATTCCTGAAATTGTCTGTGGTTTAGTGCATGAGCTCTAATGAAGTTAACACAAGATAACACAAATTTCATAACAGAGTCCCACTTCAGTGATTTACTACACAGCGCTTGTTGGTGGATGAGGCAGTGTATGGCTATTGGATGAGAATGGTTATGTGTGTCCATCTCTTGGTTAATGCGAGCAATTACACCATGCTAGGAGCACCATCAGTTGTCACACTGGCTAGTTTAGCCCAGTTCAGCTCCAAACCATTCACAGTTTGGCAAACCTTTTCATAGATATCCTCTCTTCTTGGTTTTTTCGGTAAAGTCACGTAGAAGGGAAGTAATAAAATAATAAAAATAAAACATAATAAAATAATTCTCACGACGTTTCGGCCACAATGCAAGCAGCCGTCCTCAGGTGAAAACCAGGTCTGTCGGGTAGACAGCGTCTGAATGAAACAGCACACGAGCTTGGAGCATATATAAGCTGGGTTGGAAACGGGGGAAAGAGCGCCTTGACAAAAGAATTTGCATATCAAGAGGAATTTAGCATATTTATGGTAAATGCAGGAATGTTATTAGTACTTCATATGCAGCACGGGCATATGTAGTACTAATCACATTCCTGCATTTCCCATAAATATGCTAAATTCCTCTTGATATGCAAATTATTTTGTCAAGGCGCTCTTTCCCCCGCTTCCAACCCAGCTTATATATGCTCCAAGCTCGTGTGCTGTTTCATTCAGACGCTGTCTCCCCAACAGACCTGGTTTTCACCTGAGGACGGCTGCTTGCGTTGTGGCCGTAACGTCGTGAGAATTATTTTATTATGTTTTACTTTTATTATTTTATTACTTACCTACTACGTGACTTTACCGAAAGAACCAAGAAGATGAATACTGTTTACATTTAGGATCGTGTTTAATGGTTACATAAGCAATGATATAGTATACATGTTAACGGTGGAACATTGCCATTAGTGGCCGTCAGGTGTTGCCGTGCCTTTCTTTAATCAGTTTTTTTAACGCACTTTATTTTTTTAAGTAATTTAATACTCATATTAGGTTTTAGAAACGTTTACATTGTCAATTTAAAAACATGTAAAATGTCGGGCGTGACTGTAGCACTTGTTTTTAATTATTTTGCGTGTGATATAAATGGTCTTACCCTGACATTACTTTATTAATTTTACATGATGATGATAATGGCAGGTTTCTCTGCAAGCCCACTGTACATCCCAGATGCTGGCTGTACTAACACACGTTACATGTAGTGGTGTTTTTGATTGATCGTGCAGTGTATTTCGCCTGCATAGATTAGGCCCCACATTTGATGTGAAGTAATCAAAGACAAACTACACAATAATCAAATACAATAACAGCAGTAAGTGTTGCATGGCTGGACACGGCTTTGTAATATTTAATGTTACAACATGGACAAGTGAAGGTTCATTGAGATTCTTAATGAGCGGCCATCTTTAGTTTATTTGGGACAGGTTGAGAAGAAATGTATTACGATTAGGTCCATGGGACCAGTGTAGTTGAGCAAGGTACAATACATGAGGACGACAGAGGATCTGTTCGGGAAGTGTTTTTTCAGGTAATTGTCAGTTCTCTCCCTATGAAGGGTTCAAGATTCAACTGCGGCCGGCAGCTCTGGTTATTACTGCGGCTGGAGTTACCTTAAAAATATGCACCATCTGCTTCACAGTGGATGTTAAAGTGCCTCTGTCATTAAAAATAAATAAGCCATTCCATGCGAATGTAATTGTTAACATTTACCAAATTTTAACAAGTATCCAAAAGCTACCCACCTGAGATCAATCATCACCCCTTACTGGCAGAGGAACATCCACTTAGACCGCTACCGAGTCAACTCATGTGGCACAGGGACAGTTACACCATGGGAGTGGCCATCGACTGTTTGAGATGAGATTTGATACAAGCCACTGAGTTGCTGATGCAATTAAGCAAGCACCATATAAATACAAATATTACAGGTAGGAGCAATATTCCACACTGCCCACCAGGGATTTTTTGTCTGTCTGTCTGTCGTGCATAAATAAATATATAATGTATACAGCTCTTTGATTGGTGGAGACCTACTGCCGGGTACGAAGAGGGGAGGTGCCTAAGGGAGGAGGGTCAGGGGAGGGGCCTAAGGAAGGGGGGAGTCAGGAGTAGGGGTCGGCACGGTTTGAACCGACTCAAACTGGTTTCAAATTGAGCAAACCAAACCAAACCAGCGACGACTGAACCAAACCAAACCAAAACCAAACCAAACTAAGCTAAACCAAACCTCTTGAGTTGGCTTGAACCGAAAAGATGCGCGGCAAACAATATTCGCATTCAATACAAATATCAAGTGTATTAATCGCTAATTTCTACGCAGGCTTTCTTCATATTGAGATTCACTAGCAAGTACTGGACGACGATGTCGTCCACAGCCATCTCCTCAAGCTTTGCACGCCCAATGTCCTTGAACGCAGTGTGGTAGTTCAATGGCAGTGAAACCCCAACACTAGGCAACATCCGCGCCCACGAGCGCACACACATCTCGGCCTTGAACGTGCACTTGTGCAGGTTTGGTCGGTCGAGAAAGGAGCGCTTGGCGGCCGAGTTTGCTCTCTCGGAGGGCACGGACGACGCCGGGATAGGCAAATAGTCGAGGGCCACGCGTCGTAGGCGCGGGTACTTGCCGCCGTACAGCTTCCACCACTCGACGACGTCCATGCTCAGGTCCTGAGTCGGCTCAAGCAGGAAGCGGTCGACCTCGGAGGCGGCGCCGTCGTGAGCGTTGGGCGCGTAGACCATGTCAAAGAGGATGTTAATGCCGCCACGCGGCGCCGCCTTCGGCGCCGCGTCCGTCGTCAACGCTGGGTAGCGCTGGTTGAGAATGTCCGTCATCATGTCCTTGATATTGCTGTACTCGGTGCTCGAGGCCGCGGGCTTGGGGTGGCGCAGGTCGAGAAAGCGGGCGACGCGGCTTGGTTCGGACGAGAGAAGGTCGCTGTACTTGACCATGTAGTCGGAGATGGTCACGGCGGCCGAGCTCACGACCACATGAGGACTCGGGCGGTGGGTCATGCAGTGGCTCAAGAGAGCCTCCTGCGCCGTGATGGCGTTCGAGATGGTGCAGTACTCCTCGGCGCCCATGGCATCGGAGATGGCCGCCGGCTTCTCCAAGAACTGGCAGAGCAGCGCCGCCTGCTCCCACTGCTCGTCCGACAAGTCGGCCTGGCTCCGCGACCAGCCGGGCTCAAGGCAGATGGCGTCGATCACTTGGCGCTGCCTTAGCGACGCCGTGAGCATCACGTACGTGCTACCCCAACGTGTGACCACGTCGAGGCAAGGCGGCTGCAGCGGGCACTTGAGGTAGTGCCGCGCGAGCGACGTGTAGGCCGCCCTCTTCATCTTGCTCTTGCGGATAGCGCCGAGCGTCGCGCGGAGGCTGCGCAGCAGTGTCTTGAACGCGCCGAATGAGGCCTTGACGCCGAGGTTGACGCAGTGCGCGATGCACCGCAAGCAGCACGTCGAGCGCAGGTTGCTCCCCTCGAGGAGCGTGAGGGACTTGGCGGATGCGACGGCGTCAGAACCGCTGTCGGTGACGACGGCGAGCAGGCGCGGCCACACGCCAAAGTCGTCGAGCAGCTCGTGCAGGCGCTGCGCCATGCGCTTGCCCACGCCTTCGCCCGGGGCCACCCAAAAGAAGTCAATTATGCAGTTGCACATGGAGAACGACGCCGGGTCCATCCAGTGGAGGGTGACCGAGAAGAAGCCGGTCATGGCGTCGTTTGTCCAACCGTCGTAGGTCAAGGAGACGCAAGAGCCAAAAGTAGTAAAGTACTGTAGCACGAGTAGCTTGAGGACGACATACATCTCGAGCATGCGGCGCTTGACCGTGCGCTCAGACTTGGGCTCGTAACCCGGGGCAGCTCGTTGAAGAAGAGTCGTAAAGGGATCCGATGTTACGTGTTTATGGCCTAGACCACTCGTCGCGATGTACTCGGCGACAAAGCTGTCCATGGCCTTGCTCGCGTGCACTGACATGGGCGTGGCCATCTTGGACTGCACGAGCAAACCCTTCCCCGTCGGCGGCGACGTGACGACCGTGGGCGACTCGGGGTCGACGATCCCATGGGTCTTGAGATGCTTGATACGGGTGCCCGAGGAGGTGGAGCCCGCGTACTGGAGGGTGCAGATCTTGCAGGTCCGGCTCTGCATGTCGCCCGCGGCCTGGCTCGTCTCAAAGTACTCGTCGTGACACAGCGCTCGGGACACACGGGCCTTCTTGGGCTTGGGCTGCGTCGCGGTCTGCAGCGCTGCGGCGCCGAGGGTGCGCATGAGGCTCTGCCGCGTGTCGCCGCGCGTGGCGTCCGGGCTCTCACGTTCGCTCGCCATCGGCTCCTCGTCGCTACCGGCGTGTTTGGTCTCTTCCACGTCGTGGATGAGATACCTTGTGATGCTGGAGCCGCCGGGGATGGCGCCGTCTTGAGCCGCTCGAGCCATGGAGATGCAATTGCAAAGTGAATTCGCAGGCAAAGGCAACTACAGCATGTCCTTTCGTGTCGCCTTTACAACCAACCAAACTAGTTTGAGCCGGTTCCACCCTGTCCGAGCCAAACCGAGTCGGTTTTCGTAGCCCCAAACCAAACCGAACCAGTTCAAACAGAGCCAAACCAAACCGATTTGGTTCGGTTCAAACCGCGGTTTGGTGGTTTGAGCCAAACCGTGCCGACCCCTAGTCAGGAGAGGGGCCTCTAAGGGGGGGGGGGTCAGAGGAGGGGTCTTAGGAAGGTGGGGTCAGGGGAGAGCCCTAAGGATATGGGGGGGTGGTCAGGGGAGGGGCCTAAGGGAGGGGGGGAGGGGCCTAAGGGAATGGGGGTGGGGGGAGGGGCCTAAGGGAATGGGGGTGGGGGGAGGGGCCTAAGGGAGGGGGGGTAAGGGGAGGGGCCGATAGTTAAGGGGGTTGGCTACCTGCCTGGTTGCCAGCATGGTGGGGATGTGGCTCAGTGGGAGAGCGCACGCTTTGCATGTGTGAGGGCCTGGGTTCAATCCCCGGCATCTCCATGTTGGAAGCTTTTATTTAATTTATGTTTCCAACAAAGGTTGATTTCCAAAATTAATTGGCTGTGTCCATGTCCCTGTAATCGGGGTGCACGTGAACTCTCGTAAATATTACCCGATATGAACGATACCTTCGGATGAATTTGTCTTGATTTCCGGAACTTGCTGTTTGTATAACTACCGATGCACACAGTGATCAAATTGTTTACTTAAACATTTGGAAATGAAAACAAGTGCTCAGAAGTATCCAATACACTTTTTTATTTCCGAATAAAATTTTTCCAAGAATAAACAAATTGGGAAAGTATTTTTGTTATTTCTTTTTGTTTCAAAGAAATACATTTTGCTTGGACTCTGTGCAAACACGATGTGTACACGGCCCAGGGCCAACAGCAGAGTGAGTGGGGTGACAAGGGAGAGGAAGAAGCTGATGACGAAGTTTCACCCCGTACCGAGGTGGAACTGCACCCAGGTAGAACCAGAATGGGGATGTAGCTCAGTGGTAGAGTGCACGCTTCGCATGTGAGGCCCCCGTTTCAATCCCCGGCATCTCCACGAGGTGATGTTTTGTCAGTTGCCAATTTTACTCAAAGGAATATGCGTGGCCTGGACAAAAAACCCCTGCTTGTTTTCATTCGTTATGATTGCTGAGCACAGATCCAGAAGACCAACACGGTCAGCAATGAACAGCACTACAACCAAAGTTGTAGTCGATAACAGTTAACATATTTATGGAAATTATTATTTTATTACTTCCCTACTACGTGACTTTACTGAAAGAACCAAGAAGATGAATCCCTGCAGTCACGAAAGCTTTAAATCGAAATTTAGACTTGAAATCGTCGCATGGACTTCCAAATTCGAGCAGTGCGTGGAAGAAGCCGATAGAAAAGTGTTGTGACCTGCTGAGTGGTGGTCGAACGGAGTGGGTGAGAAGAAAATCAGTCTGGAGTCTTCATCGCTGAAGGAGAACTCAACGAGTGGAATTATATCAGGATACTTGGGAAATTTTCTTGAAAAGAGTCGAGGTAAATTATGCCTAGGTAATTGAATGGGAAATCAAATTGTGATTTGAAGAAGAAATATGATCGTTGAATTTTTAACAAAACACTAAAGACCCAGGTGGGACTCAAACCCACAATCCCCCAACTACCAGAAGCTGGTGACTTATCCATTAGGCCACTGGGCCATATTCATCTAGCCGTGTGTTTTTTGTGATGACCCCTAATGTGGATGAGATGTCACTTTCTGTTTGAAAGAACAAATTTGACCTAAGGTCTTCGCTCATTTACCAGCTTCACATTCCCTATTGCCATACAAATACTGGAGGAAGGGCCTTTGCTATTAATGCCCCCAGGGTCTGGAATGCTGTTGCCAATAAACTGCAACTTTAATCACTACCTATGAGATCTTCACTCAAAACTGCTCTAGAGGAGTTGTACACCCTTAGCTGCCACTGCAATTTAGTGGCCTAAAATACAATGTTTCGCTCCGGATGATCGTTGCAAAGTATGATCTGTGTTTTGATTTAGTGTGCTGATCTTAAAGGTGCATTGAAAAATGTTGATACTCCGACTGATGCTCCTACTGTTGTGGAGTGACTCATGCAGCCAGCTATGGCTGCAGAGTTTGGTAGTACATGTTGTTTGTCGTTTATTGTGAAAATTCTGTCACAGTTCCTATGACCACTGTTTCATTGCTTTTATGGCTTTATTTTGGTGATTTTCGAAAAGTTTTTTGGTTTGGTCATGTTTGTTTGTTGTAGTACAGAGTTAGACTGATGGCCTTAATCTAAGTTGTCTTGTGGTTGTTGTTGTTTGGCTTGCATCCCACTGGGATTTTTGCACAGTGTTGGTGTACAGTGCTTTTTCTGCAATATTTTGCTGTCTTTTCTTGGATTTTCTGTTTGCACATAGCCACTATAAGATGTATTCTTGTTCATGTTTTTGTTTTTTGTTTGTTGCGGTTGCACCCGATTCAAGAGTCGAATGGCTCACAGGGCTATACCTAATAAATTAACTTGCACTTGAACTTTCATGGTCCTCGGAAGTAGCCCAGGTAATGCTTGCTTCCAAGTGCCGCTATCACACAACCGTGAAAAGGAACAGATCTGCGAGATTTCCGAGTAGAGTCTTCAACTCAGGCCATGACCCCGATAGCCCCCTTACACAACGAGGTCACGTTACTGGGTTCAGACTGACCCAGTGTGGTGGAGATGTAGCTCAGTGGTAGAGTGCACGCTTTGCGTGTGTGAGGCCCTGGGTTCAATCCCTGGCATCTCCATGTTGGAACCTTTTAGTTAATTTGTTTCCAACAAAGGTTGATTTCCTAAATCAATTGTCTGTGTCAATGTCCCTGTAATAGGGGTGCACATTAACTTTCGTTAATATTACCCTAAATGAACGATACCTTCGGATGAATTTCTGTTGATTACAGGAACTTGCTATTTATATAACTAGCGATGAACACAGTTATTAAATAGTTTATTACAAAATTTGGAGATGAAAACAAGTGCTTAAAAGTATCCAAAACACTTTTTTTAATTTCCGAATTTAACACATTCCTGCGGAGGGAGCTGGTAGGAACGTTGGGTTGCTCGGTCAATGGCCAGGGTCAACGGCGGCGCGGTGTATTCCGCAAATATGGCCGACTGTGAGGGCGGGCACAAGCCGGCGTGAGTAGATTAAACGTTGAGTTTTATCAGGGCACCACGGGGTGACCGGCCCCTCCCCACCCGGCCCGGCCCCTCCACGCCCGGCCCGGCCCCTCCCCGCCCGGCCCGGCCCCTCCCCGCCCGGCCCGGCCCCTCCCCGCCCGGCCCGGCCCCTCCCAGCCCGGCCCGGCCCCTCCCCGCCCGGCCCGGCCCCTCCCCGCCCGGCCCGGCCTCTCCCCGCCCGGCCCGGCCCCTCCCCGCCCGGCCCGGCCCCTCCCCGCCCGGCCCCTCCCCGCCCGGCCCGGCCCGGCCCATCCCCGCCCGGCCCGGCCCCTCCCCGCCCGGCCCGGCCCCTCCCCGCCCGGCCCGGCCCCTCCCCACCCGGCCCGGCCCCTCCCCGCCCGGCCCGGCCCCTCCCCGCCCGGCCCGGCCCCTCCCCGCCCGGCCCGGCCCCTCCCCGCCCGGCCCGGCACCTCCCCGCCCGGCCCGGCCCCTCCCCGCCCGGCCCGGCCCCTCCCCGCCCAGCCCGGCCCCTCCCCGCCCGGCCCGGCCCATCCCCGCCCGGCCCAGCCCCTCCCCGCCCGGCCCGGCCCGGCCCCTCCCCGCCCGGCGCGGCCCCTCCCCGCCCGGCCCGGCCCGGACCGGCCCCTCCCCGCGCGGCCCGGCCCGGCCCGGCCCCTCCCCGCCCGGCCCGGCCCGGCCCGGACCCTCCCCGCCCGGCCCGGCCCGGCCCAGCCCCTCCCCGCCCGGCCCGGCCCGGCCCGGCCAGGCCCATCCCCGCCCGGCCCAGCCCCTCCCCGCCCGGCCCGGCCCCTCCCCGCCCGGCCCGGCCCCTCCCCGCCCGGCCCGGCCCGGCCCGGCCCGGCCCCTCCCCGCCCGGCCCAACCCGGCCCGGCCCCTCCCCGCCCGGCCCGGCCCGGCCCCTCCCCGCCCGGCCCGGCCCGGCCCCTCCCCGCCCGGCCCGGCCCGGCCCCTCCCCGCCCGGCCCGGCCCGGCCCCGCCCCGCCCGGCCCGGCCCCTCCCGGCCCGGCCCGGCCCGGCCCGGCCCCTCCCCGCCCGGCCCGGCCCGGCCCGGCCCCTCCCCGCCCGGCCCGGCCCCTCCCCGCCCGGCCCGGCCCCTCCCCGCCCGGCCCGGCCCGGCCCCTCCCCGCCCGGCCCGGCCCGGCCCCTCCCCGCCCGGCCCGGTCCGGCCCGGCCCCTCCCCGCCCGGCCCGGCCCGGCCCGGCCCCTCCCCGCCCGGCCCCTCCCCGCCCGGCCCGGCCCCTCCCCGCCCGGCCCGGCCCGGCCCGGCCCCTCCTTGCCCGGCCCGGCCCGGCCCGGCCCCTCCCCGCCCGGCCCGGCCCCTCCCCGCCTGGCCCGGCCCGGCCCGGCCCCTCCCTGCCCGGCCCGGCCCGGCCCCTCCCCGCCCAGCCCGGCCCGGCCCGGCCCCTCCCCGCCCGGCCCGGCCCGGCCCGGCCCCTCCCTGCCCGGCCCGGCCCGGCCCCTCCCCGCCCGGCCTGGCCCGGCCCCTCCCCGCCCGGCCCGGCCCGGCCCCGCCCGGCCCGGCCCGGCCCGGCCCCTCCCCGCCCGGCCCCTCCCCGCCCGGCCCGGCCCGGCCCCTCCCCGCCCGGCCCGGCCCGGCCCGGCCTCTCCTCGCCCGGCCCGGCCCGGCCCGGCCCCTCCCCGCCCGGCCCGGCCCGGCCCCTCCCCGCCCGGCCCGGCCCGGCCCGGCCCCTGCCCGCCCGGCCCGGCCCGGCCCGGCCCCTCCCCGCCCGGCCCGGCCCGGCCCGGCCCCTCCCCGCCCGGCCCGGCCCGGCCCGGCCCCTCCCCGCCCGGCCCGGCCCGGCCCCTCCCCGCCCGGCCCGGCCCCTCCCCGCCCGGCCCGGCCCCTCCCCGCCCGGCCCGGCCCCTCCCCGCCCGGCCCGGCCCCTCCCCGCCCGGCCCGGCCTCTCCCCGCCCGGCCCGGCCCCTCCCCGCCCGGCCCGGCCCCTCCCCGCCCGGCCCGGCCCCTCCCCGCCCGGCCCCTCCCCGCCCGGCCCGGCCCGGCCCATCCCCGCCCGGCCCGGCCCCTCCCCGCCCGGCCCGGCCCCTCCCCGCCCGGCCCGGCCCCTCCCCACCCGGCCCGGCCCCTCCCCGCCCGGCCCGGCCCCTCCCCGCCCGGCCCGGCCCCTCCCCGCCCGGCCCGGCCCCTCCCCGCCCGGCCCGGCACCTCCCCGCCCGGCCCGGCCCCTCCCCGCCCGGCCCGGCCCCTCCCCGCCCGGCCCGGCCCCTCCCCGCCCGGCCCGGCCCGGCCCCTCCCCGCCCGGCGCGGCCCCTCCCCCGCCCGGCCCGGCCCGGACCGGCCCCTCCCCGCGCGGCCCGGCCCGGCCCGGCCCCTCCTCGCCCGGCCCGGCCCGGCCCGGCCCCTCCCCGCCCGGCCCGGCCCGGCCCAGCCCCTCCCCGCCCGGCCCGGCCCGGCCCGGCCAGGCCCATCCCCGCCCGGCCCAGCCCCTCCCCGCCCGGCCCGGCCCGGCCCCTCCCCGCCCGGCCCGGCCCCTCCCCGCCCGGCCCGGCCCGGCCCGGCCCGGCCCGGCCCCTCCCCGCCCGGCCCGACCCGGCCCGGCCCCTCCCCGCCCGGCCCGGCCCGGCCCCTCCCCGCCCGGCCCGGCCCGGCCCGGCCCCTCCCCGCCCGGCCCGGCCCGGCCCGGCCCCTCCCCGCCCGGCCCGGCCCGGCCCCTCCCCGCCCGGCCCGGCCCGGCCCCTCCCCGCCCGGCCCAGCCCGGCCCCGCCCGGCCCGGCCCCTCCCGGCCCGGCCCGGCCCGGCCCCTCCCCGCCCGGCCCGGCCCGGCCCGGCCCCTCCCCGCCCGGCCCGGCCCCTCCCCGCCCGGCCCGGCCCCTCCCCGCCCGGCCCGGCCCGGCCCCTCCCCGCCCGGCCCGGCCCGGCCCCTCCCCGCCCGGCCCGGTCCGGCCCGGCCCCTCCCCGCCCGGCCCGGCCCGGCCCGGCCCCTCCCCGCCCGGCCCCTCCCCGCCCGGCCCGGCCCCTCCCCGCCCGGCCCGGCCCGGCCCCTCCTTGCCCGGCCCGGCCCGGCCCGGCCCCTCCCCGCCCGGCCCGGCCCCTCCCCGCCTGGCCCGGCCCGGCCCGGCCCCTCCCCGCCCGGCCCGGCCCGGCCCGGCCCGGCCCCTCCCCGCCCAGCCCGGCCCGGCCCGGCCCCTCCCCGCCCGGCCCGGCCCGGCCCGGCCCCTCCCCGCCCGGCCCGGCCCCTCCCCGCCCGGCCCGGCCCGGCCCCTCCCCGCCCGGCCCGGCCCGGCCCCGCCCGGCCCGGCCCGGCCCGGCCCCTCCCCGCCCGGCCCCTCCCCGCCCGGCCCGGCCCGGCCCCTCCCCGCCCGGCCCGGCCCGGCCCGGCCTCTCCTCGCCCGGCCCGGCCCGGCCCGGCCCCTCCCCGCCCGGCCCGGCCCGGCCCCTCCCCGCCCGGCCCGGCCCGGCCCGGCCCCTCCCCGCCCGGCCCGGCCCGGCCCGGCCCCTCCCCGCCCGGCCCGGCCCGGCCCGGCCCCTCCCCGCCCGGCCCGGCCCGGCCCCTCCCCGCCCGGCCCGGCCCGGCCCGGCCCCTCCCCGCCCGGCCCTGCCCGGCCCGGCCCGGCCCCTCCCCGCCCGGCCCGGCCCCTCCCTGCCCGGCCCGGCCCGGCCCCTCCCCGCCCGTCCCTGGCCCGGCCCGGCCCCTCCCCGCCCGGCCCGGCCCGGCCCGGCCCGGCCCCTCCCCGCCCGGCCCGGCCCGGCCCCTCCCTGCCCGGCCCCTCCCCGCCCGGCCCGGCCCGGCCCGGCCCCTCCCCGCCCGGCCCGGCCCGGCCCGGCCCCTCCCCGCCCGGCCCGGCCCAGCCCCTCCCCGCCCGGCCCGGCCCGGCCCGGCCCCTCCCCGCCCGGCCCTGCCCGGCCCGGCCCGGCCCCTCCCCGCCCGGCCCGGCCCCTCCCTGCCCGGCCCGGCCCGGCCCCTCCCCGCCCGTCCCTGGCCCGGCCCGGCCCCTCCCCGCCCGGCCCGGCCCGGCCCGGCCCGGCCCCTCCCCGCCCGGCCCGGCCCGGCCCCTCCCTGCCCGGCCCGGCCCGGCCCGGCCCCTCCCCGCCCTGCCCAGCCCGGCCCGGCCCCTCCCCGCCCGGCCCGGCCCGGCCCCTCCCCGCCCGGCCCGGCCCGGCCTGGCCCAGCCCCTCCCCGCCCGGCCCGGCCCGGCCCGGCCCCTCCCCGCCCGGCCCGGCCCGGCCCGGCCCCTCCCCGCCCGGCCCGGCCCGGCCCGGCCCCTCCCCGCCCGGCCCGGCCCGGCCCCTCCCCGCCCGGCCCGGCCCGGCCCGGCCCCTCCCCGCCCGGCCCGGCCCGGCCCGGCCCCGCCCGGCCCGGCCCGGCCCCTCCCCGCGGAACCCTTGAGGCCCGCAGCCCTTCCTACCCCGCCGCGGACACGATCGCGGGACGCCTCTGATGCTGCGCCTTCGAAAATAGGGGACCGGGACGTTGCCAGGCCTCCAATAGCGACAGACGAATTTCAGCCTGTCGCTCTTAAAACCCTGCCACGTTCCCGCTCGGCGGGAGGGCCACCGACCGTCCGGGACGGCCCGGCGACCCGCACCCGCTCGAAATCCCTCACATTTCGTTAATTATTGTGTTGTGTTCTTGTTCTTTCCGTATATTATCGTGTGTTCTGTGTCCTTTTTCGTATTCGGTCGTGTTCGCTCGCATTGCTTATTCGAGTTGTGTCAGCCGAGGTCGGCTGGATTTTCTCTACGGGGGAGGGTGGTGTAATGCGGGCGTAAACGACCTTCCGGAAGTGACGTCATGGGGGGAGGAGTTACGTCACGTGGGGGAGAGGGTAAGGGTCTATAAGGGGGGTAACCGGAAGCAGTCGGGAGTGATCGGGGACTGGGAAAAGTGAGAGGCCACGCAGGGCGAAGGGTGAGAGAGAGTGGCGAGGTCGCCACACACCCGAGCCACGAGGATCGGCACCGTCGGCCAACGGTGACCGACTCCGGGGCAGGAGGAGCAGCGAGGAGGCTGCAGAGAGCAGCGGGTCTGCAAGGGAGGAGTCGGCAGCAGGGGTCTGCACGACGTGACAGCGGCGGGGCTGCTAGGAGGAAGTTTGGGCTACGTGAGCGACAGCAGCCTGGGGCTGCAGAGTGGGGGCTACGTGAGCGACAACAGCCTGGGGCTAAAGAGTGGAGAGGTTATAGGGGAGTACCGTGAGGAAAAGAGATCGAACCCAAATAAAGGACACAGGACAGAGAGAAGCGTCCGAGTCTTTTATTACACAGTTACTAAAGAACAGTCACTACACTTTGACACAAAATAAAAAAAAATGCTTTATGCACACACACGTGGTTATCTGTACAAACATCTTGCCTCGTCTTCTCTTCGTATGTATCTCTACGTGCTGCAATTTGCTTCGTTTTTTGTTTACCGTAGTCTGTCTCCGTTTCGGTTTTTTCCCTGCGTTTCTGTTTTGTGCCCCTTTTCCCATGTGCTCCCTTAGTGTAGGTCTCCTATTGTTTTCCCACGTTTTGTTGTTTTCTCTTCGCCCCTTCCCCCCATCTCTGCAGCCTATATAATTCCCCGTATGTTATCTCTCCAGGCATCTTTCTACGTGTGTCTCCATGTGTGTGTCTCTTGGTGTGGTGTTATTCTGGTTGTCCCTCTGTGCTGCTCAAAACATATTTCCCTGTGTGTTCTTCTCTGTATATGTATCTCTGCTACCTTGTACCTCATATCTGTTCACTCTGTCTATGTTGGCATGTTCAACCCAGAAGATGAACCAGAAATTTAGCAGTTTTTTGAAATTCGTGGCCAACCAGGTTGGTGTCTGTGTTGTTGGCCGACTGGTTTTGCATCGCATTATGTTTCAAAGGTTTGTTGGGTTTCTCGTCTCCCATCTTCTTGTTGTATTTGCCTCAGCTTACCGTTCTCTATATGCAATGTGCGTGATGTCCCCCTATGTATTCCCTCGCTATGTGCTTTACCCCATTTCCACCTGATGATCGCTTGTGTTGCGTTCTAAACGTCGTGATTTATTTTAATTTAATTTTAGTTAGTTAAATTTTTATTTTATTTCTACATACGTTACTTTACCGAAAAAACAAATGAGTATACCAAGGTTTGACTGTAGCCTATTCCCACCGCGGGGCTTAGGGCGTGCTGGCTGGCAAAAAAGTTTTGATGTAAACCCCATCGTTTGTGAGCCAAATCCCTCGCAAGCGAGCGCACGGAGACTTTTATATATAAAGAACTAGCGGTCAGTACCCGGCGTTGCTTGGGCGAAAAAGGAAGATACACACATGGACTTACACACATACATTGACCCACACACATAGAAACACATCAACTTAGACGCACACACACACATATATGGTTAAATCCAGGAAAAGATCGTTAGCAGGCCAGCCTAAATGTTTCTAACTGGCGAAGATGTTCCATTAGGGGGGTGCATGTTTCGCAAGCGTAGAGAAGGGAGGGAATTACCGTGGCCGAGAAGACCTGGAGCTTCATGCGGAGCGAAAGACCAGGTAGCTTCCACACAGCATTACGCAACTGATGAAAAAATAATGCCGCTCCACTGATTTGGAGTGAGACCTCTGCTGTTTAACCGGAGCCGGTCATGAGCACACTGGGCAGGTATTGGAATCTCGGCAATCTCTCCACAACTGCCGCATCACCAATTGTGAGTTGTGGGGGTGGATTGTTCGATGGTACAAAATACGCAGGCAGGTGCTTAGTTTTGGTGGGGCTAATGGTAAGGCCCCACCTCTTATTGGCAAGCTCCAGGTTCAGCCGCAGTGAGCAGCAATCACCAGAGCATCGGCATACATAACATGGTTGAGCAGTAGGGAGGCATCCCTTGACCGCACCCGGGCATCGATCAACCTCCCATTGTATCTGTACCATATGGTAATTCCTCGGGAACAGCCATTGAAGTCTTCACGAACTACGTGGTAAAAAGATGTTAAATAATGTGGAGCCAGAGGACATTCCTTTCACACCCCAAGGTGTAGAGGGAATGGCTCTGACTGACGGCCACGTAGTTTGACGAGGGGCCGCTCACCAAAATGAAGGTCCTTAAGGATCGTGAGCAAAGTTTGAGGGACTCCGAAAGCATGAAGAACAACCCAGAGGCCAGGCCTACTGATGGTAGCATAGGCCTTGAGCAGGTCAAAAAGCACATACATTCACTTACATACACACATGGACCTACAGACACGCAAAGAAATGGACTTACACTGACTGACATGGAGCCATGCACACAAAGCGGCTAACACAGACGGCCATGGACTGACACACAGACATATCGACTCACACACACAAAGACATGGACTTACACATACACACATATGGACTCACACACGCATAGACATGCACTTCAGATACACACACATGGAGTTACAAACACATATATCGACGTACACACATACAATGACTCACACACATCGACTCACACACAGACATACGTGGACTCACAAACACATTGATGTAAACACACATGTACCCACACATATCGACTAAGACACACACACACATGGACTTACACACACTTACATAGACTGACACACACATTTCCCTACACACCCATAGACATATGGACTGTGACACACAGACATCTACTTTAGATACACACACATGGATTAACACACACACACATCGACGGACACACATAGACACACAAACGCACATTGACTTACACACTCAGATGGAGCCATGCACACACATCGACTCACACACACGCATTGACTTACACACACACCTCGAGTGAAACACATACGTATGGACTTACACACACGTGGACTAAAACACACACAGCGACAGATATGCACACAAATGGACTGACACACACACACAAACAATTGTACGTACACACACGGGGCGTTGTCCGATTGAAAAAGACACACACACATGGACTTACACACTGTCTGTCTGCTTGTATGTCTGTCTATAGTTTTCTAGTTAGATTTTTTGTTGCTATTTCTTTTATACCTGATGATGATTGCTTGTGTTGCAATCGAAACGTCGTAATATGTTATTTTAATTTATTATTTTATTTTATTTTTAGACGTGACTTAACCGAAAAGAACCAAAGAATAATTCCTGCAGTCACGAAAGCTCCTAAATTAAGATTGAACCACTTCTACGGGGAAGTTTTAAGCTTATCCTTTTTCTTTCTGACTATTTGTTCTCTCTGCCTGTGTCCTCTCTTCGGAATTTTCACACTTAAAATTCTAACTTAGCAAATTTTGAAACACGTAATCAACCAGGCTATGCGTTAATTGTGTGTTAACCGACTCTCTGTGTTGTATTACATCACATTTCGATATTTTGCTAGGTTATTAAATTTTCGTGTGCCTGTCTCCTAATTTTCAATTTTGCGTGCCCGTTCCACATTGTCATCTTACTTGCAACAGGAGTACGTGGCCGTACACTCATTGATATGCTAATTCTCTCTGCCCCCTCCCTCTCTCCGTCCCCGCCCCCCTCTCTATATTTAAGGGACCGTCACAGAAACGACCCCTCTCTTTGTGCCGATGTGTGTCATCTCGCTGTGTGCCGTTGTGATGTCTGTCTGCTTGTATGTCTGTCTATAGTTTTCTAGTTAGATTTTTTGTTGCTATTTCTTTTATACCTGATGATGATTGCTTGTGTTGCAATCGAAACGTCGTAATATGTTATTTTAATTTATTATTTTATTTTATTTTTAGACCTGACTTAACCGAAAAGAACCAAAGAATAATTCCTGCAGTCACGAAAGCTCCTAAATTAAGATTGAACCACTTATACGGGGAAGTTTTAAGCTTATCCTTTTTCTTTCTGACTATTTGTTCTCTCTGCCTGTGTCCTCTCTTCGGAATTTTCACACTTAAAATTCTAACTTAGCAAATTCTGAAACACGTAATCAACCAGGCTATGCGTTAATTGTGTGTTAACCGACTCTCTGTGTTGTATTACATCACATTTCGATATTTTGCTAGGTTATTAAATTTTCGTATGCCTGTCTCCTAATTTTCAATTTTGCGTGCCCGTTCCACATTGTCATCTTACTTGCAACAGGAGTACGTGGCCGTACACTCATTGATATGCTAATTCTCTCTGCCCCCTCCCTCTCTCCGTCCCCGCCCCCCCTCTCTATATTTAAGGGACCGTCACAGAAACGACCCCTCTCTTTGTGCCGATGTGTGTCATCTCGCTGTGTGCTGTTGTGATGTCTGTCTGCTTGTATGTCTGTCTATAGTTTTCTAGTTAGATTTTTTGTTGCTATTTCTTTTATACCTGATGATGATTGCTTGTGTTGCAATCGAAACGTCGTAATATGTCATTTTAATTTATTATTTTATTTTATTTTTAGACGTGACTTAACCGAAAAGAACCAAAGAATAATTCTTGCTAACTGTTGAGTTAGCGACTTCCGAGGTGCTGCGTTCCTTGTGTAGTAAGACCGAATTAGGTGCACACACACGCAGCTTGGAGGCAACACTATTTATTAAACGGTAAATAACATAACGCTGTACATGAGGTGGTGACCACCTTCCTCAACTCACTAACACTCTGGAACGCGACACAGACTGGACCAGGCAGGCAACGGCCTGCCTGGCCCAGGACGACGACTCGGGACTTGACGACCGATGATGTCTTCACTTCGGAGTACAGTACAACAGCCTCGCTCTGCGTTCACACCACGCTTATATCTGGTTTGGCGTGGCTGGCTCCGCCCCGGCGTGGCTGGCTCTCTTCAGGCCACGCCTCCCTTCCCAGGACACGCCTCTCTTCCCCCACCTCTGGGAAGGTCCGGATCCCTCCACCACGTGACCCCCCAGGCACCCCCTTGAGGCCCCCAGCCTTCGTACAGGCCGACACAGTAGTGACCATTCTATGTCACTACACTTGTACCGAAAATTCCTCAGGTCCCCAGCAGGGGCGCTGGGTCGGCGTGTGTGTGAACACGCGTTCTCGGCTGCTTCGTCAGTCTTTCTCCACCGCTGGGGTGGTTGCCCGAGTTGGCACGCTGGTCACGCTGTCGGCGATGCCCGTGCTGGCAGGGATGATGGGTCCGGCTACGTCTCCATAGATGTGCGCGATGATCCCGTCGCCAGACACCGCTTGCAGCTCGTCCGCTGGTTGACGCGCGTCACCCCCATTGGCACCAGACACTTTTGATCCTTGTAGACTGTGGAACGACTTGGAGAGACAGCGCCTGTCGTCTCCCCCCCCCCCCCCCCCCCCCTTTTCAAGAGTCCTCTTCCAGTTGTCTGTACGACTCGTGCTACACAGAGGACACGCTTCAGATCAAGTTATATCGTTCCGTGTCAGTCTCTGATCCGATCCTCAACTAAACTTCGTCTGTGGGTTGCGATTCAAAGGGGCACTCTCACGAATAGTGGTTGCACCAGCTTTCCCTCGAGGGGTTGACTTTGATCGGAGCACAATTGGAACAATTGTCACTATGATCGCATGTGTTAGCTGTACACAGCGACCTCACCACCGGGAATAGTAATGCTCTTCCCCACATTTGTATTATAATCCTGCGAGCACCAACCTTGGCTGGCAGCCTCTCTTAATGACGCAAAACAACTCTCCGTGATGCGTGGCTTCTGCTGATGCAGAGCTCCCTATCAACTTGCCAGTCCCGAGAGCAATCCCTGGAGCCTGCCACTCGCAGTACTTCTTATTATTTAGTATGGCATTGTGAAAAGAAATGAATGCAGAGGTTACTCATCCAGTCCAATTATGTGATTGACGCAGTGTGGATTTCAGCGATACCACCAGGATGTGCATGGATGGAGCATTCAACGGTGATGTGCTTGATGGTTCGGACTTCTCCACAGTCGCAGTTGGGCAATTATTTGAGCAGTACTGATTTCGGTTCTTGCGTTCTTGCTTATATCTGAATTTTTTCACCTCAGGCTCTTTCTTCTTATGAAGGGGCAGCTGTTTTCCTTTTGAAGTCGCTTGGGCTGTTTGTTGTCCAGATGTCTTTATTACCGCCATGTTTCTGTTCATGTTTTGGGCAGCATACCCCACGCTCCCATCACGGGTTGTGTTACATTTTTTTGCATGAGACTTGCAGTCTCTCAAAAAGGGGTGCTGTGGCCTTTGAAGTAGTGACCTATTGTGCACGGGTGTGCTTGCTGTCGCCATGTATTCCGTTCTCTCATCACGGGTTGGAAGCAAAACATTTTTTATTTTACACCTCTTATAGCTTGGAACCGTATCACTTTCCGCAGTTTTGACTCTGCAAGTGACTCCAAGTACGTTTTGAGCAGCGTTCACTGCACTCACATCGCTGTTTGGAATTCTTGCGTGGTATTTGATATATTAGGGGGAGGCGCCCCGCTGCATACATAATTTACTGCTACCATGTGCTGTTAGCTACTGGAAGCCAAAGGCGGTCGGTGAGGCTCTGATCCCGTGGAATACATATTATCTTGGTCGTGTGTGCTTGACCCATTCGCATTGTATCACCTCTGAATGACTATAGGTCTAATACTATCATAATTACTTGGTTATATATACAACTTGCTCTTCGAGTGAGAATGTTTTCCTCTTTTTTATGGCAACAAATCAGGTGTTGAGATGTTAAAACACCAAACTGAAACCTTTAAGAATGAATCATGGTCTGCATTAACCACAATACTTGGGGTCAGAATGCAAACAAAAAACACTGATAATATATGCATTGTCTTTGAAATTGATTGGTCCACACCAGAGACAGCTTTCTTTCGAGCCTAGTATCAAACCATTTTAGACAAGAGGACGCCAAAAGGCGTGCTCTTCGAGTGTTTGTGATGAGATATGATACGAAACTCCGAGTTGTTGAGGCGAATAAGCAAGCACCATATACATGTTAATATTATTATAACATAGTGAAAGCTTGGGAGCATATTGGCTCTGGCTCCTAGTTAGAAATCTACCCAACCCACAGATCCGCCAATACTGGTCGCTCTTACTCTGCAGGTTGAACTTAGGAATGGAGTGTTCAACTTCACGTTCTTTTCATTAAAGGCCTGTGACAAAGGTGAATCTATTGGAACCTCATTGTCTCAAGCTTACACATCTACAGGGTCTCCATTTGACTTTGTATTGTCTAAGAAGTCCACCCACACCTCCACTTCCACAAACTGCTGGGAGTTGCCTCGCTCTGCCTCACAGTCAGAATTCTCCTCCTGCTTCACGTTGCCTCCATTGATGTGAAGGTCTGCTTTTGGAGTTGAATGTTCATCTTCACATTTTACCATCAATTCTTCGCTCTTCATTAAATCTTCACATTTTACCTTCACTTCTTCACTCTTCACTGTCGCCTCTTCAAATTTCACCTTTAAACATTTCATAATGTCCAGGCCGGAATTCACTTCTGGTTCTTTTTTCAGGAGGGATGGGCTCATTGCAGCACTTTGACTTTCACAAGTCGATTTCAGACTACACTCCTTGGGGATCTTCTGATGCCTGTGTGTTCTCTGGTGTCGATGAAGAACTGATGACTGTGCAAATGCCTTCTCACACACACTGCACTTGAAGGGTTTCTCTCCTGTGTGTGTTCTCTGGTGGATCTGAAGACCTGATGACCATGCAAATGCCTTCTCACAGACAGTGCACTTGAAGGGTTTCTCTCCTGTGTGCATTCTCTGGTGTTTTTAAGATGTGATGAATCTGCAAAGTGCTTCTCGCACAGAGTGCACCTGAAGAGTTTCTCTCCTGTGTGTGTTCCTTGGTGTATTTTAAGAAATGATTCATCTGAAAATGCCTTCCCACAAACACTGCACTTGAAGGGTTTCTCTCCTGTGTGTGTTCTCTTGTGCCTTTGAAGATATGATGACCGTGTGAACGCCTTTGCGCACACAGTGCACTTGAAGGGTTTCTCTCCTGTGTGTGTTCTCTGGTGCCGTTTAAAATTAAATGAACCTGAAAATACGGTCCCACACAAACTGGACTTGAAACGTATCTCTCCCGTGTGTGTTCTCTGGTGGATCTGAAAACCTGATGCCCATGCAAATGCCTTTTCACAGACAGTGCACTTGAAGGGTTTCTCTCCTGTGTGTGTTCTCTGGTGGATCTGAAGACCTGTTGACCATGCAAATGCCTTCTCACAGACAGTGCACTTGAAGGGTTTCTCTCCTGTGTGCGTTCTCTGGTGTTTTTTTAAGATGTGATGAATCTGCAAAGGGCTTCCCGCACAAAGTGCACCTGAAGGGTTTCTCTCCTTTGTGTGTTCTTTGGTGTTTTTCAAGATCTGATGACTTTGCAAATGCTTTATCGCACAAAAGGCACCTGAAGGGTTTCTCTCCCATGTGTGTTCTCTGGTGCCGTTCATGAGGAGATGAACCTGAAAATACCTTCCCACGCAAACTGGACTTGCAACGTTTCTCTCCCATGTGTGTTCTCTGGTGGATCTGAAGACCTGATGACCATGCAAATGCCTTCTCACAGACAGTGCACTTGAAGGGTTTCTCTCCTGTGTGTGTTCTCTGGTGGATCTGAAGACCTGATGACCATGCAAATGCTTTCTCACAGACAGTGCACTTGAAGGGTTTCTCTCCTGTGTGTGTTCTCTGGTGGATCTGAAGATCTGATGACCATGCAAATGCCTTCTCACAGACAGTGCACTTAAAGGGTTTCTCTCCTGTGTGCATTCTCCTGTGTTTTTTAAGATGTGATGAATCTGCAAAGGGCTTCCCGCACAGAGTGCACCTGAAAGGTTTCTCTCCTGTGTGCGTTCTCTGGTGTTTTTTAAGATGTGATGAATCTGAAAAGGGCTTCCCGCACAGAGTGCACGTGAAGGGTTTCTCTCCTGTGTGTCTTATCTGGTGCCTTTTAAAACAAAATGAATTTGAAAATGTCTTCTCACACAAACTGCACTTAAAATGTTTCTCTCCCGTGTGTGCTCTCTGGTGGATCTGAAGACCTGATGACCATGCAAATGCCTTCTCACAGACAGTGCACTTGAAGGGTTTATCTCCTGTGTTTTTTCTGGTGCCTCTGAAGATTTGCTGATTGTGCAAATGCCTTCTCACACACAGTGCACTTGAAATGTTTCTCTCCTGTGTGTGTTCTATGGTGTGTTTTAAGATTCAATGACTGTGCAAATGCCTTCTCACACACACTGCACTTGAAGGGTTTCTCTCCTGTGTGTGTTCTCTGGTGGATCTGAAGAACTGATGACTCTGCAAATGCCTTCTCACAGACAGTGCACTTGAAAGGTTTCTCTCCCGTGTGTGTTCTCTGGTGTATTTTATGGGCGAATGAATCTGAAAATTCCTTCCCACACACACTACAACTGAAGGGTTTCTTCTCTCCCGTATGTGTTCTCTGGTGTTTTTTAAGAACAGATGAATATGAAAATGCCGTCCCACACACACTACACCTGAAGGGTTTCTCTCCCGTGTGTGTTCTCTGGTGTTTTTTAAGAACATATGGATCTGAAAATGCCTTCCCACACACACTACACCTGAAGGGTTTATCTCCTGTGTGTGTTCTCTGGTGTGTTTTAAGATTTGATGACACTGTAAATGCCTTCTCACACACAGTGCACTTGAAGGGTTTCTCTCCTGTGTGCGTTTTCTGGTGTTTTTTTAAGATATCTTGACACTGCAAATGCCTTCTCACACACAGTGCACTTGAAGGGTTTCTCTCCTGTGTGAGTTTTCTGGTGCTGTGTCAAATTTCCAGCACGATCTGTGCTGTATGCACACTGGTCGCATTGTTGCCTTTTTCTACCGAGCTGCGCCGAGTGCCTCTGCTCCATCAGACCAATTCTGCTGAGGAAGTGTCGGAAGAAGCGTCAGCTGCAGACAGAAAAAATATCCACACCATCTACGTCAGTATCGAGGCACAGAGGAATAAATAAATATATACATAGTCACACATAACTTACATGTCTATATTTATTCATATATTAAAGATATTCCCCAATCCATCACACGGGCTGTTAAGGCACACAATGAGAGGGCAAATGGTTATAAATATGCCTGGAGGCCCTAGTATCTTCAAAATAAATATTAACCCAAAACACCAAGCACAAAATTTCGGCTGCCTGGCGACAAAAGCAATATTTATAAAAGCACAATTCAGTTAACATAGCAACGGCTGTTGAAAATAATACTATTTGTATTCTGCAGAAATGCATAAATTAACGTCCAATCACAACTTAGAGGTGTGAAGCCAGGCTGATTTGCTTGAATGCTTGGATGAACAGATCTAACTTTAGCAGCATATATGCTGTGTTAATTTCCTGACTGATTCCATTCTTACAAAAAGTTCCAGAGGAAAACAAAAATAAGCTATTGTTTTGATTTAACCTCCGTGTTCAATAGTTAATATACTTTACTGTAAATACAAACTTGACACTGTCACACACTGGCATTATAAAAAGGTGGTGGTGTCCAGAACCATGCCTGGCCACCTTGATGTTCTCAGTATTAATGCTTCCTCACTTCACCATGTAATTAATTTAAGATCAATCAACATAGCAGAGGACCATAATAAGTCCAGCTTTCACTTATCAATTGTGTTTGCTGTCGGCGATAATCAAACTAATTGTTGAATTCATAATGCAGTGAAATAACTGCGCCACAGCTCCCCACAAAGACAAACTCTTAAATCCACATACATTTCACATGGATCATCATCTCTTACCTATACAATTATAATTTGTCTGTTTTTCTGTCCGTCTGTCTGTATACGAAACTTGTAGCAGATTTGACTCGCGAACCGTGGAGTTGACGTTTAAAAAAAGTACCCGGGTACCATGTGATAAGCCCCGTGGTGAGCCAGCGCTAATCGCATTTTGCATCCGTCAACTTTAAAGAAGTTAAATTAACAATTTAGTATAAGAATAGGTTTTCCCATTTTTTTCTGGCAACAAAACTGGTGTTAAGATGTTAAAACACCAAACTTAAACCTTTTTCAAGGAATCATTTCTGCATAAACACTATGTATATTTGTGGTCAAAATGCAAAAAAAACATGCTCTGATAGTATATGCATTGTCATAATAATAGGGTTGTTCCCCTTTTTTTCTGGAAACAAAACCAAAACCTTTTTACAATGAGTCATGTCTGCATTAACCACAATACTTGCAGTCAAAATGCAACAAAAAAACTCTGATAATATATGCATTGTCCGTGAAACTGATTGGTCCACACCAGAGACAGCTTTCTTTAGAGCCTCATCTCAATTGGTGCGAGACCAGATGACGCCAAAAGGCGTACAGCTCAAAGGCAATACACTATCAAAGTAATGAGGGCTCAGGGTAAACATCTACATCATTAGACCTCCTTTACCAGTGTAGGGGTGTTAGAGAGAGAGCCCGTTATGCATGGCAGCCTATGGTAAACAAACACAGTAGGCGGGGCTACATGTGTGCACGAGCAGGTGCCCTCTGCGACGTCCGCGCCAGACACCCTGGGGGGTCGATTCGGTCATTATGATCCCCCGGGGCCCCACCCCTCAGGGAGGGGTTGGGTATAAAAGGGGAATGTATCGAGGGGCTCGGGAGTGTTGTGTTAGCTAAGAAGAGGAGACGGAAGACGTCCTAGATAGAGCCCTGGTCTCCCCCTGGCACGCCGTCCTTATCAGGACCGCGCAGGCTCGAGCCAGTGGCGTGGTACCAGAGCCAGAGCCAGTGCTGGTCTGGACTCTGGGTACCGGGCCCGACTGACCAGTGTCGGGCCAAGATAGCCTCCCCTAGCCCATTAGAGGAGGACTCAGAGGCAGGCTAGGGTTAGCCTAGAGGTGTGTCCTCAGATAGACGGGTGAGGGGGCCGATACCCCCTCAGTGTGTATGTCACAACGTGTGGTGTTAAATAAACAAGTGTGCCTCCAACTCCGGTGTGAACGAGTCATAAGCGTTACTACATCTGGCGTCAGAAGTGAAACAAAGTACGAACATGGATACACGCCGGACGACTCGAGTCGGGGTACCAGAGGCAGAAGACACCACTGCAGTCGGAGGGCCCGAGACGGCTGAAGATGCCATCGACCAGCCGGGGCTGGGCGCATCCACGCCACAGCAGCTGGAGGAAGGGGAGCCGTCGATGGAGGGGCTGAGGGAGGCGCACGCGAAGCTGACCGAGCTGCTGTACGCCGCAGCCGCCATGCTCGACACCATCACGCAGCTGGGGGCTGCGGGACCGCCACGGGGCAACGGCAGCCGACGATCACAGCGCCTTCCCGCCATTTCCACGGAGCAACATTTTGAAACTCCCGCCATCGCCGCAGCTGCTGCTGAGGGCGTGGCCGCTCTAAGCATCGCGTCCAACGGCGGGAGTACAGTACCTGCCGCGTCACCACCAACGGGCGGAACGTCACCACGGGTGCGACCGGCGATGCCATCGCTGGTTCGTGCCGACGCTGACTTGAGTGAGGCGGACGAGGGAGTGCGTTCTTCCTCTGCAGCCGCTGCCTTACATCAGCGGCTACCTCCACTCAAGGAATTTGTGGGCGAGGATGGCGACTGGGGCGGCTTCCAGCGGCGCTTCCTCGTTTACCAGGAGATGGCACAGTGGACAGACGCCGAGGCTCTCCGCGCGCTGCCAGCACTTCTCGACAGCGACGCCCTCGCCACTCTAACATCGGCTTCGAAGGAGAGGCGCTCCACGCTGCGGAAGGCGATGCAGGTGCTGTCGGCGGTATATGGTCCACCATCGGACTGTCGCCAACTCTTTTACGATCGCCAGCGAGGGACGAAGGAGTCGCCCCTGGCGTACCGCACAAGCCTCCTGGCACTGGCGAAGGAGGCCTTTCCACGAATGGATGACGAGGGTGTCGACGCCATGGTGACAGAGAAGATACTTTTGCTGGCGGACGACTTAGACATCGTCATTGTCGCACAGGACGATGCAGAGATGTGCTCCCTCCAAGCGGCCCGTCTTCTCCACGCAAACCTGTCCTCTCAACGACGGAAGGCCAGCAAGGCGGCGAGCGGGCGTGCCGTCGCTGCAGCCACCCTCCCGGCGGAAGAGGTTTGCGCCATCGACCATCAACGGCAGCATGGAGCGGGAGTACGGGAGGACCGGGCCGGTTCAAGCCGTCTACAACATCCATCGTCGTCACCAGCGCTTCCACGCTGTTACAACTGCGGCATCCGGGGCCACGTCGCCTCGGGGTGCCGCTCTCCTGGGCAGCGCAGGACGACACCTCAACGGGACGCTGGCCCTCGTCACAAGCTCCACCATCATAATCCGGCGAGTCGCGGCACCCCTCATGCTTGGCCCACGCACACGCCCGTCACACACTCAAACACCGCAGCGAAGGGGGGGCCAATATCGCGTACCATGGCACCAACACGCACCGCTCTGGGTACTCAGATTGAACCCAGCCAGTGGTCCGTGTTGGCCCATCGGGTTGTAGCCGCGTCGTCAGGGTCGTCGGCCGTTGTGGGCCACATCGATGGGGTCGAGGTGCGCATCCTGGTCGATACAGGAGCATCGGCGACCATTATTTCGGAGTTGATTTATAACATTCTCCCTGCCCAAAGCCGTCCTTTGATGCCTGTTAACGTGCCATTCTTTGCTGCTAACGGGGGTTCACTTGGCATCATCGGACAAATTCGTGCCCAAATTTGTGTCGGGGATATTAAATTGTCTGGGCCGATTTTTGTTTCCTCCTCGCTGGCGGTTCCGTGCCTGCTGGGGACGGACTTCCTGGCCAAAATGCCGATTAGGATATTAATCGACCAGGGATGCATTGAGCTCCCATCGGGCCGACGCATGGCGTTTCTGCCATCCCCCGCTACGAGCCGGACGGCGTTCGCGACGGTGCCGGCGTTCGTAGATAGAACGGTGCGCGTTCCTCCGGGGGCGCAAATGTTGATTCCCTTGAAACTTCGGCGGCCCTTCGCTAAGGGCATTGGGGCTCAAGGGGTTCTGTTGGGACCGTCTAGGGCCGGGGTCAGTGGACCTGATTTACTCCCGGCCCAGACCATAGTGAGAGGGGAAGGAGAACCCTTCATCGCGGTCCTCAATGTGGGCTCGCAGACGGTGGTGGTCCCACAGGGGACCGTGCTTGCTCACGCAACGCCGGTGCCCTGTGAGGAACCCGTCGCGAGTCATGTCGGCGCTGTCCCTGCACCGCGACCACATTCGGACAGCGATGAAGGGTGGCTCGAGGCGCTTTGTGCGGGATCGACGGACCTGTCAAATTTAGAGCGTCAACGTCTTAAGACACTACTAAGGGAATTTTCCGACGTTTTCAGTCGGGATAAATACGATTTGGGCTGCACTAATCTGCTGCGTCACCATATTGATACGGGTGACAGCGCGCCAATACGCCAGAATCCTTTTCGGTTGAGTCCCGCCGAAAAGGACCATGTCAAATCGGCTGTTGATGACATGCTAGCCGCCGACATCATTTCTCCCTCCAACAGCCCTTGGGGAGCGCCGATCGTCCTGGTTAAGAAGCAGGACGGTTCGTTGCGGTTTTGCGTTGACTTTCGGCGCCTTAACAAAATTACGGTTGCCGACGCATACCCGCTCCCACGGATGGACGAATCGCTTGACGCCTTGGCGGGAGCGCGATTCTTCTCCACATTGGACTTACTTTCGGGATTCTGGCAGCTTCCTCTGGACGATGATTCAAAGCCTAAAACTGCTTTCCGTACTCCGCACGGCCTGTTTCAATTCAACCGGTTGCCGATGGGCTTACACTCAGCGCCGGCAACTTTCCAGCGGTTGATGGAATTGGTTTTGGCTGGATTGCAATGGGAGTCGTGCCTGATTTATTTGGATGACGTTATTGTCTTTGGCAAAACTTTTGATGAACATCTCCAGAGGTTGCGGGCGGTTTTCCTAAAGATGCGGGCTGCTAATTTGAAATTTAAGCCCCAAAAATGCCATTTGTTACGCGAGTCGGTGCGTTATTTGGGGCACATCGTGGGACGCTCAGGTATTTCTACCGATCCCGCCAAAACGCAGTGTGTAAGCTCCTGGCCGACTCCCACCTCAGTGGGAGAGGTTAGGAGTTTTATTGGGTTTGCGTCGTATTATAGACGCTTCGTCGCTAATTTTGCGACTATAGCAAAACCCCTACACGCTTTAACATCAAAAGGGGTTCGGTTCTGCTGGGGTCAGGAGGAGGAAGCTGCTTTTTGCTCCCTTCGGGACGCTTTGGTAAACGCTCCTCCCCTGATTTACCCTGATTTTTCAAAACCATTCTTGCTCGACACCGATGCGAGCAACACGGGTATTGGGGGCGTGCTCTCCCAGGTGGTTGACGGCGTGGAACGTGTGGTTGCGTACGGCAGTCGGGTGTTGTCTCCAGCGGAGCAACGATATTGTGTCACCCGTAGGGAACTGTTGGCAATTGTCCATTTCATCCAACAGTATCGCCCATATCTGTACGGTCGGCATTTCACCGTCCGCACAGATCATGCGGCACTGCAGTACGCCCTGAGGGTTCAACAGCCATCGGGACAATTGTCCCGATGGTTGGAGGTCCTCCAGGATTACGATTTCCAAACCACATACCGTAAGGGCGTTCGCCACACCAACGCGGACGCTCTGTCGCGCTTGCCAACCACCTCCGAGTGTGCATGCCTCCTGGGGTCTGGACGTTGCAGACCTCCAGGGGACACATCGGTTCCTGTCTTGGCGGCCGCCAACGACGACGATACAGTAGTTACTAATTCGATCGAACAACAGGGCAAAGATTCCCTGTTGGGGTTGCCCGTCATTGACTGGGGGCGCCTCCAGATGGAGGATGTGTCCCTCCTCGGGTGGCGACGTCGCGTTGGCGGTGCGGCGGGGGGAAAAAGAGGTGGTTCCGACGCATGGGAAATGTGCCAAGGCCTGCTGATGCATTGGGACGGGAAGTCGCGTCGACATCGGCTGGTGGTCCCTACTGGGTTGCGGGGCAGGGTGGTATGGGCCGCTCATGAGCGCCTCCTACACCTGGGGACCCAAAAGACTCTCGCCTTGCTGCAACTTGATTTTTATTGGCCTGGCATGACGAGGGATGTTGGGGATTTGTTGGGATCATGCCCTCGATGTGCACAACGCAAACCGCCGGCACGGGAGTCTAACCCGCCCTTGCAATCGATCAAAGTGTCCAGGATAAACGAGCTGGTCGCTCTGGACATTTTGGGACCATTCCCCGCCACCCCCAGGGGGAATAGATATTTGTTGACTGGTGTCGAGTATTTTACACGCTGGCCTATGGCCTGGCCTCTGGCCAACCAGTCGGCAGCAGCCATCGTGGAGGCCTTTGTTCAGGGTTATGTCCTGGACAAAGGTGCTCCGGAGAGGCTGCTGACCGACCAGGGCAGAAATTTTTCCGGTAAACTACTCAGACAAGTCTGTGATCTCCTGGGCACAAAGAAAATTCGCACCTCCCCATATCACCCACAAACTGACGGGATGGTCGAACGGTTGCATCGCACCATCACGTCCATGTTATCACAACAAGTTTCGGACTCGCAAACGGATTGGGACCTACAAATTCAGGGGGTCTTGGCGGCGTACCGGATGGCACCCCATGCAGCTACGGGGTTTTCTCCCTTTTACCTCATGTACGGCCGAGAACCAGACCCGCCTGTTCGTGCCCAGTTGCAGATCCCCGTGCCGCAGGGAAAAACTAATCTGGCTGACCACGTTAAATTTAATCTGGACAAATTGACCGAGGCACGGGATGCTGCAATGCAAAACTCTGACCTCCGTCAGAAGGCGAATGAGCGCCTCAGATTGAGTCGAGCGCACATGCTGCAGTGGAAGCCGGGGGACAAGGCATGGCTGCACTGCCCCCAGGTGCCACTGGCAACCTCCTCTAAACTGGTGCGGCCGTGGCGGGGCCCTGTGGAAGTGGTGGAGGTGTTACGACCGCAGTGCGTGCGCATCAAGTGGGGGAAGCGGCGATGGTTCGTGCACCCCTCTAGGTTAAAACCCTTCTCTGCGGTACACAATCACACTTCACACGCGCGTGGCCAAGCATGTGGGGGGTCGGCCGACTCGCTGGGTCCGTCTCCGTCGCTCTCACCTAATGCCTTGCCGGCTGTGCCACCTTCAGGTGCATCAGGAGTGACGGGCTCACGCCCAATCACCCCTCCTGCGGATACCGAGGGTCACGCGGAGTCGGATGAATGCTCACCCCAAGACGGACAATTGCCACCTGATGGTCCGCCACACGCGGTTACCCCGTGTGAGGGGCCCGCTGCAAGGACGCGCGCTAAAATGCGCAAACTGTTGTGAGGCCGGAAAATGTGTACATAGCTGTTGTGTTCATTGGATGTTGTGTGGGTGGTGTGTTCCCCACTCCTCGGATGTACATATGTTGGCTTCACCGTGTGTTGTGTGTGCGTGGTGGGTTCCCTGCTGATTGTATATAGGCTGTTTTTTTTACGGAATTCGTATTTATTCGGGGGGGGTGCGACGGGTTGTTTTCTCATCTTGCTGTTGCGTTCTTGTTCTGGTTCCTGTTATTGTTCAAAAATAGTGAGGCACACGCGCGGTCAGGGGGTGAAGGCACCTTTATTGTCAAATTTTTGTATGTTGGCAGCCGGGACGGCTGCATGCTATGCGGGGGGGAGTGATGTAGGGGTGTTAGAGAGAGAGCCCGTTATGCATGGCAGCCTATGGTAAACAAACACAGTAGGCGGGGCTACATGTGTGCACGAGCAGGTGCCCTCTGCGACGTCCGCGCCAGACACCCTGGGGGGTCGATTCGGTCATTATGATCCCCCGGGGCCCCACCCCTCAGGGAGGGGTTGGGTATAAAAGGGGAATGTATCGAGGGGCTCGGGAGTGTTGTGTTAGCTAAGAAGAGGAGACGGAAGACGTCCTAGATAGAGCCCTGGTCTCCCCCTGGCACGCCGTCCTTATCAGGACCGCGCAGGCTCGAGCCAGTGGCGTGGTACCAGAGCCAGAGCCAGTGCTGGTCTGGACTCTGGGTACCGGGCCCGACTGACCAGTGTCGGGCCAAGATAGCCTCCCCTAGCCCATTAGAGGAGGACTCAAAGGCAGGCTAGGGTTAGCCTAGAGGTGTGTCCTCAGATAGACGGGTGAGGGGGCCGATACCCCCTCAGTGTGTATGTCACAACGTGTGGTGTTAAATAAACAAGTGTGCCTCCAACTCCGGTGTGAACGAGTCATAAGCGTTACTACACCAGTACCAAACTATAATAGGTTTGATAATTGTTTATTTTACCCTTCTATCTGGCAACAAAACTGACACCTTTTTACAAGGAGTCATGTTTGCATAGACCACAATACCTGCAGTCATAATGCAAACAAAAAACAAAACTCTGATAATGTGCACTGTCCTTGAAGTTGATTGGTCCACACCCGAGACAGCTTTCCTTAGAGCCTAGTCTCACATGGGTTGGACCAGATGACGCCAAAAGGCGCACAACTCAAAGACAATGCACTATCAGAGTATGAGAGCTCGGGTGAAGCATTTACACCATTGGAACCTCATTTGCCAGTAAAAATATAATTAATTCTAGATTTGAAGCTTTCGTGACTGCAAGGATTCATATTCTTAGGTTTTTTCGGTAAAGTCACGTAGGTAAAACATCAAAATTAATGAAAATAAAATAAAATAAAACAAAAATCACGACGTTTCGGAGGCAACACAAGTCTCCGTCATCAGGTGGGACCGTCACAAGCCGAATTAGCTGCATCAAGTGAGGCAATGATTCAAGATGTAATCCCTTATAAGCAAGTTGAAGGGGGGAGGAGAGGGGGGGGGAGCTCATCAGAATGTGGTAGCCAATGAATGGAACGTATCGGGAGGGAGGGGGGGCGGGGCTCAAAGACAGCTCAAAGATAGCACTCCGTGCTGTCTTTGAGTCCCGCACCCCCTCCCTCCTGATACGTTCCATTCATTGGCTACCACATTCTGATGAGCTCCCCCCCCTCTCCTCCCCCCTTCAACTTGCTTATAAGGGATTACATCTTGAATCATTGCCTCACTTGATGCAGCTAATTCGGCTGTGACGGTCCCACCTGATGACGGAGACTTGTGTTGCCTCCGAAACGTCGTGATTTTTTTTTTTTTTTTATTTTCATTAATTTTGATGTTTTACCTACGTGACTTTACCGAAAAAACCTAAGAATATAAAACAATATAATTGTTTTTTTACCCTTCTATCTGGCAACAATGGTATGGTAGGTTTGTTCCCCTTTTTTTCTGGCAGCAAAACTGAAACCTTTTTACAAGGATTCATGTCTGCATTAACCACAATACTTGCAGTCAAAATGCAAAAAAAAAAAACCACACTGATAATATATGCATTGTCCTTGAAACTGATTGGTCTACACCAGAGACAGCTTTCTTTCGAGCCTAGTCTCAAACAGTGATAGACCAGAGGACGCCAAAAGGCGGAGGTCCCATGATATAACAATTTAGTACTATTAATTATTATATTACTATGCTGAGCGAGCGCCAAAGCACATATCTGCGCATACACGAGACCGGGGCCCCTGCATGGGACTAGGCCTTATCACAGCACTATTAAGTACTATATTCTTGGTTCTTTCGGTAAAGTCACATAGATAGAAAAATCTTAATAAAAAAAGTTAATTAAAATCGAAATAGTAAAAATAATAAAAAAAACACTAATATAGATAGGCCTGGTTCTTAATCGGAGTTAAGTGTACTGGCAGTCTATAATGTAGACTATGTTTAGGGCGAGCCTAGCTCTAATCTCAGAGAGAATAAGATTGCTCCGATTTTAACTTGATAAATTAGACAAGACTCTCTTACAATCACACTTTGCATTAACAGATCAAATGTCCACATCTGATTGGGACCATGTAGATAACATGACAGTTTCTTCAGCTACTTCAATGTCAACTAAACGTAAAGTTAACTTGATTGCTAAATTCAACCTCATGTCAAAAAAGAAGCCCAAGCCACATGTTAAAAAGTCAGATGTTAACAAGATTTTTATCAATCAGAGTAACAGCCCAATTTCCGACAGACTAAAATCGGTACTAGCTAAAGGGTTGAATTTCGCAAGTCTCCCCTAAACACATCCCAGTGTGTCATATCATTGCCCAGGTCGACATAGCCCTCAAAGGTTTGGGACACATCCCAGCAGACGTTGCAAGATTTGAAATCGCTGCTATCCTCAAAAACGCTAAGAAACCCGTTAGCAACATCAGCAAGGACGAGCGTTTTGAACTCGCTCAATTAAAAAAGAGAGATGGCATTGTCATCCTCTCAGCCGACAAAGGCAATGCCACTGTCATCCTGGATAAAACCACTTACAACAACAAAATTCAGGACCTTCTTAATGATGGCAGCTATACCAAAATCAATAAAGATCCCACCAACTGCCTAGCCACGAAAACCAACATCATCACTAATTCGACTTCTCTAATCGAACCGACCACGCAGCTCTCTCTAAAACCTTCGGCTGCGAGACCACCCAGATTTTATGGCCTTACAAAAATCCACAAAGTAGGTACCCTGCTCCGTCCTATCGTCTTCACCATTAACTCACCCACCTACAAACTGGCCCGATTTCTGTCTGAGACCCTGCTTGCTTTCACGGGCAAGAATACCTCAGCTGTACTTAATTCAGCTCACTTGGTTTCTCTAATCAAAGACATCTCACTGTCTCCCGATGATTTGCTTGTCAGTTTCAAAGTAGACTCCCTGTTCACCAAGGTACCTGTACCTGACACCATTGCAATCATTGAAGACTTGGTCCAACAGTGACTGAATCCAGATGTACCAACTTTGGAAAGGAACTGCCTTACCAACACTTACTTCACCTGGAATGGTACATTCTACAAACAAAATGAGGGTACCTCAATGGGTTCTACCTTACTACTACAGACAGGACACACTGCTTTAGAATTAGTATAGCGACTACTACAGCCAGTACACGCTGCTAAAAAGTATAGTAGCTATACAGTGAGGGAAAAAAGTATTTGATCCCCTGCTGATTTTGTACGTTTGCCCACTGTCAAAGAAATGATCAGTCTATAATTTTAATGGTAGGTTTATTTGAACAGTGAGAGACAGAATAACAACCAAAAAATCCAGAAAAACGCATGTCAAAAATGTTATAAATTGACTAGCGGTAAGTACCCGGCGTTGCTCGGGCGAAAAAGGAAGATACACACATGGACTTACACACATACATTGACCCACACACATAGAAACACATCAACTTAGACGCACACACACACATATATGGTTAAATCCACGAAAGGATCGTTAGCAGGCCTGCCTAAATGTTTCTAACTGGCGAAGATGTTCCATTAGGGGGGTGCATGTTTCGCAAGCGTAGAGAAGGGAGGGAATTACCGTGGCCGAGAAGACCTGGAGCTTCATGCGGAGCGAAAGACCAGGTAGCTTCCACACAGCATTACGCAACTGATGAAAAGATAATGCCGCTCCACTGATTTGGAGTGAGACCTCTGCTGTTAAACCGGAGCCGGTCATGAGCACACTGGGCAGGTATTGGAATCTCGGCAATCTCTCCACAACTGCCGCATCACCAATTGTGAGTTGTGGGGGTGGATTGTTCGATGGTACAAAATACGCAGGCAGGTGCTTAGTTTTGGTGGGGCTAATGGTAAGGCCCCACCTCTTAGTGGCATGCTCCAGGTTCAGCCGCAGTGAGCAGCAATCACCAGAGCATCGGCATACATAACATGGTTGAGCAATAGGGAGGCATCCCTTGACTGCACCCGGGCATCGATCAACCTCCCATTGCATCTGTACCATATGGTAATTCCTCGGGAACAGCCATTGAAGTCTTCACGAACTACGTGGTAAAAAGATATGTTAAATAATGTGGAGCCAGAGGACATTCCTGTCACACCCCAAGGTGTAGAGGGAATGGCTCTGACTGACGGCTACGTAGTTTGACGAGGGGCCGCTCACCAACATGAAGGTCCTTAAGGATCGTGAGCAAAATTTGAGGGACTCCGAAAGCATGAAGAACCCAGAGGCCAGGCCTACTGATGGTATCATAGGCCTTGAGCAGGTCAATAAAGCACATACATTCACTCACATACACACATGGACCTACAGACACGCAAAGAAATGGACTTACACTGAATGACATGGAGCCATGCACACAAAGCGACTAACACAGACGGCCATGGACTGACACACAGACATATCGACTCACACACACAAAGACATGGACTTACACACACACACATATGGACTCACACACGCATAGACATGCACTTTAGATACACACACATGGAGTTACAAACACATATATCGACGTACACACATACAGTGACTCACACACATCGACTCACACACAGACATACGTGGACTCACAAACACATTGATGTAAACACACATGTACTTCCACACACATATCGACTAAGACACACACACACACACATGGACTTACACACACTTACATAGACTGACACACACATTTCCCTACACACCCATAGACATATGGACTGTGACACACAGACATCTACTTTAGATACACACACATGGATTAACACACACACACATCGACTGACACACAGACACACAAACGCACATTGACTTACACACTCAGATGGAGCCAAGCACACACATCGACTCACACACACACATTGACTTACACACACAATCGAGTGAAACACACACGTATGGACTTACACACACGTGGACTAAAACACACACAGCGACAGATACGCACACAAATGGACTGACACACACACACAAACAATTGTACGTACACACACACACGGGGCGTTGTCCGTTTGAAAAAGACAGACACACACATGAACTTACACACAGACATGGACCCACACACGTAGAAACCCATCGACTTACACGCACACAAACACAAATGGACTCACACACACAGACATCGACTTTAGGCACACGCATGTAGATTCTGCACACGAACATTATAATAGTAATAGAGAATTAAGCAACTTATTAGTTTAATAATAGTAAAGAATGAAGCCGAGTTGTTATGTGTACACAAACATTATCATTGTAATATTTGTAAATGTATTTGTTTAATAATAGAAAGCAATAAACCTGAGTTCTTAGCGAAAGATTGAATAAAATAGTACTTTACATTGGCGTAGTAACGCCTCGTCCCGTGCAGAGCCCGCGGCCTCGCCAGATTGGCAAGCCAGAGGAGGTGAGATATTGCCAGGCTGCGGGCTGGGCCACTACCCTCGCCCCCCCCCCCCACCATCCCCCCGCCCTCGCCAGAATAATACTATGTAACCGCTTTAATAACATTAAATTAATATCTAAGGACTTTATATCAGTAACTGCACGCATTGGGGTGGCGGGGGGAAGAGGACATCACACTGTGAAGAGAAATCGGCAGCGTGATGTGTATATCTATTCCTTGTTAAACGCGTAAAATAAAATGTCCCCGTGAGCTCGAGTGAACGCGCACCACTTGACAGGGTCCCCCCCCCCCCCACGCAATTAGCGTCACTTGGTACGGTCGATGTGGCGCAATAAGTAAATAATGAATCATAGAAACGGCACAAATGTGTTAATTAAACTACTTTAAAGTTTACGGATTGGAAAACGAAATAGCCTATTCCCACCGCGGGGCTTAGGGCATGCCGCCTGTCAAATTTTTTTCTACGTTCAGCCCACCATCCGAGAGCCAAATCCCCCGCAAGCGCGAGCACGCGAAGACTTTTATATATAAGAAAGAAAAGATGAACTTAGGAAGGAGCCACTCAGACTCTTCTATGTTAAGCAACTTTAATATCTAAAAACACTCTTAATATGTGAACACACTTATGATCGGAATTGTCAACACCGTACTCCTGAAGATGTCCTACTCATTAATCTGTACCATTAACCCTCAATGGTTACGTTTGTTAAAATTGAGTAACAGAACAATCGGCTAACTCCTCCGAGTAGAGCAACCATACACAGCGATAGGAAAAATCCGTAAAAATTCACAATACTCATATGAAACGTGCTAAAGAAACATGTGCCCAACGGCAAAAGTAGACATCAATGAATTCATTGGTAAGATTATGTCATTAACGAAACGTCCTGAAACAATAGTGAGTGCTCGTGTGCCTGTTTGGCTAACAGATGCTTATAAATTGGCGAATGGGACATTAATGAATTCGCAGGCAAGATTCTGTGATCAAAAGAAAAATCTCAACACAATAGTATTCCTGTGTGTATGTTCGTAACATAGATGCTTATAAATGTTTAGTGTGTCATCAATGAATTGATAAAGTTATGCAATTAATGATAACATATGGCTAAAATACTTCTAAATGACCGTATTCATGTAACTCAAGGGACAGAACAATGCTTTTCACCTTCTTGGTTCTTTCGGTAAAGTCACGTAGAAGGGAATAAAATAATAAAAATAAAACATAATAAAATGAAATAATTCTCACGACGTTTCGGCTACAACGCAAGCAGCCGTCTTCAGGTGAAGAATGAGACACTACCAAGCTAGGAGCTTATATATAAACTGGGTTGGAGGTGGAAGAGCGCCTTAACAAAAAGAATGTGCATATGAAGAGGAATTTAGCATATTCATGGGAAATGCGTAGGAGGTGGGCGGGGGGGGGTTTCAAAGTCATATTATGCCCATGCATTATGCAGGATCAGCAGCACCAAGGGGGGGTGCAGGGAGTAGCATTAACAAAGGAAAGGAATGTTAATGATATGTAGCTGCAGTTACTAAACAACCACGTAGAAAACTAAAGTATAAACTACATAAAAAAAAACTAAAGTATAAGCTGCATAGCACCATCAGTATACTTACTATACTCTACAATAAGCTGAGTTACTAACAGCAAGTAATACATTACAATTCTACGTCGTAAAAATTATATAATATGCTTCCATCTAAACTTTATTCTCTTACATCACACGAGCATATACCGTACTATATACTGCCATAGATAAACCCAACGTTAAATTATATACTGTATTGCTATAAACCACCCTATACCTTATACATTTCAGCATAACACTATGTATTATTCTACCCACCCTAATGTGTATCGAAATGGTTTATTACGTCCTTCCAATGATTGCTAAGCCAGAATCCATCTTCTCGGTTAAAATTGTCTCTGTGTTTGTATATGTGGATCGCCTCATGAACGAATCTCTCATGATAGCCAGATGGCTTGCAGAGAACCTCTGTCTTGGAGAAGTCAATGTCATGTGAGCCCACTGAGTTGTAACAGTGATCTGCCACGGCTGAGGTGTTTGTCCTACCGTGTTTCAGGTCAGCTTTATGTTCACGGATGCGGTCCGAGACATGTCGTTTGGTTTCCCCAATGTAACTGCTACCACAGAGGCAACTTAGTTTGTAGACACCAGGGTACTCTATGTCTGGAACCACATCTTTTACAGACGGTACCAGATCACGGATTTTATGTACTGTGTTGAATCGGACCTGGATCTTGTGTTTAATCAGGATTTTGGAGATCTTTTTTGTGACCCCAGCAATGTAGGGTAAGGTGATGGTCTTGAAAGGCTCCTCAACAGGATCCTTCTTGATGGCTGGAGTGATGGCTTTGCGGATTGTGTAGTCGGAGTAACCATTAGCCTTAAGAGCTTGGCGTACGTGTTTCAGTTCACTGGAAATGTGTTCATGGTCGGAGATGCATTGGGCTCTATGATATAGAGTCTTGATGAGGGAATTCTTCTGGGATGGATGGTGGTGGGAATCCGGTTTTAGATAAGCATCCGTATGGGTGGCTTTCCTATAGACAGAGTGGCTCATTGAACCATCAGGTCTCCTTTTGATTAGGACATCCAAAAAGGGTAGCTTGCCATCATTTTCGACTTCCATGGTGAATCTGATGGCTGGGTGTATGGAATTGATGTGGTCGAGAAATTGGTCTAGAGCAGGCCGGCCATGTGGCCAGATGACAAAAGTGTCGTCTACGTACCTCTTCCATAAGGTCGGGCGTAGAGTGGCAGTCTTTTATTATGTTTAATTTTTATTATTTTATTACTTCCCTTCTACGTGACTTTACCGAAAGAACCAAGAAGATGAACCCCTGCAGTCACGAAAGCTTTAAATCGAAATGCTTTTCACATTCAACTAAGAGTTAACACACCACAAATATGTTTTTTGGAAGAATCTTATTAGTACCAATATGCGCGGATGTGTGTGGGTGTGTTGTCTTCTTGCTAACTGTTGAGTTAGCGACTTCCGAAGTGCTGCGTTCCTTGTACCGAAAATTCCTCAGGTCCGCAGCAGGGGCGCTGGGTCGGCGTGTGTGTGAACACGGCGTTCTCGGCTGCTTCGTCAGTCTTTCTCCACCGCTGGGGTGGTTGCCCGAGTTGGCACGCTGGTCACGCTGTCGGCGGTGCCCGTGCTGGCAGGGATGATGGGTCCGGCTACGTCTCCATAGGTGTGCGCGATGATCCCGTCGCCAGACACCGCTTGCAGCTCGTCCGCTGGTTGACGCGCGTCACCCCCATTGGCACCAGACACTTTTGATCCTTGTAGACTGTGGAACGACTTGGAGAGACAGCGCCTGTCGTCTCCCCCCACCCCCCCCCCCACTTTTCAAGAGTCCTCTTCCAGTTGTCTGTACGACTCGTGATACACAGAGGACACGCTTCAGATCAAGTTATATCGTTCCGTGTCAGTCTCTGATCCGATCCTCAACTAAACTTCGTCTGTGGGTTGCGATTCAAAGGGGCACTCTCACGAATAGTGGTTGCACCAGCTTTCCCTCGAAGGGTTGACTTTGATCGGAGCACAATTGGAACGATTGTCACTATGATCGCATGTGTTGGCTGTACACAGCGACCTCACCACCGGGAATAGTAATGCTACGGCACTCTTCCCCACATTTGTATTATAATCCTGCGAGCACCAACCTTGGCTGGCAGCCTCTCTCAATGACGCAAAAAAACTCTCCGTGATGCGTGGCTTCTGCTGATGCAGAGCTCCCTATCAACTTGCCAGTCCCGAGAGCAATCCCTGGAGCCTGCCACTCGCAGTACTTCTTATTCTTTAGTATGGCATTGTGAAAAGAAATTAATGCAGAGGTTACTCATCCAGTCCAATTATGTGATTGACGCAGTGTGGATTTCAGCGATACCACCAGGATGTGCATGGATGGAGCATTCAACGGTGATGTGCTTGATGGTTCGGACTTCTCCACAGTCGCAGTTGGGCAATTATTTGAGCAGTACTGATTTCGGTTCTTGCATTCTTGCTTATATCTGAATTTTTTCACCTCAGGCTCTTTCTTCTTATGAAGGGGCAGCTGTTTTCCTTTTGAAGTCGCTTAGGCTGTTTCTTGTCCAGATGTCTTTATTACCGCCATGTTTCTGTTCATGTTTTGGGCAGCATACCCCACGCTCCCATCACGGGTTGTGTTACATTTTTTTGCATGAGACTTGCAGTCTCTCAAAAAGGGGTGCTGTGGCCTTTGAAGTAGTGACCTATTGTGCACGGGTGTGCTTGCTGTCGCCATGTATTCCGTTCTCTCATCACGGGTTGGAAGCAAAACATTTTTTATTTTACACCTCTTATAGCTTGGAACCGTATCACTTTCCGCAGTTTTGACTCTGCAAGTGACTCCAAGTACGTTTTGAGCAGCGTTCACTGCACTCACATCGCTGTTTGGAATTCTTGCGTGGTATTTGATATATTAGGGGGAGGCGCCCCGCTGCATACATAATTTACTGCTACCATGTGCTGTTAGCTACTGGAAGCCAAAGGCGGTCGGTGAGGCTCTGATCCCGTGGAATACATATTATCTTGGTCGTGTGTGCTTGACCCATTCGCATTGTATCACGTCTGAATGACTATAGGTCTAATACTTTCATAATTACTTGGTTATATATACAACTTGCTCTTCGAGTGAGAATGTTTTCCTCTTTTTTATGGCAACAAATCAGGTGTTGAGATGTTAAAACACCAAACTGAAACCTTTAACAATGAATCATGGTCTGCATTAACCACAATACTTGGGGTCAGAATGCAAACAAAAAACACTGATAATATATGCATTGTCTTTGAAATTGATTGGTCCACACCAGAGACAGCTTTCTTTCGAGCCTAGAATCAAACCATTTTAGACAAGAGGACGCCAAAAGGCGTGCTCTTCGAGTGTTTGTGATGAGATATGATACGAAACTCCGAGTTGTTGAGGCGAATAAGCAAGCACCATATACATGTTAATATTATTATAACATAGTGAAAGCTTGGGAGCATATTGGCGCTGGCTCCTAGTTAGAGATCTACCCAACCCACAGATCCGCCAATACTGGCCGCTCTTACTCTGCAGGTTGAACTTAGGAATGGAGTGTTCAACTTCACGTTCTTTTCATTAAAGGCCTGTGACAAAGGTGAATCTATTGGAACCTCATTGTCTCAAGCTTACACATCTACAGGGTCTCCATTTGACTTTGTATTGTCTAAGAAGTCCACCCACACCTCCACTTCCACAAACTGCTGGGAGTTGCCTCGCTCTGCCTCACAGTCAGAATTCTCCTCCTGCTTCACGTTGCCTCCATTGATGTGAAGGTCTGATTTTGGAGTTGAATGTTCATCTTCACATTTTACCATCACTTCTTCGCTCTTCATCACATCTTCACATTTTACCTTCACTTCTTTGCTCTTCACTGTCGCCTCTTCAAATTTCACCTTTAAACATTTCATAATGTCCAGGCCGGAATTCACTTCTGGTTCTTTTTTCAGGAGGGATGGGCTCATTGGAGCACTTTGACTTTCACAAGTCGATTTCAGACTACACTCCTTGGGGATCTTCTGATGCCTGTGTGTTCTCTGGTGTCGATGAAGAACTGATGACTGTGCAAATGCCTTCTCACACACACTGCACTTGAAGGGTTTCTCTCCTGTGTGTGTTCTCTGGTGGATCTGAAGACCTGATGACCATGCAAATGCCTTCTCACAGACAGTGCACTTGAAGGGTTTCTCTCCTGTGTGCGTTCTCTGGTGTTTTTTAAGATGTGATGAATCTGCAAAGTGCTTCCCGCACAGAGTGCACCTGAAGAGTTTCTCTCCTGTGTGTGTTCCTTGGTGTATTTTAAGAAATGATTTATCTGAAAATGCCTTCCCACACACACTGCACTTGAAGGGTTTCTCTCCTGTGTGTGTTCTCTGGTGCCTTTGAAGATATGATGACCGTGTGAACGCCTTTCCGCACACACTGCACTTGAAGGGTTTCTCTCCTGTGTGTGTTCTCTGGTGCCTTTGAAGATATGATGACCGTGTGAACGCCTTTCCGCACACAGTGCACTTGAAGGGTTTCTCTCCTGTGTGTGTTCTCTGGTGCCGTTTAAGATTAAATGAACCTGAAAATACGGTCCCACACAAACTGGACTTGAAACGTATCTCTCCCGTGTGTGTTCTCTGGTGGATCTGAAAACCTGATGCCCATGCAAATGCCTTTTCACAGACAGTGCACTTGAAGGGTTTCTCTCCTGTGTGTGTTCTCTGGCAGATCTGAAGACCTGTTGACCATGCAAATGCCTTCTCACAGACAGTGCACTTGAAGGGTTTCTCTCCTGTGTGTGTTCTCTGGTGGATCTGAAGATCTGATGACCATGCAAATGCCTTCTCACACACAGTGCACTTAAAGGGTTTCTCTCCTGTGTGCGTTCTCTGGTGTTTTTTAAGATGTGATGAATCTGCAAAGGGCTTCCCACACAAAGTGCACCTGAAGGGTTTCTCTCCTTTGTGTGTTCTTTGGTGTTTTTCAAGATCTGATGACTTTGCAAATGCTTTATCGCACAAAAGGCACCTGAAGGGTTTCTCTCCCATGTGTGTTCTCTGGTGCAGTTCATGAGGAGATGAACCTGAAAATACCTTCCCACGCAAACTGGACTTGCAACGTTTCTCTCCCGTGTGTGTTCTCTGGTGGATCTGAAGACCTGATGACCATGCAAATGCCTTCTCACAGACAGTGCACTTGAAGGGTTTCTCTCCTGTGTGTGTTCTCTGGTGGATCTGAAGACCTGATGACCATGCAAATGCTTTCTCACAGACAGTGCACTTGAAGGGTTTCTCTCCTGTGTGCATTCTCCTGTTTTTTAAGATGTGATGAATCTGCAAAGGGCTTCCCGCACAGAGTGCACCTGAAAGGTTTCTCTCCTGTGTGCGTTCTCTGGTGTTTTTTAAGATGTGATGAATCTGAAAAGGGCTTCCCGCACAGAGTGCACGTGAAGGGTTTCTCTCCTGTGTGTCTTATCTGGTGCCTTTTAAAACAAAATGAACTTGAAAATGTCTTCTCACACAAACTGCACTTAAAATGTTTCTCTCCCGTGTGTGCTCTCTGGTGGATCTGAAGACCTGATGACCATGCAAATGCCTTCTCACAGACAGTGCACTTGAAGGGTTTATCTCCTGTGTGTTTTTTCTGGTGCCTCTGAAGATTTGATGATTGTGCAAATGCCTTCTCACACACAGTGCACTTGAAATGTTTCTCTCCTGTGTGTGTTCTATGGTGTGTTTTAAGATTCGATGACTGCGCAAATGCCTTCTCACACACACTGCACTTGAAGGGTTTCTCTCCTGTGTGTGTTCTCTGGTGGATCTGAAGAACTGATGACTCTGCAAATGCCTTCTCACAGACAGTGCACTTGAAAGGTTTCTCTCCCATGTGTGTTCTCTGGTGTATTTTAAGGGCGAATGAATCTGAAAATTCCTTCCCACACACACTACAACTGAAGGGTTTCTTCTCTCCCGTATGTGTTCTCTGGTGTTTTTTAAGAACAGATGAATATGAAAATGCCGTCCCACACACACTACACCTGAAGGGTTTCTCTCCCGTGTGTGTTCTCTGGTGTTTTTTAAGAACATATGGATCTGAAAATGCCTTCCCACACACACTACACCTGAAGGGTTTATCTCCTGTGTGTGTTCTCTGGTGTGTTTTAAGATTTGATGACACTGTAAATGCCTTCTCACACACAGTGCACTTGAAGGGTTTCTCTCCTGTGTGCGTTTCTGGTGTTTTTTAAGATATCTTGACACTGCAAATGCCTTCTCACACACAGTACACTTGAAGGGTTTCTCTCCTGTGTGAGTTTTCTGGTGCTGTGTCAAATTTCCAGCACGATCTGTGCTGTATGCACACTGGTCGCATTGTTGCCTTTTTCTACCGAGCTGCGCCGAGTGCCTCTGCTCCATCAGACCAATTCTGCTGAGGAAGCGTCGGAAGAAGCGTCAGCTGCAGACAGAAAAAATATCCACACCATCTACATCAGTATCGAGGCACATAGGAATAAATATATATACATAGTCACACATACCTTACATGTCTATATTTATTCATATATTAAAGATATTCCCCAATCCATCACACGGGCTGTTAAGGCACACAATGAGAGGGCAAATGGTTATAAATATGCCTGGAGGCCCTAGTATCTTCAAAATAAATATTAACCCAAAACACCAAGCACAAAATTTCGGCTGCCTGGCGACAAAAGCAATATTTATAAAAGCACAATTCAGTTAACATAGCAACGGCTGTTGAAAATAATACTATTTGTATTCTGCAGAAATGCATAAATTAACGTCCAATCACAACTTAGAGGTGTGAAGCCAGGCTGATTTGCTTGAATGCTTGGATGAACAGATCTAACTTCAGCAGCATATATGCTGTGTTAATTTCCTGACTGATTCCATTCTTACAAAAAGTTCCAGAGGAAAACAAAAATAAGCTATTGTTTTGATTTAACCTCCGTGTTCAATAGTTAATATACTTTACTGCAAATACAAACTTGACACTGTCACACACTGGCATTATAAAAAGGTGGGTGTCCAGAACCATGCCTGGCCACCTTGATCTTCTCAGAATTAATGCTTCCTCACTTCACCATGTAATTAATTTAAGATCAATCAACATAGCAGAGGACCATAATAAGTCCAGCTTTCACTTATCAATTGTTTGCTGTCGGCAATAATCAAACTAATTGTTGAATTCATAATGCAGTGAAATAACTGCGCCACAGCTCCCCACAAAGACAAACTCTTAAATCCACATACATTTCACATGGATCATCATCTCTTACCTATACAATTATTTTTTGTCTGTTTTTCTGTCCGTCTGTCTGTATACGAAACTTGTAGCAGATTTGACTCGCGAACCGTGGAGTTGACGTTTAAAAAAAGTACCCGGGTACCATGTGATAAGCCCCGTGGTGAGCCAGTGCTAATCGCATTTTGCATCCGTCAACTTTAAAGAAGTTAAATTAACAATTTAGTATAAGAATAGGTTTTCCCATTTTTTTCTGGCAACAAAACTGGTGTTAAGATGTTAAAACACCAAACTTAAACCTTTTTCAAGGAATCATTTCTGCATAAACACTATATATATTTGTGGTCAAAATGCAAAAAAAACATGCTCTGATAGTATATGCATTGTCATAATAATAGGGTTGTTCCACTTTTTCTCTGGAAACAAAACCAAAACCTTTTTACAAGGAGTCATGTCTGCATTAACCACAATACTTGCAGTCAAAATGCAACAAAAAAACTCTGATAATATATGCATTGTCCGTGAAACTGATTGGTCCACACCAGAGACAGCTTTATTTAGAGCCTCATCTCAATTGGTGCTAGACCAGATGACGCCAAAAGGCGTACAGCTCAAAGGCAATACACTATCAAAGTAATGAGGGCTCAGGGTAAACATCTACATCATTAGACCTCCTTTACCAGTACCAAAATATAATAGGTTTGATAATTGTTTATTTTACCCTTCTATCTGGCAACAAAACTGACACCTTTTTACAAGGAGTCATGTTTGCATAGACCACAATACCTGCAGTCATAATGCAAACAAAAAACATAACTCTGATAATGTGCACTGTCCTTGAAGTTGATTGGTCCACACCCGAGACAGCTTTCCTTAGAGCCTAGTCTCACATGGGTTGGACCAGATGACGCCAAAAGGCGCACAACTCAAAGACAATGCACCATCAGAGTATGAGAGCTCGGGTGAAGCATTTACACCATTGGAACCTCATTTGCCAGTAAAAATATAATTTCGATTTAAAGCTTTCGTGACTGCAGGGATTCATCTTCTTGGTTCTTTCGGTAAAGTCACGTAGAAGGGAAGTAAGAAAATAATAAAAATAAAACATAATAAAATGAAATAATTCTCACGACGTTTCGGCTACAACGCAAGCAGCCGTCTTCAGGTGAAGAATGAGACACTACCAAGCTAGGAGCTTATATATAAACTGGGTTGGAGGTGGAAGAGCGCCTTAACAAAAAGAATGTGCATATGAAGAGGAATTTAGCATATTCATGGAAAATGCGTAGGAGGTGGGCGGGGGGGTTTCAAAGTCATATTATGCCCATGCATTATGCAGGATCAGCAGCACCAAGGGGGGGTGCAGGGAGTAGCATTAACAAAGGAAAGGAATGTTAATGATATGTAGCTGCAGTTACTAAACAACCACGTAGAAAACTAAAGTATAAACTACATAAAAAACTAAAGTATAAACTGCATAGCACCATCAGTATACTTACTATACTCTACAATAAGCTGAGTTACTAACAGCAAGTAATACATTACAATTCTACGTCGTAAAAATTATATAATATGCTTCCATCTAAACTTTATTCTCTTACATCACACGAGCATATACCGTACTATATACTGCCATAGATAAACCCAACTTTAAATTATATACTGTATTGCTATAAACTACCTTATACATTTCAACATAACACTATGTATTATTCTACCCACCCTAATGTGTATCGAAATGGTTTATTACGTCCTTCCAATGATTGCTAAGCCAGAATCCATCTTCTCGGTTAAAATTATCTCTGTGTTTGTATATGTGGATCGCCTCATGAACGAATCTCTCATGATAGCCAGATGGCTTGCAGAGAACCTCTGTCTTGGAGAAGTCAATGTCATGTGAGCCCACTGATCACTGTCACAACTCAGTGGGCTCACATGACATTGACTTCTCCAAGACAGAGGTTCTCTGCAAGCCATCTGGCTATCATGAGAGATTCGTTCATGAGGCGATCCACATATACAAACACAGAGACAATTTTAACCGAGAAGATGGATTCTGGCTTAGCAATCATTGGAAGGACGTAATAAACCATTTCAATACACATTAGGGTGGGTAGAATAATACATAGTGTTATGTTGAAATGTATAAGGTATAGGGTGGTTTATAGCAATACAGTATATAATTTAAAGTTGGGTTTATCTATGGCAGTATATAGTACAGTATATGCTCGTGTGATGTAAGAGAATAAAGTTTAGATGGAAGCATATTATATAATTTTTACGACGTAGAATTGTAATGTATTACTTGCTGTTAGTAACTCAGCTTATTGTAGAGTATAGTAAGTATACTGATGGTGCTATGCAGTTTATACTTTAGTTTTTTATGTAGTTTATACTTTAGTTTTCTACGTGGTTGTTTAGTAACTGCAGCTACATATCATTAACATTCCTTTCGTTTGTTAATGCTACTCCCTGCACCCCCCCTTGGTGCTGCTGATCCTGCATAATGCATGGGCATAATATGACTTTGAAACCCCCCCGCCCACCTCCTACGCATTTTCCATGAATATGCAAAATTCCTCTTCATATGCACATTCTTTTTGTTAAGGCGCTCTTCCACCTCCAACCCAGTTTATATATAAGCTCCTAGCTTGGTAGTGTCTCATTCTTCACCTGAAGACGGCTGCTTGCGTTGTAGCCGAAACGTCATGAGAATTATTTCATTTTATTATGTTTTATTTTTATTATTTTCTTACTTCCCTTCTACGTGACTTTACCGAAAGAACCAAGAAGAAAAATATAATTGTTTTTTTACCTTTCTATCTGGCAACAATGGTATAGTAGGTTTGTTCCCCTTTTTTTCTGGCAGCAAAACTGAAACCTTTTTACAAGGATTCATGTCTGCATTAACCACAATACTTGCAGTCAAAATGCAAACAAAAAAACACACTGATAATATATGCATTGTCCTTGAAACTGATTGGTCTACACCAGAGACAGCTTTCTTTCGAGCCTAGTCTCAAACAGTGATAGACCAGAGGACGCCAAAAGGCGGAGGTCCCATGATATAACAATTTAGTACTATTAATTATTATATTACTATGCTGAGCGAGCGTCAAAGCACATATCTGCGCATGCACGAGACCGGGGCCCCTGCATGGGACTAGGCCTTATCACAGCACTGTTAAGTACTATATTCTTGGTTCTTTCAGTAAAGTCACATAGATAGAAAAATCTTAATAAAAAAAGTTAATTAAAATCGAAATAGTAAAAATAATAAAAAAAACACTAATATAGATAGGCCTGGTTCTTAATCGGAGTTAAGTGTACTGGCAGTCTATAATGTAGACTATGTTTAGGGCGAGCCTAGCTCTAATCTCAGAGAGAATAAGATTGCTCCGATTTTAACTTGATAAATTAGACAAGACTCTCTTACAATCACACTTAGCATTAACAGATCAAATGTCCACATCTGATTGGGACCATGTAGATAACATGACAGTTTCTTCAGCTACTTCAATGTCAACTAAACGTAAAGTTAACTTGATTGCTAAATTTCACCTCATGTCAAAAAAGAAGCCCAAGCCACATGTTAAAAAGTCAGATGTTAACAAGATTTTTATCAATCAGAGTAACAGCCCAATTTCCGACAAACTAAAATCGGTACTAGCTAAAGGGTTGAATTTCGCAGTCTCCCCTAAACACATCCCAGTGTGTCATATCATTGCCCAGGTCGACATAGCCCTCAAAGGTTTGGGACACATCCCAGCAGACGTTGCAAGATTTGAAATCGCTGCTATCCTCAAAAACGCTAAGAAACCCGTTAGCAACATCAGCAAGGACGAGCGTTTTGAACTCGCTCAATTAAAAAAGAGAGATGACATTGTCATCCTCTCAGCCGACAAAGGCAATGCCACTGTCATCCTGGATAAAACCACTTACAACAACAAAATTCAGGACCTTCTTAATGATGGCAGCTATACCAAAATCAAAAAAGATCCCACCAACTGCCTAGCCACGAAAACCAACAACATCATCACTAATTCGACTTCTCTAATCGAACCGACCACGCAGCTCTCTCTAAAACCTTCGGCTGCGAGACCACCCAGATTTTATGGCCTTACAAAAATCCACAAAGTAGGTTAACCTGCTCCGTCCTATCGTCTTCACCATTAACTCACCCACCTACAAACTGGCCCGATTTCTGTCTGAGACCCTGCTTGCTTTCACGGGCAAGAATACCTCAGCTGTACTTAATTCAGCTCACTTGGTTTCTCTAATCAAAGACATCTCACTGTCTCCCGATGATTTGCTTGTCAGTTTCAAAGTAGACTCCCTGTTCACCAAGGTACCTGTACCTGACACCATTGCAATCATTGAAGACTTGGTCCAACAGTGACTGAATCCAGATGTACCAACTTTGGAAAGGAACTGCCTTACCAACACTTACTTCACCTGGAATGGTACATTCTACAAACAAAATTAGGGTACCTCAATGGGTTCTACCTTACTACTACAGACAGGACACACTGCTTTAGAATTAGTATAGCGACTACTACAGCCAGTACACGCTGCTAAAAAGTATAGTAGCTATACAGTGAGGGAAAAAAGTATTTGATCCCCTGCTGATTTTGTACGTTTGCCCACTGACAAAGAAATGATCAGTCTATAATTTTAATGGTAGGTTTATTTGAACAGTGAGAGACAGAATAACAACCAAAAAATCCAGAAAAACGCATGTCAAAAATGTTATAAATTGACTAGCGGTAAGTACCCGGCGTTGCTCGGGCGAAAAAGGAAGATACACACATGGACTTACACACATACATTGACCCACACACATAGAAACACATTAACTTAAACGCACACACACACATATGGTTAAATCCAGGAAAGGATCGTTAGCAGGCCAGCCTAAATGTTTCTAACTGGCGAAGATGTTCCATCAGGGGGGTGCATGTTTCGCAAGCGTAGAGAAGGGAGGGAATTACCGTGGCCGAGAAGACCTGGAGCTTCATGTGGAGCGAAAGACCAGGTAGCTTCCACACAGCATTACGCAACTGATGAAAAGATAATGCCGCTCCACTGATTTGGAGTGAGACCTCTGCTGTTAAACCGGAGCCGGTCATGAGCACACTGGGCAGGTATTGGAATCTCGGCAATCTCTCCACAACTGCCGCATCACCAATTGTGAGTTGTGGGGGTGGATTGTTCGATGGTACAAAATACGCAGGCAGGTGCTTAGTTTTGGTGGGGCTAATGGTAAGGCCCCACCTCTTAGTGGCAAGCTCCAGGTTCAGCCGCAGTGAGCAGCAATCACCAGAGCATCGGCATACATAACATGGTTGAGCAATAGGGAGGCATCCCTTGACCGCACCCGGGCATCGATCAACCTCCCATTGTATCTGTACCATATGGTAATTCCTTGGGAACAGCCATTGAAGTCTTCACGAAGTACGTGGTAAAAAGATATGTTAAATAATGTGGAGCCAGAGGACATTCCTGTCACACCCCAAGGTGTAGAAGGAATGGCTCTGACTGACGGCCACGTAGTTTGACGCGGGGCTGCTCACCAACATGAAGGTCCTTAAGGATCGTGAGCAAAGTTTGAGGGACTCCGAAAGCATGAAGAACAACCCAGAGGCCAGGCCTACTGATGGTATCATAGGCCTTGAGCAGGTCAATAAAGCACATACATTCACTCACATACACACATGGATGTACAGACACGCAAAGAAATGGACCTACACTGACTGACATGGAGCCATGCACACAAAGCGACTAACACAGACGGCCATGGACTGACACACAGACATATCGACTCACACACACAAAGACATGGACTTACACACAAAGACATATGGACTCACACACGCATAGACATGCACTTTAGATACACACACATGGAGTTACAAACACATATATCGACGTACACACATAGTGACTCACACACATCGACTCACACACAGACATACGTGGACTCACAAACACATTGATGTAAACACACATGTACTTACACACACATATCGACTAAGACACACACACATGGACTTACACACACTTACATAGACTGACACACACATTTCCCTACACACCCATAGACATATGGACTGTGACACACAGACATCTACTTTAGATACACACACATGGATTAACACACACACACACATCGACTGACACACATAGACACACAAACGCACATTGACTTACACACTCAGATGGAGTCATGCACACACATCGACTCACACACGTATGGACTTACACACACGTGGACTAAAACACACACAGCGACAGATACGCACACAAATGGACTGACACACACACACACAAACAATTGTACGTACACACACACAGGGGCGTTGTCCGTTTGAAAAAGACAGACACACACATGGACTTACACACAGACATGGACCCACACACGTAGAAACCCATCGACTTACACGAACACAAACACAAATGGACTCACACACACAGACATCGACTTTAGGCACACGCATCTAGTTTCTGCACACGAACATTATAATAGTAATAGAGTATTAAGCAACTTATTAGTTTAATAATAGTAAAGAATGAAGCCGAGTTGTTATATGTACACAAACATTATCATTGTAATATTTGTAAATGTATTTGTTTAATAATAGAAAGCAATAAACCTGAGTACTTAGCGAAAGATTGAATAAAATAGTACTTTACATTGGCGTAGTAACGCCTCGTCCCGTGCAGAGCCCGCGGCCTCGCCAGATTGGCAAGCCAGAGGAGGTGAGATATTGCCAGGCTGCGGGCTGGGCCACTACCCTCGCCCCTCCCCACCATCCCCCCGCCCTCGCCAGAATAATACTATGTAACCGCTTTAATAACATTAAATTAATATCTAAGGACTTTATATCAGTAACTGCACGCATTGGAGTGGCGGGGGGAAGAGGACATCACACTGTGAAGAGAAATCGGCAGCGTGATGTGTATATCTATTCCTTGTTAAACGCGTAAAATAAAATGTCCCCGTGAGCTCGAGTGAACGCGCACCACTTGACAGGGTCCCCCCCCCCACGCAATTAGCGTCACTTGGTACGGTCGATGTGGCGCAATAAGTAAATAATGAATCATAGAAACGGCACAAATGTGTTAATTAAACTACTTTAAAGTTTACGGATTGGAAATCGGAATAGCCTATTCCCACCGCGGGGCTTAGGGCATGCCGCCTGTCAAATTTTTTTCTACGTTCAGCCCACCATTCGAGAGCCAAATCCCCCGCAAGCGCGAGCACGTGAAGACTTTTATATATAAGATGTGCATTTTAATGAGGGAAATAAGTATTTGACCCCCTCTCAATCAGAAAGATTTCTGGCTCCCAGGTGTCTTTTATACAGGTAACGAGCTGAGATTCGGAGCACACTCTTAAAGGGAGTGCTCCTAATCTCAGCTTGCTACCTGTATAAAAGACACCTGTTCACAGAAGCAATAAATCAATCAGATTCCAAACTCTCCACCATGGCCAAGACCAAAGAGCTCTCCAAGGATGTCAGGGACAAGACTGTAGACCTACACAAGGCTGGAATGGGCTTCAAGACCATCGCCAAGCAGCTTGGTGAGAAGGTGACAACAGTTGGTGCGATTATTCGCAAATGGAAGAAACACAAAAGAACTGTCAATCTGCCTCGGCCTGGGGCTCCATGCAAGATCTCACCTCGTGGAGTTGCAATGATCATGAGAACGGTGAGGAATCAGCCCAGAACTACACGGGAGGATCTTGTCAATGATCTCAAGGCAGCTGGGGCCATAATCACCAAGAAAACAGTTGGTAACACACTACGCCATGAAGGACTGAAATCCTGCAGCGCCCGCAAAGTCCCCCTGCTCAAGAAAGCACATATACATGCCCGTCTGAAGTTGCCAATGAACATCTGAATGATTCAGAGGACAAATGGGTGAAAGTGTTGTGGTCAGATGAGACTAAAATGGAGCTCTTTGGCATCAACTCAACTCGCCGTGTTTGGAGGAGGAGGAATGCTGCCTATGACCCCAAGAACACCATCCTCACCGTCAAACATGGAGGTGGAAACATTATGCTTTGGGGGTGTTTTTCTGCTAAGGGGACAGGACAACTTCACCGCATCAAAGGGACGATGGATGGGGCCATGTACCGTCAAATCTTGGGTGAGAACCTCCTTCCCTCAGCCAGGGCATTGAAAATGGGTCGTGGATGGGTATTCCAGCATGACAATGACCCAAAACACACAGCCCAGGCAACAAAGGAGTGGCTCAAGAAGAAGCACATTAAGGTCCTGGAGTGGCCTAGCCAGTCTCCAGACCTTAATCCCATAAATCTGTGGAGGGAGCTGAAGGTTCGAGTTGCCAAACTTCAGCCTCGAAACCGTAATGACTTGGAGAAGATCTGCAAAGAGGAGTGGGACAAAATCCCTCCTGAGATGTGTGCAAACCTGGTGGCCAACTACAAGAAACGTCTGACCTCTGTGATTGCCAACAAGGGTTTTGCCACCAAGTACTAAGTCATGTTTTGCAGAGGGGTCAAATACTTATTTCCCTCATTAAAATGCAAATCAATTTCTAACATTTTTGACATGCGGTTTTCTGGATTTTTTTGTTGTTATTCTCTCACTGTTCAAATAAACCTAGCATCAAAATTATAGACTGATCATTGCTTTGTCAGTGCGCAAACATACAAAATCAGCAGGGGATCAAATACTTTTTTCCCACACTGTACCTCACGGGCCTCCTCCACAGAGGCTCTTCTTGACACTCCTGGTACCAGTCATCTGCAGGTCCGATCACCTCAACATCCTCCAATCTCGTCTCTAGCTAATGCCATGCCTGTTCAGCCCCTAATATCTGGACAAAAAGCTGCTTGAGCATGCAGTGTCTGGGAATGCGGGATTCATGACCGAAACAATGCAGCCTCGCCTGCCAAAGAGGCTGAAGATTATATTCTATATATTGATATCTTAAGAATCTGTAAGTTCTAATTACAATATAGTCTGGTTGAATAGAGGATGAATCATAGGCAGGCCAGCCTTCATTGTATAAGCCAGCACAGATGGTCATTAAAATAATTTCACATTTTGCTTTCACAGAGTAATATCTGTGGCCAAGAAGAATCACAGCTTTGTTCGTTAGTTTCTAAAAACGCTTGTCCTGGTGAGGGTCGTGGTGGCAGCATGCTGAGTAGGATAGTCCAGGCCTCCCTTTCCCTGGCGACAGACTCTAGCTCATCCTGGGGAATTCCCAAGCGTTCCCAGGCCAGCAGAGTGACAGTACCACCAGCGTGTCCTTGGCCAGCCCAGGGGTCATCGCCCAGTGGTACAAGTCTAGTAGAGTTCCAGGGGCAGTCTATTCGGGGGCATACTTACATATATTCTATATTGATATTACCCCTAGAGCCAGGCCCAGCGGTTGTGTTCACCAACAAACGCCTCCTGGCCGTGTGACCCACGTATCTCAGTCGTGCAAGCTCGAAATGGCTAAGTGGTGCCATCCTGTGCACCCGCCATCTGCAGGATGAAGGGTGAGGGGCGGGTGCGATGCCAGTATGGCAGGGAGAGGGATGGTCTCAAGCCGGACTAGACCTTGGCGATGGACAAAGCTTTGTATGGAGCAAAAGTCCAGGCACCTTCCACACAGTGTTACACAGTCTAATGAAATAATGCTGCTCAACTAATTTGAAGTGAGACTTGGGCTGCCAAACCAGAGCCGGTAATGAACACATTAACCAGGTATGGAAGCGCCTCCAACACTTGTAGAACTGCCTTATTCATGAAGAGTTGAGGAGGTGCAGTGTTATGACATGACATTCCCAGGCAGGTGATATATTTTTGTGGAACATTTGCAAGGCCCCATTTCATGATGGAATTATCAAGGCACAGAACAAGATTCCCTAATTCCATCAAATTGAGTAGTGATTACTAAATCATCAGCAGATGTAACATGGTTGACCAGCAGGGAACGATCCTTTAACTATAACCAGGCATCGATTAGCGTATCATCATAACCGTAGCAAATGCAATGGCTTTGATATGACCATTGGAAGTTTCTCACACTACATAGTTATTTCTTGATTTAAAGCTTTCATGACTGCAGGAATTCATACTCTTTGGGTCTTTCGGTCAAGTCACGTAAATAGAAAATAGTAAATCTCGACGTTTCAATTGCAACACAAGCAATCGTCTTCAGGTGAGAGAGAAAAAGCTACTGAGGAAAGGTCTTATATAGGCCTGACATGGGTGCATCAAGGTAGGTGGGTGGAGCTAGATATGGTCCAACCACAGAGGCTGGGGCAGTGGCCTTTGTATTGAGAGATTAGCATGTCAATGGCTGAGGCAGTGGCCTTTGTATTGTGAGAGATTAGCCTGTCCTGAGATGGGTGCATCAAGGTAGGTGGGTGGCGCTAGAGATGGTCCAACCACAGAGGCTGGGACAGTGGACACCCAGTCTGTCAATACAAAGACATTCAACCTAGTAATGAAACTCAGAGTCAGTTAACATCGGTATAAAAGATGGAAACATCATAGCAAGTTAAGCCTTTACCTGGTTAATAACGTCCTTCCAATGATTACTCAATTTGTAACCATCTTCTCAGTTGAAGTTGTCTGTTTATATATCTGGATGGCTTCTAGAACAATCTTTGATGATATCTAGTGGGTTTCCAGATTACCTTCGTGTTGGAAAAATCAATATCATGTGAGCCCACAGCGTTAAAACAATGATCAGCCACGGCCGAGGTATTGGTCCTAACGTGTTGCAGTTCCGCCTTGTTTTCACGAACACGGTCCGAGACATGTCGTTTAGTTTCCCCAATGTAACTACTGCCGCAGACACAACTTAGTTTGTAGACACCGGGGAATTGCATGTCAGGAATCACATCCTTCACAGATGGGATCAGATCACAAATTTCTAGCAGCTTTCTCTCTCTCTCACCTGAAGACGATTGCTTGTGTTGCGATCGAAACGTCGTGATCGATTATTTTCTATCTATGTGACTTGACCGAAAGACCCAAATAGTACATAGTTATTGAAGATGCTATGTAATGTAATGCATGGGGCCAGAGTTAATTTCTGTCAGAAGCCAAGTTGAACAGGAAATGGCTCCGACTCCTGGTCATGCAGCTTTAGACCGTCCTGCCCAAAATCATACAAATCCTCAAATAATGTGAGCAGAGGCATAAATTTGAAAACAAACAACCCAAAGCCCCAAGCCTCTTTATGCAGAGATCTAGTTTCTGTTGAAAATCCGTACACCTCTGCTGTAGTCAATAGACATAAAATACAGCAAATCAAGAATATCGCGGAGGTTACGTTCTTGGAAATTGCCGCGCGAAAGCTAAAAGTATAATATTCAATACTTAAGCCTGATCTAAGTAATGGCGTTAGGTAAACGTCAACTAAAATTCACATCACAATTGAAGTACTGGACTGCATTCCAAATAAACAATTGAAATAAACACGGAGAAATCGTATAAAAAAATATTCCAAGACAAAAAATAGTATAAATCTATAAGTGATAAAAGGGGAAAACCTCTTCTTATAGTTTGATACTGGAAAAGGAGGTCCCATGAAGTAGTGAGCCAGATGAAGACAAATTAAACTTAAGCAGAGAATTAAAGCAAATGCAATCAGGCGAGGGTAGGAGGCAAGGCCCCGTATGGCTAGGCCCCGCGTTGTAATGTTCCAAGCTGGACATCGATTCCATACTCGCTGCTCCTCAATTGATATACCTACGAGAGACGGAGCGAGGCTCTACCTGGGTGAACAACAACAACAACCACCACAACAACAACAACCACGATGTGAACTTCTCACCACGGATCTCAGTGAGAGCGCGCGCAATGCAGCAGCTTCCAGATATATCGTGACGTCACGTGGCAGCAGGAGGTGACATGACGTCACTTGCGGGGTTCAACACAATCTCCTCCCCCGACGAGCGGGGGTGTAACTGAATAAATTATATTCTTGGTTCTTTCGCTAAAGATACGTAGAAGGGAAATAATACAACAATAATATATTATATAAAAATATTTTATTATATTATATAAATATATGATATTTTTTTTCCCTTCAACGTTACTTTACCGAAATAATCATGAATATGAATCCCTGCAGTCACAAAAGCTTTAAATCCAAAATCTAATAAATTATGTTAATGAGACGGGCTTATGTCTAGTGATGAGGCGTGGATGCTGAACCCGTCGCAATGAACTCGCGACGGTATTTATGAATAATTTTCTTAGGTTTTTTTCGGTAAAGTCACGTAGGTAAAAAATTAAAATTAATAAAAGTAAAATAAAATTAAAATAAAAAAATCACGACGTTTCGGAGGCAACACAAGCTTCCGTCTTCAGGTGGAACCGTCACAGCCACGACAGCTGTATCAAGTAAATGAGAGATTACAAGAGCTACCACTCCGTATATATAATGGTTGAGGGGGGAAGGGCCCGGAAAGGCACACTTTTTATTAATATGGTAAGGTGAGGCTTAAGACTAAAAATAGACTGCATAACAAAAGATTGAGCCTTTGTTATGGAGAGGTGCGGTTTGTGACTAACGCCTAGCCTACATAACAAAAGTGTGAAAAAAGAAAAAACTAAACCTGGTAAAACAAAACTGGCTGTCTATCTGTAACCTGTAATAGTTGTCTGTCAAATAAGATGGTCCAAATAAGTGTAGTTAAATCTTTTTTGCATGGTTAATCACATCTTTCCAATGATTACTCAGTTTGTAACCATCATCACGGTTTAAATTATGTCTGTGTTTGTATATTTGTATGGCTTCGTGTACAAACCTTTGATGATAGCCAGGAGGTTTGCAGAGCACCTTTGTCTCGGAAAAGACAATTTCATGAGAGCGCACAGAGTTGTAGCAATGATCGGCAACGGCCGAAGAATCAGTTCTACCGTGTTTCAGATCTGACGGCAGAACTGATTCTTCGGCCGTTGCCGATCATTGCTACAACTCTGTGGGCTCTCATGAAATTGTCTTTGCCGAGACCAAGGTGCTCTGCAGTCTATTCTTAGTCTTAAGCCTCACCTTACCATATTAATAAAAAGTGTGCCTTTCCGGGCCCTTCCCCCCTCAACCATTATATATACGGAGTGGTAGCTCTTGTAATCTATCATTTACTTGATACAGCTGTCGTGGCTGTGACGGTTCCACCTGAAGACGAAAGCTTGTGTTGCCTCCGAAACGTCATGATTTTTTTATTTTACTTTTATTAATTTTAATTTCAAATTTTTCCCTCTTTGACTTCACCGAAAAAACCTAAGAATATGAATCCTTGCAGTCACGAAAGCTTCAAATCTAGAATTTATGAATAAATTGTTTTCATGAACCGCCAGTGACTGGGCGTAGCTGTGCCCAAATAAGGATTTTTACTGGAACGGAAATCGACAGTGACCAACCAGACGTGACGTCACGCTAAAAAGCGCGGTGGAGAAGGGGGTTGGGAGAAGGGGTGAATACCTTGGTGACATGACGTCACTAGCGAGGTATACCTCCCTCAGGCGTCGATCACCGAATGAGGTAATGTGGAGTTGTGACGTCAGAGAGCAGGGGTTTCAGTTTTCAGTGTCAGTTTCATTTATTTGGTACGTATAGCCCTGTGAGCCATTCGGCTCTTGAATCGGGTGCAACCGCAAAAAAAACATGAACAAGAAAACATCTTAAAGTGACTATGCACAAATAGAAAAATCCAGGAAAAAACTGAAAAATCTTCGAGAAAAAGCACATTACACCAACGCTGTGTGCAAAAATCCTAGTGGGATGCAAGTCAAACAACAACAACCACAAGACAACTTAGATTAAAGCCATCAGTTTAACTCCGTACTACAACAATCAAACATGGCCAAACCAAAACACTTTTCGAAATCACCAAAATAAAGCCATAAAAGCAATGTAACAGTGTTCATAGGAATTGTGACCGAAATTTCACAATAAACGACATAAACAACATGTACCACCAAACCCTATAGCCATAGCTGGCTGCATGAGTCACTCCACAACAGCAGGAGCATCAGTATGACTATCAACATTTTTCAATGCACCTTTAAAGATCAGCACACTAAATAAAAACACAAGATCATACTTTGCAGCGGTCATCTGGAGCGAAACATTTGATTTTAGGTCACTGAATAGCAGTGGCAGCATGTGGTGTACAACTTCTCTAGAGCAGTTTTGAGTGAAGATCTCATAGGTAGTGATTCAAGTTGCAGTTTATTGGCAATAGCATTCCATACCCTGGGGGCATCAATAGCAAAGGCCCTTCCTCCAGTATTTGTACGGCAATAAGGAATGAGAAGCTGATAAATGAGTGAAGACCTTAGGTCAAATTTGTTCTTTGAAACAGAGAGGAGATCCAGCAGGTAGTCTGTCGATTTTTTTGTAAGTACGTTGTGAATAAATAAGATCTGATGCACAAGACGTCGAACATTAAGATATGTTAAGTTTGACCCAATGTCGAGATCACAGTGGTGGGTTCTATATGGGCAGTTCAATGCAAATCTTAAGGCCGAGTGATAGATTGGGTCAAGCTTCTTCAGTACAGTACTGTGGGGCTGATTTATATACGATGTCACAGTAATCAAATAGAGGCAGTATGGTAGCTTTTATCAATTCCAAACGGAACAGAGGGGAGAATCTGTGCTTGTTTGGATACATAAAACCAATTTTTTTGGTCTTTTTACCAATATGAATGAGAAGGTGTATAAATGAGTGAAGACCTTAGGTCAAATTTGTTCTTTGAAACAGAGAGGAGATCCAGCAGGTAGTCTGTCGATTTTTTTGTAAGTACGTTGTGAATAAATAAGATCTGATGCACAAGACGTCGAACATTAAGAGATGTTAAGTTTGACCCAATGTCGAGATCACAGTGGTGGGTTCTATATGGGCAGTTCAATGCAAATCTTAAGGCCGAGTGATAGATTGGGTCAAGCTTCTTCAGTACAGTACTGTGGGGCTGATTTATATACGATGTCACAGTAATCAAGTAGAGGCAGTATGGTAGCTTTTATCAATTCCAAACGGAACAGAGGGGAGAATCAGTGCTTGTTTCGATACATAAAACCAATTTTTTTGGTCTTTTTACCAATATGATCTTCAAAATTCAGTTTGGAATCAAGGATAACCTCAAGCTACTTATAGATCTTGACTTGCTCTATTTGATAAAAAAAATTTAAGGAATGTAATTGGGGGAAAATAACTTCCTGCTTTAGTCCTGGTGAAAAGCATAGCACCTTGGTTTTGGAGGTATTCAGGACTAGTTTAAGAGCAACTAGCTGATGTTGTAGTTTGTTGAAATCACCCTGGAGCTTAGCAATTACGTCATCCGGAGAGCGGCCAGCAGTAATCAGTATCGTGTCATCAGCAAAAAGATTTACCGTGGAATGAGTTTATTTTGAGTTTATTTATATTTATATTTCTTTTCCATTGCTCTCTCTCTTGAACAGAGACCCCGTGGGTGCGTGAGCTCAACAACCACGTGGACACTATTGTGTGTGTATACACATGGTATTCTATGGGTTTTTCGATAAAGCCAAGCATATGAAAAAAAAATCACGATGTTTCGATCGCTACACAAGCGATCGTCTTCAGGTGAAAAAATACAGCGAGAGAGCTTCTGAAGCAGGACGTTATATAGGCCTGAGATGGGTGCAGCCCAAGGGGCCGTCCATAAATGACGTCACGCACCTAGGGGGGGGGGTCAGACATTTGTGACAATGTGTGACGAGGGGGGGGGGGGGAAATGTGACGTCACATCAAAATGCGCAATTTTAAATAAATATAGAATTGTTATTACAACACTACTTGTGAAAACAACACTCCTACAAAATCAGAGTGCGGCCCCACATTAAATACGCACTACAATGACAATAGTTTAAAGCGATTTGAAGCATGATTTATTTTCAAAATGGAAATATGGTTTTGGGGGGGGGGGGGCAGAGCTTTGTGACGTCATATTTGAGGGGGGTTTGACTTTTTGTGACGCCATGTGACAAGGGGGGGGGGGGGGAGGATAAAAATTCGTCCAAATTCGCGTAACGTCATTTATGGACGGCCCCTAAGGGTAAGTGGCAGGGCTAGAGATGGTATTTGCATGGACAGTCATTCCTCGGTATACGACCGCTTTTGAATACGTCGAATTTGGTATACGTTGTGTTTTGACGAGAAAAAAATGTCTTGGGATACGACGTCTTGCTTGGGATACGACGTCTTGCTAGAACTTGTATGGGTCGGGATGAGTCACCGCGTACCCGCGTTTTCCCCGGAATGACTTCAGGAACATTCTTAGAAGAAGGCAAAAACAAACTTCAATGGACAGGTTTTTAGTAAAACTCAAACTTGGTGAGCCTCAACCAGGTCCAAGTCAAGAAAAAAGACTGAAAAGAGAATGAGAAAAAAACCCCAGAATGTCAGCTTCCTGAAGTTTTAATGGAAGGGGACTCTCCTCCAAAAAAATAACATCTCCTCCTCCTCCTTTTCCTCACCACCATCCTCGTAGGCTATCAACTCCTCTCAGCAAGGTAAAGTGATGTTACATTTTATTTTTATAACAATTTATTTTAATTTATTTATGTTTTTTTATTTATGTATGCATTTTAGTAATAAGTAGTGTCTAAATTATTGTATACAACCCCATTAATGTATACTATGCCATATAAAATATAATTTCTTATACTCTGGAATGGATTATTTCCTTTCCCTTTATTTCTTATGGGATAAATCGTTTGGTTTACGTCATTTTCGGTATAAGTCCTAACTTCTGGAACGAATTAACGACGGATACCGAGGTACCACTGTAAATGTAAGATCGGAGGGCGCCGTGAGGCCGTGGCTTTACCGAAAGACCCATAGAATGTATTCCTGCAGTCACGACAGCTTTATGTCAAGATTTAAATAAACTTAAACTCTAAACCCGCTCTCTGACATCACCAAGATGTTTTTTGTTCATGTTTTTGTTTTTTGTTTGTTGCGGTTGCACCCGATTCAAGAGCTGAATGGCTCACAGGGCTATACCTAATAAATGAACTTGAACTTGAACCACTGCATTGCGTAATCGGCGTCAGACGCGAGGGGTAGGTGTGCCCCGCTAGTGACGTCATGTCACTTGCTGCTGTCGCATGACGTCACGAGACACCAGGAAGCTGCTGCACCACGCGCGCTCTCACTGAGATCCGAGGTGAGAAGTTGACATCGTGGTGGTTGTTGTTGTTGTTTACCCGGGTAGAGCGTCGCACCTTCTCTCTCTCTCGTAGGGATATCAATTGAGTAGCAGCGAGTATGGAATCGATGTCCAGGTTGGAACATTACAACGCGGGGCCTTGCCATGCGGGGCCTTGCCTCCTGCCCTCGCCTGATTGCATTTGCTTTAATTCTCTGCTTAAGTTTAATTTGTCTTCATCTGGCTCACTACTTTGAAACTTTTTTCTTTTAAATATTAATACAGTTTTTGTTAACTTCACCAGGCATAGCCCACTTGAGCTATCCCGCTCTTTTTCAGAAGGAACCTGCCCACAATACAGTGGCTGAACGTGTGGAAATGTCTGTCGGTCAAATACTCTAAACGCGTGGTGATGTTGTCTTATTCTTAGGTTTTTTCGGTAAAGTCACGTAGGTAAAACATCAAAATTAATGAAAATAAAATAAAACAAAAAATCACGACGTTTCGGAGGCAACACAAGTCTCCGTCATCAGGTGGGACCGTCACAGCCGAATTAGCTGCATCAAGTGAGGCAATGATTCAAGATGTAATCCCTTATAAGCAAGTTGAAGGGGGGAGGAGAGGGGGGGGGAGCTCATCAGAATGTTAGTACAACTCATCGGGAGGGGGAGGGGGGGCCAAAAAATTGAAAGACGCCTTGGACGCGGTTGCTGCTGCACACGCCAACACAATGGACAGAGAGGGGGAGGGGAGGTCTGATACACATGATAGACAAAAGAACGAAAATGCCCATGTTTATACCAATGCTGGCTGAACAATGAAGAGGGTACTGTTAAAAAACAACTGGGGATGTTAACACTCGGTAAAGTAAAGTAAAATAGTGCCTGTCAGATAAGATGGTCCAAAAAAGTGTAATTAAGTCTTTTTTGCGTGGTTGATAACATCTTTCCAATGATTACTAAGTTTGTACCCATCATCACGGTTGAAATTATGTCTGTGTTTGTATATTTGTATGGCTTCGTGTACAAACCTTTGATGGTAGCCGGGAGGTTTGCAGAGAACCTTGGTCTCGGAAAAGACAATTTCATGAGAGCCCACCGAGTTGTAGCAATGATCGGCAACGGCAGAAGAATCAGTTCTGCCGTGTTTCAGATCTGACTTGTGCTCGCGGACACGATCAGAAACATGACGTTTCGTTTCTCCAATGTAGCAATCACCACAAATGCAACTCAATTTGTAGACTCCAGGATACTGTAAGTCAGGAACGACATCCTTCACAGATGGAATCAGATCACGGATTTTATGCACTGTACTGAATCGGACTTGGATCTTATGTTTGTTTAGAATTTTGGAGATCTTTTTGGTCACGCCTGCTATGTATGGTAACGTGATGGTTTTGGTCGGAGTTTCATGTGGCTGTTTCTGTGTGGTGGGAGAGACAGCTTGGCGGATAGTACGGTCAGAGTATCCGTTCATCCTGAGGGCCCGATGTAATGCCATGGGCTCTGTGGTATAGCGTTTTGATGAGAGAATTATTTTGAGATGGGTGGTGGTGGGAATCCGGTTTCAAGTAGGAATCTGTGTGGGTGGCTTTCCTGTAGACAGAATGTCCCAAGGATCCGTCAGGCCTCCTCTCAAACAAAATATCCAAGAATGGTAGTTTACCGTCTTTCTCCACTTCCATGGTGAATCTGATGGATGGGTGTCTAGAATTGATGTGGTCCAAGAAGTGGTTCAATGCTGGGAGGCCATGTGGCCAGATGACGAAAGTGTCATCCACATACCTCTTCCACAGGGAAGGACGCAGGGTGGATGTCTGGATGGCGTCTGATTCAAACTTTTCCATGAACATGTTGGCTATAACTGGTGACAAAGGGGAGCCCATAGGGGTACCCTCATTCTGTTTGTAGAAGGTGCCATTCCAGGTAAAATAGGTGTTGGTGAGGCAATGCCTAACCAGCGCAGGTTCATCAGAATTCAATCCATGTTGGACTAAGTCCTCAATTATTGTTAGGGTGTCCGGTACTGGGACTTTGGTAAACAAAGATACTATATCAAAGCTGACGAGGATGTCATCAGGAGATAGTACCATGTCCTTAACCATAGAGACTAATTGGGTTGAGTTGAGTACTGCCGAAGAGGTCTTGCCTGTGAAAGGGAGCAGAGTATCTGATAGAAAACGGGCTAGTTTGTACGTAGGAGAGTTTATCGTCGACACAATGGGTCATAGCGGGGTGCCTTCCTTATGGATTTTGGGAAGACCATAGAGTCTGGGAGGTCTTGCCGCCGATGGTTTTAGAGATGGACGTTTGCTTTGTTAACATCCCCAGTTGTTTTTTAACAGTACCCTCTTCATTGTTCAGCCAGCATTGGTATAAACATGGGCATTTTCGTTCTTTTGTCTATCATGTGTATCAGACCTCCCCTCCCCCTCTCTGTCCATTGTGTTGGCGTGTGCAGCAGCAACCGCGTCCAAGCCGTCTTTCAATTTTTTGGCCCCGCCCTCCCCCTCCCGATGAGTTGTACTAACATTCTGATGAGCTCCCCCCCCCCTCTCCTCCCCCCTTCAACTTGCTTATAAGGGATTACATCTTCAATCATTGCCTCACTTGATGCAGCTAATTCGGTTGTGACGGTCCCACCTGATGACGGAGACTTGTGTTGCCTCCGAAACGTCGTGATTTTTTGTTTTATTTTATTTAATTTTCATTAATTTTGATGTTTTACCTACGTGACTTTACCGAAAAAAACCTAAGAATATGATTCCTTGCAGTCACGAAAGCTTCAAATCTAGAAGTGATGTTGTCTCTTAATGTGGAAGGAAAAACCCTGAGGATCCGGAGGAAAATCCACGCGACCACGGGGAGAGAGACACGCAAATTCCAAATATACATCCTTAATACAGGTTTGTTTGGGGTAGATCGTCTTAACTATGCAAATGTGTCGTTAAACCCGCCACCACCCGACACAGCCAACTATTAAGGGTTGGTCACATAAACAGCACGTGGCCAATTCGTCACTAGTGCAGCACTACACCGGTTGTGTGTTGGAGAGCCAAGCCACAACATTTACAATCTGAGTACGACGTTTGCCAGTAATCACAACCAGCTTCATCAGGCGACAGCCAAATGTTGTGGCTTGGCTCTGTGGGAATATAAATTAGGTCGCTGGGTTTATAGCGCAGCATGCTAACCGTTGTACTATCGCTCCCCACTCATGCACAAACATTATCATCGGAAGTATAGTATTTAATCGGTAATAACTAAGTTACCCGGCTTCGCACAGGTCTCAGTAATCAAATATTAAGAGTAATGTCTTTCAATGCTGGCTTTATTGGAATTATTGAATTCTGCCAATGAAGTCTGTGAATGTGTGTATATTGTCACGGTTTCTTGGTTGTGTTATACAATCGCAGGGCTTGTTTGTTTCATAATGGCAGCTTTTAAATTCGTTGCCCATGGAGAGCTTCAGGATAGACAATGTTGGATGTTTTGCCATCTGGTGGGTTTAATCGAATGAGGCTTCAATTTTTGCATAAATGTTGACAGCAGTTAAAGCTTGACTTAAAGCTATCGTGGCTGCAGGAATTCATATTCTTTGGGTCTTTCGGTAAAGTCACGTGGATAGAAAAAATAATAACAATAAAATAATAATAATGAAAACAAAGTGAATTAAAAATAATAAAATATCACGACGTTTCCATTGCAACACAAGCAATCGTCATCTCCGGTCACGTGTCCTCCGGGGTCACCCAGAGTGCCATGGCCCCTTGCAACCCTGTTCCGTGGCTGGCACCCTAGCACTCTATCCTGTAGGGGCTGGCACTGCACGCAGAGCATGATGCCATCCATTGCTCTCAGTCAGTGCTCCCCGAGCCCTGTTAGGACCGGTACTGCATCCACCTTCAGTTGTGTCTGCGATGTCAATACATCACGCGCCATGCCTCTCCCAGGCCGGCTTCACACGGTGACATCCAACGATGTCACTACACATAGCAGCTTCAATAATTATGTAGTTTGAGAAGCTCCCAATGGTCATATAAAACCATAGCATCTGTTACGGTTACAATGATACGCTAATTGATGCCTGGTTATAGTTAAAGGATTGTTCTCTGCTGGTCAACCATGTTAGATCTTACATCATTGGACCTCCTTTGCCAGTACCAAAATATAATAATAGGTTTTTCCCCCTTTTTTCTGGCAACAAAACTGAAACCTTTTTTACAAGGATTCATGTCTGTATTAACCACAATACTTGCAGTCAAAATGCAAACAAAAAACACACTCTGATAATATATGCATTGTCCGTGAAACTGATTGGTCCACACCAGAGACAGCTTTATTTAGAGCCTCATCTCAATTGGTGCTAGACCAGATGACGCCAAAAGGCATACAGCTCAAAGACAATGCACTATCAAAGTAATGAGGGCTCGGGGTAAGCATCTAACATCATTGGACCTCCTTTGCCAGTACCAAAATATAATAATAGGGTTTTTTCCCTTTTTTCTGGCAACAAAACTGAAACCCTTTTTTACAAGGATTCTGTGGCTTGATAATTCCATCATGAAATGTGGCCTTGCAAACGTTCCACGAAAAAAAATCACCTGCCTGGGAATTTAATGTCATACAACACTGCACCTGCTCAACTCTGCATTATGAACTCAACAATTAGAGTTTGTCTTCTTGGTTCTTTCGGTAAAGTCACGTAGAAGGGAAGTAATAAAATAATAAAAATAAAACATAATAAAACAATTCTCACGACGTTTCGGCCACAACGCAAGCAGCCGTCCTCAGGCGAAGAATGAGACATTATCAAGCTAGGAGCTTATATAGGTGTAGCGAGGAGGAGCGCCTTAACAAAAGAATGTGCATATGAAGAGGAATTTAGCATACCAATGGGCAATGCGTAGGAGGTGGGCGGAGGGGTTTCAAAGTCCCATTATGCCCATGCATTATGCAGGATCAACAGCACCACGGGGGGTATAGTAAGTATCAGTTTATATTTTAGTTTTTTAGGTAGTTTTTTACTTTGGTTTTCTACATGGTTGTTTGGTAAATGCAGCTACATATCATTAACATTCCTTTCGTTTATTAACGCTGTTCCTTGCGCCCCCCCGTGGTGCTGTTGATCCTGCATAATGCATGGGCATAATGGGACTTTGAAACCCCTCCGCCCACCTCCTACGCATTGCCCATTGGTATGCTAAATTCCTCTTCATATGCACATTCTTTTGTTAAGGCGCTCCTCCTCGCTACACCTATATAAGCTCCTAGCTTGATAATGTCTCATTCTTCGCCTGAGGACGGCTGCTTGCGTTGTGGCCGAAACGTCGTGAGAATTGTTTTATTATGTTTTATTTTTATTATTTTATTACTTCCCTTCTACGTGACTTTACCGAAAGAACCAAGAAGATGAATCCCTGCAGTCACGAAAGCTTTAAATCGAAAATTAGAGTTTGATTTTCGCCGACAGCAAACACGATTGATAAGTGAAAGCTGAACTAATTGTGGGCCTCTGCTATGTTGATTGATTTTTAATTAATTACATGGTGAAGTGAGGAAGCATTAATACTGAGCAGATGAAGGCGGCCACGCATGGTTCTGGACACACCACCACCTGTTTACCATGCCAGTGTGTGACAGTGTCAAGTTTGTATTTGCAGTAAAGTATATTAACTATTGAACAATGAGGTTAAATAAAAAAGTTTATCTCTGGAACTTTTTATAAGAATGGAAACCGGTAAGGAAAATATCTCGGCACATATGCAGCTGAAGTTAGATCTATTCAAGCATTCAAGCAAATCTGAGCCTGGCTTCACACCTCGAAGTTTTTATTGAACATTATATGCATCTTTACATAATACAAATATTATTATTTTCAACAGCCTTTGCTATGTTAGCTGATTTTTTCTTAAATATTCCTTTTGTGGCTAGACAGCCAAAATTGTGCGTGTGGAGTTTTGGGTAAACATTCATTTTGAAGATGCCAGGGCTTCCGGGCATGTTTCTGACCACTTGACCTCTCGTGTGCCTTAACAGCCCATGTGATGAATTGGGGAATATCTTGAAAATATGAATAAGTATAGACGTGTAATTCATGTGTGACTGTGTATGTATTCATTCCTCTTTGGTTCTTTCGGTAAAGTCACGTAGAAAGAAAAAATAAAATAAATATTAGAACACGGCGTTTTGATTACAACACAAGCAACCGTCATCAGGTGGGAACTGTATGTAAATGCATGCTCGGAGAGCGACATATATACAGACAGACACACAGGAGAGGCACACACAGACGCACAGAGAAACAGGGCCTCTGTGATGAGGTATATATAGAGAGAGTGGGGGGCAGAGAAATTTGCATTCAATGAGAGACGAGGGGGGGATGGGATCTGCAGCAGGGGACATGTAGAGCCAAGGGGGGGATGGAATCTGCGGCAGGGGGGGATGGAATCTGCGACAGGGGGAGAGAAATTGAAAGCTTGAGAAATCAAACCTCGTAAACTTAGAAATGTAATACAATGCAACACAGAGTCGGCTAACACAACAGTTAACACTTTACCTGGTTGATTACGTTCTTCCAAAGATTGCAAAATTTGAAGTTTTTAAGTATGAGTTGTGTGGAAATCTTCCCCGTAGAGGTGGTTCAATTTTGATTTGAAGCTTTCGTGACTGCAATAATTATTCTTTGGTTCTTTCGGTAAAGTCACGTAGAAAGAAAAAATAAAATAATTAATAGACACGACATTTCGATTGCAACAAGCAACCGTCATCAGGTGAGAACTGTATGTAAATGCAAGCTGGGAGAGAGACATATATACAGGGAGAGAGGTAAACACAGGCACAGAGAGCGACACATAGAGAGAGAGACGACCAAACCTAGATTTCCACACATCTCATACTTAACTTCAAATTTAGCAATCTTTGGAAGAACGTAATCAACCAGGTAAAGTGTTAACTGTTGTGTTAGCCGACTGTGTTACATTGCATTATATTTCTAAGTTTACTAGGTTTGATTTCTCAAGCTTCCAATTTCTCTCCTCCTGCTGCAGATCCTACCCCCCCCCCCCTCCTTGGCTCTACATGCCCCTGCTGCAGATCCCACCTCCCCCCTTGTCTCTCATTGACATGCTAATTTCTCTGCCCCAACCTCCCCTCTCTCGAAATATAATACCTCGTCACAGAGGCGTTGTTTCTCTGTGTGTCTCTATATGTGTCTCTCCTGTGTGTCTCTCTCTCTTTGGTTGTCTCTCTGTGTTTGTCTCTATATCTGTGTATGTCTCTCTCCATGTTTGTTTGTCTTTCTCTCTGTATATGTCTCTTTTCGAGCTTGCATTTACATACAGTTCTCACCTGATGATGGTTGCTTATGTTGCAATCGAAACGTCGTGTTATATTATATTATTTATTTTATTTATTATTTTATTTCTACGTGCCTTTACTGAAATAACCAAAGAGTAATTCCTGCAGTCACGAAATCTTGAAATCAAAGATTGTATTAATTCCTCTGTCTCGATACTGACGTAGATGGTATGGAATGTTTTTCTGTCTGCAGCTGATGCTTCTTCTGACGCTTCCTCTGCAGAATTGGTCTGATGGAGCGAAGGCACTCAGCGCAGCTCGGTACAAAAAGGACACATTGCGACCAGTATCCAAACAGCACGGATCGTACTGGAAAGTTGACACAGCACCAGAGAACTCACTCAGAAGAGAAACCCTTCAGGTGTAGTGTGTGTGGGAAGGAATTTTCTGATTCATCGACTCTTAAAAAACACCAGAGAACACACACAAGAGGAAAACCTTTCAAATGCACTGTGTGTGAGAAGGCATTTGCATGGGCAGCAGGTCTCCAGATCCACCAGAGAAAACACACAGGAGAGAAACCCTTCAGGTGTAGTGTGTGTGGGAAGGAATTTTCAGATTCACCGACTCTTAAAAAACACCAGAGAACACACACAGGAGAGAAACCTTTCAAATGCACTGTCTGTGAGAAGGCATTTGCATGGGCAGCAGATCTTCAGATCCACCAGAGAACACACACAGGAGAGAAACCCTTCAAGTGCAGTGTGTGTGAGAAGGCATTTTCACATTCATCAAATCTTAAAACACACCATAGAACGCACACAGGAGAGAAACCAAACAAGTGCAGTGTGTGTGGGAAGGCATTTTCAAGTTCATTTTATTTTAAAATACACCAGAGAATTCACGCAGGAGATAACCCCTTCAAGTGCAGTGTGTGTGAGAAGGAATTTTCACAGTCATCAAATCTTAAAATACACCAGGGAACGCACACAGAGAAACCAAACAAGTGCAGTGTGTGTGGGAAGGCATTTTCAAGTTCATTTTATTTTAAAAGACACCAGAGAATACACACAGGAGATAACCCCTTCAAGTGCAGTGTGTGTGAGAAGGAATTTTCACAGTCATCACATCTTAAAAGACACCAGAGAACACACACAGGAGAGAAACCCTTCAGGTGCACTCCGTGCGGGAAGGCATTTGTCCAGTCATCAGATCTTCATATACACCAGAGAACACGCAGGCATCAGAAGATCCTCAAGGAGTGTAGTCTGAAATCGACTTGTGAAAGTAAAAGTGCTGCAATGAGTCCATCCCTCCTGAAAAAAGAACCAGAAGTACATTCCAGCTTGGACACTATGAAATGTATCAAGGTGAAATTTGAAGAGGTGACAATGAAGCGCGAAGAAGTGAAGGTGAAATGTGAAGATGAAGATTCAACTCCAAAATCGGACCTTCACTTCGATGGAGGCAACGGGAAGCAGGAGGAGACTTCTGACTGTGAGGCAGAGCGAGGCAACTCCCAGCAGTTTGTGGACGTTGAGGTGTGGGTGGACTTCTTAGACAAAACAAAGTCAAATGGAGACACGGTAGATGTGTAAGCTTGAGACAATGAAGCCCCTGTAGATTGACCTTTGTCACAGGCCTTTAATGAAATAATGTGAAGTTGAACACTCAGTTCTTAGGTTCAACCTGCAGAGTAAGGGCAGCCAGTAATTGCGGACCTGTGGGTTGGGTAGATCTCTAACCAGGAGCCAGAGCCAATACGCTCCCAAGCATTCACTATGTTATAATATTAGCATTATAATGATGCTTGCTTCATCGCCTCAGCAGCTCGGAGTTTTGTATCATATTTCATCACAAACACTCGAAGAGCATGTTCTGCATATGCCTTTTCCAAAAATTTATATTAAGTAATTCTGCCTTTTTTGGTAATAATTTTGATCGGGATGTAGCGCTTGGGGCACGGAAAGGGTGAGTCGCCCTCCCCCCCGGCCTCCTGCCTTGCCACACAAAAGACAGCTGGAGGATAATTACTCACAAGCCTGCTTGGAAAGTCATAAAATGTAATAATAAAAACGGCAATCCCCAGTATACTTGAGAAGGCTGCCATAAAGGAAACAACCCACAATAAAGCAAACATAAGACAGAAACAGCAGGGGTCACGAACCTCCCTTGGACAGCGAAATCCACTCAAGAGCAGTTAATCATCATGAGCTGACTGGGGTTTTTTAAATACAACAGTAAAGTTCGAAGCTTAGCTACATCTTTAACCTCAGGATATCAAAATATAACTTGAGAATAAGAAGCACAGATCCCTGGCGATACAGACGGAACAAAGTTTAATAAAACCCTCGGAATATCCTCAGTAACAACTACGGTGTAGCATATCTTGGTTAAACATGAACCAAATAATAATTATGAAAGTATTAGATCTAGGTTTCGATTTAAAGCTTTCGTGACTGCAGGGATTCATCTTCTTGGTTCTTTCGGTAAAGTCACGTAGAAGGGAAGTAATAAAATAATAAAAATAAAACATAATAAAATAAAATAATTCTCACGACGTTTCGGCTACAACGCAAGCAGCCGTCTTCAGGTGAAGAATGAGACACTGCCGAGCTAGGAGCTTATATATAAGCTGGGTAGGAGGTGGAAGAAGAGCGCCTTAACAAAAAGAATGTGCATATCAAGAGGAATTTAGCATATTCATGGGAAATGCGTAGGAGGTGGGCGGGGGGGTTTCAAAGTCATATTATGCCCATGCATTATGCAGGATCAGCAGCACCAAGGGAGGGTGCAGGGAGTAGCATTAACAAAGGAAAGGAATGTTAATAGTATGTAGCTGCAGTTACTAAACAACCACGTAGAAAACTAAAGTATAAACTACATAAAAAAACTAAAGTATAAACTGCATAGCATCATCAGTATACTTACTATACTCTACAATAAGCTGAGTTACTAACAGCAAGTAATACATTACAATTCTACGTCGTAAAAATTATATAATATGCTTCCATCTAAACTTTATTCTCTTACATCACACGAGCATACACCGTACTATATACTGCCATAGACAAACCCAACATAAATTATATACTGTATTGCTATAAACCACCCTGTATTCTCCGCAGGGAATGGATTCTTTGCTCCGCTGCAAGTTTTCCCACCACGACTCACCCATTGACACGACGGTCAATGGTACAGTGTATAATAACAAATAGTATAACATTTATATGCTTAATACAACGTACAAAGTAATATATAGTATCGTAATTGTATAGTAAACATATAGCAGTGTGATACACATTAGGGTGGGTAGAATAATACATAGTGTTATATTAAAATATATAAGGTTTAGGGTGGTTTATAGCAATGCAGTGTCTCATTCTTCACATGAAGACGGCTGCTTGTGTTGTAGCCGAAACGTCATGAGAATTATTTTATTATGTTTTATTTTTATTATTTTATTACTTCCCTTCTACGTGACTTTACCTATTAGATCTAGGGTCATTCAGAAGAGATACAATGCGAAATATGCTAATCATACACGATCAAGATAATATGTATTCCACGGGCTCAGAGCCTCACCATCTGTCTTTGTCTTCCAGTAGCTAAGAGCACATGGTAGCAGTAAATTATGTATGCAGGGGGGCGTCTCCGCCTAATATAACAAATACCACGGAATAATTCCAAACCGCGACGTGAGTGCTGTGAACGCTGCTCAAAACGTATTTTTGAGTCGATTGGAGTCAAAACTGCGAAAAGTGGTACAGTACGAAGCTATAAGAGTTATAAAATATATGTTTTACTAACCCGTGATGAGAGGACCGAAAACATGGCGACAGCAAGCACACCCGTGCACAATAGGTCACGACTTCAAAGTCAGTGCCCCTTTTTGAGAGAGACTGCAAGTCTGATGCAAAAAATGTAACACTTCCAGCCCATGGTGGGAGTGTGGGGAACGCTGCCCAGAATGTGAACAGAAACATGGCGGTAGTAAAGACATCTGGACAACGAACAGCCCAAGCGACTTCAAAAGGAAAACAGCTGCCCCTTTATGAGAAGAAAAAGCCTGAGGTGGAAAAATTCAGATATAAGCAAGAACGCAAGAACAGAAAATCAGTACTGCTCAAAGAATCGCCCAACTGACCGTGGAGATATCCAAACCATCAAGCACATCACCGATGAATGCTCCATCCATGCACATCCTGGCGGTATCGCTGAAATCCACACTGCGTCAACCACATAATTGAACTGGATGAGGAACATTTGCATTCATTTAAGGTGATCATTAAAGATAAAAACTGTTGCTTTTCACAATGCCATACGAAATAAGTAATGTGAGCGATCATTAAAAAGAAAAACTGTTTCTTTTCACAATGCCATACGAAAGAAGAAGTTCTGCGAGTGGTAGGCTCTGGGGATTGCCCTCGTGACTGGCAAATTAATAGGGAGCTCTGCATCGACAGAAGCCAGGTTTTTATTTTTTTGCCTCATTGAGAGAAGCTGCCAGCCAAGGAAGAGTGCCGTAACATCACTATTCCCGGTTACGAGGTCGCTGTGTACAGTCAACACCATCAAAGAGTGACAATCGTTCCGATTGTGCTCCGATCAAAGTCAACCCTTGGAGGGAAAGCTGGTGCAACCACTATTTGTGAGAGTGCCCCTTTAAATCGCAACCCACAGGCGAAGTTTAATTGAGGGTCAAATCAGAGACTGACACGGAACGATATAACTTGATCTGTAGCGTGTCCTCTGTGCAGCATGAGTCGTACAGATAACTGGAAGAGGACTCTCTTGATGAGGGGGGGGGGGGAAATGACAGGCACTGTCTCTCTAAGTCGCTCCACAGTCTACCAGGATCAACAGTGTCTGGTGGCAAGGGGTGTGATGCGTGGCAACCAGCGGACGAGCTGCGAGCGCTGTCTGGCGACGGGATGATCGCGCACATCGACGCAGATGGAGCCGGACCCATCATCCCTGCCAGCACGGGCACCGCCGAAAGCGTGACCAGCGTGCTGACTCGGCAACCACCCCAGCGATGGAGAGAGACTGACGAAGCAGCCGAGAGCACCGTGTGTTCGACACATGCAGACCCAGCGCCCCTCCTGGGGACCTGAGGTGTTTTCGGTACAAGTGCAATGATTGTAGCATCACTACTGTGTCCACACACACACGTGTGACTTCACTATGCGGGGGAGCGTCACTACCACGCGGGTCTACACACACATGACGTCATCCCGGCTGGAAGCGGGAATGACGGCAGGGCTGGTTCTGGACTCGGGAGGCCACGTGGGTGGTGTGAGATTGTGGCACTCTGTGATCCCGGCTGGACACGTGACCGGATCCCAGTGAGGGCCGGGGGCACCTCGGGGGGCACGTGGACAGCAGGGGGGCTTTGAGAGGGTTCTCGAAGGGAGGCGTGGCCGGGGTGGGGCCCGGGCACGCCGAGACCCATATAAGCAGCCTCCTCACGAGGTTTGAGGCTGCCCGTATCAAGAATGAAGATGCATAGTGAAGACGCCAAGAAGAGTCGAGCCTCCAGTCAGCGGACTTGCTAGTAGCCCATCTGGCTGGGTCATGCTAGAGTATCTGAGAGAGAAGTGTGTGTTAGCTAGAGTAGGCTGGTGGTCACCACCCTATGTGTAATGTAAGAGTTAACTGTTGTGTTCAGTAATAAATAGTGTTGCCTCCCAATTAGTTGTGTGCGCCTAAATTCGAACCCATTACACAAGGAACGCTGCACCTCGGAAGCTGCTAACTCAACAGTTAGCAAGAAGACAACACACCCACACATACAACGCGCATATTAGAACGAATAAGATTGTTCCAAAAAGTTATCTTTGTGTTTTTACGAAAAGGGTTGCCATCCCAAGGTGGTGCGTTAACAATTAGTTGATCGTGGCAAGCATTGTTCTGTCCCTTGAGTTACATGAATACGGTCGTTTCGAAGTATTTTAGTCAATTGTTTTTGTTTATTGCATAACCTTACCAATGAATTCATTTACACACTAAAGATTGATCAGCATCTATGTTATCAATCTACACACACAGGAATACTATTGTGTTGAGATTTTTCTTTTTGATCACAGAATCTTGCCCGCGAATTCATTGATGTCCCATTAGCCAATTGATAAGCATCTGTTAGCCAAACAGGCACACGAGTACTCTCACTTGTTTCAGGACATTTCGCTAATTGCATAATCTTCCTAATGAATTCATTGATGTCTACTTTTGCCATTGGGCACATGTTTCTTTAGCACGTTTCATTTTTTTAAGGACTTTTCCTATCGCCGTGTATGGTCGCTGTATTCGGAGGAGTTAGCCGATTGTTCTGTTACTCAGTTTTAACAAACGTAACCATTGAGGGTTAATTGTACGGATCAATGAGTAGGACATCTTCAGGAGTATGGTTTTGACAATTCTGATCATAAGTGTGTTCGCATATTAGAGTGTTTTTAGATATTAAAGTTTTTTAACATAGAAAAGTCTGAGTGGTTCCTTCCTAAGTTCATGCATAATAATCTTAATTATGAGAACTGTATCCTGTGGTGAGGTCTGAATTCTGAGACCTGATAAAATGACACTAAAACATCAGTAAAATGAAAGCGAGAATCATTGTATTATCACGATTGGTAATGCACCCTTGGCAACGAAGCTGAGTATAATTTGCATACGTGCATACATTTACATAATTGCATATATTTGCATACTACCAACACGTGTTAACTGCCCCTTAACAGGATAACAACCTATGGTGTTGGACCACCAGGCTAACTGCACTCATTACACAGTAACTGTCTACACTGGACCGGACCCCATCTTGGGTCCCGGACCACGTGTTGGAGACTGGGACGGAGAACGTAGGTTTCAGGATTACAACAGCGCCGGTCCCTCTAGGGGACCCGGCTTATATGCTCTGCAGCATGGCCGGCTCTGCCCTTGGCCACGCCCACCCTCCAGACTCTTCGAGCAAGATCTCGACCACCCCTAGCCCCCACTTGGGGCCCCTGTGTAGGCTCAACCGGTCACGTGTCTTCTGGGGTCAACCAGAGTGCCATGGCCCAAAGTAACCCCATTCTTGTGGCCGGCACTCTCACACCCCATCCTATAGGGGTCGGCACTGTACGCCACGCGTGGTGCCATCCAGCGCTCACCGAGCCCCTCTAGGGCCGGTACTACACAGACAGTGACATCTGTGATGTCACTACATCACCCCCCCCCCCCCCCCCTTCGTAGCACTCGGCCGTCCTGGCTGTCAACTCCCCCTTAAACAATTGAACAAGCCCTTCGCGTGCCTCAACAAATAAATACCCAAACCAATCTATAACACGCAAACGCTCGGAACCCCCTCCATCACCAACATCTCCCACCCTCACAGTGTAACAATACCCTCAAGCATAAAGGCCAGGTTCAGCCAATAACCGATACGGCCTGCCGAGTGCTACAACCAACCGACGGTGTGGGAATGCGCGTGCATATGGATCATGAAAACCGAAGAGTTTTTGATAGAGTCCTTGTGGCCGGGCCCCCAGGGGAGGTGGACTCACTCTCCCTGGAGGTCCCGGGGGGAACATGGAAATGTCCCGTTGAACCCGGCTCCTCACGAAGAGCAGTCGACCGGGCGGACGGGCTGTCCTCTCTCGAATCCAGTGGAGACGGCGCAGGTGGTGGCTCGGGGGACGTTAAACACGCGGCACCTGAGGACGGGATCACATGACTCCGCAGAGGACCAACCTCAGCGGGTACACACCTCAGCTCGCTGGACACATCTGACACGCAGCGCCTGCGGTGTGGAGAAGGAACGAACTCACATGGAGTGATGAAAGGTTTGAGGCTTGAGGGTTGTACAAACCAACCCAGCCGACCCAAGCGATCTGAACCCACTGTGGTCGAATGACCCGAATCACATCAACCAGCCCCCTCCAGGGTTTAAACAATTTGGGCGACGTACCCACCGGTACCTGTGGACAGTACAACCAGGCTCTGTCCCCTGGCACCCACTCATGTGCGGAAGTACGGGAACCCCTCAGCCGTTCAATTGCCAATTGGCATGAATTGGAATTTACTCTGGAAGCCTCCCGTGCTTCAGAAAGCTTTTGAAGGGTAAAGCACACGGAGTTAGACATTTTTTATTTAGCCTTGTTTGGAGCGGCCGACGGACCTCAACAACCTCGAACGGCCCCTGCCAGGGATGGTACAGTTTTGGGGATGTGCCTCGGGGCACCTGAGGGCAGTGTAACCACGCCCTGTCACCATTTTGCCAAGGAACCCCTGGCACCACCGACCCCTTCTTGAAAGGGCGCAAGCCCAACTGGACCTGTACCGGGGGTTTGGGCTCTCTCCTGTACATTAAAAAAGAATGGTGAGTAGCCAGTGGATGCGTGAGGAGCCATCCTATATGCAGCCAGGACTCCAGGAATATGCAAATCCCAGTCTAGTTGGGACTCGCTGACCTGATGGCTCAACGTGGAGGTCAGAGTCCTGTGCAGCCGCTCAACTATGCCATCCGTCTGCGGGTGGTATGGTGACGTGCGTACTTTCTTTGTTCCCAACAAATCGTACACCTCGCACAGCAATTTTAAATAAAATGTCTTGCCTTGATCGGTCAAAAGACGTTCGGGGAGCACCCTTGTCCATTACGTAGCCATTGAGGAATGCCTTAGTGATCGTCGCCGCCGACTGGTTGGGGAGCGGCCAGGCCCCCGGCCATCATGACTCCCACTAGCAAATACTTATTCCCATGACGAGTAGTGGGATATGGACCAAGGATGTTCAGAGCAACCAGTTCATATACGCAGGAGACCTGAATTGATTGCAACGGTAGACAACAGGGTTTCGACGGCAGTTTTAGCCACGTGCAACTGTATATACCCTTTCAACAAATTAGCGACACCTTCCGCCATGCCAGGCCAGAAGAAGTCCAGCTTAAGTGTGGCCAACTTCTTATGCACACCCAGGTGCAACAATCGTTTGTGTACCACCCAAATGACCTTACCCCGCAGGTCTGTGGGCACAACAATGTTATAACGGCGCAACCCTCTGTCCCAATGCATGAGCAATCCGCTTCTGAGAATGACAGAGGCAACACCCCCTCGACCATCTCAGGTTCCAACCTTGGCCGGCGCTGCAAGAGGATGGGGTGAATGCTCGTTGGGCGGCTTACAGCACCCAGAGCCCGAAAAACACGTGCACCCATCGCTCATTGGTAATCGCGACAGGGCGTCCGCGTTCGTATGTCGGGAGCCTTTGCAATAAGTAACATGAAAGGAATAGTCCTGGAGGACCTCCAACCAACGTGAAAGTTGGCCAGATGGCTGTTCAATATGCAGTGCGTACTGTAGCGATGCATTGTGAGAGCGCACCTCAAAGCATCTACCATACAAATAAGGGCGATACTATTGCACGAAAAACACGAGCTAACAGTTCCTGGCGTGTGACACAGTACCCTTGTTCGGCCGGAGACAGCACTCTGCTTCTATATGCGACAACACTCTCGACACCATTGACAACTTGAGACAGAACAGCTATTCCGGTGTTACTAGCGTCTGTATCAAGGACGAACTGCAAGGAAAAATCAGGGTAGTGGAGGGGAGGGGCGTTCACCAAGCCATCCCGGAGCGCAACAAATGCGGCTTCCTCCTCCCCCCAATGGAATTTCTTACCCTTTTCCGTCAAGGCGTGGAGATGTTTAGCAATGGAAGTGAACCTGGCGACAAAACAGCGGTAATAGGATGCGAATATTATGAAACTGTGCACCTCCCCCACTGACGTGGGGGTCGGCCAAGTAAGAACACACGTGCTTTTGTCCAGGTCAGTCGCAATACCAGATTTACTTACTACGTGGCAACGATACCGAACCAATTTCTGGAGGTGACACTTCTAAGGTTTAAAATTTAGGTTGGCCACACGCATTTTAAGAAAGACAGCACGTAACTGTTCAAGGTGTTCGTCAAATGTGCAGCTGAAGAAGATAACATCGTCGAGATATATCAGGCATGAGTCCCACTGAAAACCAGCTATAACCAGTTCCATCAATCGCTACAACATAGCCGGCGCAGTATGAAGACCCATCGGAAGCCGATTTAATTTGAACAAGCATTGTGGTGTAAGAAAGGCTGTTTTGGGCTTCGAGGCATCGTCTAGTGGCAACTGCCAGAATCCGGATAGAAGGTCACGAGTGGAAAAGAACTGTGCTCCTACTAGAGCATTCAGGGAGTCGTCCATCTGAGGTAGAGGGTACGCGTCAGCAACAGAGATCTTATTGAGCTTACGGAAGTCAACACAGAAGCGCAAGCTACCACCCTGCTTTTTAACAAGGACAATAGGGGCTTCCCACGGGCTGGTGGACAGTGAAATAATATATGCCGGATGGGAGCGGCGTCACCCGTATCGATGTGATGACTCAGAAGCGTAGTGCTGCCGATGTCAAATTTGCTGAAAACATCCGAGAATTCGCGCAAAAGCGCCCTCAACTTCCCCCTCTGGACCTCAGACAATTTCGCATTTTCCAAACAAAAACGCATCCATCTACCCCTCACCAGGACTTTTGTGTGGCCGCATATTGGATGTGGCCCCACTGCAAACGATGCTTCCAGCACGAAGCGCTGGCGACGCATGAGCTAGCATGGTACCCTCCTGAATGACCGACGTTTTTAACCCTGCGTTAAGGGCCTGAATGAAGGGTTCCTGATCATTGTATACCAAAGTCTGGGCCCCAACTAACGTTAACCCACGAACGGCTTCATTAGAAGGGCTCAAGAGTATTCCTCCTGCCATCGCTTCTGGTCTAGCGGCTTCCGCAATCGCAAGGGGACCAACATTTGTGCGCCAGGGGGAATCTTAACTGTTTTACGTGCAAGTGCGTGTATGGTAGCGTTGACTGTGCACAAGCGAGTGGTAGAAGGCAGAAATGCCATTTGATAGCCCGATGGTAATTCAAGGCACCCTTGGTCGATCAAAAATTTCAGGGGCATCCTTCCCAAAAAGCCGTTCCCAAGAAAGCAAGGAATAGCAAGGGACGTCGATACAAGAGCTGGTCCCTTCAATTTGACATCCGCAATGCACATTTCCGCTGTTATTCTCCCAATGATGCCCAATGCAGCAAAGCACAGAGCTTCGACAGGGCATAAGGTTTTACGAGGCAAGATGTTATAGATCAACTCTTAAATGATAGTTACTGATACACCAGTGTCAACGAGCATCCTGATTACAATCCCCTCTGTCAACCCAATAATGGCGGACGAACCTGCGGTCGCGGCAAGCACTCTATGGTCCAGCTCTGACCACTGACCCGGTCGGAGCGGCCGGTCGGCCCGATCAAAGTCCGAACCCTCTCGCACCGACGCACGACCGGAACGGAACCCGAACCAATGAGATGGGTGAGGTGGAATCAGGGGCCGAGTGTGTGATGTGTCGCGACTCGCTTTTGGGTGTAATGGAGAGGAAGACGGTCGGGCAGATGATGGTGGTGGTCCAGGGGGGCGTCGTTGCGGCACGCGGCAGCCCGACGAGACGTGTCCCAGCAGGCTGCAGTTGTAGCACAACGCAAGCCCGCTCCCAGGACGAGGAGATGTCTTTCGCCATCGTTATTCCACCCGTCGCACCATGCCATCCCCTCACCAGCCTCCGTCCTTGGTCGATGCGCAGGCTGGGACGGGCTTCACGTCTTCAGGTGTATCACACGCCTCATGAGGTACGATACATGTCGCCAACCCCTTATGCCGTTGCAAGAGCTGTTGCACCTGGATGCATCTTGCAACCTTGACGGACGATAGATTGTCGTCGTCGACAGCCGGCAGGACAATGTTGAGGTTCCTAGCCAAAGCCAGCAATTTCTCAAGGACCAGCGAGTCGACTCTTGTCATGGTCCATCTTCAGAAAGGCAGCCTTCGCTAGCGCCAAAAGTGCACCACGGAAGGCAAGGGGCGTCTCGTCAAAGGCTTGATTCAGCGTGGCCCTCTGACGGCGGGTTGGTGAGAAATGCCGCCAAGGCGTCGTCATCAAGAGCGGCGGGCAGTGTTCTCAAGGCCTCTGCCTCCGTCCACCTTGCCAAGTCGGCGTTCGTCAGGAACCGCTGCTTGAAGGCCACCCAGTCGCCTCTGGCGGCTACAATTCTTTTTTACGAAAGGCAGTCGTCGCCGGAGAGATGGTACGTCCACAGGTGAACTCGACACAGCTTCAAATTTGGCGGGCTCCGCGCTCTGCTCCTCCATCAAAATGGCAGCTGTAAGCGTGGGCTGCGCCATGGAGGTTCCTGGTTGGCAGGAAATGGCGGCGGGATCCACATTCCCGCTCAGCTCCATTGCTCTCCCCTCCACCGCTGGCTGTAGAACTCCGCGACGATGGACACCGCGCCTTGGAGGAGCTCTGTGAGGCTGGACTGTGCGGAACGGCGTTCCCTCTCCGACGGCGGTGAGCTGTCGCGTGCCCGTTCGTACGAGCTGCTCTGCCGACGGCGCCTCGCCTCCCTTTTCCATGGACGCCATCCCCTGAGCTGTTTGAGGGATGAGGTCTTCGTCCTCGTCATCTGACGTCCTGGTACATGGTCTGCTTTGAGTAAACAGAACCTAAGACGGTGGGCCACATAAGACATCGACTACCGCTATGGGACCGGCAGTTTCTCGTCGTCTCCATCATCCTCCGGCTTCAACACCTCTTCCCGCAGTACACAGGCAGGTCCGGACGCATCAGACACACTGCCGCTTTTGTCCCATCACTCATCTAGCTTAGGACGGGTGCGGATTCATCCTGTAAAAATTCATCCCGTCGCATCTCATACACAGAGTGCGGGGTTCCTGAACAATCATGGGGTTCATGCAGGGGATCCAGGTTCATCTGCTGGTAGACACAGGAGCCTCAGGGACCATGGTTTCCGAGGCTGTGTTTCACATGTTACCTTCGTCATCCAGTCATCTTGCCCCCGTAGAGAGTGCTTGTGTGGCGGCTAACGGGGAGAGCCTGGGCATAATGGGTCAGATGTTGGCCTCCGTGTAAATTTGGGAAATCACTTTGGAAGGACAGGTATTGGTTTCATGGACATTGGCCTTGCCCTGTTTGCTGGTCACCAATTTTTTATGCAGGATGCCTTTGAAAATTCTCGTCGACCAGGGGTGCGTTGAAATGCCATTGGGACAGCGATTGCTGTTTTTGAACTCCCCCAGCCGGGAGCCATCGCAGAACGCTGTCATTCAAGCGATGGCTAGCCAAACTGTTAAAGTTCCTCCGTGTGCCGAGATGCTCGTTCCGCTGCGATTGCACAAGGAATTGCCAATGATGGGCCCTGAGGAGGGTGTCCTGCTAACCCTTTCAAACGCCGTGGCGCGATTTCCTTTCCTGGCGGGGGCTATGACTTGTATCCGCCGAGCGGGTGCTGTTCCTACAAGTGCTTTATACAGGGCATCCACCGGTTGTAATTCAGGTGGGCACTGTTCTGGCGCACGCCACGGCCACCCAGTGTTTTTACTACGGAGTCAGCTACTGGTTTCGCGGGAAGCATTGAAAAGATTAACGAGCCGGACTCTGCATGGTTGGAAACTCTGTGCTCCGAGAACCCCGGATTGATGGAGGTTCAGCGAGCTCAGCTGCGCCGGCTCTTAGGCGATTTTTCCTAAGTCTTTAGTGCCAGAAAATTTGATATTGGTCGCACTCCTCTCCTGCAGCATCATATCGACACGGGCGACTTGCCCCCCCCCCCCCCCCCCATTCAGTTAAATTCACAGACAGCCCCGCGGAGAAGAAACAGGTACGCATTGCTGTGGATGAGATGCTGGCAGCTGATATTATTTTCCTGTCCAACAGCCCGTGGGGGCGCCCATAGTCCTAGTGAAAAAACGCGATGGTAACTTGCGATTTTGCGTTGATTTCCGCAAATTAAATAAGATCGGTGGCAGATGCATATCCCCTCCCTCATATGGACGACTCTCTAGATGCGTGAGCAGGCGCGCAAATTTTTTTTAACCTCGATTTGCTGCCCAGGTTTTGGCAATTGCCCCTCGATGATGAATCTATACCAAAAAACGCTTTTCGCACACCCCAGGGGCTCGACCAATTCAATTGCCTTCCGATGGGACTTTATTCGGCGCCAGCCACCTTTCAGCGATTAATGGAATTGGTCCTAGCAGGGTTTCAATGGGATTCTTGCCTAATTTATTTGGACGACATCATCGGTTTTAGCTGTATCTTTGACGAAAATCTGCAGCAGTTGCATTCAGTCTTTGAGAGACTGAACACATCCATGCGGCTAAAATGTAACTTATTTCAGACATCAGTGAAATATTTGGGCCATATTGTCAGTTGTTTATATAGGCCTTTTTCCAAAATTTATATTAAGAATTATTCTACCAATTTTTTTGTAATAATCAATCGGGGTGAGCATGGGGCAGGGAAGGGTGAGGCACACCCCCATCCCTAATACCCCAGCTGCCTTGCCATATTATAGTAACTGGAGATAGGAGGTCATACCGAGCCATTAAATAATAAACCCCAGGGCAAATGGAGGTTAATGACAATCTGGGAAATCTCTAGATTGTCAAAGGACCATATGACATGACCACAGACGTTTTGGAGAGTTTCACAAACAAATCTCAAGACTCCCTGGCGCGGGAGGAACAGCCTGGTTTCAAATCGAAATTTGCTGACACAGTCGTTATACCACCCCATTCAGATCTCCACGGATGCAGAGCAGGGGCAATTGGACATTACAACTGTTTTTTTTTACAACGATAAAGTTCGAAACTTAGCGACAAGAATACATCTACATAGGCTGCCATTACACTCTCAGATTAAGAACCAGACTGCAGTCTACATTAGTGGTTGTTATTATTACTTTATTTTACTCTTATTCACCGCATGTTGTTTTTTTATTGCATCTTTATATTACATGACTTTACCGAAATAACCAAAGAACATGAATTCCGGCAGTCACGAAAGCTTAAGTAAAAACTTAGTTACATCTCCAACCTCAGGATATCAAAATATAACTCGAGAATATAAAGCACGGATCCCTGGATACAGGCAGGGAACAAATGTTAATAAAACCCTTGGAATACCTGTAGTAACAACTATGGTCGATCCCAAATCTTGGTTAAACATAAACCAAATAATTATGAAGTATTAGACCGAGGGTCATCAAGAAGAAATACAATGCGAAACAGGTCAATCACACGACCAAGATAATATGTATTCTATAGAATCAGAGCCTCCCAACCGCCTTTGTCTTCCAACAGTAAATCGTGATGCAGGGAGACGCCTCCCCTTAATATATCAAATACAACGCTGTAAACATTGCCCAAAACACTACGCAAAACGTACTTTGAGTCACTTGCAGAGTCAAAACTGCGGAAAGTGGTACGGTACCAAGCTATAAGAGGTAAATCATATGTTTAACTTCCAACTGGTGCACGAGAGAACACGACTTCAAAGGCCACAGCGCCCCTCTTTGTGAGAGACAAGAAAATGTAACACCTACAACCGTGAGGGAAGAGGGGGAGGAACGCAACTGGACAAAAGGAACCCCCCCCCCTCCAGATTAATTGTTGCAGAAAGTAGAAACACTAGAAAAACACACTTAGGGGCAATTGAAAGCATCTGTTTCCATAGATGGCGAGATGGCTTGAGGAAGGGGAAAGGAACCAGGCCTTGATGAGACTTAACAGATTACTTACTTCAATAAAATTAGAACATATACACCAGACAAACAGCTGTTCCCACAGGCTGAGAGCAAAATCAAAGGAATTCCGGTCTTTTGTGAGAAGGCGAACCGAGGTGGGAGAATTTCAGATATAAGCAAGAATACAGCACACACAATTCAGTCTTGCTGCGGCAAGCTCCGGGGGTAGGCCCCGCAATCAACCATGGATGTCGAGTCTTGCAGAGAAGAAGGGCGATGTGTTGCTTGGTGCTGAGTTTGGCGCTGACTGACAGAGTATCGATGAAAGTTATGTTGTACATTTATCCTGATGTTTTGAGTCGCTTGCAGAGTCAAGGATTTCGATAAGTTGTATTGCACGAAGCGATAAGAGTTGGGATAATCTAAGAGGTGTGCAAATACAAATTATGAGTTCTGAGAGTAAGTGAGGAGCTACGACGAGCAGCTCACCGCAGGAGCCCTTAAGGAAGGGCTGGAAAGGCACCACAGGGGGCCCGCGCAAAGTTGGCAGTTGCCGCCGAGGGAGAGAGGATGGAGCAGCGAAAAAGAGCCTGAATAGCGTAGCCAAGAGGTAGAGTGTCAGCGCTAGCGAGAACACCGAGGGTTCGACTCACACACACCGACAAGCACCAGCTGGGAACCAAGACAAGAGTGAGGAACGGCGACCAGCGGACGAGCTGCGAGCACATTCATGCACCGCCGAAGGAGAGGACAGAGAAGGAGAGAGAGCGCATGACCGGCGAAACTGAGGAAAGTGTCGGCGCTGGCGAGCAGTGGACGAGCTGCGAGCGCAATCGGGCACCTTCAAAGACGAGCATCATGCCTGCAACAGAGTGGCCTGCAGCTGCCACCAAGAGAGCGAGAGAGAGCCTTGTGTATGACACACACGACCCACCACTCCTCGCCTAGCAGGGAATCCCCTTACAAAAATAGGTGGAGCATTTTTTTTAATTATGATTATTTTTCAAGACCGAATATATACAACACAGTGCAGCCGGAGTTGCCACAGATCCCGAAAAAACGCGTGCGTGCACACGTGGCAGGTGCGTCATATTACCGGCGTTTTGTCAGAGATTTTGCCACCATTGCTAAACCGTTCCACGCCCTCATGGCCAAGGGCCAGAAATTCCACTGGGAAAAGGCTGAGGATTCCTTCCTCGCTCTCTCGGCTGCCTTTGCCGATGCCCCTCCGCTCGTATATCCCGATTTCACCAGGCCCTTCATATTGGATATGGACGCCAGCAATACGAGCATTGAGGCGGTCCTTTCCCAGCTCGTCCAGGGCACAGAGAGGGTCGTGTCTTACGGCAATCGAGTCTTGTCTCCTGCTCAACAGCGCTATTGCATTACGCGCAGGGAGTTACTGGTCATGGTCCATTTATCCAGCTCTATTGTCCATACTTTTACGGGCAGCACTTTGTCAAACGCACGGATCATGCGGCCCTCCAGTACTCCCTGCGCATTGAACAGCCATCCGGGCAGCTGTCCCGATGGCTTGAAATCCTCCAGGGATTCTCATTTACTGTTGTGTACAGGAAGGGCACCCGGCACATCAACGCTGACGCAATGTCCCGCTTGCCGCTCCATATCGCATGCACGTGTGCATCGGGTGCATCGCGATGCAAACTCTCGCAAAAGGGTACACCCATGGTGCTTGCGGCGGCCGGGACAACGCGAATTGAGGGCACTCAGATGCCACGCGATTCTGTCTTGAATCTTGACCACGATGCGTGGGCCAAGCTACAGGTTGATGATGCCTCACTCCTGAGATTGCGCCGTCGTGCTTCTCGTGGGCCGGGCCCCGCGGGTCGGCCATCTATTGTGCTCCGCGAGGGACTCCTCATGCGGTGGGAAGGGGAGTCCGAGCGTTATTCCTTGGTTGTACCCATGGTCCTTAGAGGAAAACTTACCAAAGCCATACGTATGCACCTGGGCGTTCATAAAACGTTAGCGACGCTAAAAAAGGACTTTTACTGGCCCGGTATGGAAAACGATTTACTCCTCCTGATAAAAAGCTGTGCCGATTGTGCACGTCGTAAATCTCCTGCACAGCAACCACAGCTCCTGCTACAGTCCATTGTTGTGTCAGGAGTGAATTAATTGGTGGCATTTGATATTTTGGGGCCCTTTCCGGTCTCCCAGAGAGGACACAAATACCTCCTCATGGGGGTCGAATACTTGACCAATTGGCCTATGGCCTGGCCTTTGGTTGACCAATCGGCCGCGTCCATCCATAGCCAACGCCTTTTTATATGGCTACATTCTTGATAAGGGGGTCCCCCTGAGCAGCTCCTCACGGATCAGGGCAGGAATTTCTCTTCTAAGTTGCTTCAGGAGGTGTGTGACATTCTGGGTACACTCTCTGGGTACACAGGACCCTCACGACCATGCTATGCCAGCAGGTGACCACGCGCCAGTCGGACTGGGATCTTCACATTACAGGTGTTCTCGCTGTCGACAGGCTAGCTCCTCACGCCTCGACGGGGTTCTCACCATTTTACTTAATGTACATGAGAGAGCCCAAACCCCCAGTACAGGTCCAGTTGGGCTTGCACCTTTTCAAGAAGGGGTCGGTGGTGCCGGGGGTTCCTTGGCAAAATGGTGACAGGGCGTAATTACACTGCCCTCAGGTGCCCCGAGGCACGTCCCCTAAACTGTACCGTCCCTGGCAGCGGCCGTTCGAGGTTGTTGAGGTCCGGCGGCCGCAGTGTGTACGTATTCGTTTCGGCCAGCGGCAATGCTTTGTGCATCTGTCGCGGCTAAAAAGATATGTTTCGCCTAGTCCTGTTGATTCATCCCCATATCCTATGCGACCAATGTCTGATGTGTCTGGCGAGCCAACCGCCACGCCTTGGGAAATAGGACGTGAGGTGGATTGTTCTGTTCCGCCTACAGGACTAGAGTGCCTATCGTCTAAGGACGGGGCAGCAGGGACTCCCAAGGTGGACCACCCGGGGGGTGGTCGAACTGTTTACCCTGTCGTGGGGCAGAGGCCTTGCTCTACTGACCCATCAGACCATTCCTCAAACCCGGGCGATACCAGCTCTGCCTGCGGTGACGGACCTGCCGCAGTAGGTTTGTTTACCAAAGTTCCTGTGCCTGACACCATTGCTATAATTAAAGATTTGGGAAGTGGCAGGGCTTAATTCTATCAGGAAATTAACCAATGGAACGTGCCAAACAAGTTAGCATAATGATTGGTTGTCTGTTCGGGGAGCAAAGGCAAGCGATTGCAAGCAAGACTGGTATAGCAATTTGGGGACTCCCACCATACCTTCCCGTATGGGGAGAGCCTCGATGAGTCACAAGACTCCCTACGGTAAGTGGAAATGTTATGAAATGTAATCCCAATTGAGTAATATCTAGGTTATTATTTCAGACTGTGAGTGTATTATTGAGTTTCTGTGTGCATGTAAGAGTGTAATGTTGGGAGTAGTGGTGCAGTAGTTAACACAGTCTGCTACTAACTCCATGGGCAGCGTTTAATTCCCTCTCACGGCTATCAACAGTGGCAGTAAACATCTGAACCGTTCCTGTGCCCCACTGTATGATTACGTTTTGCAGTGTGAAAACATGCATCAAGATTATTTCGATTATTTTGCTGTGATAAATTTCCATATAAGCCACTTCGTTAAGCTATCATTTGTGGTCAGATCGCTTCTTAAAAAGAAACTTAGCTTAGTGAGTCGTTCCTGGTAAGAAAATTATCATTCAGTTTTTTTGGTATATGTATTTTTTAAGTGGTTTGTTTACCTTTGCTACACTTTTCAATGTGGGTTGTAATGTTCTCATCACTGGACATCTGTGAAAACAAGCTTTATAGCATGTCGGATTCTTCCAGTATAAATACATATTCTGATTCTGATAAGCCGGGCTTGGAGCTGTGTGGGGGCTGACGCCCACCTCCTCTTCCCCCTCCTCCTCGGCCACTTCTCGCCGGGCCCCTGCCGATCGGGTGATCGGCCCCCCCGCACCAGCGCCCTCTTTGAAGGACATGGCTAGTGGCTGGCTCACTACCGCATGGAGTTATCCCACACACTCCCAATGTACATGCGGAGGTGGCTGCGTGCACGTTGCGTGTCCGTCAGGCGCACGTCGCTCACCACGGCTCGTGCTAAAAATAGCCGTATGAATATGCACGCGCCCCTCCCCCCTCCTGTGGGTCGGCCTTAATCCGCTGTGCAAACACACGCGAGCGCAAGCACGCGACCACAATGACGGCCGTATTGATGATAATATACGCGCGCCTCTTACACCAACCGCGCGCTGAATTCCGTGCGTAAAACACGCAGCATAACGCCGGCGAATGGGTTTTAACTCATCCCTCCTTCGCCCTATTAATCGCGCGGCGCCGCTGTACGGATGCGGGAGCCGTTAATGAATTACTACCCGCGTGCCTCCCACACACACGCTCGAATTACGCACCACGCCGACTCTCTCCCCACACACACAAATCACGCTTGCGCCAGTACTCTGTGCTGAAGTTTATTAATGGCGCGCTTGAAGAAGAATCCTGTTCGGCCCAGAGTAAATATTCAGCGAGCAGCGCCTAGCCTATCCCTATTGAATCCCTGGGTGCGCCCTCACTCTACTTTTTACCTCGCAGCTGTACTCACGGAGTCGTACGGATGCGGTGGGAGTCGGAGGGACGAGGGTACGAGAGGTCTCTGCCTGGGGTCAAGTCGTAGCAGCACTCCCCGGCGTCCCTTAAACGCTGCGAGTGGCTGGGAGTCGGACCGAGCAGCTGAACGGCTCGGGGAGAACTGCCCCAACGTTTTTCCCCTCCCTCCTTTAATGCCCTCGGAATCTAAACAGCCAGGGTTACGTGGTGTTATCTGGCGCGGCCAATCGGGCGCTGTAACATGATACAATCAATCTGCGACAGAATGAATGAGTTTATATATTTTGAATACCTGGTGTGTCTGTGTATTAAAATGTCGTAGCTTGATTTATGCTCGACCACGTACACACAGGTATTCAAAATATCCGATCAAGCATGGATCAGGCTGTGATATTTTCAATGTCTGTTCGACCATAGATCAAGCAGTGTGCAAGCTTTGTATCATTAAATTGGTCGATTCACGTTTAATCGAGAATTGGATCGTTAAAAAATTAAAGTCCTGTTCCAGTATTGCTTATATAGACAAAGCCACGCTCAATTACTGCATATATGGTCCTAAAGATTAACACAATTTATCATTCACTCCATCGCAGCTTCATTATATCCGGCTATAGCGCCCTCTAGACGATTGCTTCAGAACCAGTAACGCGTGTGGAGTGTACACGTTGAGGCAGTGTGTTCATTGTCATGTGTTTGTGTATAATGCTGCAGTGGTAAGATTTTCACTACCGCGCCTGTATATTAGGAGTTTGCATGTTCTCCATGTGGTCACACTGATTTTTCTCCGGGTCCTCCAGTTTTCCCCTTCACATTTAGAAATATGTGGCAGCTATAAATGTCCACGTAATGAGTTACTTAGTTGCACTATAATTTGTGGTCAGGTTGCTTTTGAAAAATAGCTATATAGCTCGGTGGACCTTAACTGGTAAAAGAAAAATTGTGTGCTGAAAGGATTTTCCAGTTTAATGTCTTATTTAGCTGCAAGGTGTCCAACATTTATTTTTCAGGAGGGTCCTGTATTGGACTATTTGGCGAACACAAACTATATTTCATGAGTATAGTCTTAATTTTGGAGCTTTCGTGACTGCAGGAATTATTATTTGGTTCTTTCGGTAAAGTCACGTATAAAGATAAAATAATAAATTAAATAATAGCATACGACGTTTCGATTGCAACACAAGCAATCATCATCAGGTATAATGAAATAGCGACACAAAATCTAACCAGAAAACCACAGACAGACATATATGCAGACAGATATCACCAAGATACACAGAGAGGGCAACACAGGTACAGAGAGGGGTGATCGTCTCTGTGGGGTGGCCTTAAATAGACAGAGGGGGGGGGCGGAGGCAGAGAGAGGGAGGGGTTAGAGGAAAAAATTTACATGTCAATGAGTACGAAGAGACGTGTAATAAAGTACGCAGGCTTAGAGGGAGAAAGAACACACTAAATTAAACAACCTAGCAAAGTATCGAAATGTTATGTAAAACGACACAGAGAGTCGGTCAACACACAATTAACGCATAGCCTGGTCGATTACGTATTTCAAAGATTGCTAAGTTAGAATTTAAGTGTGAAAATTCCAAAGAAAGACAAAACATAAAAACAAGAGGAACGGAGACACACAGACAGAGCAGAACACAAGAACGACAAAAAACGAGTGTAGACAGAAAAAATCACACCAAATATACAGGCAGAGAGAGAGAACAAAAACCCCAGAGAGAGAGAAAAAGGCAAACTCAGAACTTCCCCGTAGAAGTGGTTCAATCTTAATTTTGGAGCTTTCGTGACTGCAGGAATTATTCTTTGGTTCTTTCGGTAAAGAAACGGATGCGGCCAACTGGTCAGGCAGAGGCCGAGCCATCGGCCACCGGCAAAGATATTCCACCCCGACCAGGATAAATGTATTTCCCCTCTGAGTAGCGGTGAACGGCCCGAGAATATCCAGTGCCACTAGCCCGTTAATTCGAGACACCGTGATTGAATTGTAACGGAGGCTGGGACTGCCTCGATGGTGATTTGCGGCGTGCGCAGTCGGCGCATCCTTAACCAGGTGGTATAAGTCGCCCATCATACCCAGGCGAATAGAAGTTCCGCTTCAGCGTCAACAGCATTTTACGGACTCCAAGGTGCATTAGCTTCTCATGTACCAACCCGTGTCAGTTTACCCCGCAGGGTGGTGGGAACCACCGTACAATACATTTTGACTTGAAACTTTTGTGACTTCAGGAATTCACATTCTTTGGTTCTTTTCGGTAAAGTCACATAGATCGAAAAAAAAACAAGTTTCGATCACAACACAAGCGATCGTCATCAGGATGAAAAAGGGGCTTTTTCCATTTTTATTTTTACCCTTTTTCCTTTTCCTCCTGATGATGATCGCTTGTGTTGTGATGGAAACGTCTTAGTTTTTATTTTTATTGTATTTCTTTTATGTTTTTTATCTACGTGACTTTACTGAAAGAACCAAAGAACACCATACTATAGCGCTGCAGCTCCTCATCCCATCGCATCAAGAGCCGTTGCGAAGGACTACAAGGGAGACCCCTGACGGAACAGCTCTACTGCCCCTCTTTCCTATGCGGTGCCGCAATTTCATCAAGGAAATGTCCTCCATCTGCAGTCATCCCCACTCTGCACGCGTGAAGCTCAGCGCACCATCACTGGGCTCAGCCACCACAACTGGCGCTGCATCCCCGGACGCTGCCACCACCTGGGGCAGGCCAGGCAGTCAAGGTCTACACCGGCCCGCACCCATAAAACATGCGCACTGGTTATTTGGTGGCAGGCGAGAGAGAGTGCATTTGCGTTGCAGTGCCGTATGCCTTTCCTGTAAACGACAGTGAATGTGTATTCCTGCAGTACTTTGAGCCAGGAGGACAGCTGCCCGGAAGGCTGGTCAATGTGCAGGGAGTATTGAAGGGCCGCGTGGTCCTTGCGCACCACAAAGTCCCGTCCATAAAGGTAGGGCCGAAACTGTTGGACAAACTAAGAAATGGCCAACAGCTCCCTGAGCATTACGCAGTAGCGCTGTTCTGCGGGAGATAACACCCGATTACCATAGGCTATGACCCTCTCTGCACCGTTTACGACCTGCGACAGTATCGCTGGCGTCCGTGTCCAAAATAAAGGGCAGAGAGAAATCGCAGTAGCTGACAGATTGGCGAGGCCCTCACGTAGCGCAACAAAATCTCTGGCCTTTAGCGGCCAACGTGTGGAGCAGTTTGGCGATCGTTGCGAACCCCGGAACGAACTGGCGATAGTAGGACGCAAACCCGACGAAACTGCGAACTTCACCCACCGACTTGGGGGTTGGCCAAGTGCGCACGCACGCAGTTTTGTCGGGATCCGTGGCTAGCCAGGACGCACTAACAATATGGCCCAGATACCGCACCGATGTTTGTAAAAGGTGACATTTTTGTGGTTTGAATGAGATTGGCCGCCCGCACTCTAACACCGACTGCAATCGATGCAGATGTTCCTCAAAAGTACGTCTGAACACAATGACGTCATCCAAGTAAATGAGGCACGAGTCCCATTGGAGATCTGCCAAGACCAACTCCATTAGCCGCTGAAACGTTGCTGGGGTCGAGTGCAGCCTCATGGGGAGACAGTTAAATTGGAAGAACCCCTGGGGCATTCGGAACGCGGTCTTAAGCCTGGAATTCTCATCTAGGGGCAGCTGCCAGAACCTTGACAGCATGTCAAGGGTTGAGAAGAACCGTCTGCTTGACAACACGTCGAATGAGTCGTCCATCCGCGGAAGGGGATAAGCGTCAGCCACCGAAACCTTATTCAGTTTCCGGAAATCTAGGCAGAAATGCAGACTGCCGTCCTGCTTTTTAATCAAAACGATGGGCTGGTGGAGGGAGAGATGATGTCTGCGGCCAACATCTCGTCAACTGCCTGGCGAACATGGTCCTTCTCCCTAGGACTCTGTCTTCCAGGAGCCGAATTTCCCGTGTCGATGCGGTGCTGCAACAACGAAGTGCGGCCAATATCAAATTTACCCTGACTGAAGATGTCCACAAAATCCCGTAACAGGGAGCGCAGTTCCTTTTGCTGTTCCTGAGACAAGTCGGGATTTCCCGAGTATAAATTTTCAATCCACGCGTCATCCGACTCGCCTTTCTGTTCCACCATGCCAACAACCTCCTCGGCAGCAGCGTCATCCTCCGTGCAGCCAAAACCGTGCCGGCTTACACTATGGCGGGTCCCAGCTCCACATTAAGCACCTGTAAGAAGGGCTCCTGGTCCACCGTCTACTGTTGTCTGAGCACCCACCAACGTGAGACGCCGAGTGACTGTATTAGAGGGGTTAAAAAGATCCCCTCATCGGGACTCGCCAATTCCAGGTGCTTCCTAAAGCGTAAGGGCACCAGCATTTGCACACCTGTTGGGACTGTGACCAGATCCCTCACCAGGGCCTGAACCGTAGCGTTAGCCGCCTTCAGCCGAGTAGGAAGGGCAACCGCTGCCCCGACGGCATTTCTATACAGCCCCAATCCACTAGGGTCTTGAGCGCCATTTTCCCCATAAAGTTCGTGCCCAGAAGACAGGGCATCAGCAGTCAGCGTTATTACACTACACATATGCACTTTTAGGGAGTCAACTCTTCAGGAGCCCCGTGCACATGTCTAATGCACTGAAATATCACTTCTAAAATATGTTCAGCAGAATAGCACAATTACCCTAATGCCTGAGTGGAATTGTCAACAAGGCTGAGCAGGTGGCTTTGGTTATACTTGTGGTGTGTGCCCATTGGCCAGTTGATCCCATGGCCAGCACATGTGAAAAGGTGTCTAGGCAGATTTGTAACCAGGAGTGTAAGACAATGCGGTTGCATAGCATTCGCCTTATTCACAGGCTTCACTCATCCAATCAGAGATGAGCTTGCTGTATATATGACGTAATTGAGTGCAGAAGTTAAATAGTTGAAATGCAAAGTATTCTGGTGCCTTTTGAAAATATACATTTAGGATCGTGTTTTCATGGTTATGTGTAGTGGGCTCAACGGAGACTCAGTCGTTCGCTTTGGAGGCAACACATTTATTTTCACAAACATTTTAACACAAAGGGGTAACTGCCCCTTCATCAGAAAATAGGCTATGGTGGTGGACCACCAGGCTATCTCCACTAATTGCACGTAACTAGCGACAACGGACTGGACCCCAGCTCGGGTCCTGGTCCACGTGTTGGACTCTCACAGGACGTAGAACGTAGCACACCGGTTTCTTCAGGATGACGACAGCCCCCAGTCCCACTAGGGGCCCGGCTTATATCTTATGTGGTGGGGCTCGCTTCGCCCCTAGCCACGACCACCTTCTCGAATCCTCGAGGAGGATCCCCAACTGGACACGTGATCAGCCAGCCCCCTTTTGGGGGTCTCCGGGTAGACACCTCCAGTCACGTGTCCTCCGAGGTCAACCAGAGTGCCCTGGCCCCTTGAAACCCCGTTCCGAGGCCGGCACTCCCCGCACCCAATCTTGTAAGTGCTGGCACTGCACGCAGCGCGTGGTGCCATCTATTGCTCTAAGTCCGTGCTCCCCGAGGCCCGCTAGGGCCGGTACTGCATCCATCTTCAGTGACATCCAACGATGTCACTCAATATGCAATCTTATATATAAAAGTCTTCGCGTGCTCGCGCTTGCGGGGGATTTGGCTCTCGGATGGTGGGCTGAATGTAGAAAAGAATTTGACAGGCGGCATGCCCTAAGCCCCGCGGTGGGAATAGGCTATTCCGTTTTCCAATCCGTAAACTTTAAAGTAGTTTAATTAACACATTTGTGCCGTTTCTATGATTCATTATTTACTTATTGCGCCACATCGACCGTACCAAGTGACGCTAATTGCGTGGGGGGGGGGGGACCCTGTCAAGTGGTGCGCGTTCACTCGAGCTCACTGGGACATTTTATTTTACGCGTTTAACAAGGAATAGATATACACATCACGCTGCCGATTTCTCTTCACAGTGTGATGTCCTCTTCCCCCCGCCACCCCAATGCGTGCAGTTACTGATATAAAGTCCTTAGATATTAATTTAATGTTATTAAAGCGGTTACATAGTATTATTCTGGCGAGGGCGGGGGGATGGTGGGGGGGGCGAGGGTAGTGGCCCAGCCCACAGCCTGGCAATATCTCACCTCCTCTGGCTTGCCAATCTGGCGAGGCCGCGGGCTCTGCACGGGACGAGGCGTTACTACGCCAATGTAAAGTACTATTTTATTCAATCTTTCGCTAAGAACTCAGGTTTATTGCTTTCTATTATTAAACAAATACATTTACAAATATTACAATGATAATGTTTGTGTACACATAACAACTCGGCTTCATTCTTTACTATTATTAAACTAATAAGTTGCTTAAAACTCTATTACTATTATAATGTTCGTGTGCAGAAACTACATGTGTGTGCCTAAAGTCGATGTCTGTGTGTGTGAGTCCATTTGTGTTTGTGTGCGTGTAAGTCGATGGGTTTCTACGTGTGTCTGTCCATGTCTGTGTGTAAGTCCATGTGTGTGTCTGTCTTTTTCAAACGGACAACGCCCCGTGTGTGTACGTACAATTGTTTGTGTGTGTGTGTGTGTCAGTCCATTTGTGTGCATATCTGTCGCTGTGTGTGTTTTAGTCCACGTGTGTGTAAGTCCATACGTGTGTGTTTCACTCGATGTGTGTGTGTAAGTCAATGCGTGTGTGTGAGTCGATGTGTGTGCATGGCTCCATCTGAGTGTGTAAGTCAATGTGCGTTTGTGTGTCTATGTGTGTCAGTCGATGTGTGTGTGTGTTAATCCATGTGTGTGTATCTAAAGTAGATGTCTGTGTGTCACAGTCCATATGTCTATGGGTGTGTAGGGAAATGTGTGTGTCAGTCTATGTAAGTGTGTGTAAGTCCATGTGTGTGTGTGTCTTAGTCGATATGTGTGTGTAAGTACATGTGTGTTTACATCAATGTGTTTGTGAGTCCACGTATGTCTGTGTGTGAGTCGATGTGTGTGAGTCATTGTATGTGTGTACGTCGATATATGTGTTTGTAACTCCATGTGTGTGTATCTGAAGTGCATGTCTATGCGTGTGTGAGTCCATATGTGTGTGTGTGTAAGTCCATGTCTTTGTGTGTGTGAGTCGATATGTCTGTGTGTCAGTCCATGGCCGTCTGTGTTAGTCGCTTTGTGTGCATGGCTCCATGTCAGTCAGTGTACGTCCATTTCTTTGCGTGTCTGTAGGTCCATGTATGTATGTGAGTGAATGTATGTGCTTTATTGACCTGCTCAAGGCCTATGATACCATCAGTAGGCCTGGCCTCTGGGTTGTTCTTCATGCTTTCGGAGTCCCTCAAACTTTGCTCACAATCCTTAAGGACCTTCATGTTGGTGAGCGGCCCCTCGTCAAACTACGTGGCCGTCAGTCAGAGCCATTCCCTCTACACCTTGGGGTGTGACAGGAATGTCCTCTGGCTCCACATTATTTAACATATCTTTTTACCACGTAGTTCGTGAAGACTTCAATGGCTGTTCCCGAGGAATTACCATATGGTACAGATACAATGGGAGGTTTATCGATGCCCGGGTGCAGTCAAGGGATGCCTCCCTATTGCTCAACCATGTTATGTATGCCGATGCTCTGGTGATTGCTGCTCACTGCGGCTGAACCTGGAGCATGCCACTAAGAGGTGGGGCCTTACCATTAGCCCCACCAAAACTAAGCACCTGCCTGCGTATTTTGTACCATCGAACAATCCACCCCCACAACTCACAATTGGTGATGCGGCAGTTGTGGAGAGATTGCCGAGATTCCAATACCTGCCCAGTGTGCTCATGACCGGCTCCGGTTTAACAGCAGAGGTCTCATTCCAAATCAGTGGAGCGGCATTATCTTTTCATCAGTTGCGTAATGCTGTGTGGAAGCTACCTGGTCTTTCGCTCCGCATGAAGCTCCAGGTCTTCTCGGCCACGGTAATTCCCTCTCTTCTCTACGCTTGCGAAACATGCACCCCCCTAATGGAACATCTTCGCCAGTTAGAAACATTTAGGCAGGCCTGCTAACGATCCTTTCCTGGATTTAACCATATATGTGTGTGTGTGCGTCTAAGTTGATGTGTTTCTATGTGTGTGGGTCAATGTATGTGTGTAAGTCCATGTGTGTATCTTCCTTTTTCGCCCGAGCAACGCCGGGTACTTACCGCTAGTGGTAGAGTATAACTGTTGAACATTACTAGTAGTGGTCGTCAGGTGTGGCCGTGCCTTTCTGTATGCTCCCAAGGTGTTTTTATCATTGTTTTTTTAACGCTTTATTTTTAAAAAGCAATTTTATACTTATATTATGGTTTATAAACTTTTACATTTTCAGAATTTAAAAACATGTAATGTCGGGCGTGATTGTTGCACTTGTTTGTTTTTAGTTCATTTGCGTATGATATAATTGGTCTTACCCTGACATTACTTTATACATTTCACATGATGATAATATTGGCAGGTTTCTCTGCAAGCCGACTGTACATCCCAGCTTCTGGCTGTACTAACACACATTACACGTAGTGTTTTTTTTTATTGATTATTGATAATTTCGCCTGCGTAGCTTAGGCCCCACATTTGATGTGAAGTAATGAGACAAAGACAAACTACACGAGAATCAAATACAATAACAGCAGTAAGTGTTGCAGACCAGTCCTGCATGGCTGGATGCCGCTTTGTAATATTTAAATGTTACAACCTGGACATGAAGGTTTATTGAGATTCTTAGTGAGCAGCCATTTTTGTTTATTTGGGACAGGTTGAGAAGAAATGTATTATGATTAGGTCCATGTAATCAGTGTAGTTGAGCAAAGTACAATACATGAGGATGACAGAGGATCTATTCGGGCTGTGTTTTTTCAGGTAATTGTCAGTTCTCTCCCTTTGAAGGGTTCAATATTCAAATGCGGCCGGCAGCTCTGGTTATTACTGCGACTGCAGTAACCTGAAAAAATATGCACCATCTGCTTCACAGTGGATGTTAAAATGCCTCAGATGTCATTCAAAAGAAATAAGCCATTCCATGCGAATGTAATTGTTAACATTTACCAAATTTTAACAAGTATCCAAAAGCTACCCATTTGAGATCAATCATCGCAGACGAAAGTCCACTTAGACCGCTGCTGAGTCAGCTCATGCGGCACAAGGACAGTTACACTATGGGAGTGACCGTCGACTGTTTGAGATGAGATTTGACACAAGCCACTTTAAATTGTTGAAGCAATTAAGCAAACGCCATATAAATACTTTTATTAGCATCCAAAGGTGCATGCTATTGAGCTTCCGTGCCTCAGCCTCCTGGTTATAGGATCTACCCAACACGTATAGCCACATATACTGGCTGCTCCTACTCTACATTATTAAAAAAAATTCCACCCAAACATACACATCGACAATCGGCTGGGATTTGTCCCAGGCTCCCTCACAGTCCAACCTCTCCTCCCGCTTTCAGCTGCCTTCATCGACGACCTTGAGCTCAAACCCTGGAGTCGTCATGTCACCTTTCCTCTTGTCCATGTATCCAAGCTAGAATTGTCTAATGGTTCTTGCACTTGGAATTTCACACCTCGAATGCAGGCTCCGTATTGATCTGCTTACGCGTATTTCAGATTCAAAACACTTCAAAGGCCTTCAAACACAGTATACTTGACAGGGTTTTTAATGTGTGTCCTCTGGCAGTTGTGAAAATTTGATGACCGTGCAAACGTCTTACCACACAAAGTGCACCTGATGGGCTCCTCTTGTGTGCGTGTTTTCTGTTGTTGGTCAAGATTTGATGACCGTGCAAATGAATTCCAAGACTCAGTGCACAGTCGTCACGTCCCGTGGACGAAGGGAGTGCTGCTCTTGGTGAGGTCACAAACCAGATAGGGAGGCAGGAGGCGCTGACATCACCCACTCGTGACTTTGAGGTGATGTCTCCAGAGGAGGCTTTGACATATCTAAGTAAGCAGCGGGATATCGATGGACATGGTTATTTAATTGTTATTTAAACATATTATAATCCAATAAAACCGAGGCTAGAATACAAATCTGTAACAAAAATCCATGATGTGCTTTTAAAATGTGCTTTTAAAATTATCTCAATGCAATGAAACAGATCAGCAGACACAACATCTCTTTCATTTATCGGTCTCTCCACGAAGCAAATAAATGTTTTACACAAACTATAAATAGCACAGCCTTCTGGGAGTGCATCATTTATTCAGTGCAAGCCACATGTGGACCGGTATTGGTGGACACTGTCTCAACAGGAGTCAGGCTGGCTTCAACCGATGGTAACGAACATCCAGATGTTAAACAGCAAGGAGCATTTCTAGTCCTAGTTCGACAAAATCTATAAAACACGTAATACAAAATTATAATTCGTGTTGTGGAGAATGTATCCGCTATACGTAACTTTTAAGTGGCATGCCTTGTAACTGGTGAATGATGCGAATGTTGCTTATTTAAAAGACAATGACTTGTTCCAGAGGCAGATGCTTCCTGAATCACGAAAAATACCAGTTGACCCGTATCACAAGAACAACAGCTCTCACTTGAGCTATCTGTACAGGTTACTTCCAAAACACACACTCCTAACAATCACGTATTCCATGTTTGACCCTTATAGACAAAATGTTTAATGTCCACACAAAATCAGACAAGTATTGATTCAATTATAATTCTAAATTATCGATAGGCATATTGACAAAATGCAATTACTGCACTGAAATATACTTCATCATGTTATATCGTATTTACAAGAAGTTTATATCTGTCGGATGAGGCCTACACCTACAGCACTCAGATTGAGGGAAGCCAAGTGGTCGTGCATTCTCTTTTTGTTGCAGAGGTTCAAGGTTCAAATCCGACAGGCATCCCTGGTTAGTCCAGGAACATTAATTATATATATGCACCGTCTTTTTAATATCTGATTCTAAAAATACTATATTGTCATTCAAAACGTGTATGCGATTGCATGCTGGCGTTGTGGTTAAAATTTGAAACACTACCCACAAATTACACAACTGAGATTACACATCAAGCATCGCCCCCTACGAACACTCATGCCCACATGCAGGCTGGTGCAGGACCACCTTATACCACAGGGGCAGCTGCCACTTGGGGGTGCTTGTTGTATCGTCTTGCGAAGAAAAAATTGTATTCAATTATGCTAGTTTAAATTAGGCTTGGCTTCGTTATCTAGGGGTGTATTAACAATCGTGATAATACAATGTAAAATGTGTAATTTTATGAAATTCTGTAAATGTATGCAATTACACCAATTAGGCTCAGCTTCGTTCTCTAGGGCGTATTACCAATCGTGATCATACAATTGAAAATGCGTAATTGTATACAATTATGCAAATTTATGGAATTATGTACATGCAATTATGCAATTTAGGCTGAGCTTCGTTGTCTAGGGCAGGGGTCCCCAACCCTCGGGCCACGGACCGATACCAGTCTGTGGCCTGTTAGGTACCGGGCCGCACAGAAGGTGGGCGAGCAAGCGAAGCTTCATCATCTGTATTTACAGCCACTCCCCATCGCATTGCCGTCTGAGCTCCGCCTCCTGTCAGATCAGTGGCGGCATTAGATTCTCATAGGAGCGCGAACCCTACTGTAAACTGCGCATGCGAGGGATCTAGCTTGCGCGCTCCTTATGAGAAGTCAGAATCCGACACTTATTTTAGTCCGCACGTGGCCCGCCCATTATTTTATTATTTACCACTTCCGTCCGCGCCTCTTTCCCGCACTGCGCACTTGTCTCAGTCACAGTTTTGGTAAGCCCACAAGCTAACCCTCGCCAAAATGAGTAAAAAACAAACATCGCTGGAGAGCTTCTTTGAAAAGGGGGAAAGACCCAATGAGACAGCAGAAGACTAAGACTGCCAACACGAACAGAAGCAATTATTCAAGGCGGCCACTTTATAAAATGCATCTGTACTGAGAGCATCATTCGTAGTGGCTAACCGCATTGCTAAAGCTAAGAAGCCCTTTACTATTGGTGAAGAGTTGATCCTGCCTGCTGCTAAAGACATTTGCCGTGAACTTTTAGGAGAGGCTGCAGTTCAAAAGGTGGCACGTGTTCCTCTTTCGGCTAGCACCATAACTAGACGAATTGATGAAATAGCAGAGGATATTGAGGCACAATTGTTAGAGAGGATTAATTAGTCACCGTGGAATGCAATCCAGGTTGACAAGTCTACCGATGTTGACAAGGCAACAATGCTTGTTTTTGTGAGATATATTTTTCAGGAGGATGTGCATGAAGATATGTTATGTGCACTTTTGTTGCCAACCAACACCACAGCTGCAGAACTTTGAATGACTACATATCAGGAAAACGGAATTGGTCATTTTGTGTCGGTATATGCACGGAGGGAGCGCCTGTCATGACTGGACGGCTTTCTGGTTTCACTACTCTTAAGTCAAGGAGGTCGCTTCTGAATGTGAGTCTACGCACTGTGTCATCCATAGAGAAATGCTGGCTAGCAGAAAAATGTCACCTGAACTTAACATTTTGCAGGATGTGATTAAAATTATCAACACATTAAAGTACATGCCCTTAACTCACGTCTGTTCGCGCAGCTGTGAGATGGACGCAGAGCACACAGATCATCTCTTATACAAAGAAGTGAGATGGCTTTCGAAAGGTAGATCACTGGCCAGAGTTTTTGAGTTACGAGAGCCACTCCAGAGATATCTTATAGAAAAACAGTCACCACTGGCAGCACATTTCAATGACAGAATGGGTCGCAAAACTTGCTCACTTGTGTGACATTCAGCCTGCTCAACGAACTCAATCTGCCATTTCAGGGGAGATCGACAACTGTGTTCAAGTCGGCAGATAAAGTGGCTGCATTCAAAGGCAAACTGGAATTATGGGGGCGACGAGTGAACATTGGGACTTTTGACATGTTTCAAACACTAGCAGAAATTTTGAAAGCGACTGAGCCAGGGCCTTCTTTCTCCCAGCTGGTGCATGATCACCTATCTCAGCTTTTACAAAGAGTTTGAGCATTACTTCCCGACCACTAAAGACCCCCGAACTGGGAAGGAATGGATCTGCAACCCATTTGTGAATAAGCCAGGTGAATCGACTTTGTCCGTGCTAAAAGAGAATCAACTGCTTGAGATCGCAAATGATGGTGGCCTTAAAGTATGTTTGAGACAAATTCAAATCTCCATATGTTCTGGATTAAAGTGAAGGCGGAATATGCACGGAGGGAGCGGCTGTCATGACTGGACGGCTTTCTGGTTTCACTACTCAAGTCAAGGAGGTCGCTTCTGAATGTGAGTCTACGCACTGTTATCCATATAGAAATGCTGGCTAGCCGAAAAGCACTGAAAAGCCTGCTTCCATTTCCAACATCCTATCTTTGTGAAGCAGGGTTTTCTGCAGTGACAGCAACCAAAACGAGATTATGGAGTATACTGGACATAAGCAACACACTTCGGGTGTCACTGTCTCCCATCACCCCCAGATGGGACCATCTAGTTACAGGAAAACAAGCTCAGGGCTCCCAATGATTCTGCATTATGGTGAGTTTTATAATTATTTCATTATATTACAATGTAATAATAATATAAATAAAGTGCACAATCAATGTAATGTGATTGAATCATCATGAACCCCCCCTCCCACCCCGGTTCGTGAAAACAATTCAATTGTCTTCCACGAAACCGGTCCCTGGTGCCAAAAAGGTTGGGGACCGCTAGTCTAGGGTGTATTACCAATCGTGATAATACAATGATTCTCGCTTTCACTTTTACGAATTATGTTTTAGGGTAATTCTATCAGGTCTCAGAATTCAGATCTCACCGAAGGATACAGTTCTTATAATTAAGATTATTATGCATGAACTTAAGAAGGAACCACTCGGACTCTTCTATGTTAAGCAACTTTAATATCTAAAAACACTCTAATATGCGAACACACCTATGATCGGAATCGTCAACACCGTACTCCTGAAGATCCGTACAATTAACCATCAATGGTTACGTTTGTTAAAACTGAGTAACAGAACAATTGGCAAACTCCTCCGAGGAGCGTGACCATACATGGCGATAGGAAAAGTCCTTAGAAAATTACAATATTCATACCAAACATGCTAAACAAACATGTGCCCAATGGCAAAAGTAGACATCAATGAATTAATTTGTAAGATTAAGCAATTCACGAAATGTCCTGAAACAATAGTGTGAGTACTAGTGTGCCTGTTAGCTAACAGATGCTCATCAATTGGCTAATCAGACATCAATAAATTTGCGGCAAGATTATGCGATCAAAAGAAAAAGCCTCAACACAATAGTATTCCTGTGTGTAGATTCGTAACATAGATGCTTATAAATGTTTAGTGTGTCATCAATGAATTAATTGATAAGGTTATGCAATTAATGAAAACATGACTAAAATACTTCTAAATAACCGTATTCATGTAACTCAAGGGACATAACAATGCTTTTCACGATCAACTAATAGTTAACGCACCACCTTTGGAAGGCAACCCTTTTCAAAACACAAAGATAACTTTTTGGAACAATCTTATTAGTACCAATATGGGCTTTATGTGTGTGGGTGTGTGTTGTCTTCTTGCTAACTGTTGACTTAGCGGCTTCTGAGGTGCTGCGTTCCTTGTACCGAAAATTCCTCAGGTCCCCAGCTTGGGCGCCGGGGTGGAGTGTGTGTGAACACATGGCGCTCTCGGCTGCTTTGTCAGTCTCTCTCCACCGCTGCGGAGGTTGCCGAGTCGGCACGATGGTCACGCTGTCGGCGGTGCCCGTGCTGGCAGGGATGATGGGTCCGGCTCCGCCTGCTTTGATGTACGCAATGATCTCGTCACTAGACACCGCTCGCAGCTCATCCGCTGGTTGACGCAAGTCACCCCCCTTGGCACCAGACACTTTTGATCCTTGTATACTGTGAAGCGACTTGGAGAGACAGCGCCTGTCGTCTCCCCCCCCCCCCTTTTCAAAAGTCCTCTTCCAGTTATCTGTACGACTCGTGCTGCACAGAGGACACGCTACAGATCAAGTTATATCGCTCCGTGTCAGTCTCTGATCCGATCCTCAACTAAACTTCGCCTTCTTGGTTCTTTCGGTAAAGTCACGTAGAAGGGAAGTAATAAAATAATAAAAATAAAACATAATAAAATAATTCTCACGACGTTTCGGCCACAACGCAAGCAGCCGTCCTCAGGTGAAAACCAGGTCTGTCGAGGCGACAGCGTCTTAATGAAACAGCACACGAGCTTGGAGCATATATATAAGCTGGGTTGGAAGGGGGGGAAAGGGCGCCTTGACAAAATAATTTACATATCAAGAGGAATTTTGCATATTTCTGGGAAATGCAGGTATGTGATTAGTACTACATATGCCCGTGCATTATGCAGGATTGATTGCTTAGCAATCATTGGAAGGACGTAATACACCATTTCGGATCTAAACTGATTGTGTTCACGTTTACGGTGACTTTCAGACCGCGTTCCACTCACTGGCATTGTAATCTCCGCAGGGAATGGATTCTTTGCTTCACTACTCTCCCATTGACATACTTCGTTGCTTCCTCTTAGTATCTTTTACACGACGGTCAATGGTACAGTGTATACTAACAAATAGTATAACATTTATATGCTTAATACAATGTACAAAGTAATATATAGTATCGTAATTGTATAGTGAATATACAGCAGTGTGATATACATTAGGGTGGGTAGAATAATACAGTGTAATATTACAATGTATAAGGTATAGAGTGGTTTATAGCAATACAGTATGTAATTTAATGTTGGGTTTGTCTATGGCAGTATATAGTACGGTGTAGACTCGTGTGATGTAAGAGAATAAAGTTTAGATGGAAGCATATTATATATTTTTTACGACGTAGAATTGTAATGTATTACTTACTGTTAGTAACTCAGCTTATTGTAGAGTATATTTAGTATACTGATGATACTATGTAGTTTATACTTTAGTTGTTTACGTGTTGGTTTTAGTTACTGCAGCTACATACTATTAACACTCCTTCCCTTTATTAATGCTACCCCTATCCCCTCCCTTTGATGCTGCTAATCCTGCATAATGCACGGGCATAAGTAGTACTAATCACATACCTGCATTTCCCATAAATATGCTAAATTCCTCTTGATATGCAAATTAATTTGTCAAGGCGCCCTTTCCCCCCCTTCCAACCCAGCTTATATATATATGCTCCAAGCTCGTGTGCTGTTTCATTCAGACGCTGTCGCCTCAACAGACCTGGTTTTAACCTGAGGACGGCTGCTTGCGTTGTGGCCGAAACGTCGTGAGAATTATTTTATTATGTTTTATTTTTATTATTTTATTACTTCCCTTCTATGTGACTTTACCGAAAGAACCAAGAAGATGAATCCCTGCAGTCACGAAAGCTTTAAATCGAAATTTAAACTTCGCCTGTGGGTTGCGATTTAAAGGGGCACACTCACGAATAGTGGTTGCACCAGTTTTCCCTCAAAGGGTTGACTTTGATCGGAGCACAATTGGAACGATTGTCACTATGATCGTATGTTTTGGCTGGACACAGCAACCTCGCCACCGGGAATAGTATTGCTACAGCACTCCTCCCCATGTTTGTATTGTAATACTGCGAGCACCAACCTTGGCTGGCAGCCTCTCTCAATGACGCAAAAAAAACTCTCCGTGATGCGTGGCTTCTGCCGATGACGAGCTCCCTATTAATTTGCTAGTCACGAGGGCGATCCCTGGAGCCTGCCACTCGCAGTACTTCTTTCGTATGGCATTATGAAAAGCAACAGTTTTTATTTGTAATGATCGTCATAAATTAATGCAAAGGTTCCTCATCCAGTCCAATGATGTGGTTGAAGCAGTGTGGATTTCAGCGATACTGCCAGGATGTGCATGGCGCATTCAACGGTGATGTGCTTGATGGTTCGGACTTCTCCACAGTCGCAGTTGGGCAATTCTTTGAGCAGTACTGATTTCTGTTTTGCATTTTTGTTTATATCTGAATTTTTCCACCTCAGGCTCTTTCTTCTCATAAAGGGTCAGCTGTTTTCCTTTTGAAGTCGCTTGGGCTGTTTGTTGTCCAGATGTCTTTATTACCGCCATGTTTCTGTTCACGTTTTGGCAGCGTTCCCCACGCTCCCATCACGGGTTGGAAGTATTACATTTTTTTCGCATCTGACTTGCAGTCTCTCTCAAAGGGCGCTGTGGCCTTTGAAGTAGTGACCTATTGTGCAAGGGTGCGCTTGCTGTCGCCATATATTCCATTCTCTCATCAGGCTTGGAAGCAAAACATTTTTTATTTTACACCTCTTATAGCTTGGTACTGTATCACTTTCCACAGTTTTGACTCTGCAAGTGACTCCAAGTACGTTTTGAGCAGCGTTCACTGCACTCATGTCACGGTTTGGAATTCTTGCATGGTATTTGATATATTAGGAGGCGCCCCGCTGCATACATAATTTACTGCTACCATGTGCTGTTAGCTACTGGAGGCCAAAGGCTGTTGATGAGGCTCTGATCCCGTGGAATACATATTATCTTGGTCGTGTGTGATTGACCCATTTCGTATTGTATCACTTCGGAATGACTCTAGGTCTAATACTTTCACAATTACTTGATTCATGCTTAACCAAGTGTTGTGGTATAACATTGTTGTTACCAAGGATATTCCAAGGGTTTTATTAACCTGTGTTCCCCGTCTGTATCGCCAGGGATCCGTGCTTAATCTCAAGTTATATTTTGATATCCTGAGGTTGAAGATATAGCTAAGCTTTGAACTTTACTGTTGTATATAAAAAAAAAGTCAGCTCATAATTATTAACTGCCCTTGGGTGGATTTTGCTGTCCATCTTTGTTTTATTGTGGGTTGTTTCCTTTATGGTGGCCTCTTAAAGTCAACTGGGGATTTCCCGCAGAATCTCATTAGCCCCTTCTTGGGTTTGCCGTTTTTTATTATATTTTATGACTTCCCAAACAGGCTTGTGAGTAATTATCCTTCAGCTGTCTTGTGTGGCAAGGCAGGAGGCAGGGGGGGGACTCACCCTTTCCCATGCCCTAGCACGACATCCCGATCAAAATTATTACAAAAAAATAGGCAGAATCACTCTTAATAAAAAAAATTGGAAAAGGCATACAGTAAAACCTTGGATTGTGAGTAACTTGGTCTGCGAGTGTTTTGCAAGACGAGCACATTTTTAAAGTAAATATGAATTTGATAAACGAGCAAGGTCTTGCAATACAAGTACTGTAGTACGTACAGTATACGCTTTGTCTGCCGAGCGTCACGTGATCACAACAGAGCCGATGGTTCTTCTACCTCGCTGCGGGATTGTGGGTAATCGTCTCCCATGCCCGGTCTGTCGGTGTGCCTCGTATAGTCAACATTCGTGTGAGCGTACAGTATACTGTTTACTATAGTGTTGTGATCACGAGTGTGTGCGTAAAGCATTTTTTATTGTGTTCAAGTGTAGTGACTATTCTTTAGTAACTGTACTGCAAGAGAAAGTCGTCCTACACAATAACCCTCCTCCTCTCCTATCTCTCGTCTCCCTCACACCAGCCACGATTAAATGTAACTAATAAATTCGATTACTTTATATTAAATTTAAATAATACAAATATAAAAATGTATTTTGTATTAATCATTTTTATATGAATACAGTATTTTTGGGTTGTGGAACGAATGATCTGAGTTTCCATTATTTCTTATGGGGAAATTTGCTTTCATATACCAGTGTTTTGGATTACGAACACGTTTCCGGAACGAAATATGCTCGCAATCCAAGGTTTTACTGTATATACACCATGCTCTTCAAGTGAGAATAGGTTTTCCCCTTTTTTCTGGCAAGATAACAGGTGTTGAGATGTTAAAACACCAAACTGAAACCTTTTACAAGGAATCATGTCTGCATTAACCACGATACTTTGGGGTCAGAATGCAAACAAAAAACATACTCTGATAATATATGCATTATCTTTGAAACTGATTGGTCCACACCAGAGACAGCTTTCTTTCGAGCCTAGTATCAAACCGTGTTAGACCAGAGGACGCCAAAAGGCGTGCTCTTCGAGTGTTTGTGATGAGATATGATACAAAACTCCGAGTTGCTGAGGCGAATAAGCAAGCACCATATACATGCTAATATTATTATTATAACATAGTAAAAGCTTGGGAGCATATTGGCTCTGGCTCCTAGTTAGAGATCTACCCAACCCACAGGTCGAAAATACTGGCCGCTCTTACTCTGCAGGTTGAACTTAGGAATGGAGTGTTCAACTTCACGTTCTATTCATTAAAGGCCTGTGACAAAGGTGAATCTATTGGAGCTTCATTGTCTCAAGCTTACACATCTACAGGGTCTCCGTTTGACTTTGTATTGTCTAAGAAGTCCACCCACACCTCCACTTCCACAAACTGCTGGGAGTTGCTTTGCTCTGCCTCACAGTCAGAATTCTCCTCCTGCTTCACGTTGCCTCCATCGATGTGAAGGTCCAATTTTAGAGTTGAATCTTCATCTTCACATTTCACCTTCACTTCTTCGCTCTTCACTGTTGCCTCTTCACATTTCACCTTCGCCTCTTCAAATTTCACCTTGATACATTTCATAGTGTCCAAGCTGGAATTCACTTCTGGTTCTTTTTTCAGGAGGGATGGGCTCATTGCAGCACTTTGACTTTCACAAGTCGATTTCAGACTACACTCCTTGGGGATCTTCTGATGCCTGTGTGTTCTCTGGTGTTGATGAAGAACTGATGACTGTGCAAATGCCTTCTCACACACGCTGCACTTGAAGGGTTTCTCTCCTGTGTGTGTTCTCTGGTGCCTTTGAAGATATGATGACCGTGTGAACGCCTTTCCGCACACAGTGCATTTGAAGGGTTTCTCTCCTGTGTGTGTTCTTTGGTGTTTTTGAAGATCTGATGTCTTTGCAAACGCTTTATCGCACAAAAGGCAGCTGAAGGGTTTCTCTCCCATGTGTGTTCTCTGGTGGATCTGAAGACCTGATGACCATGCAAATGCCTTCTCACAGACAGTGCACTTGAAGGGTTTCTCTCCTGTGTGTGTTCTCTGGTGGATCTGAAGACCTGATGACCAAGCAAATGCCTTCTCACAGACAGTGCACTTGAAGGGTTTCTCTCCTGTGTGTGTTCTCTGGTGGATCTGAAGATCTGATGACCATGCGAATGCCTTCTCACAGACAGTGCACTTGAAAGGTTTCTCTCCTGTGTGCGTTCTCTGGTGTTTTTTAAGATGTGATGAATCTGCAAAGTGCATCCTGCACAGAGTGCACTTGAAGGGTTTCTCTCCTGTGTGCGTTCTCTGGTGTTTTTTAAGATGTGATGAATTTGCAAAGGGCTTCCCGCACAGAGTGCACCTGAAGGGTTTCTCTCCTGTGTGTCTTCTCTGGTGCATTTTTAAACAAAATGAACTTGAAAATGTCTTCTCACATGAACTGCACTTGAAATGTTTTTCTCCCGTGTGTGTTCTCTGGTGGATCTGAAGATCTGATGGCCATGCAAATGCCTTCTCACAGACAGTGCACTTGAAGGGTTTCTCTCCTGTGTGTGTTCTCTGGTGCCTCTGAAGATTTGATGACTGTGCAAATGCCTTCTCACACAAAGTGCACTTGAAATGTTTCTCTCCTGTGTGTGTTCTCTGGTGTTTTCTAAGATTTGATGAATCTGCAAAGGGCTTCTCGCACAGAGTGCACCTGAAGGGTTTCTCTCCTGTGTGTCTTCTCTGGTGAATTTTTAAACAAAATGAACTTGAAAATGTCTTCTCACACAAACTGCACTTGAAATGTTTTTCTCCCGTGTGTGTTCTCTGGTGGACGTGAAGACCTGATGACCATGCATATGCCTTCTCACAGACAGTGCACTTGAAAGGTTTCTCTCCCGTGTGTGTTTTCTGGTGTGATTTAAGGGCGAATGAATCTGAAAAGTCCTTCCCACACACACTACACCTGAAGGGTTTCTCTCCCGTGTGTGTTCTCTGGTGTTTTTTAAGAACAGATGAATCTGAAAATGCCGTCCCACACACACTACACCTGAAGGGTTTCTCTCCCGTGTGTGTTTTCTGGTGTTTTCTAAGAACAGATGAATCTGAAAATGCCTTCCCACACACACAACACCTGAAGGGTTTCTCTCCCGTGTGTGTTCTCCGGTGTTTTTGAAGAACTGATGACTCTGTAAATGCCTTCTCACACACAGTGCACTTAAAGGGTTTCTCTCCTGTGTGCGTCCTCTGGTGTTTTTTAAGATATGATACTGTAAATGTCTTCTCACACACAGTGCACTTGAAGGGTTTCTCTCCTGTTTGAGTTCTCTGGTGCCGTGTCACGCTTCCAGCATAATCCATGCTGTTTGCATCCTGGCCCCATTGTCGTTTTGTTCCAGACTGCGCTGAGTGCCTTTGCTCCATCAGACCAATTCTGCTGAGGAAGCGTCGGAAGAAGCGTCAGCTGCAGGCAGAAAAAATATCCATACCATCTACGTCAGTATCGAGGCACAGAGGAATATATATATATATACATAGTCACATGACTTACACGTCTATATTTATTCATATATTCAAGATATTCCCCAATCCATCACACGGGCTGTTAAGGCACACAATGAGAGGGCAAATGGTTATAAATATGCCTGGAGGCCCTAGTATCTTCAAAATAAATATTAACCCAAAACACTGTTGTGTCTATACCCCTTTTTTATTAATATTAAGAATAATTCTGCCAACATATATAATATTTTTTTAATAGACACGGGGCAACTTGGGAGCAAACAAAGACGAGCGGAAAACCCGTTCCCCCACTTCCACAGATGCGTGCACACCTCGCTTCAAAGGCCAGAAGGCAAGAAAGGGACAGCCATCAAATGTCATAAATTCCACAGGAAGAAAAGGGGAGGGGGGGGGGAATTGCAAGCGGGTGTTAGGATAACACACATTCTTCAAAAGCCCCTTTTTACAATACAAAAAAACCAGGCGCCACGAAGAATATATATAATTATACTCTTAACAAAAAATAGCATTGACAACAAGAAAGCACAGACGGGATTTGAACATATTAGTTAAACGAAGTTACCAACTTAACCATGAAGATTAAGCAAACATTATCTATCCTCGCTCCAATTGGAAACCAGACTACAGTCTGCACCAGGGTCGCGATTCATCATTTGTTAATTTAATACGGACATTATTTACCCTTAATAATTTCTACGCGGCCGGGCCGAAGCATCAAAGAATAATTATGGCAGTCAGGGTCGCTCCTAAGCAAAAAACAAAAAACAAATTCCCTAGCCCCGGGATATCAGATAAAATAATAACAGGAAGTCAAACAATAAGTACGAAATTAGAGTGGATCTCCTAGGAAAGTTAAGGGCGGAGAAGTCTATCATGATTAACCAACATGCAACACTCCAGGGGAAGCAAGCAGCTCACAGCCGTCTTTGTCTTCCCGAGAGAAACGGCCAGAGCACACAAAGCGCCGGGAAATGGCCCTCATAAAGTTTGTGGCGAGCGGGCGACGGCTTGAGAAAGGGAAGCAGATGCTCTTAAAAAAAATAAACACACGCGCAGGGTGCTCCAATGACGGAGCACAGCCGTCTTTGTCTCCCCACAGCACGGACAGCAAGATTTGCGCACGCGAGCAAATAACATTTCCCCATAGGGAGATCAAACCACGATGAAATACCGTGAACATGGCTACGGCATGCATTGAGTCACTTACCGTCAAATCACAATACTACTAAGCAGCAAAAGTTAGTCATTTTAACTTCCAAACCAAACGAAGCGATGAGAGACAAAGGATAAACGCCCAGAGCGAGGGAAGGGATTATAAGACTGGCTTAACGCGTAGGCTTTCGCGACCAATATTATTCATAATCAAAAACGTGGATTAGCTGCACGAACAAAGGAAAGCACGGAGAAGAGAGAGTGACGAGGACAACAAGCAATCAACCTGTAGAAAGGGCGGAGATCGACAAACGACCAAGCGAGCAAAGCAAAGAGCACAAAGCAGTGGAGAAAGCCTGATCGAACGGCCGTGAGGAAGAGGACAGCGCCAGCGCATGCGTCGTGTGTTCAATACGCACACACAGATCAACCAGCACCAACGAGAACCGACTCGTCATCCAACAGTGGAGAGAGAGAGTCAGAGCTGCAGAGAACGCCACCGCGTCGCCAGCTGCAGAGAACGGCACCGCGCCGTCAGAATCACACAGTACGGGTGCCTGCGCCAAGCAACACCCAGCGGGCAAGCCTCTCCGCGAACGGCAGCGGACCGACGCCGTTCATCATCTCCCTGCGGAGAAAGTCGCGGCTGCAACCCGCACGGGCGAGAGGAATCTCTGAACCAGGGTCGTATCACCTCCCCCACTCACAACCTCCAGGAGAGAGAGAATATCTTGTCAAACCTGTTTCTTTGTCATAGAGTCTCGCCGAAGAATTAATTAAGGCAGAGCCAAACACACGCCCTCAACCACCAGTCTCAAACATTTCATTAACAGATATAATCTTGCCAACGAATCGATTGACGTATGCTTCACCTTCGGGGTACAATAAGTGCTTTTATTGCCGTCATATGAATATCGTCGCATGCTTGTTTTAAAACTCGGCCGGTCGCCGGTGATGCTCGATACATGGGGAACTAATGAGATGTCTGGTGGAAAAGTAGAAATTACGATTGTTAGAAGAATGTTAGCCTTCAGTTTCGTTAATTGCATAATCTCGCCAAATAATCTATTGACGTATACCTTGCCTTTGCATGTTAAGAGTATCACATGTTTGTTTAGAATAAAATTGTTAACCCAGAAGTATCTCGAGTGTTTCTTTCCAAATCCATGCAAAACTGTCTTATTCATAAGAACTGTTACCTGCGAGGAGAAAGAATTTGGAGACCTAACATAACATAAACACACTAAGATAATCAGTAAATGTTCAATCAAAGATAATCGTTTTATCCCGATTGATACAACTCTGGATAACGAAGCTAAGCCTAATTATCATAACTGCACACATTAACATAATCACAAGCATCTGCAAAAATTACTACGATTATCTCCATGATTATCATATTTTATGCATATAATTACACACATTAACATAATTTATGCGATTTGCGCATTTTTCGGAACTTACATTAATTTTTATTATTTTTATCTAAATTTCATAATCCGGCATATACAACAACACCAAGCACACAATTTCAGCTGCCTGGCTACAAAAGCAATATTTATAAAAGCAAAATTCAGCTAACATAGCAAAGGCTGTTGAAAATAATACTATTTGTATTATGCAGAAATGCATACATTAATGTTCAATTGCAACTTAGAGGTGTGAAGCCAGGCTCAGATTTGCTTGAATGCTTGGATGAACAGATCTAACTTCAGCAGCATATATGCTGTGTTAATTTCCTGACTGTTTCCATTCTTACAAAAAGTTCCAAAGGAAAACTAAAATAAGCTATTGTTTTGATTTAACCTCCATGTTCAATAGTTAATATACGTTACTGCAAATACAAACTTGACACTGTCACACACCCGCATGGTACAAAGGTGATGGTGTGTCCAGAACCATGCCTGGCCACCTTCATCTGCTCAGTATTAACGCTTCCTCACTTAACCATGTAATTTATTTAAGGTCAATCAACATAGCACAGGACCACAATAAGTTCAGCATTCACTTATCAATTGTTTGCTGTCGGCAATAATCAAACTAATTGTTGAATTCATAATGCAGTGAAATAACTGCGCCAAAGCTCCCCACAAAGATAAACTCTTAAATCCACATACATTTCACATGGATCATTACATCTTACCTATACAAGTCATTTTTGTCTGTTTTTCTGTCCGTCTGTCTGTATACGAAACTTCTGACGGATTTGACTCACGAACCGTGGGGTTGATGTTTAAAAAAGTACCCGGGTACCATTCAATAAGCCCCATGGTGAGCCAGCGTTAATCGTATTTTGCGTCCGTCAACTTTAAAGTAGTTAAAGTAACAATTTAGTATAAGAATAGGTTTTTCCATTTCTTTCTGGCAACAAAACGGGTGTTAAGATATTAAAATACCAAACTGAAACCTTTTGCAAGGAATCATGTCTGCATTAACCACATATACTTGTTGTCAAAATGCAAAAAAAAACATGCTCTGATAGTATATGCATAGTCATAATAATAGGGTTGTTCCCCTTTTTTCAGGCAACAAAATTGAAACCTTTTTACAAGGAGTCATGTTTGCATTAACCACAATACTTGCAGCCAAAATGCAAAAAAAATCACTGATACTATATGCATTGTCCTTGAAACTGATTGGTCCACACCAGACAGCTTTCTTTCGAGCCTAGTCTCAAACAGTGTTAGACCAGAGGAAGGGAGAATTTTTAATTCGCGTTCAAAATGAAAATAAGAATACACAGGACTGAGGTAAAATTTTCACACTGTGATGTCCCCCCCCCATCCCAAGGGGATGGTGGGAGAAGGGGGGACGGGGTAGCAGCCCAGCCCCACCCTGCCAAGGTGCCACCTCGGCCGGCTGGGAAATCTAGGTGAGGCCGGAGCCCCTGCATGGGACTAGGCCTTACCACGGCACTGTTAAGTCAGTACTATATTCTTGGTTCTTTCGGTAAAGTCACGTAGATAGAAAAATATTAATAAAATAAGTTAATTAAAATAGAAATAGTAAAAAATAATTTAAAAAGCACTAATGTAGATAGGCCTGGTTCTTAATCGGAGTTAAGTGTACTGGCAGTCTATAATGTACACTATGTTTAGGGCCAGCCTAGCTCTAATCTCAGAGAGAATAAGATTGCTCAGATTGTAACTTGATCATTTAGACAAGACTCTTTATAATCACACTTAGCATTAACAGATAAAATACCCACATCTGATTGGGACCATGTAGATAACATGACAGTTTCTTCAGCTACTTCAATGTCAACTAAATGTAAAGTTAACTTGATTGCTAAATTCAACCTCCTGTCAAAAAAGAAGCCCAAGCCACACGTTAAAAAGTCAGATGTTAACAAGATTTTAATCAATCAGAGTAACAGCCCAATCTCCGACAGCATAAAATCGGTACTAGCTAAAGGGTTTAATTGCACAGTCTCCCCTAAACACATCCCAGTGTGTGATATCATTGCCAAGGTCGACATAGCCCTCAAAAGGTTTGCGACACATCCCGGCAGGCGTTGCAAGTAGGCCGCTGTACGTGAGCTGTATCGTTCAGTTTCGTTCCGACAAACGGGGCACTACTTTTTCTTTTGCTCAATATGTTCAACGTTAATAAAAGGTATCCAAGCAAAAAGTTCTCCACGCATTATCCTGCAGTTAATGAGAAAAGTGTAATTTATTGGCGCACTATATTGACTGCGTATTGAGACATATAAAACTATTGAGCTAGATTTTCAACCAATCAGCATCGAAAAGTAAGTAGGTCAGAGCCAAAATCAAGCCAATATCACTACGCACATGTAAACATGGAGGAGGACTTAAGCAGCGCAGCTTCATCTGATAGCGGCGATCAAGCTCGATTAACACAGGTATGTTTACTCACTTGAATTGAATGTTATGCAAGTTAATATATTGCCAACTGGGTTTATAATGTATTCTTCATATCTTTAATATAGGACTTTTTCGTTAGGCAGCTCAAATGAAATCAGAGAGCATTCTGACACACATTCGTCGGAAAGACTGCATTGCAATCGAGGTCCGATACCACAAATCCTGCTATCGAGATTACACAAGATTTCTCAGCAAAACTGAAAAACATATAGGTAGGTACAAAAAAATGTTTGTTCACAAATCTGTGGGGTCACTCCAATTACATTTACATATTGCGTGTGAATGCAATGTAATTCCATAATCAAATTATTTCTCTATAGAAGGTAGGGCTTTAAATATACATGTCCTATCTAATGCTCTGACTGGAACCTTCACTTAGCAACAGTGAGACGTATGCTGGCATGGTATTTTGCATATGACCGCCAAAATTATGCAAGGTACCTATCAGCATATTGTGTCGAGATGATCAATCTTCCAAAGACTCATCCACACTGCTATGAAGAAGTTACTGCAAAAGGAAACTGGACAGTACAGCGTAAGGATGCTAACAGGTTCTCATCCATAGCTTGTGACCAAGCAATAGAACAAACCTGCAACCGTGATTCAAAGACCAAAGGCGGCATAACTGGGATAACATTGAACAGAGGTGCCGTCCAGCGATGGATACTGTCTCATCCTGAACGTTCTGCAATCACAAGGCAGTATGAAATGATGGCTGGAATGCAACATGAAGAGAGGGGTCATAAAGAGTTGGATGCAACAAGAATTGCAAAAGACAATGCTGCTGTTATATCTTTGGTTTCAGCGGTTGAGTCTATGATCAATCCCTTGCTGCCTCGTGAAGATCTTGTATGTATTAGCTCTGGTGTTGTTGCTACAAAGACTGTCAGAGATGACATACATCGTGCTTGTGATAAAGGTGAAACAGCTCTGAAAATTTTCATCCAAGATCGAGTCCAGTCATCAAAAACAGACGTCTTCTCTCCAATAAAGTCCTTGAAGCTCACTACGTTTGGGGATCAAATGAAGAAATCATCCAAGACAAAAGATGGAAATCAAGTCATTCTAAAAAATGACAGGAGACTCTTTGCACGACTGTTAGTGATAAGTCAATCCCTGTCTGTAAACTTGAAAGAGATTCTGACATATTCACTTGGCAATATCTCATCCCCACTAGCAAGCACTGATGGTTCATTAGCCAAAACAAATAAGGCTGCTTTTCTAGCTTGTTTAGAATCAAAGAACAAGGACTGTCATGTGAACAAGACTGTTGGTGATAATGGTGCCCTACTGATAGATGGCATGGCATTGATCAGGAGTTTCAAGAATATACCAGACACATTCGGTAAGCTTGCTGATGATCTTCTTCAACTTATGATTAAGATGGGTAGAAAGTTCAGTTGTCCAAGGGTCGATTTTGTCATTGATCGCTACTCGGCAGTGAGCATCAAAAATGCTGAACGATCAAGACGTGCTGTTGCTGGACAACAATTACTGCAAATATACAGCATCAAGCAGAAGACTCCAAGTCAGTGGACCAAGTTTCTAGCCAGTGGTGAAAATTAAAAAGCCTTGACAGACTTTCTCTTTGAGACATGGAGAACTGTGCCTTTACAAGCAGCTGGAAAAGACATAGCTATCTTTGTGGCACACAGAAATGTATGTCATCAACTCACTCTTAAAGATGGCATTATGTCTGTCAAAGAGGTAGAATCTTTGACTTGTGACCATGAAGAAGCTGACACGAAGCTCCTACTTCATGCAAAACATGCCTGGAGTGAACTTTATAATAAGATAATCATCCAGAGTCCTGACACTGATGTTGCTATCATTTCACTTTCAATAATGGCTAAGCTTCCCTCAGCAAAGATGTATTTTCTGACAGGAACAAAAGACAGGCAAAGAATGTTAGATCTCCAGGCTATTGGTTCTGCTTTGGGTCCTTCACTAACAGAGGCACTGATAGGACTACACACATTCACTGGCTGTGACTCAACTAGTTCCTTTTATGGGAAAGGAAAAGAGAAACCACTAAATATAGTCTGGAAATGCAGAGTACATCCGTGCATTTGTTGCTCTTGGAAGGCAATTTGAAATGGACAGCACCACATTTGTGACCATAGAACGTTTTGTGTGTGAGCTGTATAGAGAAAAGGTATCAGATGTTAATTTGGCCAGATACAATAGGTTCTGTGTCCAGGCCTCTTCCGAACAGGCATTACCTCCAACAAAAGATGCACTTACAGAGCACTTCAAGCGTGCTAACTACCTAGCTGCAATCCACAGGAGAGCATTGGATCATTTTATGAATGCTCCCAGTCCAGACGGCTTTGGATGGATTGTCAAGGATGGTGATCTCATCATATCATGGATGACTAAAGATCCAGCTTCTCAACAGATTTTGGGGTCACTCCACTGTGGGTGTAAGTCTGGTACTTGTACAGGTGGAAGGTGCTCATGCCACAAGGCTGACCTGGCCTGCACTGACCTATGTAAATGTGTTCATTGTGACAATGTGAGATTAACTGAGGATATTGTTTCATGTGAATCTGATAGTGAGGACAGTGATCTTGATATTTAGTGATGTGTATATGATAATAAAATTAATATAGGATATATATATCTTATATATAAAAGTCTCCGCGTGCTCGCGCTTGCAGGGGATTTGGCTCTCGGACGGTGGCCTTCACGTAGAAAAAAATTTGCCAGGCGACACGCCCTAAGCCCCGCGGTGGGAATAGGCTATTCCGTTTTCCCATCCGCAAACTTTAAAGTAGTTTAATTAACACATATGTGCCGTTTCTATTTTTTATTATTTACTTATTGCAAGACGTCGACCGTACCAACTCACGACAATTTCTTGGGGGGGGGGGGAAGGACCCTGCCAAGTCATGCGCGTTCGGTCGAGCTCACGGGGGACATTTTCTTTTACGCGTTTTACAGCCAACACATACATCACGCTGCGGATATTTCTTCAGTGTGATGTCCTCTTCACCCCCCCTTCCCAACACGATGTGTCCAGTTTATACTACAGACTTCGTAGCTAATAATATTTTACTGCTTACATAGCATTCTTCTTGCATGGCCGAGGGATGCTGGGGGGGTGTGGGGGTCGCGGCCTAGCCTGGCAATGTGCCAACTCCGCCGCCTTGCCAATGTAGGCCAGGACGGAGGCTACGCATGGCACAAGGGCTCAACACGCCTATGGGAAGTACACATTTCCTAGCTTCTTACGCTAACAACTCAAGTCCATTGTTTACTATTGTTAAACACATTAGTTGACAAAAATTACAATCATAATGTTTGTGTGCTGATAAAAAAATACGCTTCATTGCTTACTATTATGAAACATACGTTGCCAGACATTACAATATTTATCTTTGTCTGCACATACCAACTCTGCTTCATTGTTTACTATTATTAAAGTAATCAGTTGGCAAATCTTACTATTATGTTTGTGTCCACATAACTCGCGTTCATTGCTTACTATTATGAAACAAGTAAGTTTGCAGATATTACAATAATTATGTTTGTACAGATAACAACTCAGGTATCAGTGCATTGCCAACCTATCATCTACACTGCTAATTTTCATTTTCACCATTTACAGTGTATGCCAGTCTATAATCTATTGCCTGCTTCACCTCACTCGGTGTACTGCCAGCCTTTCATGTCGACTGTAGCAATGCTCATGTCATTGAGTCGGCGTACTGGCAGTCTATAATCTCGACTGTAGCCTGCTTCTCAACTTACTTGTGCGTACCGCTGCTCTTTCATTTACGCTTATTTCTGCTTATTTCTTCAATACATTTCTATTGTTTCCATCGCTCACGTCACGCTATTTACTCATACGTAGTACTGCGATACTGATAGCTGTGCCATCATCGGGGATTGCTGTGCCCATCGATGTGTGTGCGTGAGTCGATGTGTGTGTCTTTTAGTCCATATGTGTGTGCGTGTAGAGCCATGCGTGTCTTTAAGTCCATGTGTGTGTCTGTCTTTTTTGAACGGACAAAGCCCCATGTGTGTGTGTCAGTCCAAGTGTGCGTGTCAGTCCATTTGTCTGCGTATCAGTCACTGTGTGTGTGTGTGTGTTAGTCCAAGTGTATGTGTCAGTCCATTTGTCTGCGTATCAGTCACTGTGTGTGTGTTAGTCCATGTGTGTGTGTTAGTCCATGTGTGTGCATGGCTTCATCTGAGTGTAAGTCAATGTGCGCTTGTTTGTCTATGTGTGCGTGTACGTCGATGTGTATGTGTGTGTCAGTCCATATGTGTGTCAGTCCATATGTGTGTGTTAGTCCACATGTGTGTATAAGTCTACACATGTGTGTGTCACTCTGTGTGTAAGTCAATGCGTGTGTGTGAGTCGATATGTGTGTGCTAATCCATGTCTGTGTATCTAAAGTAGACGTCTGTGTGTCACAGTCCATATGTGTGTGTAGGGCTATGTGTGTCAGTCGATGTATGTGTGTCTAAGTCCGTGTGTGTGTCTTAGTACATGTGTGTGTGTGTGTAAGTACATATGTGTGTTTACGTCAATGTGTGTGTGAGTCCACGTATGTCTGTGTGAGTCGGTGTGCGAGTCGCTGTATGTGTGTACGTCGATATGTGTGTGTAACTCCATGTGTGTGTATCTCAAGTGAATGTCTACGTGTGTGCGAGTCCATATGTGTGTGTAAGTCGATGTGTTTGTGAGTCGATATGTGTGTGTGTATCAGTCCATGTGCTTGTGTGTTAGTCGCTGTGTGTGCATGCCTCCATGTTAGTCAGTGTAAGTCCATTTCTTTGCATGTCTGTAGGTCCATGTGTGTGTCTTAGTCCATGTGTGTGCTTTATTGACCTGATTAAGGCCTATCATACCATCAGTAGGCCTGGCCTCAGGGTTGTTCTTCGTGCTTTCCGAGTCCCTCACCCACTGCCCATCCTTAAGGACCTTCATGATGGTGAGCGGCCATGCGTCAAACTATGTGGCTGTGAGTCAGAGCCATTCCCTGTACACCTTGGGTGCAACAATGATGTCCTCTGGCTCCCACATTATTTTACATATATTTTGACCACGTCGTTTGTGAAGCCTTCAATGGCTGTACCGGAAGATTTCTCATCTGGTACAGATACAATGGGAGGCTGATCGATGCCCAGGTTCGGTCAAGGGATGGCTCCCTATTGCTCAACCACGGTATGTATGCCCATGATCTGCTAATTGCTGCTCACTCGGAGGAGTTCGAGGTGCCGCTGCTGAACCTGGAGCTTGCCACCAAGAGGTGGGGCCTTACCATCAGCCCCACCAAAACTAAGCACCTGCCTGGGTATTTTGTACCACCGGACACTCCACCCCCACAACTCCCAATTGGTGATGGGGCAATTGTGGAGACAGTGGAGAGTTTCCCATACCTTGCCAGTGTGCTAATGACCAGCTCCGGTTTAACAGCAGAGGTCTCACTCCGAATCAGTCGAGCCGCATTATATTTTCATTGGTTGTGTAACGCTGTGTGGAAGCTACCTGCTCTATCACTATGCACGAAGCTTCAGGTCTTCTCGGCCACGGTCATTCCCTCCCTTCTCTACGCTTGCGAAACTTGGACCCTCCTAATGGAACATCTTCGCCAGTTAGAAACATTTGGGATGGCGGCCTACCTACGATCCATCCTGGGTTTAACCAGGCTGCATTGTGTGAGGAGCTCACAAATCGTTAAAAGATGTGGACAAAGTCCCATCGGTGAGCTCCTCCGGCAGGCAAGGAGGCGTTGCCTGAGTCATGTAGCCCGCATGGCCAGCCACCGCATGCCTAAACAGCTTTTGTTCGGCCGGATCGAAGGGGCTAAACGGGCGCGGCACGGGCTAGAGATGACATGGAGTGATGTGGTACAGGAGGACGTGGAGCTGAGTCGACTTGCCGATGACTGGTACCAGCCATGTCAAGATCGCCCTTTGTGGAGGAGGCTCCTGAAGGACGCTACTGGGGAGTTGGAGGCAGTCGCCCTCCAACAACAACGGAGGGCGGAGGAGCGATGCTCACAACAACGAGCGGAGCGCCGGGTGGCTAAAGCACAACAAGTTGCCACAGTAGGGGGCACAGGTGCTGCATCAGCCAGTCGTCTCAGTCGACCTGTGCCATCTGGGTCTGCCCCGTGACCTCCTGCCAGCGGGCGTTCGACACTTCACGTGGCCTCAAGGTGCACATAGCCTGGCACAAGCGTTGTGGTGACGTCACCGCCACTTTCTGGCGAATGGTGGTTGTTGTTGTTCAGTCTATGTATGTATGTGTGAGTCCATATGTGTGTGTAACTCTATGTGTGTGTGTGTGAATCGATTTGTGTGTGTAACTACGTGTGTGTCTGCCTTTTTTGCCCGGGCAACGCCAGGTACTTACCGCTAGTTTAATATAAATCAATCAAAATTCAATCTTGTTTACAATAATCATTGCTGTGAATATGTACATGTAGTTCAGTTGCTGCTGATGTATGCGAATTGACAATTAACCATTAAATGTCTTATTTTGAAAAGTGCTTTTTTATATATTAAATTTTGTCTTAATTCTATTTGTTATTCAGATTTTACCTAAAATATTACCTTTCAATTGGAACAACATAATGAGAAGTAATTGGGATGTTAATGCTACAGCAGAAGTTTTCTTGATAATCTTATCATGTTTACTGTGCATAGATAGCAACTTCAGGTATATCACACATTTCAAACTGGTTTATTTTGTACTTCAAGTGGTAATTCTGCATTTTTGGGTTTATATGATAAACAGGTTTAAAAGTGCAAAATTCCCTATGGTTTCCCTTTTTTCAAAATGGGCACCTTTAGCATCATTTTTCTCAAAAACTGCAAGGTTGTGTGCGGAGAACTTTTTCCTAAGGAATCTCTATATATTTCTGATGTTAAATATTAAAAAAGTAGGTAGTGCTCCACTTGGTGGAACGAAACCCTATTTCTAGGCCTCTTTTAGGCTACCGACAGCGGCCTAAAGATCCGAGATCTTAAATCGCTGCTATCCTCAAAAACGCTAAGAAACCCATTAGCATCAGCAAGGACGAGCGTTTTGAACTCGCTCAATTAAAAAAGAGAGATGACATTGTCATCCTCTCAGCCGACAAAGGCAATGCCACTGTCATCATGGATAAAACCACTTACAACAAAATTCAGGACCATCTTAATCATGGCAGCTATACCAAAATCAAGAGATCCCACCAACTGCCTAGCCACGAAAACCAACAACATCATCACTAATTTGACTTCTCTAATCGAACCGACCAAGCAGCTCTCTCTAACACCTTCGGCTGCTAGACCACCCAGATTTTATGGCCTTACAAAAATCCACAAAGTAGGTACCCCAAATACTGCGACAGTCAGTAGATACTACTATACAGTCCATATATACTACTATGATCAGTAGATACTACTATAGAGTCAGTAGATACTCCTGTATAGTAAGTAGATACTACTGTCAGTAGATACTACTACAGTCAGTAAATACTACTAGTCAGTAGATACCAGAGGTGTGGACTCGAGTCATGTGACTTGGACTCGAGTCAGACTCGAGTCATGAATTTGATGACTTGCGACTCGACTTGGACTTGCATAACAATGACTTTGTCCCACCTATGAGATGTGGACTCGAGTCATGTGACTTGGACTCGAGTCAGACTCGAGTCATGAATTTGATGACTTGCGACTCGACTTGGACTTGCATAACAATGACTTTGTCCCACCTCTGGTAGATACTACTATAAAGTCAGTAGATACTACTGTAGAGTTAGTAGTTACTACTATAGTCAGGATATACTATAGTCGGTAGATACTACTATAGAGTCGGTAGATAGTACCGTAGAGTCAGTAGATACCACACTAGTCAATATACTGCTATAGTTTACAGATACTACCACACAATCTGTAGTTACTGCTATAGAGTTAGTAGTTACTACTACAGATTCAGTAGATACTTTCTTCATATTCTTTTGGTCTTTCGGTAAAGCCACGTAGATAGAAAAATAATAAAAAATAATCTCAATATCACGACGTTTCGATCGCAACATAAGCAATCGTCATTAGGTGAGAGTTGCTGAAGCAGGAAAAAATATATGTCGGGAACACTGCTAAGACAGGGAGTTATAAAATTTTAAGATGGGTGTAGCCCAAAGGTCAGTGGGTGGGGCTAGAGATGAAATTTGCATGTAGATGTAAGATAGGAAAAATCTTGATAAATGAAGCTGTGGGGGTGGCCATTGTATTGTGAGAGATTAGCATGTCAATGTAAGAAATTTGCTTGTAAATGTAATCTAGAGAGAGCTCCGATAGTAACATCGCCACATGGAGGTGGAAAAGGATGGCAAGCCGCCATTTACTAATACAGCTAACGGTGGCTGTGTTAGTGAATGTATCTCGAGAGTGGAAAATAACTGCTAACATAGGTAGGTAAGAAGGGAACAACACAGCCAGTTATGACCTAAACAAGTTAATAACGTCTATAGAGTCAGCAGATACTACTATAGAGTCAGCAGATACTACTTTCCAGTTAGTAGTTACTACAATAGACTCTGTAGATACTATTGTTGAGTCAGTAGATACTACTGGAGAGCCAGCTACTATTGTAGAGCCAGATACTATTATAGATTCACTCGATACAACTCACTCTATTGTATGTAGGGTGTGTAGGTTTTTATGCCTACAGCGGGGTAAACATCTTTTTGGAGGTTGACAATTTTCAGGAACCTTTTAAATCAACTATTTACCTGCCACTTTCTATTAGTTTTGGATTCAGGACTTCTTCAATGCTCTGATAATTTTGTTGATGGACAAATGGACAGACAAACGGAACACCGGGCACTGTCCCAGAGGGAAAAAGTTTTTGATCCCCTGCTGATTTTGTACGTTTGCCCTCTGACAAAGAAATTATCAGTCTATAATTTTAATGGTAGGTTTATTTGAACAGTGAGAGACAGAATAACAACAAAATACAGAAAAACGCATGTCAAAAATTGTATATGTTTGATTTGCATTTAATGAGGGAAATAAGTATTTGACCCCTCTGCAAAACATGACTTAGTACTTGGTGGCAAAACCCTTGTTGGCAATCACAAAGGTCAGACGTTTCTTGTAGTTGGCCACCAGGTTTGCACACATCTCAGGAGGGATTTTGTCCCACTCCTCTTTGCAGATCTTCTCCAAGTCATTAAGGTTTCGAGGCTGACGTTTGGAAACTCGAACCTTCAGCTCCCTCCACAGATTTTCTATGGGATTAAGGTCTGGAGACTGGCTCGGCCACTCCAGGAACTTAATGTGCTTCTTCTTGAGCCACTCCTTTGTTGCCTTGGCCGTGTGTTTTGGGTCATTGTCATGCAGGAATACCCACCCACGACCCATTTTCAATGCTCTGGCTGAGGAAAGGAGGTTCTCACCCAAGATTTGACGGTACATCGCCCCGTCCATCGTCCCTTTGATGCGGTGAAGTTGTCCTGTCCACTTAGCAGAAAAATACCCCCAAAGCATAATGTTTCCACCTCCATGTTTGACGGTGGGGATGGTGTTCTTGGGGTCATAGGCAGCATTCCTCCTCCTCCAAACACGGCGAGTTGAGTTGATGCCAAAGAGCTCCATTTTGGTCTCATCTGACCACAACACTTTCACCCAGTTGTCCTCTGAATCATTCAGATGTTCATTGGCAAACTTCAGACGGGCATGTATATGTGCTTTCTTGAGCAGGGGGACCTCGCGGGCGCTGCATGATTTCAGTCCTTCACGGTGTAGTGTTACCAACTGTTTTCTTGGTGACTATGGTCCCAGCTGCCTTGAGATCATTGACAGGATCCTCCCGTGTAGTACTGGGCTGATTCCTCACCGTTCTCATGATCATTGCAACTCCACGAGGTGAGATCTTGCATGGAGCCCCAGGCCGAGGGAGATTGACAGTTTTTTTGTGTTTCTTCCATTTGCGAATAATCGCACCAACTGTTGTCACCTTCTCACCAAGCTGCTTGGCGATGGTCTTGTAGCCCATTCCAGCCTTGTGTAGGTCTACAATCTTGTCCCTGACATCCTTGGAGAGCTCTTTGGTCTTGGCCATGGTGGAGTTTGGAATCTGATTGATTGATTGCTTCTGTGAACAGGTGTCTTTTATACAGGTAACAAGCTGAGATTAGGAGCACTCCCTTTAAGAGTGTGCACCTAATCTCAGCTCATTACCTGTATAAAAGACACCTGGGAGCCAGACATCTTTCTGATTGAAAGGGGGCCAAATATTAATTTCCCTCATTAAAATGCAAATCAATTTATAAAATTTATGACATGCGTTTTTCTGTATTTTGTTGTTATTCTGTCTCTCACTGTTCAAATAAACCTACCATTAAAATTATAGACTGATCATTTCTTCGTCAGTGGGCAAACGTACAAAATCAGCAGGGGATCAAATACTTGTTTCCCTCACTAGCTCATCCTGGGGAATTCCCAAGCGTTCCCAGGCCAGCCGAGCGACATAGTCCCGCCAGCGTGTTCTGGGCCAGCCCTGGGGTCATCGCCCAATGGGACGTGTCTGGTAGAGTTCCAAGGGGAGTCTATTCCGGGTGCATCCTTACATATATTCTATATTGATATCACCCCTCGAGCCAGACCCAGGGGTTGTGTTCGCCAACAAGCGCCTCGTGGCTGCGTAACCCACGTAACTCGTCAGGCCAGCTCGAAATGGCTAAGTGGTGCCATCCTTTGCTTCAGAAATCCGCAGGATTAAGGGTGAGGGGCGGGTGCGATGCCAGTATGGCAGGGAGAGGGATGGTCTCAGATGGACTAGACCTTGGCGATGGACACTCAAAGCTTTATATAGAGCAAAAGTCCAGGCACCTTCCACACAGTGTTATACAGTCTAATTAAAGAATGCTGCTCGACTAATTTTAAGTGAGACTTTGGCTGCCAAACCAGAGCTAGTCGTGAACACATTAACCAGTTATGGGAGCTCCTCCAACACTTGTAGAACTGCCTGATTATTCATGGAGAGTTGACCAGGTGCAGTGTTGTATGACATGACATTCCCAGGCAGGTGATTTATTTTTGTGGAACATTTGCAAGGCCCCATTTCTTGATGGAGTAGCCATTACCAAATCATCAGCAGATGTAACATGGTTGACTAGCAGATAATAATCCTTTAACTATAACCAGGCATCGATTAGCATATCATTGTAACTGTAACGAATGCAATGGTTTTTATATGACCATTGGGTGCTTCTCAAACTACATAGTTATTTTAGATGCTATGTAATGTTATGCATGGGGCCAGAGTGAATTTTTGTCACAGACCAAGTTGAACAAAAAATGGCGACACCTGGTCACGCAGCTTAAGACCGTCCTGCCCAAAATCATACAAATCCTCAAATAATGTGAGCAGAGGCATAGCTTTGAAAACAAATAACAACCCAAAGACCCAAGCCTCTTTATGTTACTACTAGCGGTAAGTACCCGGCGTTGCTCGGGCGAAAAAGGAAGATACACACATGGACTTACACACATACATTGACCCACACACATAGAAACACATCAACTTAGACGCACACACACACATATATGGTTAAATCCACGAAAGGATCGTTAGCAGGCCTGCCTAAATGTTTCGAACTGGCGAAGATGTTCCATTAGGGGGGGTGCATGTTTCGCAAGCGTAGAGAAGGGAGGGAATTACCGTGGCCGAGAAGACCTGGAGCTTCATGCGGAGCGAAAGACCAGGTAGCTTCCACACAGCATTACGCAACTGATGAAAAGATAATGCCGCTCCACTGATTTGGAGTGAGACCTCTGCTGTTAAACCGGAGCCGGTCATGAGCACACTGGGCAGGTATTGAAATCTCGGCAATCTCTCCACAACTGCCGCATCACCAATTGTGAGTTGTGGGGGTGGATTGTTCGATGGTACAAAATACGCAGGCAGGTGCTTAGTTTTGGTGGGGCTAATGGTAAGGCCCCACCTCTTAGTGGCATGCTCCAGGTTCAGCCGCAGTGAGCAGCAATCACCAGAGCATCGGCATACATAACATGGTTGAGCAATAGGGAGGCATCCCTTGACTGCACGCGGGCATCGATCAACCTCCCATTGCATGTGTACCATATGGTAATTCCTCGGGAACAGCCATTGAAGTCTTCACGAACTACGTGGTAAAAAGATATGTTAAATAATGTGGAGCCAGAGGACATTCCTGTCACACCCCAAGGTGTAGAGGGAATGGCTCTGACTGACGGCCACATAGTTTGACGAGGGGCCGCTCACCAAAATGAAGGTCCTTAAGGATCGTGAGCAAAGTTTGAGGGACTCCGAAAGCATGAAGAACCCAGAGGCCAGGCCTACTGATGGTATCATAGGCCTTGAGCAGGTCAATAAAGCACATACATTCACTCACATACACACATGGACCTACAGACACGCAAAGAAATGGACTTACACTGACTGACATGGAGCCATGCACACAAAGCGACTAACACAGACGGCCATGGACTGACACACAGACATATCGACTCACACACCCAAAGACATGGACTTACACACACACACATATGGACTCACACACGCATAGACATGCACTTCAGATACACACACATGGAGTTACAAACACATATATCGACGTACACACATACAATGACTCACACACATCGACTCACACACCGACATACATGGACTCACAAACACATTGATGTAAACACACATGTACTTACACATATCGACTAAGACACACACACACATGGACTTACACACACTTACATAGACTGACACACACACATTTCCCTACACACCCATAGACATATGGACTGTGACACACAGACATCTACTTTAGATACACACACATGGATTAACACACACACACATCGACTGACACACATAGACACACAAACGCACATTGACTTACACACTCAGATGGAGCCATGCACACACATCGATTCACACACACGCATTGACTTACACACACACATCGAGTGAAACACACACGTATGGACTTACACACACGTGGACTAAAACACACACAGCGACAGATATGCACACAAATGGACTGACACACACACATAAACAATTGTACGTACACACACGGGGCGTTGTCCGATTGAAAAAGACACACACACATGGACTTACACACAGACATGGACCCACACACGTAGAAACCCATCGACTTACACGCACACAAACACAAATGCGCTCACACACACAGACATCGACTTTAGGCACACGCATGTAGATTCTGCACACGAACATTATAATAGTAATAGAGTATTAAGCAACTTATTAGTTTAATAATAGTAAAGAATGAAGCCGAGTTGTTATGTGTACACAAACATTATCATTGTAATATTTGTAAATGTATTTGTTTAATAATAGAAAGCAATAAACCTGAGTTCTTAGCGAAAGATTGAATAAAATAGTACTTTACATTGGCGTAGTAACGCCTCGTCCCGTGCAGAGCCCGCGGCCTCGCCAGATTGGCAAGCCAGAGGAGGTGAGATATTGCCAGGCTGCGGGCTGGGCCACTACCCTCGCCCCCCCCCACCATCCCCCCGCCCTTGCCAGAATAATACTATGTAACCGCTTTAATAACATTAAATTAATATCTAAGGACTTTATATCAGTAACTGCACGCATTGGGGTGGCGGGGGGAAGAGGACATCACACTGTGAAGAGAAATCGGCAGCGTGATGTGTATATCTATTCCTTGTTAAACGCGTAAAATAAAATGTCCCCGTGAGCTCGAGTGAACGCGCACCACTTGACAGGGTCCCCCCCCCCCCCCACGCAATTAGCGTCACTTGGTACGGTCGATGTGGCGCAATAAGTAAATAATGAATCATAGAAACGGCACAAATGTGTTCATTAAACTACTTTAAAGTTTACGGATTGGAAAACGGAATAGCCTATTCCCACCGCGGGGCTTAGGGCATGCCGCCTGTCAAATTTTTTTCTACGTTCAGCCCACCGTCCGAGAGCCAAATCCCCCGCAAGCGCGAGCACGCGAAGACTTTTATATATAAGATAGGCCTTTATTAAATAAAGAATGCAGAGATGTAGTTTCTGTTGAAAATCCGTATGCCTCTGCTGTAATTAATAGACACAAATTACAGCAGCCCCTTGCATATCGCGGAGTTATGTTCTTGGAAATTGCCATGCGAATGCTAAAAGTGTCATATTAAATACTTAAGCCTTACCTAAGTAATGGCGTTAGGTAAACGTAAACTAAAATTGACAACATTAAAATTGAAATAAGTACTGTACTGTATTCCAAATAAACTAAACTATTGAAACAAACACGGATAAACTGTATACAAAAATATTCCAAGATAAAAAATAGTATATATCTATGAAGATAAAGCAGACTTTGTGCTTGTGTAGATTTTTTGTGAACAAAATTGCACCAACACAACCCAAACTTTCCACGCGTACTCACGGATGACTTAGTGTGTTTTTCTCACTACTTTTATCTCACCTGCTCACCTTCCAACACCTGTACCACCTGCACCCACCCTGCTCCTCACCTCGCCCCTCTCTTTCTCTTGCCATGTGTTAAAGCCCAAGGCATTCTCACTACTTCCGGTTTGCCACACATGCAAACACATTATGACATTTCATATGTAGAGGTGTAATTGTGTATGGGAGCGGATGGCAAACAAACACAAGGGGCGTGGTTAGGGCCGTACACATAGGAGGTGGCCACACCGACGTCCGCACCTGCATCCCCCACGGGCCCCTCCCGGGGGGGCCGCGGACTATAAGAGGGGGTGAGCCGGAGGGCTCGAGGTCGAGGTATCAGCTTTAACCAGCGAAGACGGAAGACCAGCTAGAATAGGCCCCGGAGCTCCCCTGGCTCGCTGTCCTTATCAGGGCCGACCAGGGCAAGCCGGTGGCGTGGCCCCGAGAGCCCAGACTGACGAGCAGGTCTGGGAACTCAGGGGGTCGGATCCCAGCTTGACCAGGGCTGGGACAGGTAGCCTCCCCTAGCTCCCTAGTGGAGGACTTGGGCTTAGGTTAGCGGGGCTTAGATGTTGTGTCTCCCTGTTAGCCGAGTAAGGGGACGTTACCCCTTAGGTCCTGTGTATACTCGCTAACTGTATACAAGTTGTGTTAATAAATAAGTGTGCCTCCGATCCCGTCGTCAAGCCTCCTGAGTAATTACTACATCTGGTGTCAGAAGTAAAACGTCCAAAGATGGACACACGAGGGACGACACGTACCAGGGAGTCGGAGAGGGAGGACACCGCGGCCGAATCACCACCAGAGATGGCCGAGGTCGGATCGGAGCAGCCGGGGCCGAGTACACCCGCGCCGCTACGACAGGAGGGGGGGGATGCGTCGGCCGAGGGACTTCGGCTGGCTCACTCCCGCCTGGCGGAGCTGCTCTACGCCGCGGCCGCCGTGTTGGAGGAGATCACGCGGCTGGGAGCTGGAGGGGCTGCGCGGGAAGACGGCAGCAGCCGACGCACGCCGGCATTTCCCGCCACCCCGACGCGGCTCGCGGTTAAATTTCCCGCCATCACTACAGTGCGAGCAGAGGGCGGGGCCGGCCTGCGTCAGGTGACTGCTGAGGGCCAAGCACGAGCCGTGACATCATCAACGCCGGCCAGCGCGTCAACAACGGAGCGACCGGCGATGCCATGCTCACAGCCCGCCCACACTGTAACGTCGGCTGGGAACGAGGGAGCGAGATCCGCAGCCACGGACGTCGCCTTACAACAGCGACTGCCGCCTCTCAAGGAGTTCGTGGGAGCGGCTGGAGATTGGGGCGGCTTCAAAAGGCGGTTCATCGCTCATCAAGAGATGGCGAACTGGACGGACGCCGAGGCACTATGCGCGCTGCCGGCGATGCTGGACGACGACGCCCTGGCTACCCTCACCTCGGCGCCTAAGGAAAAGCGCGCCACGCTGCACCTGGCGCTGCAGCTGCTGTCAGCCGTCTATGGGCCGCCTTCGGACTGCAGGCAGCTGTTCCACGATCGGCATCGGGGCGCCAACGAATCGCCCCTGGCCTTCCGAACGGCTCTCCTGGCCCTGGCAAAGGCAGCTTTCCCGCGGATGGACGAGGAGGGAGTGGACGCCATGGTGGCTGAAAAGCTGCTGCTACTCGCCGATGAGCTGGACATCGCCGTCTTGGCTCAAGACGACGGAGAGATGTCGTCCCTGCTGGTCGCGCGCCACATCCACGGGGGCTTGCGGTCCCTGCGTCGCAAGGCTGCCAAGGGGGTGGCCGGCCATGCCATGGCGGCCACCGCCCTCCCATCAGAGGAGGTCTGCGGGGTGGAGCGGCGGGGGGAATGGAGATCGGCGGCACCGCAGGCTCGGAATGGACCGAGCCGCCAGGAGCAGCCCAGGCCATCTGGGGCGCTCACACGCTGCTACAACTGTGGCCTGCAAGGCCACGTTGCGTCAGGATGCCGGGCTCCCCGTCAGAGCGGAGCGACACCTCGTCAGGACGCCACGCCGTCTCCACCCAAGCTCCAGCAGAGAAATACGGCGAGTCGTGGCACCTCACACGTTTGGCCCATGCACACATCCGACACACACTCACGCGCTCAACTGAACAGGGTTCGAAAATCGCCGCCCATCGCGCGCGATTGTTCTGAAATGCGGCGAGCGCTCCAACCGGGTCAGTGGTCGGAGCTCGCCCATCGTGTCGTTGCTGCGTCGGCGGGATCATCGGTTGTGGTCGGTCATATTGATGGGGTAGAGGTGCGGATTTTAATTGACACAGGGGCATCGGCGACCATTATATCTGATTTGATTTATAACATCCTTCCCGTTCAAAGTCGTCCCTTGCTCCCTGTTGACGTGCCATGCTATGCTGCTAACGGGGGCTCGCTGGGCATTATTGGGCAAATCCGCGCCAAAATTTGCATTGGAGACATTAAATTATCCGGGCCTGTTTTGGTTTCCTCCTCACTCGCGGTTCCGTGCCTGTTGGGGACGGATTTCTTGGCCAAAATGCCCATCCGTATCTTGATTGACCAGGGGTGCATCGAGCTCCCATCGGGCCGACGTGTTACATTTTTGTCTTCCCCCACCACGGAGCGTCGGGCGTTTGCCACCGTGCAGGCGCTCGTGACAAAAACTGTGCGCGTACCCCCGGGGGCTCAGATGCTCGTCCCTCTTAGGTTGCGTCGGCCGTTTGCTAAAGGGGTTGCGGATCGGGGGGTCTTGTTGGGACCATCTCGGGCCGGGGTCAATGGACCCGATTTGCTAGCGGCTCAGACCATGGTGAAAGGGGATGGGGACCCCTTCATTGCAGTCCTTAATGTAGGATCGCGAACGGCCGTGGTTCCTCAAGGGACCGTGCTTGCACACGCAACGCCGGCGCCCTATGAGGAACCACTCGTGGGTCAGGTAACCACCGATCCTCCGTCGCGACCGCATTCGGACTGTGATGACGGATGGCTGGATGCACTTTGCGCGGGATCTGTGGATCTGTCCGACACGCAGCGTGCGCAGCTGCGAGTTCTCCTGAAAGAATTTGCCGACGTTTTTAGTAAACACAAATTTGATATTGGTTGTACTAAATTGCTGCGACACCATATTGACACGGGTGACAGCGCGCCAATCCGCCAAAATCCCTTTCGGCTCAGTCCCGCCGAAAAGGATCATGTCAAATCGGCTGTTGATGACATGCTAGCCGCCGATATCATTTCCCCTTCCAACAGCCCGTGGGGCGCACCGATCGTTTTGGTGAAAAAACACGACGGCTCACTGCGGTTTTGTGTCGACTTTCGGCGATTGAACAAAATTTCTGTGGCAGATGCGTACCCGCTTCCTCGAATGGATGAGTCGCTCGATGCCTTGGCGGGGGCGCGATTCTTTTCCACCCTCGATTTACTATCTGGATTCTGGCAGCTTCCTCTGGATGACGAATCAAAACCTAAAACTGCTTTTCGGACACCGCAAGGTCTCTTCCAATTTAACCGCTTGCCGATGGGCTTACATTCTGCGCCGGCAACTTTTCAGCGGTTAATGGAACTGGTCTTGGCAGGCTTGCAATGGGATTCGTGTTTAATTTACTTGGACGATGTCATCGTCTTTAGCAAATCCTTCGAGGAACACCTCCAGAGGCTGCGTGCTGTTTTTCTCAAAATGCGGGCTGCCAATTTAAAATTTAAACCGCAGAAGTGCCATTTGCTCCGCGAATCGGTGCGGTATTTGGGTCACATTGTTGGGCGCTCGGGGATATCCACTGATCCCGCCAAAACGGAATGCGTCAGCTCCTGGCCGACTCCCACCTCGGTGGGAGAGGTCAGGAGTTTCATTGGGTTCGCGTCGTACTATCGACGGTTTGTGGCTGACTTCGCTACGATCGCGAAACCATTGCATGCCTTGACGTCCAAGGGAGTCAGGTTTCATTGGGGGCTGGAGGAGGAGGCTGCTTTTCACGCCCTCCGGAATGCCCTGGTGGGGGCTCCGCCGTTGAATTACCCCGACTTCTCACAACCCTTCTTGCTCGATACAGATGCAAGTAACACGGGCATCGGGGGCGTGCTGTCCCAACTCATTGGGGGCGTAGAGCATGTGGTGGCTTACGGTAGTCGGGTACTGTCTCCAGCGGAACAACGGTACTGCGTTACCCGTCGGGAATTATTGGCAATTGTTTATTTCATTCAGCAGTACCGCCCATATCTGTACGGTCGGCGTTTCACCGTCCGTACAGATCATGCGGCCCTACAGTACGCTCTGCGGGTTCAACAACCATCGGGCCAGTTGTCTCGATGGTTGGAGATTCTCCAGGACTACGACTTTGTCACCACATATCGTAAGGGCGTCCGCCACACGAACGCTGACGCCCTGTCACGGTTGCCACCCACTTCGGAGTGCGCTTGCCTCCTGGGTTCGAGGCGTTGTAGGCCCCCGAACGTCACCACCGATTCGGTCCTCGTGGCCGCCGCCGATGCGCCTTTGGCTTCGGGTCCTATCGAGCAAGAAGGGAGGGATTCGTTGCTGGGGTTGTCGGTCGCGGAATGGGGACGCCTCCAAATGGAGGACACCTCCCTCCTCGCTCTGCGCCGTCGCGCAGGGGGGGTTGGGCAGGGGGTGGCGAACATTGACTCGTGGGGGTTGTTCCAGGGTCTTTTAATGCACTGGGACGAAAAAACCCGCCGCCAGCAGCTCGTGGTGCCTGCAGCATTGAGGGGTAAGGTGGTATGGGCTGTTCATGAGCGGCTTCTGCACTTGGGGGTTCACAAGACCTTTGCCACGCTCCAGCTCGATTTCTTCTGGCCGGGCATGGCAAAGGACGTGGGGGATCTCCTGGGGTCGTGCACGCAATGCGCGCAGCGAAAGCCACCAGCTAGGGGGTCCAACCCTCCGCTGCAGTCCATAAAGGTTTCCCGGGTTAACGAGCTCGTTGCGCTAGACATACTCGGGCCATTTCCCGCTACACCCAGGGGGAATAGGTATTTATTGACAGGGGTCGAATACTTCACGAGATGGCCTATGGCCTGGCCCCTGGCCAACCAGTCGGCAGCAGCCATCGCGGAGGCCTTTGGCCAGGGCTATGTCCTCGACAAAGGTGCTCCGGAACGGCTGCTTACTGACCAGGGTAAGAATTTTTCGGGAAAACTCCTCCGCGAGGTGTGCGACCTCTTGGGTACGGAGAAAATTCGGACCTCCCCGTATCACCCTCAAACTGACGGGATGGTGGAACGGCTACATCGGACCATCACGTCTATGCTGTCCCAACAGGTGTCCGAATCCCAGACAGATTGGGACCTTCGCATAGCCGGTGTGTTGCAGGCCTACAGGATGGCTCCCCATGCGGCCACCGGATTTTCCCCTTTCTTTTTAATGTATGGCCGCGAGGCTAACCCCCCTGTGACGACCCAGCTGAAGCTCTCGGCGCCTCAGGCGAAGTCTACCTTGTCCGAACACGTTAAATTTAACATCAGCAAATTGTCTGAGGCGCGGGAAGCGGCCGTGCAAAATTCTGAACTCCGCCAGAAGGCGAACGAGAGGCTTCGGCTGGGGCGGGTACATGTGTTCAAATGGAAACCAGGGGACAGGGCATGGTTGCACTGTCCCCAGGTGCCACTGGCAACCTCGTCAAAGTTGGTACGGCCGTGGCGGGGGCCAGTGGAGGTCGTACAGGTCTTACGGCCGCAATGTGTTCGCGTCAAATGGGGGAGGCGTCGGTGGTACGTGCACCCCTCAAGGTTGAAACCGTTCATTGCGCCGGCCCGTGGTTCACACACACACACGCATGGCCAAACGTGTGAGGGGTCCGCCGACTCCCCGACGTCGCTGCTCTCGCCTAACATGACATCAACTGTTCCATCTCCAGGTGCAACAGGAGTGACGGGTCCACGCCCGCCAACCCCTCCCGGAGGGGTCGGGGGTCACTCGGCAGCGACGCCAGACTCTCTTGCACCCGGACCGTCACCAACCACCACTGAGCGTGCCGGGTCGAGCCCTTGTGACGGGCCCGCCGCGAGAACGCGCGCCAAAACGCGCAGACTATTGTGAGGTCGGCCGTTGGGGGGCCCTTGCGGACAGTGGGGGAGGGGCATCCGGAGCGCGTGTATATATGTTGGGTTTGCGGAATGGGGTATTTATTCGGGAGGGTGCGCCGGGTTATTTTTTTCTCTTTCTTCTTCTACCTGTTCCTGTTGTCGTTGTTATGACTGTTATCGTTCTTGTTAAATTTACGCGAGGCACACACGGTTTTGGGGAGGCATGCACCTTTATTCTGGTTTTGTTGCAGCCGGGGACGGCTGCGAGCTGTACAAGGGGGGGTGATGTAGAGGTGTAATTGTGTATGGGAGCGGATGGCAAACAAACACAAGGGGCGTGGTTAGGGCCGTACACATAGGAGGTGGCCACACCGACGTCCGCACCTGCATCCCCCACGGGCCCCTCCCGGGGGGGCCGCGGACTATAAGAGGGGGTGAGCCGGAGGGCTCAAGGTCGAGGTATCAGCTTTAACCAGCGAAGACGGAAGACCAGCTAGAATAGGCCCCGGAGCTCCCCTGGCTCGCTGTCCTTATCAGGGCCGACCAGGGCAAGCCGGTGGCGTGGCCCCGAGAGCCCAGACTGACGAGCAGGTCTGGGAACTCAGGGGGTCGGATCCCAGCTTGACCAGGGCTGGGACAGGTAGCCTCCCCTAGCTCCCTAGTGGAGGACTTGGGCTTAGGTTAGCGGGGCTTAGATGTTGTGTCTCCCTGTTAGCCGAGTAAGGGGACGTTACCCCTTAGGTCCTGTGTATACTCGCTAACTGTATACAAGTTGTGTTAATAAATAAGTGTGCCTCCGATCCCGTCGTCAAGCCTCCTGAGTAATTACTACACATATACTGTACTATCATTCTACGCACTCCCCATAACAAGGTGTCTTCACTGCACGACAATATTTGTTCTCATATTTACCACGTTATCCTTCTCTATTATCAGTCCTGCGCTTTTGCCACCAAATTCATCCATTTCCGGCTTCTTACTATCCTCTCTGCACGTGCACGGCTCACCTCCAACACACACTGCAATATGTATTTTAAAAACATGTCCTATTCTAAAATATTTACATCTACGTATCAACACTACCGACCTCCTTCTACATAACATAGATAGCTATGACTAAAAAACATCAAGTCTATATCACCTGGTAAGGAATAAAAAGCATGCAAATACACGCACTGGCATTAAAATAAATATATATATATAAACACACCACCACACACATACTATTAATAGCCACATCAAGCACTACAAACAATTACTTCGTTCCTTTGCGGCTTATGTCTCCACATTCCTACAACGATTACACATTCAACTATAATTTCCCTAACAATCTCTAAATAGCATTCACTCAGACACTCACTATTTACTCTTTTTTTTATGCTTATTACCTTTGACCTCCACCTATAATGTTCCTCGCAGAAAACGTGCACTTCTCTTCACCAAAGCCGATTACAATAATTGATGCGATTCGCACAAGTGTTGCAATGGCTGCACCTAGAGCTAATGAAACTCATACTTTTGGTTTTTCGGTAAAGTCACGTAGGTTAAAAGAAAACAAATAAATTAAATCACGACGTTTCGGAGGCAACACAAGCTTCCGTCTTCAGGTGAAACACTTGATACAGCAATTTTGCTGTGACGGTTTCCCCTTAAGACGAAAGCTTGTGTTGCCTCCGAATCGTCGTGATTTAATTTATTTGTTTTCTTTTAACCTACGTGACTTTACCGAAAAAACCAAAGAGTATGAATCCTTGCAGTCACGAAAGCTTCAAATCTAGAGCTAATGAAACTCCTTAACACAAAGTTAGACAGCATGCTGCCTGAGCTGCACCTACAGCTAATGAATCTCCTGAACACTAAGAAGCAAGAGCATGTTGCCAGGGCTGTGATGGCTGCAAGCAAGAGCATGTTGCCAGGGCTGTGATGGCTGCACATATTGATAATCACACTCCTGAACACCAAGAAGCAAGACGGCATGCTGCCAGTGCTGCTATGCCTGCACCAACAGCGAATGCAACTCCTCAACAGCAATGAGCTTCACAAAAAACCAACACAACACAAATGGCTGCTGCCACAGCTAATCAAACTCCAGTCAACCAACAAGCAAGGCAGCTTGCAAACAGCACAACAATGGCTGCAACCCTGCTGCCAAAAGGAAAAGTCTTTCCTTTCCTCACATTCCTCACTTCATTTACACTTCTGATTCAGTAGTTGCCATTGGTTCCATGTCTACTTCTTGCAGCTACTGCCATGCAATGACATGAAAAGGAGACCATCCAGGGCTATGCTGTAACTGTACCAATTAATGACCATCCCAAACCAATTCATGTATTGATACCTGGAAACACTACCTATGCAAGCCAATTCCGAAACAACAACATAAGATAAAACTCATGCTTCCAAATTACATGTTTTAGGTACAAACCAATTCATCCCGACATCTGGCTACATGCCCACATTTAAAGTGCAGGGCCAGGTACATAATCGCATTAGCAGTCTGCTGCCACTACCTAATGACCTACCTACATTACCACAGATCTACCTGCATGTCTGACAGTTCTAGACAGGCTCACCAGCATCGCTAAAATGTCATCAACACCAAGATGCAAGTCGTATTGCTGTGGCAAAACATGATCCATAAGGAAAACTCTGATGTTCACAATCTTAAGGTGACAGTTTCAAGTTTGCCATGGAAAAGATGACTTCAGAGTACAATGTTGTCATTCATGCCGAGTAAACGCCACATGGTCAACATGAGTGCCGCTTAAATGCACTCACAACATCTGAAGTCGCTGTCATTCTGACAGCTGAACAACATGTCACTCGAGGCATCGTCTTGCAACTGCGGAGCAATACCCTACACAGAAATGAAACACACCGATCCAATAATGCTCTTCAATGTCTACTGATTTTTTGGCAAGGTGATGATGGCTACAATTTCCTACTTCGCCAAACTAACCCAGCAACAGGCTTGGCAACACAAAATACGATTTCCGCCATGGACTTCTTTGCCTTCAGGATCATGGTGCGAAACGGCAGCTTTAATCTCTTCTTGAGATGCAAAGAGCTCTTCCACCAATTTGCTATCGATTAGCATGCGAAAATTGAAGCTTTATTCGATGAAACCTACCAGATGGCAAAACATCCAACATTGTCTATCCCTGAAGCTCTCCAAGGGCAACGAATTTAAAAGCTGTCCTCATTATGAAACAAATAAAAGGCCTGCAATTGTATAACACAACCAAAAAAACATGACAATATACACACTCTTTGGTTATTTCTGTAAATTCACGTAGGTAGAAAAATAAAAGTGATCTATTCTTTTTCTACCTACGTGACTACTGAAAGAACCAAAGAGTATGGATTCCTGAGATTCATGAAAGCTTAAAATCAAGAAACAATATACACACATTTACAGACTTCATTGGCAGAACTAAATAATTATAATAAAGCCAGCATAGCAATACATTACTCTTAATGTTTGATTATTGAGACCCTATGCAAAGCCAGGTAACTTAGCTAGTATTGAATAAATACTATACTTTCGATGTTTGTGCATGAATGGGGAGTGGTAGTGCAACGGTTAGCATGCTGAGCTATAATCCCAGTGAGCCGATTTATCTTCCCACAGAGCCAAGGCACAAACGTCGTACTCAGATTGTAAATGTTGTGGCTTGGCTCTCCAACACACAACCGGCGTAGTGCTGCACTAGTGACGAATTGGCCACGTGCTGTTTACGTGACAAACCCTTACTAATTGGCTGTCGGGTTTACCGACACATTTAGAGTCAACATCACCACGCGTTTAGAGTATTTGACCGACAGACATTTACCCACGTTGATAAGCCACTTTGTTGTGGGCTGGTCGCTTCTGAAAAATAGAAGTATAGCAGCTGAAGTGGGCTTGGCCTGGTAAGATAAAAAAAAAACTGTAGAAACATTTAAAAGAAACAAAGTTTAAAGGTAGTGAGCCAGGTGAAAACAAATTAAACTTAAGCAGAGAATTAAAGCAAATGCAATCAGGCGAGGGCAGGAGGCAAGGCCCCGCATGGCTAGGCCCCGCGTTGTAATGTTCCAACCTGGACATCGATTCCGTACTCGCTGCTCGTCAATTGATATCCCTACGAGAGAGAAGGAGCGAGGCTCTACCTGGGTAAACAACTACAACCACCACAACAACAACCACGATGTGAGCTTCTCACCTCGGATCTCAGTGAGCGCGCGCGCAGATCGGCACCTTCCTGGTGTCTCGTTACGTCACGCAACAGCAGGAGGTGACATGACGTCACTAGCGGGCCACAGCTACCCCTCGCGTCTGACGCCGATGACGCAATGCAGTGGTGACGTCAGAGAGCGGGTTTAGAGTTTAAATTCATATATAAATCTTGACTTAAAGCTGTCGTGACAGCAGGAATACATTATATGGGTCTTTTGATAAAGCCACGGCCTCAGGGCGCCCTCCGATATTACATTTACATGCAAATGCCGTCTCTAGCCCCGCCCACTTACCCTTGGGCTGCACCCATCTCAGGCCTATTTCACGTCCTGCTTCAGAAGCTCTCTCGCTGTATTTTTTTACATCTGAAGACGATCGCTTGTGTTGCCATCGAAACGTCGTGATAATTTTTAAATTATTTTTTAAAATTATTTTTCTATCTGCTTGGCTTTACCGAAAGACCCATAGAATGCCACGTGTAGACACACACACAATAGTGTTCATGTGGTTGTTGAGCTCACGCACCCAAGCAAGGGGTCTCTATTCAGGAGAGAGGGAGCAATGGAAAAGGAATCTAAATAAACTCAAACAACCGCTCTCTGACGTCACAACTCCGCATTACCTCATCGGTGTGAGACGCAGACGCCCGGGGGAGGTGGACCTCGCTAGTGACGTCATGTCGCCAAGGTATTCACCCTCCCCTCCAACCCCCCTCCCCTCCAACTCCCCTCCAACCCCCCTCCCCTCCAACCCCCCTCCCCTCCAACCCCCCTCCCCTCCAACCCCCCTCCCCTCCAACCCCCCTCCCCTCCAACCCCCCTCCCCTCCAACCCCCCTCCACCGCGAGTTCACTCACATATGGGCCTAGGTCATTAACATCATTTATTAAGTTAAGACCGCCGCACATTGGGTAGGGAGTGTGTTGTACTCGTTTTTTTCGGTAAAGTCACGTAGATAAAAAAAATGAAAACTAAACTAAATCATGACGTTTCAGGCGCAACACAAGCGTCCTTCATCAGGTGGGAAAGCATGGCCTGCTGCTGATGCAGACTGTTTTATTTTAATTTAATTTAGTTGTTTTCATTTGTTTTATTTCTTACCTACGGGACTTTACCGGAAAAACCAAAGAGTATGAATCCTTGCAGTCACGAAAGCTTCAAATCTATTGTGGAGTTGTACACCCCGAGCTGCCAGTGCTATTCAGGGGCCTCAAATCAAATGTTTCGCTCCGGATAATCGCTGCAAAGTATGACCTGTGTTTTGATTTAGTGTGCTGATCTTAAAGGTGCATTGAAAAATTATAATACTCCGATTGATGCTCCTGCTGTTGTGGAGTGACTCATGCAGCCAGCTATGGCTGCAGGGTTTTGGTAGTACATGTTGTTTATGTCATATTGTGAAAATTCCGTCACAGTTCCTATGATCACTGTTTCATTGCTTTCATGGCTTTATTTTGGTGATTTCGAAAAGTTTATTGGTTTAGCCATGTTTGTTTGTTGGAGTACAGAGTAAGACTAATGGCCTTAATCTAAGTTGTCTTGTGGTTGTTGTTGTTTGACTTGTATCCCACTGGAATTTTTGCACACAGCGTTGGTGTACGGTGATTTCTTTTTTCTGCAATATTTAGCTGTCTTTTCTTGGATTTTCTGTTTGCACTTAGTCACATATTTACTTTAAGATGTTTTCTTGTTCCTGTTTTTTTTTTGTTGCGGTTGCACCCGATTCAAGAGCCGAATGGCTCACAGGGTTATACCTAATACATGAACTTAAACTTGTGTTGTACCCCGCTAGTGACGTCATGTCATCTCCTGCTGCCGCGTGACGTCACGGATACCAGGAAGCTGCCGATCCGCGCGCGCTCTCACTGAGATCCGAGGTGAGAAGTTCACATCGTGGTTGTTGTTGTTGTTGTTTACTCAGGTAGAGCCTCGCTCCTCTCTCGTAGGGATATCAATTGAGTAGCAGCGAGTATGGAATCGATTTCCAGGTTGGGACATTACAACGCGGGGCCTTGCCTCCTGCCCTCGCCTGGTTGCATTTGCTTTAATTCTCTGCTTAAGTTTAATTTGTCTTCACCTGGCTCACTACTTTGAAACTTTGTTTCTTTTAAATATTTCTACAGTTTTTTTATCTTACCAAGGCCAAGCCCACTTCAGCTGCTATACCGCTCTTGTTTTCAGAAGCGACCTGCTCACAGCAAAGTGGCTTATCAACGTGTGGAAATGTCTGTCGGTCAAATCTTCTTATATATAAAAGTCTTCGCGTGCTCGCGCTTGCGGGGGATTTGGCTCTCGGACGGTGGGCTGAACGGAGAAAAATATTTGACAGGCGGCATGCCCTAAGCCCCGCGGTGGGAATAGGCTATTCCGTTTTCCATTCCGTAAACTTTAAAGTAGTTTAATTAACACATTTGTGCCGTTTCTATGATTCATTATTTACTTATTGCGCCACATCGATCGTACCAAGTGACGCTAATTGCGTGGGGGGGGGACCCTGTCAAGTGGTGCGCGTTCACTCGAGCTCATGGGGACATTTTATTTTACGTGTTTAACAAGGAATAGATATACACATCACGCTGCCGATTTCTCTTCACAGTGTGATGTCCTCTTCCCCCCGCCACCCCAATGCGTGCAGTTACTGATATAAAGTCCTTAGATATTAATTTAATGTTATTAAAGCGGTTACATAGTATTATTCTGGCGAGGGCAGGGGGATGGTGGGGGGGGGGGCGAGGGTAGTGGCCCAGCCCGCAGCCTGGCAATATCTCACCTCCTCTGGCTTGCCAATCTGGCGAGGCCGCGAGCTCTGCACGGGACGAGGCGTTACTACGCCAATGTAAAGTACTATTTTATTCAATCTTTCGCTAAGAACTCAGGTTTATTGCTTTCTATTATTAAACAAATACATTTAGAAATATTACAATGATAATGTTTGTGTACACATAACAACTCGGCTTCATTCTTTACTATTATTAAACTAATAAGTTGCTTAATACTCTATTACTATTATAATGTTCGTGTGCAGAAACTACATGCGTGTGCCTAAAGTCGATGTCTGTGTGTGTGAGTCCATTTGTGTTTGTGTGCGTGTAAGTCGATGGGTTTCTACGTGTGTGGGTCCATGTCTGTGTGTAAGTTCATGTGTGTGTCTGTCTTTTTCAAACGGACAACGCCCCGTGTGTGTGTGTACGTACAATTGTTTGTGTGTGTGTGTCAGTCCATTTGTGTGCGTATCTGTCGCTGTGTGTGTTTTAGTCCACGTGTGTGTAAGTCCATACGTGTGTGTTTCACTCGATTGTGTGTGTAAGTCAATGTGTGTGTGTGAGTCGATGTGTGTGCTTGGCTCCATCTGAGTGTGTAAGTCAATGTGCGTTTGTGTGTCTGTGTGTCAGTCGATGTGTGTGTTGATCCATGTGTGTGTATCTAAAGTAGATGTCTGTGTGTCACAGTCCATATGTCTATGGGTGTGTAGGGAAATGTGTGTGTCAGTCTATGTAAGTGTGTAAGTCCATGTGTGTGTGTGTCTTAGTCGATATGTGTGTGGAAGTACATGTGTGTTTACATCAATGTGTTTGTGAGTCCACGTATGTCTGTGTGTGAGTCGATGTGTGTGAGTCACTGTATGTGTGTACGTCGATATATGTGTTTGTAACTCCATGTGTGTGTATCTAAAGTGCATGTCTATGCGTGTGTGAGTCCATATGTGTGTGTGTGTAAGTCCATGTCTTTGTGTGTGTGAGTCGATATGTCTGTGTGTCAGTCCATGGCCGTCTGTGTTAGTCGCTTTGTGTGCATGGCTCCATGTCATTCAGTGTAAGTCCATTTCTTTGCATGTCTGTAGGTCCATGTGTGTATGTGAGTGAATGTATGTGCTTTATTGACCTGCTCAAGGCCTATGATACCATCAGTAGGCCTGGCCTCTGGGTTGTTCTTCATGCTTTCGGAGTCCCTCAAATTTTGCTCACGATCCTTAAGGACCTTCATGTTGGTGAGCGGCCCCTCGTCAAACTACGTAGCCGTCAGTCAGAGCCATTCCCTCTACACCTTGGGGTGTGACAGGAATGTCCTCTGGCTCCACATTATTTAACATATCTTTTTACCACGTAGTTCGTGAAGACTTCAATGGCTGTTCCCGAGGAATTACCATATGGTACAGATACAATGGGAGGTTGATCGATGCCCGGGTGCAGTCAAGGGATGCCTCCCTATTGCTCAACCATGTTATGTATGCCGATGCTCTGGTGATTGCTGCTCACTGCGGCTGAACCTGGAGCATGCCACTAAGAGGTGGGGCCTTACCATTAGCCCCACCAAAACTAAGCACCTGCCTGCGTATTTTGTACCATCGAACAATCCACCCCCACAACTCACAATTGGTGATGCGGCAGTTGTGGAGAGATTGCCGAGATTCCAATACCTGCCCAGTGTGCTCATGACCGGCTCCGGTTTAACAGCAGAGGTCTCACTCCAAATCAGTGGAGCGGCATTATCTTTTCATCAGTTGCGTAATGCTGTGTGGAAGCTACCTGGTCTTTCGCTCCGCATGAAGCTCCAGGTCTTCTCGGCCACGGTAATTCCCTCCCTTCTCTACGCTTGCGAAACATGCACCCCCCTAATGGAACATCTTTGCCAGTTAGAAACATTTAGGCAGGCCTGCTAACGATCCTTTCGTGGATTTAACCATATATGTGTGTGTGTGCGTCTAAGTTGATGTGTTTCTACGTGTGTGGGTCAATGTATGTGTGTAAGTCCATGTGTGTATCTTCCTTTTTCGCCCGAGCAACGCCGGGTACTTACCGCTAGTACTCTAAACGCGTGGTGATGTTGACTCTAAATGTGGAGGGGAAAACCCTGAGGATCCGGAGGAAAATCCACGCGACCACGGGGAGAGAGACACGCAAATTCCAAATACACATCCTTAATACAGGTTTGTTTGGGTTAGATCGCGTAAATATATAAATGTGTCGGTAAACCCGACACAGGCAACTAGTAAGGTCACGTAAACAGAATATGGCCAATTCGTCATTAGTACAGCACTACACCGGTTGTGTGTTACAGAGCCAAGCAACAACATTTACAATCTGAGTAGGACGTTTGGCAGTAATTACAACCAGCTTCATCAGGCGACAGCCAAATGTTGTGGCTTGGCTCTGTGGGAAGTTAAATCGGGTCGTTGGGTTTATGGCGCAGCACGCTAACCATTGCACTACCGCTCCCCACTCATGAACAAACATCATCGAAATTACAGTATTTATTCAATACTTGCTAAGTTACCTGGCTTTGCATAGGGTCTCAGTAATCAATCATTAAGAGTAATGTCTTGCCATGCTGGCTTTATTAGAATTATTGAATTCTGCCAATGAAGTTTGTAAATGTGTGTATATTGTCACGTTTTTTTAGTTGTGATATATAAACGCAGGGCCTATTTGTTTCATAAATGACATCTTTTAAATTCGTTGCCCTTGGAGAGCTTAAGGATAGACAATGATGGATGTTTTGCCATCTGGTGGGTTTAATCGAATGAAGCTTCAATTTTGGCATTGGTGTCGACAGCAAATTGGTGGATGAGCTCTTTGCATCTCAAGAAGAGATTGAAACTGCCGTTTCGCACCATGATCCTGAAGGCAAAGAAGTCCCTGGTGGAAATATTTTTTTGTGTTGGCAAGCCTGTTGCTGGGTCAGTTTGGCGAAGTAGGAAATTGTAGCCATCATCACCTTGCCAGAAAATCAGTACACATTGAAGAGCATCATTGGATCGGTGTGTTTCGTTTCTGTGTAGGGTATTGCTCCTCAGTTGCAAGACGATGCCTCGAGTGACATGTTGTTCAGCTGTCAGAATGACAGCGACTTGAGATGTTGTGAGTGCATTTAAGCAGCAGTCATGTTGACCATGTGGAGTTTAGTGGGCATGAATGACAACATTGTACTCTGAAGTAATCTTCTCCATGGCGCACTTGAAACTGTAAACATAAGAGTGTTACTTGTAGAGCATCTCTTGCCACAGCAATAGGACTTGCGTCTTGGTGTTGATGACATATTAGCAATGCTGGTGAGCCTGTCTAGTACTGTCAAACATGCAAGTAGATCTGTGGTAATGTAGGTAGGTTATTCGGTAGTGGCAGCAGACTGCTAATGCGATTGTGTACCTGGCCCTGCACTTTAAATGTGGGTATGTAGCCAGATGTCGGGATTACCGTATTTTCCCGCATATACAGTGAGGGAAAAAAGTATTAGATCCCCTGCTGATTTTGTACGTTTGCCCACTGACAAATAAAGTCTATAATTTTAATGGTAGGTTTATTTGAACAGTGAGAGACAGAATAACAACAACAAAATCCAGAAAAACGCATGTCAAAAATGTTATATATTGATTTGCATTTGAATGACTGGTGCCAGGAGTGTAGATCGGCCTCTGTGGAGGAGGCCCATGAGGTATGCTGCAGGGCAGTTAATAGATATTTGCTCTGCAACAACAATGAGGTTGGAAGAGTGACGCCCACATAAATAGGTGGAACGCTGGGTTCCTAAAACCCAGCCAGACGGTGGGGAGCACAGCTGGTTCATCTGTCAGTCATCCCTTGACACCTGCATCATTCCCATTACCTGCTGAGGAATCCACACTTTAATGGCCTTAAATGGCACCGATCATGGCATGGGCAATGTGATAAGATTACTTGCAATTCATCATGAATGGTGGATGTTTTGTTCATATAATATTAGCGGGAAGTACCTGACGTTGCCCGGGGATAAAATCTATTTCAAAACTTCTCTTAAAAACATAACATATACATACACAAGTACTAAGCTGTTGTGAAAGCCCGGTGTTCTGTTTGTCCATTTGTCCATCAACAAAATTATGAAAGGCTTGAAGTCCTGAATCCAAAAGTAATAGAAAAGTGGCAGGTAAATAGTTGATCTATAAGGTTACTGAAAATTGTCGACCTCAAAAAATATGTTTACCCCTCCGTAGGCATAGAAACCTACACACCCTACATACAATAGAGTGAGTAGTATCGAGTGACTCTATAGTAGTGAAGTACTGGTGAAGACGCTGGACACCCAGGTTGAGGCACACGTATATTTATTTCAGCTTGTCGGTACAGGACAACACTAGAGGGGGTAGCGGCCCCCTCACCCGGATAACTGGGGATACCCCCTAGCTAACCTCACCTATCCCCAAGTCCTCCACTAACGGGCTAGGGGAGGCTAACTGGCCCGACACTGGTGAGTCGGGCTACGGTCTCCGGAGTCCCAGGGTCTAACCCTGGTTCACGGAACCACGCCTCTGGCTCGATCCTCTGCAGCCCTGACAAGGGCGGCGTCGAGGGGAGTCCAGGGCTCTAGCTAGAGGATCTTCACTCTTCCTCCTTCGTTCCCAGACTGAGCCCCGAGCTCTCTCTGTCCTCCCCCTTTATACCCCTCACCAGGATCCCAACCCCCCAGGCTGCCTGACGCGGACGTCGTTGCGGGCACCCCCCCCCCGTGTACTCCCGTAACTCCGCCCACTGTGTTTGTTACCCATTGGATCGTATGCACTTACAGCCCTCCCGTAACAGCCCTACATCACCCCCCCCATTACAGCTCGCAGCCGTCCCGGCTGCAACAATTCCAAATAAAGGAACATTTACCCCTCGACCCCGTGTGTGCCTCATTTTTTTTTTCAACAAAATGCAAATTGAAGAACAACAACAAGAACAACAACCATACCCCCGAAAGGAATGTCCGACGCACCCCCCCCCCCCCGCATAAATACGAAATCCGTAAAAGCACGTATATACAACTAGCCAGGAACTCCCCCCAGCACACACAGCACACCCACGACACACAACGCACCCACAACACACACACCGCGCCCACACAACACAGCACACACAGTGTGCAAGGAGCACACCACCGACGCAGCATACAGTAACCATGACACGTGAAGGAAAATAAATAAAAAAAAGTTTTTTTTTTTTTTCTTCTTTTTCTTCCTGCTGTATATTATAAGAGTCTGCGCATTTTAGCGCGCGTCCTTGCCGCAGGCCCGTCACACGGGGCAACCCCGGACGGCGGACCATCCGGTGGCGGCTGTCCCATTCGAGGTGAGGTCGCGATTGAAGTCGCGCGACTGTCGGCATCACCTGTGTGGGTTCCAGGGCGTGAGCCCGTCATTCCCGGTGCACCTGTGGGTGGGACAGCCGGCAACACATCAGGCGAGAGCAGCGACGGACCCTCCGAGTCGGTCGACCCCCCACATGCTTGGCCTCGCGTGCGTGGCGTGGGCCCCCGCACCGCAACAAACGGCTTCAGCCTAGAGGGGTGTACAAACCACCGGCGCCTCCCCCATTGGATTCGAACGCACTGAGGCCTCAAAACCTCAACAACCTCGACGGGGCCCCGCCACGGGCGTACGAGTTTAGAGGAGGTCGCGAGTGGTACCTGGGGACAGTGCAGCCATGCCCTGTCCCCCGGCTTCCACTGCAGCACGTGCGCGCGAGCCAGTCTGAGGCGCTCGTTCGCCTTCTGACGCCTGTCAGAATTTAGCCTCGCCGCATCCCGCGCCTCAGTCAGTTTGTCAAGGTTAAATTTAACGTGATCGTCCAATTTAGATTTGCCCAGCGGCACGTGGATCTGCAGCTGTGCCCGAACAGGTGGGTCGGGTTCGCGGCCATACATAAGAAAGAAAGGTGAAAACCCCGTCGCAGCATGGGGAGCCAATCTGTATGCCGCTAGAACCCCTTGAATTTGTAAGTCCCAATCAGCCTGTGAGTCCGAAACTTGCTGCGACAACATAGACGTGATGGTGCGATGCAGACGCTCGACCATCCCGTCCGTTTGCGGGTGATAGGGAGAGGTTCGAATTTTTTTCGTTCCTAGGAGATCACAGACTTGTTTTAGGAGTTTCCCCGAAAAATTTCTACCCTGGTCGGTCAACAACCGCTCCGGGGCACCTTTGTCCATGACATAACCTTGGACAAAGGCGTCGACGATGGCTGCTGCCGACTGATTCGCCAGGGGCCAGGCCATAGGCCAGCGCGTAAAATATTCGACCCCAGTAAGCAAATATTTATTTCCCCTGGGGGTGGCGGGGAATGGCCCCAGAATGTCCAGTGCGACCAGTTCATTTATTCTGGAGACCTGGATGGATTGCAAGGGCGGGTTCGACTCCCGTGCCGGTGGTTTGCGCTGCGCACACTGAGGGCATGCCGCCAACAGATCAGCGACATCCCTTGTCATACCCGGCCAAAAAAAATTCAGCTGGAGCAAGGCGAGTGTTTTCTGGGTACCTAGGTGGAGGAGGCGCTCATGAGCAGCCCACACCACCTTACCCCGTAGGCCAGAAGGGACCACCAGCCGGTGACGCTGGGATTTCCCGTCCCAATGCATAAGCAAGCCCGCATGGGTTTCCCATGCGTCGGCATGACCCGTCACACGCCCCCTCTCCCCGGCGCGACGACGCAACGCGAGGAGGGAGGCATCCTCCAACTGGAGGCGCCCCCATTCATCAACGGGCAATCCAAGCAGGGAATCTCTCCCCTGTTCGGCGATATCAATGGGGACTACCGTTTCATCGTCGGCGGCCGCCGCCAGGACCGGAACCATCATGTCCCCTACTGGCTTGCAACGCCCCGACCCCAGGAGGCATGCGCATTCGGAGGCGGTTGGCATCCGCGACAGAGCGTCAGCGTTGGTGTGGCGAACGCCCTTACGATAAGTGGTTTCAAAACTGAAATCCTGGAGGACCTCCAACCATCGGGACAATTGTCCCGATGGCTGTTGAACCTTCAGGGCGTACTGCAGTGCCGCATGATCTGTGCGGACGGTGAAATGCCGACCGTACAGATATGGGCGATACTGTTGGATGAAATAGACGATTGCCAACAGTTCCCTACGGGTGACACAATATCTTTGCTCCGTTGGAGACAACACCCGACTGCCGTACGCGACCACCCGTTCCACGCCGTCAACCACCTGGGAAAGCACGCCTCCAATACCTGTGTTGCTCGCGTCGGTGTCGAGCAAAAACGGCCTCGAAAAATCTGGGTAAATCAAGGGAGGAGCCTTCACCAGCGCGTCCCGAAGGGAGCAGAAAGCGGCTTCCTCATCCTGACCCCAGTGGAACCGGACCCCTTTAGATGTTAACGCGTGTAGGGGTTTTGCAATCGTTGCAAAATTAGCGACGAAGCGTCGGTAATATGATGCGAAGCCAATAAAACTCCTGACCTCTCCCACCGTGGTGGGAGTCGGCCAGGAGCTGACACACTGCGTTTTGGCGGGATCGGTAGCAATACCCGAGCGCCCTACGATGTGCCCCAGATAACGCACCGACTCGCGTAACAAATGGCATTTCTGGGGCTTAAATTTCAAATTAGCAGCCCGCATCTTTAGGAAAACCGCCCGCAACCTCTGGAGATGTTCGTCAAAAGTTTTACCAAAGACAATAACGTCATCCAAATAAATCAGGCACGACTCCCATTGCAATCCAGCCAAAACCAATTCCATCAATCGCTGGAAAGTTGCCGGCGCTGAGTGTAAGCCCATCGGCAACCGGTTGAATTGGAACAGGCCGTGCGGTGTACGGAAAGCAGTTTTAGGCTTAGAATCATCGTCCAGAGGAAGCTGCCAGAATCCCGAAAGTAAATCTAGTGTGGAGAAGAATCGCGCTCCCGCCAAGGCGTCCAGCGATTCGTCCATCCGTGGGAGCGGGTATGCGTCGGCAACCGAAATTTTATTAAGGCGCCGAAAATCCACGCAAAACCGCAACGAGCCGTCCTGTTTTTTAACCAGGACGATCGGCGCTCCCCAAGGGCTGGTGGAGGGAGAAATGATGTCGGCGGCTAACATGTCATCAACAGCCGATTTGACATGGTCCTTTTCGGCGGGACTTAACCGAAACGGATTTTGGCGAATTGGCGGGCTGTCACCCGTGTCAATATGGTGACGCAGCAGGTGAGTGCAACCCAAATCATATTTATCTCGACTGAAAACGTCGGAAAATTCCCTCAGTAGCGTTCTAAGCTGTTGGCGCTCTGAATTTGTCAGGTCCGTCGATCCCGCACAAAGCGCGTCGATCCACCCTTCATCGCTGTCTGAATGTGGGAGCATCCGGGAAGCAGTGCCAACGTGGTTCGCGACAGGTTCCTCGCAGGGCACTGGCGTCGCGTGAGCGAGCACCGTCCCTTGAGGAACCACCACCGTCTGCGATCCCACATTGAGGACCGCGATGAAAGGGTCCCCGTCCCCTCTTACGACGGTCTGGGCCGGAATCAAATGAGGCCCATTAACCCCGGCCCTAGACGGTCCCAGCAAAACACCCTGATCCCCTATGCCCTTAGCGAAGGGCTTACGAAGTTTCAGAGGCACTAGCATTTGAGCTCCCGGCGGCACACGAACAGTTTTAACGACGAACGCCGGTACCGTCGCGAACGCCGACCGAGCCGCCGCAGGGGATGGCAGGAACGCCATGCGCCACCCCGATGGAAGCTCAATGCATCCTTGGTCGATCAAAATACGAATGGGCATTTTACCTAAGAAATCCGTCCCCAGCAGGCACGGAACCGCCAGCGAGGAGGAAACGAAAATCGGCCCCGACAATTTGATGTCCCCAATAGAAATTTGCGCTCGAATCTGTCCCATGATGCCGAGAGAGCCCCCGTTAGCGGCATAGAATGGGACGTTAACCGGCAGTAAAGGCCGGCTTTGTACGGGCAGAATATTGTAAATTAATTCCGAAATGATTGTCGCCGATGCCCCCGTATCGACCAAGATGCGTACTTCTACCCCGTCAATGTGTCCGACCACGGCCGACGACCCTGACGACGCGGCTACCACGCGATGGGCCAACACGGACCACTGTTTGGGCTCGATTTGAGTCCCCGCAGTGATCCGCGTTGGCCCCTCGCAACGCGACATCGGCCCCCCGTTTGTTGTGGTGCGAGAGCGTGCAACGGGTAGGTGCTTTGGCCAAACATGTGTGGTGCCGCGACTCGCCGGGTCATGTTGCTGGAGCTTGGGAGGAGGAGGCCCGGCGTCCCGTCGAGGCGTCGTCCCGCGCTGTCGAGGAGAGCGGCACCCCGAGGCGACGTGGCCCCGGACGCCGCAGTTGAAACACCGCGGGAGCCCCGGTGGAGACGACGGGCGGTTGAAACGGCTTGACCCGTCCCGGGCCGACCGTACTTCTTGCGCCTGTTGCCGTCGATGGTCGACGGCGAAGAGCTCCTCCGTCGGAAGGGTGGCTGCAGCCACCGCACGCCCTGCCGATGCCCTGCTGGCTTTCCGCCGCAGGGACAGAAGGTTGGCGTGAAGGAGGCGCGCCGCCTGAAGAGAGGTCATCTCGGCGTCCTCCTGTGCGACGACAGCGATGTCCAGGTCGTCTGCCAGGAGGAGTATTTTCTCCGTGACCATCGCGTCCACGCCATCGTCGTCCATACGGGGAAAAGCCGTCTTAGCCAGCGCTAGGAGGCTCGTCCTGTATGCCAGGGGCGACTCCTTCTCACCCCGCTTGCGCTCGTAGAACTGCTCTCTGCATTCCGCTGAAGGTCCATAGACCCCGGCCAGCAGTTGTAGTGCCTTCGGCAGAGTAGACCGCTTCTCTTTCGGCGCCGATGTGAGGGCGGCGAGCGCGTCTGCGTCGAGGAGCGCCGGCAGCGCGCAGAGGGCTTCATCGTCGGACCACCTTGCCATTTCTTGGTGGGCGATGAAGCGTCGCTGGAAGCCGCCCCAGTCGCCCTCTGCACCAACAAATTCTTTCAGCGGAGGAAGCCGTTGTTGCAGCGCAGCGTTCGCCTTGGAAGTCTGTAGGCTGCTATCCCCGGGACTCGGCTGTGCGTCGGCGCGAATGGCAGATGGAATCGCCTGTCGCGGATGTGATGACGCTCCCTCCGCTGGAGATGACGCAGCTGTCCCAGCGAGAGCGGTGTCGGACCCAAGGTTGAGCCCGGCCACGCCCTCCGCAGCTGCCGTAACGATGGCGGGAAATTCAAAGTTGGAGTCTTCAGAAATGGCGGGAAGGCGCTCAGGTCGACGACTCCCCTCGCCCCGTGGTGGACCACCAGCCCCCAGCCGCGTGATGTTTTCCAGCGTGGCGGCAGCGGCGTACAGTAGCTCCGCCAGTCTCTCGTGAGCCAGCCGTAGCGCGTCTGGCTGCGGCCCCTCTTCATGCCGATGCCCCGGTAGGAACGCGTCGGCCCCCGGCTGCGCCATGTCTTGGTGAGCCGCCTCGGGCTCAACGACTTCAGCAGTGTCCTCCTCCGGTACTCTGGCTCGAGCTGTCTGACGTGTTTCCATGTCCGTAGTACTTCTGACACCAGATGAAGTACCGGTGAAGACGCTGGACACCCAGGTTGAGGCACACGTATATTTATTTCAGCTTGTCGGTACAGGACAACACTAGAGGGGGTAGCGGCCCCCTCACCCGGATAACTGGGGATACCCCCTAGCTAACCTCACCTATCCCCAAGTCCTCCACTAACGGGCTAGGGGAGGCTAACTGGCCCGACACTGGTGAGTCGGGCTACGGTCTCCGGAGTCCCAGGGTCTAACCCTGGTTCACGGAACCACGCCTCTGGCTCGATCCTCTGCAGCCCTGACAAGGGCGGCGTCGAGGGGAGTCGAGGGCTCTAGCTAGAGGATCTTCACTCTTCCTCCTTCGTTCCCAGACTGAGCCCCGAGCTCTCTCTGTCCTCCCCCTTTATACCCCTCACCAGGATCCCAACCCCCCAGGCTGCCTGACGCGGACGTCGTTGCGGGCACCCCCCCCCCCCGTGTACTCCCGTAACTCCGCCCACTGTGTTTGTTACCCATTGGATCGTATGCACTTACAGCCCTCCCGTAACAGCCCTACAGTAGTATCTGGCTCTACAATAGTAGCTGGCTCTACAGTAGTATCTACTGACTGTATAGTCGTATCTTTTGACCCTACAGTAGTATCTACTGACTCTACAGTAGTATCTACTGACTCAACAGTAGTATCTACCGAGTCTATAGTTGTAACTACTAACTGTATAGTAGTATTTGTCGACTTTATAGTAGTAAAGAATGACTCTACAGCATTATTTAATGATGATAGTATACCATAGAGCTCTATACCATAGAGCTTGTTGTTTTTCAGATCATCACCACCTAGCCAGTGAACTGGAACACGTACACCAAGCCAAGATGAATGGATATTCAGACTACACAATCCGTAAAGCTATCACCCCAACCGTTGGGAAAGAACCATCTCAGGACAAAATCAAAACCATCACCTTGCCATATATAGCAGGGGTCACCAATTTTGTTTCCAAAATCATGAGCAAACACAAGCTCCATGTTCGATTTAACACAGTACATAACATTTGTGATCTGATCCCATCTGTGGGATCAGATCTAAAATACCCCGGCGGCTACAAACTAAGCTGTGCCTGCGGCAGCAGTTGCATTGGGGAAACTAAGCGACATGTCTCGGACCGGGTTCGTGAACATAAGGCAGATCTGAAACACGATAGGAGCAATACCTCAGCTGTGGCTGATCATTATTTTAACGCTGTGGGCATACACTAAATAGATTTTGCCAAGACGACGGTACTCTGCAAACCCACTGGCTATCAGCAAAGATTTGTCCATGAAGCCATCCAGATATATAAAAACAGACACAATTTCAAACGAGAAGATGGGTACAAACTGAGTAATCACTGGAAGGACATTATTAACCAGTGTAGGTCATAACTGGCGGTGTTGTTCCCTTCCTACCTACCTATGTTAGCAGTTATTTTCGACTCTCTGAGGTACATTCACGACCACAGCCACCATTAGCCGTGTTAGTAAATTCCGGCTTGCCATCCTTTTCCACCTCCATGTGGTGATGATCCTTTCCGAGCTCTCTTTAGCTTGCATTTACAAGCAAATATCTCACAATACAATGGCCACCCCCACAGCTTAGTTTATCAAGATTTTTCCTATCTTACATTTACATGCAAATTTCATCTCTAGCCCCGCCCACTGACCCTTGGGCTACACCCATCTCAAACCTTTATAACTCCCTGCCTTAGCAGCGCTCCCGCTATATATTTTTTCCTGCTTCAGCAGCTCTCATCTGATGATGAATGCTTGTGTTGCGATCGAAACGTCATGAAATTGTGATTATTTTTTTATTATTTTCCTATCTATGTGGCTTTACCGAAAGACCCAAAGAATATGACTAGTAGTATCTACTGAATCTATACTCGTATGTATTGACTGTATAGTAGTACAGTGATACCTTGGTTCACGAACTTAATTCGTGAACTGACTCTGGTCGCGAACCGAATTCGTCGTGAACCGAGGCGCATTTTCCCATAGGGTTCAATGTAAATCCGGTTAATCCGTTCTGACCTTTTTTTTTTGGTTTTTGAAGCACAAAAATATGAAACAAATTACAATACACATTAGTACTGTACAGTATAGTAATGTATAAAGAGAGAACACTAACCTTGCTTGAGATGACTTCAGTAAGCACTCAAACGGGTGAACTGTACAATACAGTAAGTACAGTATTGTACAGTACAGTAGTACAGTACTGTATGTGCTAAAAAGCACACCAAAAAGCAAAAAGTCACTCAAAGTGTCTTCACAGTACTCACAGTACTTCTTTCTGTGTCTCTTCTTCTCTCCACGATCTTCCTACAGGAAGTCACGACCATGTGACAGCCTGGAAATAGCATTAAAATGGCCACGGCTCCTGTTCGTGAACCGAAGCGGAGTTCGTGAACCGGAGAATATTTTTATGAACTTTTCTGTTCGTGAACCGAGTTGTTTGTGAACAGAAGCGTTCGTGAACCGAGGTATCACTGTAACTACTGCATCTATAGTCATATCTATTGACTCTATAGTAGTATCCACTGACTATAGTAGTAACTAATAACTCGACAGTAGTATCTGCTTACTCTATAACAGTAGCTTCTATCGACTTTGCAGCAGTATCTACCAACTCTACAGTAGTATCTACCAACTCTATAGTAACTACTGACGTAGTATATAGTAATTCTACAGTAGTTTCTAATGACTGCAGTAGCATCTCCCGACTCGATAGCACTACTATCACTACAGTAGTATGTACTGGCTGTAGCAGTAGCTACTATCACTACAGTAGTATGTGCTGTCTGTAGTGGTAGCTACTATCACTACAGTAGTATGCCCTGGCTGTAGTAATAGCTATACTGACTATAGCAGTACGTATTGGCTGTAGTAGTAGCTATATTAACTCTATAGCAGTGTCTACTGGATGTAGTAGTAGCTATACTAACTTTATAGCAGTGTGTACTGGCAATAGTAGTAGTGTAACTAACTCTATAATAGTAATCTTTGCTTCTTTCGATTAAGTCATGTAGATAGAAAATAATAATAAAAATTAAGTGAATAATAACGTAAATAAAAAAAATAACCGTTAATGTTAACTGTAGCCTGCTTATAAAATTTTGTGAGTGTACTGGCAGTCTATAACGTAGACTGTAGAAATGGTTATTAAGAACCAATAATAAGTCTACATTATAGACTGCCAGTACACTCACCCAGCTTAATAACCATTGCTACAGTCTACATTATACACTGCCAGTACACTCACCCAGCTTAATAACCATTGCTACAGTCTACATTATAGACTGCCAGTACACTCACCCAGCTTAATAACCATTGCTACAGTCAACATTATAGACTGCCAGTACACTCACCAAACTTAATAAGCAAGCTACAGTCTACATTATAGACTGCCAGTACACTCACCGAGGTTAAGAACCATGCTACAGTCTACATTATAGACTGCCAGTACAATCACCCAACTGAATAATCATTGCTACAGTCTACGTTATAGACTGCCAGTACGCTCACCGAGGTTAAGAACCATTGCTATAGTTTACATTATAGACTGCCTGTACACTTACTCCGATTAAGAACCAGGGTAGTCTACATTAGTGTTTTTTGGTTTTTATATTTTTACTATTTCTATTTTCATTCACATTTTTTTATTTTTCTATTTACGTGACTTTAACTAAAGAACCAATAATATAGTACTTAACAGTGCCGTGGTGAGGCCTAGCCCCCAGCCTCGCCGAGATTTCCCAGCCGTCTGAGGTGAAACCTTGGCAGGCTGGGGCTGGGCTGTTACCCCACCTCCCCCTCTCCCGCCATCCCCCTGCCCGCGCTACAGTAGTTATCTATGGACTATAGTAATATCATCTACCGATTCTATAGTAGTAACTGCACACATTGGGGTGGCGGGGGACATCACAGTGTGAAAATTTTACCTCAGTCCTGTGTATTTATTTTCATTTTGAACGCCAATGAAAAATGCCCCCCTCCACCGTTAGCGTGTGTGCATTGCTAGGGGCAACCACGGGTCAGCTGTCTTGCGCATGCGCAGATGTGTGCTTTGGTGCGTGCTCAGCGTAGTAATATAATAATTCACCTTCTTGGTTCTTTCGGTAAAGTCACGTAGAACGTGACGGTAAAGTCACGTAGAACGTGACTTTACCGAAAGAACCAAGAAGATGAATCCCTGCAGTCACGAAAGCTTTAAATCGAAATTTAATATAATAATTAATAGTACTACTACATTTTTATATCATGGGACCTCCTTCGCCTTTTGACGTCCTCTGGTCTAACACTGTTTGAGACTAGGCTCGAAAGAAAGCTGTCTCTGGTGTGGACCAATCAGCTTCAAAGACAATGCATATACTATCAGAGCATGTTTTTTTTGCATTTTGACCACAAGTTTACGTGGTTAATGCAGACGTGATTCCTTGCAAAAGGTTTCAGCTTGGTGTTTTAACATCTTAACACCCGTTTTGTTGCCAGAAAAAAGGGGAAAACCTTTTCTCATACTAAATTGTTAATTTAACTACTTTCAAGTTGACGGACGCAAAATACGAATAGCGCTGGCTCACCACGGGGCGTGGTTCCCAGGTACTTTTTAAAACGTTCACCCCACGGTTCGTGAGTCAAATGATCCATGTGAAATGTATGTGTATTTGAGAGTTTATCTTGGGGATCTGTGGCACTGTTATTTTACTGCATTATGAACTCAACAATTAGTTTGATTATCGCTGACAGCAAACATGATTGATAAGTGAAAGCTGAACTTATTGTGGGCCTCTGCTATGTTGATTGATCTTAAAATAATTACATGGTGAAGTGAGGAAGCATTAATACTGAGCAGATGAAGGTGGCCCGGCATGGTTCTGGACACACCACATCTTTTTACCATGCCAGTGTGTGACAGTGTCAAGTTTGTATTAGCAGTGAAGTATATTAACTATTGAACACGGAGGTTAAATCAAAACAATAGTTTATTTTAGTTTTCCTCTGGAACTTTTTGTAAGAATGGAAACAGTCAAGAAATTAACACAGCATTTTTGCTGCTGAAGTTTGATCTGTTCATTCAAGCAAATCTGAGCCTGGCTTCACACCTCTAAGTTGCGATTGAACATTAATTTATGCATTTCTGCAGAATACAAATAGTATTATTTTAAACAGCCTTTGCTATGTTAGCTGAATTTTACTTTTATAAATATGTAGTGACTGTGATTGTCACTGTGGTGCCGGGCTTACGAAGCCACGGCGGATAATGTGTTTACATTATGTGTAGCCCGCTTACGGTGCGTAGTTCCAGCCCTAGCGGGGCTCGGAGGAGCGCTAATCAGTGCGGAGGCACCGCGAGCAGTGTGCGGTGCGGGCTCCCGGTGAGGGAGCGAGAGGGAGTGTCAGCCAGCCAGGGTTACGTTGGGGCATGATAAGTTGGTTGACCTGCTGACACGTGACCGTATGATAGTGGAGGGGGGGCACTGGTGGACGGGGGCCGCTGGGCAGTCACATGGTCTAAAAGAGCTCTCGGGAGCCTTCGAGAAAGAGCCGGAGAGATCTGGAAGGTGGGCGGGGCAAAGGGCGGAGCCAGCCCCAGCCCAGGGGGATATAACGGGGCCCCGTGAGGGGCTCGTGGTTCTTCGTGTGCTGGTGTGAAGAAGATCCACGTCGTGGAGAAGAAGCCTCGAGCCACGCGTTCCGGGACCCAGCTTTTGGTCCGGGCCGGGATAGCGAACCGTGTCTAGTTCTGTCATAGCGTGGCTAGATGGGCATTCAATACCCGAGTGTAGGTTGTGTGATGTTATGTTTAAGTTGCTGGAATAAATAGTGTTGCTCCCAAGAAAACTTCTGCAACTCATTTGGACTCACTACAAATATTCCTTTTGTAGCCAGGCTGCCGAAATTGTGTTTGGTGTTTTGGGTTAACATTTATTTTGAAGATACTAGTGCCTCCAGGCATATTTATAACCATTTGCCCTCTCATTGTGTGCCCTAATAGCCCGTGTGATGAATTGGGGAATATCTTGAATATATGAATAAATACAGATGTGTAAGTCATGTGTGACGGTATATATATTCATTCCTTTGTGCCTTGATACTGACGTAGATGGTGTGGATATTTTTTTCTGTCTGCAGCTGACGCTTCTTCTGACGCTTCCTCAGCAGAATTGGTCTGATGGAGCAAAGGCACTCAGCGCAACTTGGTACAAAAAGACAACAATGGGACCATTATGCAAACATCATGGATTGTGCTGGAAGTGTGATATGGCACCAGAGAACTCAAAGAGGAGAGAAACCCTTCAAGTGCACTGTGTGTAAGAAGGCATTTTCATGGTCATCAGTTCTTCAAAAACACCGGAGAACACACACGGGCGAGAAACCCTTCAGGTGTAGTGTGTGTGGGAAGGCATATTCAGATTCATCTGTTCTTAAAAGACACCAGAGAACACACACAGGAGAGAAACCCTTCAGGTGTAGTGTGTGTGGCAAGACATTTTCATATTCATCTGCCCTTAAAAGACACCAGAGAACACACACGGGAGAGAAACCCTTCAGGTGCACTCTGTGCGGAAAGCCCTTTGCAGAGTCATCACATCTTAAAGAACACCAGAGAACACACACAGGAGAGAAACCTTTCAAGTGCACTGTTTGTGAGAAGGCATTTGCACAGTCATCACATCTTAACATACATCAGAGAACACACACCGAAAATAAACATTTCAAGTGCACTGTGTGTGAGAAGGCATTTGCTCAATCATCAGGTCTTCAGATCCACCAGAGAACACACACAGGAGAGAAACCCTTCAAGTGCAGTGTATGTGGGAAGGCATTTGCACAGTCACCACATCTTCATAGACACCAGAGAACACACAGGCATCAGAAGATCCCCAAGGAGTGTAGTCTGAAATCGACTTGTGAAAGTCAAAGTACTGCAATGAACCCATCCCTCCTGAAAAAAGAACCAGAAGTGAATTCCAGCTTGGAGACTATGAAATGTATCAAGGTGGATTTTGAAGAGGCGACAGTGAAGAGCGAAGAAGTGAAGGTGAAATGTGAAGATGAAGATTCAACTCTAAAATCGGACCTTCACATCGATGGAGGCAACGTGAAGCAGGAGGAGAATTCTGACTGTGAGGCAGAGCGAAGCAACTCCCAGCAGTTTGTGGAAGTGGAGGTGTGGGTAGACTTCTTAGACAATACAAAGCCAAATAGAGACCCTGTAGATGTGTAAGCCTGAGACAACGAAGCTCCATTAGATTTGCCTTTGTCACAGGCCTTTAATGAAAGAATGTGGAGTTGAACACCCAATTCCTAGGTTCAACCTGCAGAGTAAGAGCTGCCAGTATTTGCGGACCTGTGGGTTGGGTAGATCTGTAACTAGGAGCGAGAGCCAAAAAGCTCCCAACCATTCACTATTTTATAATAATATTAGCATTCATATGGTGCTTGCTTAATCGCCTCAGCAACTCGGAGTTTTGTATCATATCTCATCACAAACACTCGAAGAGCACGCCTTTTGGCATCCTCTGGTCTAACACGGTTTGATACTAGTATCGAAAGAAAGCTGTCTGGTGTGGACCAATCAGTTTCAAAGACAATGCATATATTATCAGAGTGTTTTTTGTTTGCATTCTGACCCCAAGTATTGTGGTTGATGCAGACAAGATTCCTTGTAAAAGGTTCAGTTTGGTGTTTTAACATCTCAACACCTGATTTGTTGCCATAAAAAGGGGACAACCTATTCTCACTCGAAGAGCATGTTGTATATATGCCTTGTGTATTGTTAGGGGCAACCACGGGTCAGCTGTATCGCGCATGTGCAGATGTGTGCTTTGGCGCGCGCTCAGCGTAGTAATATAATAATTAATAGTACTAAATTGTTATATCATGGGACCTCCTTCGCCTTTTGGCGTCCTCTGGTCTAACACTGAGACTAGGCTCGAAAGAAAGCTGTCTCTGGTGTGGACCAATCAGTTTCATTATCAGAGTATGTTTTTTGTTTGCATTCTGACCACAAGTATTGTGGTTAATGCAGACATGATTCCTCAAAAGATTTCAGTTTGGTGTTTTAACATCTCAACACCTGTTTCCAGAAAAAAGGAGAAAACCTATTCTCACTCAAAGAGCATGTTGTGTCTATGCCTTTTCCAAAAATGTATATTAAGAGTGATTCGGCCTATTTTTTTGTAATAATTTTGATCGGGATGTAGCGCTGGGGCATGGAAAGGGTGAGTCCCCCCCACCCCTGCTGCCTCCTGCCTTGCCACACAAAAGACAGCTGGAGGATAATTACTCACAAGCCCGTTTGGGAAGTCATAAAATGTAATAAAAAACGGCAAACCCAAGGGGGGGCTAATGAGATTCTGCTGGAAATCCCCAGTTGACTTCAAGAGAAGGCTGCCATAAAGGAAACAATGGACAATAAAACAAACATAAGACGGAAACAGCAGGGGTCACCAACCTCCCTTGGACAGCAAAATCCACCCAAGGGCAGTTAATCATTATGAGCTGTTGGGTTTTAAAAATACAACAGTAAAGTTCGAAGCTTAGCTCTACCTTTAACCTCAGGATATAAAAATATAATTTGAGAATAATAAGCACGGTTCTCTGGTGATACAGACTGGGAAAAGTTTAATAAAATCCTCGGAAAATCTTTGGTAACAACTATGGTTGTCCACAAATCTTGGTGACACATGAACCAAATAGTAATTATGAACGTATTAGACCTAGAGTCATTCAGAAGAGATACAATGCGAAATATGTCAATCACACACAACCAAGATAATATGTATTCCAAGGGATGAGAGCCTCACCAACCGCCTTTGTCTTCCAGTAGCTAATAGCACATGTTAGCAGTAAATTATGTATGCAGGGGGGCGCCTCCCCCTAATATATCAAATACCACGCCAGAATTCCAAACCGCGACGTGAGTGCTGTGAACGCTGCTCAAAACGTGCTTCGAGTCACTTGCAGAGTCAAAACTGCGGAAAGTGGTACGGTACCAATCTGTAAGAGGTGTAAAATATGTTTTGTTTACTTCCAACCCTTGATGAGAGGACGGAATACATGGCGACAGCAAGCACACTCGTGCACAATAGGTCACGACTTCAAACGCCACAGCGCCCCTTTTTGAGAGAGACTGCAAGTCTGATGCGAAAAAAAATTTACACTTCCAACCTGTGGTGGGACCGTGGGGAACGCTGCCCAAAACTTGCACAGAAACATGGCGGTAATGAAGACATCCAGACAACAAACAGCTCAAGCGACTTCAAAAGGAAAACAGCTGCCCCTTTGTGAGAAGAAAAAGCCCGAGGTGGAAAAATGCAGATATTAGCAAGAACAGAAATCAGTACTTCTCAAAGAATCGGCCAACTGCAACTGTGGAGAAGTCCAAACCATCAAGCACATCACCTATGAATGCTCCATCCATGCACATCTTGGCGGTCTGGATGAGGAACCTTTGTGTAGTGACATCGGGGATGTCACTGTGCGATGTCCTTACATCGCGGACAGCACTGGGAGGGTTTGCTGTGTGATGCCAGGTCTCGCACAGCACTGCGTGCGATGCACCGTCATCGCGTACACCCCGTAGGCGGGTGTAGTACCAGCCCTAATGGGGCTTGGTGTGCGCTGGGATAGCGCGGGCACCACGCAGAGCGTGTAGTGCGGGTCCCCAGAAGGGGGAGTGGGAGAGTGTCAGCCCAGGGGCAGGGTTGCCCTGGGCCATGGCACTCTGGTTGACCCCGTAGGCACGTGATCCGATGTGTCCATAGAGAGGCCCCCAGGTGGGGGGGGCTAGGGGGTGATCACGTGTCTGGGGAGTGCTCTCGAGGGGGATCGATAGGGCACTAGAACGCTCGAGAAGGCAGGCGAGGCCGAGGATGGAGCTGGCCCCGACCCGGGAGGATATAAGGTGGGTCCCTGAGAGGGACCTGGGTCGCTGCATTCTACATGCAGCAACATCCACGTCCTACAAGCTGGAAGCTCTACGTGGTCGGGACCCGAGTGAGGGTCAGACCCTTTGTAGCTGTAACTCCTGCATATAGGGTAGTTAGCTGGGTGGTCACCACCCGAGGTGTATCTGGTAAAGGGGCAGTTACCCCTTTTGTGTTACGTGTTGATGTTACAATAAATGTGTTGCCTCTAAAGAACAACATCTGCGACTCAGTTGGACTCACTAGATTTGCATTCCTTTATGACGATCATTAAAAATAAAAACTTGCTTTTCACAATGCCACACAAAAGAAGAAGTACTGTGAGTCAGGCTCCAGGGATTGCCCTCATGACTGGCAAATTGATAGGGAGCTCTGCATCAGCAGAAGCTGCGCATCACAGAGTTTTTTTTTATTGAGAGAGACTGCCAGCCAAGGCTGGTGCTCGCAGTATTACAATACAAATGTGGGGAAGAGTGCCGTAGCATTACTATTCCCGGTGACGAGGTCGCTGTGGACGGCCAACACGATCATAGAGTGACAATCGTTCCGATTGTGCTCTGATCAAAGTCAAACCTTAGAGGGAAAACTGGTGGAACCACTATTCGTGAGAGTGCCCCTTTAAATCGCAACCCACAGGCGAAGTTTAATTGAGGGTTGGATCAGAGACTGACATGGAACGATAGAACTCGATCTGTAGCGTGTCTTCTCTGCAACGCGAGTCATACAGACAACTGGTTACAAACGCCATGAGGGGAAAGGCCAATCTAAATTGGCCCTCCCCCCCACGGCACTGCCTACCACAGCATTGCCAGCACCACGAGGAGGTAGGGGGTTGTTTTTTCGCAAGAAGATGACAACACACCCACAACACGCATATTGGTACTAATAAGATTGTTCCAAAAAGTTATCTTTGTTTCAAAAAGGGTTGCGCTTAACTATTAGTTGATCGTGAAAAGCATTGTTCTGTCCCTTGAGATACACGAATACGGTCGTTTAGAAATATTTTAGTCACATGTTTTCATTCATTGCATAACCTTGGCAATGAAACACTAAACATTTATAAGCATCTTCTTGGTTCTTTCGGTAAAGTCACGTATCTTTCCGACAGCCCTGTTCTTCACCTGAGGACGGCTGTTTGCGTTGTGGCCGAAACGTCGTGAGAATTGTATTTTATTATGTTTTATTTGTATTATTTTATTATTTCCCTTCTACGTGACTTTACCGAAAGAACCAAGAAGATTAATCCCTGCAGTCACGAAAGCTTTAAATCGAAATTTACAAGCATCTTTGTTACGAATCTACACACTTGTATATGTCAGGTCTTAAAAATTAATAAAAATTTAAATAGAATGAAAATTGGGAAATATGTAATTATCCAAATGTATTTAATTGTGCACATAATTTATGCTAATTATTGATGTGTAATTGTATTGAACTATGAAAATGTATGCGATTATGCTAATGTGTGCAGTTATGATAATTAGGCTGTCTTGTTGTCTAGGGTCGGGAGCTGGCACTCAGTGTAGAATAACTTTGAGGGATACTTTTTCTGTCAGCGCCGGACTCGTACTCGGTGACGTATTTTATGGCTACCATGTGTTGTCAAATTGTTGGAAGACAAAGGCGGCCGGGGAGGCTCTGATTCCGTGGAATACATATTATCTGGTCTTGTGTATTTTACCTATTTTTCTTGTAGTCCTTATGAGTTACCCCCGGTCTAATATCTCGTGGTTATTATTTAGTTTATGTTTAACCAAAATTCGTAATACCCCTCGTTACCACCACTATTCCGACGGTTTTGCTAAGCTGTGTTCTCAGTCCGTGTCACCAGGTATCGGTGTTTTATTCTAGAGTTATATTTCGATATCCGGATAGCTTAGTTTAGACTTAAGCTTTCGTGATTGCCGGAATTCATATTCCCTGGTTCTCTTGGTAAAGTCACGTAGATAGAAAGATACAATCTTTTTTCTTTCTTTCTTCTTTTCTTTCTTCTTATACATAAAAGTATCCACGCGCGCGCTTGCGAGGGATTTGGCTCTCGGACGGTGGGCTTCACGTCGAAAAAAAATTGCCGGTCACGTCCGTCACCTTTAAATTTGTTAAATTAGCGAGTTTGTGGGGTTTCGACATATTTATTTTTTGCACGACATTGACCGTACCAACTCACGCTAATTGCGTGGGGGGGGGGGGGGGCAGACCCTCATGCAATCAATATACACAACGCTGCGGCTAATTCTTCACAGTGTGATGTCCTCTTCGCCCCCCCCCCCCCCCCCCCCAACACGATGCGTGCAGTTACTGCTATAAAGTCCTTAGATATTAATATTATTACAGTGCTTACATTGTATTAAAAGGCTCGATTTAGTTATTTATTGCGCGACATCGGCCGTACCAACTCACACCAATTGGGTGGGGGGCCGACCCTGCCAAGTCATGCGCGTTCGGTCGAGCTCACTGTACTGCCAGCCTTTCATGTCGATTGTATTCTGCTTTTTCAGCTGCTGCCTGTATTGCCAGATTTTTATATCCACTGGAGCAATGCTTACGTCATTGAGTCGGCATACTTGCAGTGTATAATCTAGACTAGCCTGCTTCTCAACTTACCTGTGCGTAATGCTGCTATTTCATGTACACTTATTTCATATTTTTTTCTTCTATGCATTTCTATTATTTCGATTGTTCACGTCCCGCAGTGTACTGATAAGTAGTACTGCGATGCTGATAGCTGTGCCACCATCGGGGATTGCTGTGCACGTCGATCTGTGTGTGTGTGTGAGTCGATGTGCGTGTTTGAGTCCATATGTGTGTGCGTGTAGGTCCATGCATCTATGTGTAAGTCCATGCGTGTGTCTTTTTAGAACGGACAACGCCCGATGTGTCTGTGTTTACGTCGATGTGTTTGTGTGTGTCAGTCCAAGTGTGCGTCTCGGTCCATGTGTGTGTATCAGTCGCTGTGTGTGTAAGTCGACGTCCGGCAAAACAACCCCCTACCTCCTCGTGGTTCTGGACGGGCAATTCTGTCGTAGACAGTGCTGTGGGGGGAGGGCCAATGTCGATTGGCCTCTCCCCTCATGGCGTCTGTGACTACCACAGTGGCTAAACGGGGGCTCTGGACGGGTGCGAGGGGCTGGTAACCCCTCCACCTTCAATGAATTACCACGAAACCAGAAATTAAATATGTAACTGATAAGCTTGTGCCGGATGCCTCGGGGGGACAGGCGTCTATGATGTCTCCTGGCCAACCCCCAATTGGCAGAGCCAGGAGATTGAATCTTTACCCTCGGGGCTCCTCCAGAAACAACGAAAAACCACTTCGTGTGGCCACGTGGAATGTTCGAACGCTCACTGCGGAGGAGAGGCTGCCACTCCTCTGTCGGGAGCTGGACCGGTACCGCCTGGATCTCTGTGGCATTCAGGACGTCCGGTGGACCGGTTCTGGCTCCTGCCACCATGAGAGGTGGACAGTCCTCTACTCGGGGCAGGAGACTGCTAAACAACAGGGTGTGGCTCTTCTTCTGAACAAAATAATGAAGGGGGCATGGGAGCGTGGCGGTGAGGTATGGGAAGTTGTAAGCCCCAGGCTACTTTGGGCTCGCCTTCCCATCAACCGGAGGCGAGGAGTGGTGGTCGTGGTTACTTATGCCCCCACCGAAGACGAACATCCGTGGAGGGATGCAGGCAAAGCCGATGAGTCAGATGCCTTCTATGACCTGTCATAGGTGCTGGCTAAAGTGGCCACTCGGGATAGAGTAATCTTGTTGGGTGACTTCAATGCCCGAGTTGGTCATGCTACTGGCACCTGGTCTGGAGTGATTGGAGGGCATGGGCCAGATCAGCTCAATAACAACTGGAAGGAGGCTGCTAGATTTTTGTGCAGCCCATGGGCTTGTAATTAACTACACGCTCTTCCAGCATCGGCGCATCCACACAACATCATGGATGCATGCCGGGTCCAAGCAACAACATCTGCTGGACTACATAGTGATGGACCAGCGGATGCGAGCCCATGTCCTTGACACCAGGACCTACCGTGGAGCTGATCTGCCCTCTGACCATCGACTAGTCATTTGTAAGATACGCCTGCCATTCTTCCACTCCGGTGGTGGGTGTACACCCAGGACCCCATTCCAACCAAAATTGGCCTGGTCTCAGCTGATGAAAGTTGCAAGCGAGAATTTCATCATCGCTTGCGGCTGGGGTTGGCAACGTCCCCCACTCCTGATGTCGAGGGTAAATAGGCGAGGCTTAGGACTGTGACTCGTGCAGCTGCAATGGCTGCTTTGGGTACGCGGTCCAGACCTCCCTAGAGACCCTGTCTGACAGAGGAAGTGTTCAGGATAGTTTAGAAAAAGCGACAGGCCCACTCTCATTGGCTACAGCATCCCACGTCAGAGAATGAGGAGGCTTACCGCAGCCTTCACTCGGAGGTTCGGAGAGCCATAAGTGACTGCAAGGATGGGTGGTGGTCGCGGGTTGCTGAGGAGATGGAGTCTGCCTCAGTGGCCCACGATCACAAATCACTTTTTAACTCCATAAAAAAAGTAACCTGCAGCGCCACACCGATTACTATCATTAGGGGAAAAAACGGTGATCCAATCTCCGACCCCCAGGAACAGGTTTTCAGATTTGATGAGCATTTCTTTGAGGTCCTGGGGAAGGGGAAATCCCTCAGCCAGGAAAACATCATGGCACAAAGTGGGGATGACCCTGCTGAGGCTGCGGTGACTCAAATATTGGAAGTCACCCCCTGTGAGTGGCTGGCTGAGGTTCCATCTATTGAGGAAGGCGATCCAGAGTCTGAGACCAGGAAAGGCACCGGGCAGAGATGATCTCCCAAGCGAAATGCTGAGGGAGGGTGGCGTTTGTGCACAGACTGCCCTATATGACATCATAACAGCAGTCTGGACCACTGGACGGGTTCAGCAGGATTGGAAAGATGCCCTGGTGGTCCCCCTCTTTAAGAAGGGGGACCGCACAGACCATAACAACTACAGGGGCATCTCACTCCTCAGTGTGCCGGGAGAGGTCCTGTCAAGGGTTATTCAACATCGCCTTGCTAGGCACGCTGAGGAGAGGCGTGCGGAGCCCCAATGCGGTTTCAGGAAAGGGCGGTCCTGCACAGATGCCATATTTTGTGTTTGTCTGCTACAGCAGAGGTCTAGAGAATTCCAACAAGACCTACATCTCTGCTTTATTGACCTGGTCAAGGCCTATGATACCATCAGTAGGTCTGGGCTCTGGGTTGTTCTTCGTGCTTTCGGAGTCCCTAACCCTCGGCTCATGATCATTAATGACCTTCATGATGGTGAGCGGGCCCGGATAAAACTACGTGGCCGGGAGTCAGAGCCATTCCTTGTACACCTTGGGGTGCGACAGGGATGTCCTCTGGCTCCCACATTATTTAACATCTATTTTGACCACGTAGTTCGTGAAGCCTTCAATAGCTGTACCGGGGGAATTTCCATTTGGTACAGATATAATGGAAGGCTGATCGATGCCCAGGTGCGGTCAAGGGATGCCTCCCTATTGCTCAACAACGTTATGTATGCCAATGCTCTGGTGATTGCTGCTCACGCAGAGGAGGAGTTGGAGGCACTGCTGCTGAGACTGGAGCGTGCCACTAAGAGGTGGGGCCTTATCATCAGCCCCACCAAAAACTAAGCACCTGCCTGCGTATTTTGTACCATCGGACACTCCACCCACACAACTCCCAATTGGTGATGGAGCAGTTGTGGAGAGAGTGGAGAGTTTCCCATACCTGGGCAGTGTGCTTATGACCGGCTCCAGTTTAACAGGATAGGTCTCGCTCCAAATCAGTCAAGCGCCATTATCTTTTCATCGGTTGCGTTACGCTGTGTGGAAGCTACCTGGTCTGTCGCTCCGCACGAAGCTTCAGGTCTTCTCGGCCACAGTCATTCCCTCCCTTCTCTACGCTTGCGAAACGTGGACCCCCCTAATGGAGCATCTTCGCCGGTTAGAAACATTTAGGCTGGCCTGCCTACGATCCGTCCTGGGTTTAACCAGGCTGGATTGTGTGAAAAGCTCACAAATCCTTGAAAGATCTGGGCAAAGTCCCATCGGTGAGCTCCTCTGGCAGGCAAGGCTGCGTTGGCTGGGTCATGTCGCCTGCATGCTCAGCCACCGCATGCCTAAACAGCTTTTGTTCGGCTGGATCGAGGGGGCTAAACGGGCGCGGCACGGGCTAGAGAAGAGATGGAGTGATGTGGTACAGGAGGACGTGGAGTTGAGTGGACTTGCCGTTGACTGGTGCCAGCGGTATCAAGATCGGCCTCTGTGGAGGAGGCTCGTGAAGGACGCTACTGGGCAGTTGGAGGCAGTAGCCCTCCAACAACAACGGAGGGCGGAGGAGCGACGCTCACAACAACGAGCGGAGCGCCGGGTGGCTAAAGCACAGCAAGTTGGCACAGTAGGGGGCACAGTAGGGGGCACAGGTGGTGCATCAGCCAGTCATCTTGGTTATCTCAGTCGACCCGTGGCACCTGGGTCTGCCCCGTGACCTCCCGCCAGCGAGCGTTGAACACTTCACATGGCCTCAAGGTGCACATGGCCTGGCACAAGCGTTGTGGTGACGTCACCGCCACTTAGTGGCGAATGGCGATTGTTGTTCAGTCTATGTATGTATGTGTGAGTCGATATGTGTGTGTGTAACTCTGTGTGTTTCAGTCGATTTGTATAACTACATGTGTCTCAAGTCGATGTCTGTGTGTGAATCCATATGTGTGTGTGTGCGTGTAAGTCCATGTGTTTTTATGTGTGTAGGTCCATGTCTGTGTGTAAGTCCATGTGTGTGTCTGCCTTTTTCGCCCGGGCAATGCCGGGTACTTACCGCTAGTTTTTTTAATATATAAAAGTCTCTGCGCGTGCGCGCTTGCGAGGGATTTGGCTCTCGGACGGTGAGGTATACTTGGAAAAAAATTAGCACACCCTAAGCACCGTGGTGGGAATAGGCTATTCCTTTCTCACGTCCGTCACCTTTAAATTACTTAAATGATCGATTTTGTGGGATTTAGATGCATTTATTTATTGCGCGGCATCGACCGTACCAACTCACGCCTATTGGGAGGGGGGGCGGACCCTGCCAAGTGATGCGCGTTCGATTGAGCTCACGGGCGACATTTTCTTTTACGCGTTTCACATGCAATAAATCTACACACAACGCTGCGACTATTTCTTCACAGTGTGATGCAGTTACTGCTATAAAGTCCGTAGATATTAATATTATTATAGTGCTTAGATATCATTTTTGTAGTATTATTGTTTACTATTATTAAACAAATACGTTGGCAGATATTACAATAATGTTTGTGTGCACAAAATTAATTTTTAATTATTAGGTTGCTAAATATTCCCTTTTTTAGCTGTGCTTTTATGACGGTCAGTGCTGTGGACTGCTGCCTGCTGATTAATTAACGTCAGTGCACTGCCACTATTATCTACACTATCTATAAAATCTTGCCTGCTTCTTTACCTCACTCGGTGTACTGCCAGCTTTTCATGTCGACTGTATCCTGCTTCTTGGTTCTTTCGGTAAAGTCATGTAGAAGGGAAATAATAAAAATAAAACATAATAAAATAAAATTCTCACGACGTTCCGGCCACAACACAAGCAGCCGTCCTCAGGTGACAGAGCTGTCTGAAAGACAGCGCTCCAATGAACACTGCTAAGCTTGGCAGCGTATTTTTGTTCTTCTGTTGATATTAAACTCCTTTGTCAAGGCGTTCTTCTCCTCCCACCCAACTTAAAATAGTACTTGGTGGCAAAACCCTTGTTGGCAATCACAGAGGTCAGACGTTTCTTGTAGTTGGCCACCAGGTTTGCACACATCTCAGGAGGGATTTTGTCCCACTCCTCTTTGCAGATCTTCTCCAAGTCATTAAGGTTTCGAGGCTGACGTTTGGCAACTCGAACCTTCAGCTCCCTCCACAGATTTTCTATGGGATTAAGGTCTGGAGACTGGCTAGGCCACTCCAGGACCTTAATGTGCTTCTTCTTGAGCCACTCCTTTGTTGCCTTGGCCGTGTGTTTTGGGTCATTGTCATGCTGGAATACCCATCCACGACCCATTTTCAATGCCCTGGCTGAGGGAAGGAGGTTCTCACCCAATATTTGATGGTACATGGCCCCGTCCATCGTCCCTTTGATGCGGTGAAGTTGTCCTGTCTCCTTAGCAGAATAACACCCCCAAAGCATAATGTTTCCACCTCCATGTTTGACGGTGGGGATGGTGTTCTTGGGGTCATAGGCAGCATTCCTCCTCCAAACACGGCGAGTTGAGTTGATGCCAAAGAGCTCCATTTTGGTTTATCTGACCACAACACTTTCACCCAGTTGTCCTCTGAATCATTCAGATGTTCATTGGCAAACTTCAGACGGGCATGTATATGTGCTTTCTTGAGCAGGGGGACCTTGCGGGCGCTGCAGGATTTCAGTCCTTCACGGCGTAGTGTGTTACCAACTGTTTTCTTGGTGACTATGGTCCCAGCTGCCTTGAGATCATTGACAAGTTCCTCCCGCGTAGTTCTGGACTGATTCCTCACCGTTCTCATGATCATTGCAACTCCACGAGGTGAGATCTTGCATGGAGCCCCAAGCCGAGGGAGATTGACAGTTCTTTTGTGTTTTTTTCCATTTGCGAATAATCGCACCAACTGTTGTCACCTTCTCACCAAGCTGCTTGGCGATGGTCTTGTAGCCCATTCGAGCCTTGTGTAGGTCTACAATATTGCCCCTGACATCCTTGGAGAGCTCTTTGGTCTCGGCCAAGGTGGAGAGTTTGGAATCTGATTGATTGCTTCTGTGAACAGGTGTCTTTTATACAGGTAACAAGCTGAGATTAGGAGCACCCCCTTTAAGAGCGTGCTCCTAATCTCAGCTCATTACCTGTATAAAAGACACCTGGGAGCTAGAAATCTTTCTGATTGAGTGGGGGTCAAATACTTATTTCCCTCATTAAAATGCAAATCATATTCTTAGGTTTTTTCGGTAAAGTCACGTAATTAAAACATCAAAATTAATCAAAATAAAATAAAGATCACGACATTTCGGAGGCAACACAAGTCTCCGTCATCAGGTGGGACCGTCACAGCCAGATTAGCTGCATCAAGTGAGGCAATGATTCAAGATGTAATCCCTTAAAAGCAAGTTGAGGGGAGAGGAGAGGGGGGGGGGGCTCATCAGAATGTGGTAGCCAATGAATATATACAATTTTTGACATGCGTTTTTCTGTATTTTGTTGTTGTTATTCTCTCTCACTGTTCAAATAAACCTGCCATTACAATTATAGACTGAACATTTCTTTGTCATTGGGCAAACGTACAAAATCAGCAGGGGATCAAATACTTTTTTCCCTCTGTAGCTACTACTACAGCCAGTACACACTGCTATAAAGTTAGCATAGCTACTACTACAGTCAGTACACACTGCTATAGAGTTAGTATAGCTACTATTACACCCAGTACACACTGCTATAAAGTTATCATAGCTATTATTACAGCCAGTACACGCTGCTATCTTGAAGAGGCAGCAGCGCAAATCTACCAAGGAAGGACTTGTGGCTGCACCTCAGAGCTCTACATCCTCCCTGACCTGTCCAGTGTGCCACAGAGAATTCCGGGCACGGATTGGCCTGTTCAGCCATCTGCACACTCATCAAAACCCAACAAAATGACAAACGTGCCATGGTCATCATCAACTATGATGGACGAACAAGAGAGAGAGACACGCTGCTATAGAGTTAGTATAGCTACTATTACAGCCAGAACACACTGCTATAGAGTTAGTATAGCTACGACGGCCAGTACACACTGCTACAGAGTTAGTATAGCTACTATTACAGTCAGTACACACTGCTATACAGTTAGTATAGCTACTACTACAGCCAGTAGACACTGCTATAAAGTTAGTATAGCTACTACTACAGCCAGTACACACTGCTATAGAGTTAGTATATCTACTACAGCCAGTACACACTGCTATAGAGTTAGTATATCTACTACGGCCAGTATACACTACTACAGAGTTAGTATAGCTACTACGGCCAGTACACACTGTTATAGAGTTAGTATAGCTACTATTACAGCCAGTACACACTGCTATAGAGTTAGTATAGCTACTATTACAGCCAGTACACACAGCTATAAAGTTATCATAGCTATTACCACGGCCAGTACACACTGATATACAGATAGTATAGCTACTACTACGGCCAGCACACACTGCTATAGAGTTAGTATAGCTACTGCAGCCAGTATACACCGCTATAGAGTTAGTACAGCTACTGTGGTGCGACAACAACGGACCAACTCCGCCGGCGCTGCCATCCCCTCGCACCCCTCCACACTAACGCACGCACACCCCCACTAAACACACACACGCGCCCACGTAGGGTATCGTGGAGGGGGTCACCTGGTACCATGGGTTTTTACCCAAGGGGCCCCAAGCGGGGATGTCCCACGGTTTCCCAGTGAGAAGGGGCCAGGGGGGAGTAAATGTTACGCGGGCAGCACAGAGTCTCAGGGTTTCCACCCACAAATGGCTTGGCTTCACTGCCCCCAGGTGCCCTTGTCTACGTCGCCAAAACTTTTGAAACCCTGGAGGGAGCCCGTCGATATCGTTAAGGTCGTTCACCCTCAATGTGTGAAGGTCCGCCATGGGAAGCGCTGCTGGTTTGTGCACCCATCGTGCCTGAAACCCTTCCTTACCTCACTACATCTACTCCACGCGGGGGCCAAGGGCGTGACGTGTCCGACGAGCCGAGTCGTGCGATCGCCGGGCCTAACCTTCAGCCCAGCCGTGTGCTTGCACCCTCAGACACCTCGGGAGTAGCGCCTCCACGGCGCACTGCTCCGGCCACGGGGAGTGCCTCATACTCGGCTGCCGCGTCTCCTCAAAGCCGCCATCCTCCACTTCATGCGACACCAAGGCCACGTCTTCCACCCGCTGCTTATGATGGACCGTCGACCAGGACCCGGTCGAACTCTATACCTTTTCATGAACGTTTCCATGCTCGTCCGTCATCCGCTTTCTCGGCCGGTTTGAGTGGCTCGCGTCCGCGGGGGGGGGGGGGAGAGGTGTGTTGTCTAGGGTGTATTACCAATCGTGATAATCCATTGATTCTCACTTTGACTTTTACTGATTATGTTTTAGTGTGTTTGTCATGTCACAAAATTCAGATCTCTCCGCAGGATACAGTTCCTATAATTAATATTATGCATGAACTTAGGAAGGCATCACTCAGATTCTTCTGTGTTAAGCAACTTTAATCTAAAAAAAAAACATAACATTATAATATGCAAACTCTTATGCTAGGAATGTCAACGCAGTACTCCTGAAGATGTCCTCGGTGATCCGTACATTAAACCCTCAATAGTTGGGTTTGTTAAACTGGGTAACAGAACAATCTGCTAATTCCTCAGAGTAAATCGACCGTACACGGCGACAGGAAAAAAGTCCTTAAAAATGAATGTGACAATATTCATACGAATGGTAATAAAGGAAAATGTGCCTAAGACAAAGGTAGACCTCAATGAATTCACTGGTAAGATTATGCAATTAACGAAATGTCTTGGAACAATGTTTATCAATTGGCTAAGGGCTCTAATACATTCGCGGGCAAGATTATGTGATCAAAGGATATATTTTAACACAATAGTATCCCTGTGTGTGTGGAGATTCGTAACATAGATGTTTATAAATGTTTAGTTTCAGCAATGAATTCATTGGTACAGATTATGCAATTAACAAGTGTTACTCAAATACTTTTAAGCGACCGTATCTACGTAACTCAATGAGCAGCAATGCTCTATGGGAACCTCATTTGCCAGTAAAAATATGATAATTGGTTCTTTACCCTTCTATCTGGCAAAGGTGTCAGTTTTGTTGCCAGATAGAAGGGTAAAGAACCAATTATCAGCAGCAATGCTATCCACGATCAGATAATAGTTGACGGACCCACTTTGGATGACGACCCTTTTTGAAATACAAGGAGAACTTTCGGAGCAATCTTATTAGTCTCGATATGCGCGTTGTGTGTGTGAGTGTTGTTTCCCTGCTCCACCTTTTTTTGTAAGGGGATTCCCTGCTAGGCGAGGAGTGGTGGGTCGTGTGTGTGTGTCATACACACGGATCTCTCTCTTGCTCTCTTGGTGGCAGCTGCAGGCCTCTCTGTTGCAGGCATGATGCTCGTCTTTGAAGGTGCACGATTGTGCTCGCAGTTTGCACGCCAGCACCGACACTTTTACTCGGTTGCGCTGGTTATACGCTCTCTCTCCTTCTCCGTCCTCTCCTTCAACGGTGCACGATTGTGCTCGCAGCTCGTCCGCTGGTCGCTGTTCCTCACTCTTGTCTTGGTTCCCAGCTGGTGCTCGGTCTGTGTGTGTGTGGGTCGAACCCTCGGTGCTCTCGTAAGCGCTGACACTCTACCTCATGGCTACGCTATTCAGGCTCTTTTTCGCTGCTCTGTGCTCTCTACCTCGGCGGCAGCTGCCAGCTTTGCACGGGGGCCCCCTGTGGTGTCTCTCCCGCCCTTCCTTCATTGGCTGCGCTGGTTCAGGCTCTTTCCACTGCTTCGTGCTCTCTCCTTTGGCGTGCAGCTGCCAGCTTCACGCGGGCACCGAGTGATGCTTCTCCCGCCCTTCCTTCAGGGCTCATGCTGTGAGCTGCTCGTCATAGCTCCTCACTTACTCTCAGAACTCATAAATTGTATTTGCACACCTCTTAGCTTCTCGCAACTCTTATCGCTTAGTGCAATACAACTTTTCGAAATCCTTGACTCTGCAAGCGACTCAAAACATCAGGATAAATGTAGAATAAAACTTCCAGCGATACTCTGTCGGTCAGCGCCGAACTCAGCACCTAGCAACACATCGCCCCTCTCCTCTGCAAGACTCGACATCCATGGTTGATTGCAGGGCCCACCGCCGGAGCTTGCCACAGCAAGACTGAATTGTGTGTACTGTATTCATACTCTTAGTTCTTTCGGTAAAGTCACGTAGGTAAAAAATGAAATTAAAATAAAACAATAAAAATCACGACGTTTCGGAGGCAACACAAGTCTCCGTCATCAGGTGGGACCGTCACAGCCAGATTAGCTGCATCAAGTGAGGGAGGGATTCAAGATGTAAGCTCTTAAGTACCAGTTAAGGGAGGAGGGGGGGAGGGGCTCATCAGAATGTGGTAGCCACAAAGGACATTTCCTTTGATTTTGCTCTCAGCCTGCGGGAACAGCTGTTTGTCTGGTGTATGTGTGTGTGTTCTAATTTTATTGAAGTAAGTAATCTGTTAAGTCTCATCAACGCCTGGTTCCTGTCCGCTTCCCCAAGCCATCTCGCCATCTATGGAAACAGATGCTTTCAATTGCCCCTAAGTGTGTCTTTCAACTTTCTTGCAATAATTAATCTGGAAGGAAGGGGGAGGGGGTTCCTTTTGTCCGATTGCGTTCTTCCCCCTCTTCCCTCACGTTTTGGAGCGTTACATTTTCTTGTCTCTCATAAAGAGGGGCGCTGTGGCCTTTCAAGTCGTGTTCTCTCATGCACCAGTTGGAAGTTAAAAATATTATTTACCTCCTATAGCTTGATACTGTACCACTTTCCGCAGTTTTTACTCTGCAAGTGACTCAAAGTACGTTTTGCGTAGTGTTTTGGGCAATGTTTACAGCGTTGTATTTTATATATTAAGGGGAGGCGTCCCCCTGCATCACGATTTACTGTTGGAAGACAAAGGCGGTTGGAAAAACATTATCTTGGTTGTGTGTGATTGACCTGTTTCGCATTGTATTTCTTCTGGATGACCCTCGGTCTAATACTTCATAATTATTATTTAACCAAGATTTGTGATCTACCATAGTTATTACCACAGGTATTCCGAGGGTTTTATTAACCTTTTCCCCCGCCTGTAGCCAGGGATCCATGCTTTTTATTCTAGAGTTATATTTTGATATCCTGAGGTTGGAGATTTAACTAAGTTTTTACTTCAGCTTTCGTGACTGCCGGAATTCATGTTCTTTGGTTATTTCAGTAAAGTCACTTAGATAGAAAGATACAATAAAAAAAAATATATGCAGAGAATAAGAGTAAATAAAGTAATAATAAAAGCCACTAATGTAGACTACAGTCTGGATCTTAATCTGAGAGTGTACTGGCAGCCTATAATGTCGATGTATTCTTGTCGCTAAGTTTCTAACCTTACCGTTGTAAAAAAAAACAGTTGTAATGTCCGATTGCCCCATTTCTGCATCCGTGGAGATCTGAATGGGGTGGTGCAACGACCCCGTGTCAGCAAATTTCATTTGAAACCAGGCTGTTCCTCCCGTGCCAGCAAGTCTTGAGATTTGTTTGTGAAACTGTCCAAAACGTCCGTGGTCGTGTCATTTGGTCCTTTGACAATCTGGAGATTTCCCAGATTGTCATTAACCTCCATTTGCCCCGGGGTTTATTATTTAATGGCTATTCATGACCTTCTCCCTCCAGTTGCTATGATGTAGCAAGGCGGCTGGGGTGTGAGGGGTGGGGGTGTGCCTCACCCTTTCATGCTCCATGCTCACCCCGATCGATTATTACAAAAAATAGGCAGAATCATTATTAATATACATTTTGGGAAAAGGCCTATATATACAACTGACAATATGGCCCAAATATTTCACCAATGTCTGAAGTAAATTACATTTTAGCCGCACGGATGCGTTCAGTCTCTCAAAGACCGAACGCAACTGCTGCAAGATGTTCGTCAAAGATACAGCTAAAACCGATGACGTCGTCCAAATAAATTAGGCAAGAATCCCATTGAAATCCTGCTAGGACCAACCGCTTGGTCGAGCCCCTGGGGTGTGCGAAAAGCGTTTTTTGGTATAGATTCATCATCGAGGGGCAATTGCCAAAACCCGGGCAGCAAATCGAGGGTTGAAAAAAATTGCGCGCCTGCTCACGCATCTAAGGAGTCGTCCATATGAGGGAGGGGATATGCATCTGCCACCGATATCTTATTTAATTTGCGGAAATCAACGCAAAATCGCTAGTTACCATCGCGTTTCTTCACTAGGAGTATGGGCGCCCCCCACGGGCTGTTGGACGAGGAAATAATATCAGCTGCCAGCATCTCATCCACAGCCCGTGTCGATATGATGCTGCAGAAGAGTGCGACCAATATCAAATTTGCTGGCGCTAAAAACATAGGAAAAATCGTGTAAGAGCCGGCGCAGCTGAGCTTGCTGAACCTCTGTCAATCCAGGGTTCTCGGAGCATAGAGTTTCCAACCATGCGGAATCTGGCACGTTAATATTTTCAATGCTTCCCGCATTGAAAATATTGGGAGCTGACTCCGTATTGTCAAAACACTGGGTGGCTGTGGCGTGCACCAGGACAGTGCCCGCCTGAATCACAACCGGTGCATGCCCCGTATTAAGCACTTGTAGGAACGGCACCCACTCGGCGGATACAATAGTCATAGCCCCCACCAGGAAAGGGGATCGTGCCATAGCGTTTGAAAGGGTTAGCAGGATACCGTCCTCAGGGCCTATGAATGGCAATTCCTTGTGCAATCACAGCGGAACGAGCATCTGGGCACACGGAGGAACTTTAACAGTTTGGCTAGCTATCGCTTGAATGACAGCGTTCTGCGATGGCTCCCGGCTGGGGGAGTTCAGAAACAGAAATCGCTGTCCCGATGGCATTTCAATGCACCCCTGGTCGGCGAGAATTTTCAAAGGCATCCTGCATAAAAAAAATCGGTGCCCAGCAAACAGGGCAAGGCCAATGTCCATGAAACCAACGCCGGTCCTTCTGACCCATTATGCCCAGACTCCCCCCGTTAGCCGCCACACAAGCACTCTCTACGGGGGGCAAGATGACTGGACGACGAAGGTAACATTTGAAACAGCCTCGGAAACCATGGTCGCTGAGGCTCCTGTGTCTACCAGCAGACGAATCTGGATCCCTTGAATGAACCCCATGATTGTTCAGGAACCCACTACAGCGCCTACTACGCGATGAGCCAGTGCGTTCCACTGCTCAGCGCCGTGCGGCCAACACTCTACCGACCCCGCACTCTGTAATTGAGATGTGATGGGATGAGTTTTTACAGGATGAATCCGCACCCGACCTAAGCTAAATGAGTAATGGGACAAAGCAGCAGTGTGTCTGATGCGTCCGGACTCGCCTGTGCACTGCGGGAAGAGGTGTTGAAGCCAGAGGATGATGGAGACGACGAGAAACTGCCGGTCCCATAGTGGCAGTCGACGGCGATGTGGCCCGGCTAGCTGCACCTATAGCAGGTCCGGCTGGCCAAGTTTGGAGCACCACTCCAGTGACGGTGGACGTAGCCCAGCGCTCCTTCCCTCTGGCCGCCGAGCGAAGGAGGCATACGCTCGTTCATCCACGGCCGGCTCCGTTACGCTGGCCGCTACCGCCGGCCAGTCCTTGAGGTTGAGGTGTGCTTGGATGCTGCGGGCCACCCTCAGAGAGGTCAGGTCATCTTCCTCCGACACCGAGAAGGCAACCACCAACTCATGAGCCAAGGAGAGAAGCTGCTCCACGGCGAGGGAATCAAGGGCAACCCTGTCTATGCGAGGGTAGGCTGCGTGCCCCAAGGCAAGAAGTGCACTGCGATAAGCCAGCAGCGTCTCGTTCTCTCCCCGTCGCCTCAGCATGAATCTTCTTTGAACATTAGAAAGTGGATAAAAAACAACGGCAATCTCGGCGCAGGCGCGCTCGAGGGTCGCTCTATCCGACTCGGGGATGGCCAAAAAAGCGGCCAAAGAGTCGTCATCGAGGGCCGTGGGAAGAGCTTGGAGCGCCTCATGGGATGTCCATCCCACAGAGGTGAGGCAGCCTCGAATCGACGACGAAAAGCTATCCAATCTCCTCCTGCAGCGGTGAACTGGCGAACCAGTGGCAGTCGCCGAGACTTGGAAGTGCCCAGCAAGAGTGATAAGGTGGCTTCAACCTTAGATGTCGGCAGCTGCTGCTGCGGGGAGGAGATGGCGGCTGGCTGCTGCGGTGCGGGCGGATCACTCGAAACGGCGGACGAGCAGAGCGTGGCTGCGGCCACAGAAATGGCGGGAAGGTCCAGCGCCCATCACCTCGGCCGCGACAGCAGCGGGAATTGCGTCTTGATGTCCCGCGGATGTTGCAGCGGTCATTCGCTCGAAGAGATGAGCGGCGGCTTAAGCAATTTTCCAAGGTGACCGGCGATGTCCAGCCAGCTTTGCGGAGGTGGCTGGGCTGGGGCCACCACGCACTTTTGGGCAGATGGCAGCGCGTCGTCGGAACGGGTGATCAGGGCCCCGGCACCGGAGCTGTTGGAAGAACGACGTCTTGCTCGGCATCGTCGGAAGATGCAACAGATGGTTTTCTGCAATTTACCGCTGCCTTGGACATGACGGCGAAGGATCTTCAGCACTTCTGACACCAAATGTAGTGTATGTGTAGTGACATCGTGGATGTCACTGTGTAATACCGGCCCTAGAGAGGCACAGCGTGTGATGTTTTGACATCGCGGACACCACGCATATGTGGGTGCAGTACCGGTCCGAGAGGGGCTCGGTGAGTGCTGACTGACAGTGCTAGATGGCATCACGTTCTGCGTGCAGTGCCGACCCCTAGAGGATAGGGGGTGAGAGTGCCGGCCACAGGAATGGGGTTACTATAGGCTGTGGCACTCTCATTGACCCCAGAGGACACGTGGCCGGTTAAGTCTACACAGAGCCCCCAAGTGGGGCTAGGGCGGGTCACGTGTCAGGGTCGAGATCATGCTCGAGGATTCTAGAAGGTGGTCATGGCTAAGGGCAGAGCCAGCCACGCCACAGAGGATATAAGCTGGGTTCCTGAGAGGGACCGGCTGCTGTTGTTCATCCTGAAGAATCTACGTTCTACGTCCTACAGAATTACCAACCTGTGGACCTGGACCCAAGCTCTGGTCCGGTCCGTTGTAGCTAGTTATGGTGTAATTAGTGCAGTTAGCCTGGTGGTCTACCACCATAGGTTATCTTAAGGGGCAGTTACCCGATGTGTTGGCCGAGGCTCGTGAAGGGATTGCATGGTGCGACGGGTGAAAGAACGATGGCAAAAGACATCTCCTCCGACCGGGTCAATTGTCGGAGCTGGCCCATAGAGTGGATGCCGCGACCGCAGGTTTGTCCGCCGTTATTGGGTTGATAGGATTTAAATCAGGATGCTCGTTGAAATTGGTGCATCAGCGACTATCATTTCAGAGTTTATTTATAACATCTTGCCTCGTAAATGTCGTACCTTATGTCCTGTCGAAGCTCTATGCTTCGCCGCAAAACGGTGGCTCATTGGGCATCATTGGGAGAATAACAGCGGGGGTGTGCATTGCGGATGTCAAATTGAAGGGACCAGCTCTTGTATCGACGTCCCCTGCTATTCCTTCTTGCCCGGGAACGACTTTTTGGGAAGGATGCCCCTGAAATATTTGATCGACCAAGGGAGCCTTGAATTACCATCGGGCCATCAAATGGCATTTTTGCCTTCTCCCACTCGCTTGTGCACAGCCAACGCTACCATGCAAGCACTTGCACACAAAACAGTTAAGATTCCCCTTGGCGCACAAATGTTGGTCGCCTTGCGATTGTGGAAGCCGCTCGACCAGGAGACGATGGCAGGAGGAATTCTCTTGGGACCCTCTAATAAAGCTGTTTGTGGGTTAACATTAGTTGGGGCCCAGACTTTGGTATACAATGATCAGGAACCCCCTTCATTCAGGCTCTAAATGCAGGGTTAAAAACGTCGGTCATTCAGGAGGGTACCTTGCTAGCTCATGCGTCGCCAGCGCTTCGTGCAGAAAGCATCGTTGGTAGTGTCCAATATGCGGCCACACAAAAGTCCTGGTGAGGGGTAGATGGATGCGCTTTGTTCGGAAAATGTCCAGAGGGGGAAGTTGAGGGCGCTTTTGCACAAATTCTCGGATTTTTTCAGTAAATTTGACATCGGCCGCACTACGCTTCTGAGTCATCACATCGATACGGGTGACGCCGCTCCCATCCGGCATATATTATTTCACTGTCCACCAGCCCGTGGGAAGCCCCTATTGTCCTTGTTAAAAAGCAGGATGGTAGCTTGCGCTTCTGTGTTGACTTCCGTAAGCTCAATAAGATCTCTGTTGCTGATGCGTACCCTCTACCTCGGATGGACGACTCCCTGGATGCTCTTTTCCACTCTTGACCTCCTATCCGGATTCTGGCAGTTGCCACTAGACGATGCCTATAAGCCCAAAGCAGCCTTTCTTACACCACAAGGCTTTTTCAAGTTCAATCGGCTTCTGATGGGTCGTCATTCTGCGCCGGCTACGTTCCAGCGATTGATGGAACTGGTTCTAGCTGGTTTCCAGTGGGACTCATGCCTGATATATCTCGACGATGTTATCGTCTTCAGCCGTACGTTTGACGAACACCTTGAACGGTTACGTGCTGTTTTTCTTAAAATACGTGTGGCCAACCTAAAATTTTAACCTCAGAAGTGTCACCTTCTCCAGAAATTGGTTCGGTATATTGGCCACGTAGTAAGTAAATCGGGTATTGCGACTGACCCGGACAAAAGCAGTGTGTTCTTACTTGGCCGACCCCCGTGTCAGTAGGGGAGGTGCACAGTTTCATAATATTCGCGTCCTATTACCGCCGTTTTGTCGCCGGGTTCGCTTCCATCGATAAACCTCTACACGCCTTGAAGGAAAAGGGTAAAAAATTCCATTGGGGGGAGGAGGCCGCATTTGTTGCGGTCCGGGATGGCTTGGTGAACGCCCCTCCCCTCCGCTACCCACATTTTTCCTTGCCGTTTGTCCTTGATACAGACGCTAGTTGTCAATGGCATCGAGAGTGTTGTCACATATGGAAGCAGAGTGCTGTCTCCGGCCGAACGGTACTGTGTTGCACGCCAGGAACTGTTAGCTCTTGTGTTTTTCGTGCAACAGTATCGCCCCTATTTGTATGGTAGACGCTTTGAGGTGCGCTCTGACCATGCAGCGCTATAGTACGCACTGCATATTGAACAGCCATCTGGCCAACTTTCACGTTGGTTGGAGGTCCTCCAGGACTATTCCTTTCATGTTACTTATCGCAAAGGCTCCCAACACACGAACGCGGACGCCCTGTCGCGATTACCAACGAGCGATGGGTGCGCATGTTTTTCGCGCACCCATGAAAAATGGGGGCACCTCCAGGCTGAGGACGCTTCCCTGCTTAAATTACGACGCCGTGTTGGGGAGGCTGATGGGGGCGTGGATCGACGGGGTGTTGCCTCTGTCATTCTCAGAGGCGGATTGCTCATAAATTGGGATGGAGGGTTGTGCTGTTATAACATTGTTGTGCTCACTGCCCAGCGGGGTAAGGTTATTTGGGCGGTACACGAACGATTGTTGCACCTGGGTGTGCATAAGACGTTGGCCACACTTAAGTTGGACTTCTTTTGGCCTGGCATGTTGGAAGGTGTCGCTAATTTGTTGAAAGGGTGTGTACAGTGAGCGTGGCTGAAACCGCCATCAAAACCCTGTTGTCTACCGTTGCAATCGATTCAGGTCTCCCGCGTAAATGAACTGGTTGCTCTGGACATCCTTGGTCCATATCCCACTACTCGTCATGGGAATAGGTATTTGCTAGTGGGAGTCATGATGGCCGGGGGCCTGGCCACTCCCCAACCAGTCAACGGTGACGATCATTGAGGTATTCCTCAATTGCTGCGTAATGGACAAGGGTGCTCCCGAACGTCTTTTGACCGATCAGGGCAACATTTTTTTCCGAAATTGCTGTGCGAGGTGTGCGATTTGTTAGGTATGCACGTGACCATACCACCCACAGACGGATGGCATGGTTGAGCGGCTGCACAGGACTCTGACCTCCACGTTGAGCCATCAGGTCAGCGAGTACCAACTAGATTGGGATTTGCATATTCCTGGAGTCCTGGATGCATATAGGATGGCTGCTCACGCATTCACTGGCTACTCACCGTTTTTTTTTATGTACAGGAGAGAACACTACCCCCCGATTGATGTCAAATTACAAGCCGCTCCAAGCAAGGCTAAATAAAAACATTCTGACTCCGTGCGCTTTACCCGTCAGAAGCTTTCCGAAGCACGGGAGGCTTCCAGAGTAAATTCCAATTCACGCCAATTGGCAATTGAGCGGCTGAAGGGTTCCCGTACTTCCGCACATGAGTGGGTGCCATGAGACAGAGCCTAGTTGCACTGTCCACAGGTACCGGTGAGTACGTCGCCCAAATTGTTTAAACCCTGGAAGGGGCTGGTTGATGTGATTCGAGTTGGTTTCTACATCCCTCACGCCTCAAGCCTTTCATCACTCCGCGTGAGTTTGTTCCATCTCCACACCACAGGGGCTGTGTGTCAGATGTGTCCGGTGAGCTGACGTGTGTACCCGCTGAGGTTGGTCCTCTGCGAAGTCGTGTGATCCCGTCCTCAGGTGCCGCGCGTTTAACGTCCCCCGAGCCACCTGCGCTGTCTCAACTGGATTCGGGAGAAGACAGCCCGTCTGCCCGGCCGACTGCTCTTCGTGAGGAGCCGGGTTCGACGGGACATTTCCATGTTCCCCCCGGGACCTCCAGGGAGAGTGAGTCCTGGGGACCCGGCCACGCACACTCCCACATCGTCGGTTGGTTGTCGCACTCGGCAGGCTGTATCAGTTATTGGCTGAACCTGGCCTTTGTTGTGCTTGTGGGTGTTGTTACACGGTGAGGATGGGAGATATTGCTCACTTGATAATTAACGAGTTCTATCTACCAATGGCTCCCGCCACCTTGGAGGTCCAGTTCGTATCCCTTACTACTAACAACGAGTGCTTTTCCATCATTTCCATCTATCGCCCTCCAGATGGCAGCATCAACACCTTCTTAAATGAGCTTTCGGAATTCCTTTATCTGATTCCTAACCCATCTCACAGGCTCGTGCTTACAGGTGACTTTAATTGCCCCGGCAATACCCCAGCCTCCATCGATAGTCACCTTGAGTCAACTTTGGCCTGCCATAACCTGGTCATCACAAACTCAGGCCCCACCAGAGCTTCGTCAACAAATGTTGAGAGCATGCTTGACCTGGTTCTGGAACCTGACCAGCACCGATGCATCATCGCACTGGGAGTTTTCCAAACTGGTTACTCTGACCACCGCCTCATACTTTTTTCCCTCCAATTTCCCAAGCCAATAACCATGAAATTCACCCGCAACTTGCGTAATTTTAAGGGTATCGAATTTTCTGCTTTTCGTCACCTTGCAAATTCGCTTTCAATGTTATCCCCATCATCGGATCCAACCATCTGCGCTCTCCAACTAGAAGCTGACATGAGGGCGGCGTTGGACAAACTAGCTCCATTAAAATCACGAACCGCTAGGCAGTCTTCTCACGACACTCACTGGCTCTCAAGAGATGCCATCATTGCTAAGCGAACCAGGAGGCGCCTTGAAAGTATCGCATCCCGCAGTGGTCTACCTGCTGATCGACTTGCTTACAGAGTCGCCTGCAGGGAAACTAACAAACTGATCCTAGTCTCACGTTCCTCCTACATTGAGGAACGCATCAAAAAAGCAACCCGAAAACCGCGCATTCTATGGAAAACCCTCAAAGATCTTCTACATCCTGGTAGCACCATGGTCCCTCACCTTAGCGATCCCCTTGCCTCACTGAAACTTGCCACCTCTTTTAATACTTACTTCACCAAGCTAATCACCATCGCAAACTCGTGCACGTTTACCGACACATCACATCATTGTACCCCGCTCATGGTACCTAAAATTGTAAACACTAACCCAGACACTCTTCTAATTACGCTAAAGCCGGTGTCTACAAAAGACGTTTTCTCTTTAATTGAATCACTTCATTTGAAGTCATCTCCACTCGACGTGCTCCCAGGTTCCTTGTTCAAGCAATGTGCTCCGGAACTCGCCATCATGATCAGGAACATCGCAAATGCCTCCTTCACTTCGGGGTGTTTTCCGTCCAACCTCAAACCTGGCCTGGTTTCTCCCTTGTTAAAGAAACCAAGTCTAGATCCGGATGACCCATCTAGTTATCGTCCCATCACTAACCTCTCGAACCTCTCTAAACTCCTTGAACGACTAGCCCTCGCCCAGCTAAAACCACACATCACCTCCTCCGCAAACTACTGCTGCTTCCAGTCAGCTTACCGTCAAAACTATTCCACAGAAACAGCACTCACTAGAGTGCTCGATGACATTTTAACGATCATTGATTCCAGCTCAACTGTTGCATTTGTAAGTCTGGACATTTCGTCAGCCTTCGACACCATCAACCAATCGCTCCTTACTTCCCTCCTGAAATCCGACTTCGGTATATGCGGCTCAGCACTCAAGTGGATAGTTTCGTACCTTTCTCACCGGCAATCTTCAGTCAGGGTGGGCATGTCCACATCGCCTGAAACAACAGCATTATGCGGAGTTCCCCAGGGCTCTGTTCTAGGTCCCCTGCTCTTCACAGCCTACACTTCCCCGATCGGCCAGCTCATTGCAAGCTTCGGTGTTAAGCATCACTCATATGCGGATGACACGATTCTATTCACCGCCATCGATTCTAGCAATGCATCTGGATTCGAGAAGCTCTCGGAATGTACCACTGCCGTGCAACAATGGTTCACTGCACACAACCTAGCCCTTAATCCGAAAAAGTCAGTGGCCATCATGTTAGGTACCAAGCAACGTCTCAATTCAGCAGCACTCCCCACACACATACACATCTTCGGTCACAGCATCAAGTTCACCGACCACTTCAGCTACCTCGGTGTCATCCTAGATTCAACTTTATCCTTCGACCGTCAAACCAACCATATCATCAGCTCATGTAACTTTCACCTGAAGGCTCTTAGACACATACGTCCTCTCATCTCTACTGAAATTGCCAACACATTGGCATGTTGCATAGTTGGGTCTCGCCTTGACTATTGTAACTCCGTCCTAGTCCGGACCTCCGCTGGCAACCTAAAGAAACTTCAAAGACTACAAAATAACCTAGCACGCGTCATTGCCCACACTCATCCCCGTCTCGACTCACTAGCTTGTCTCCGTGCTCTCAACTGGCTACCCATCGCCAGGAGGGTCACATACAAGACCGCCTGCCTCTGCCACAATGCCTTCATATCCGCCTGCCCGCCGTACCTTTCTTCATTATTGACAACTTGCAGCTCAGCACACGGCAGATGCCTGCGTAGCGCGACTCACGACCTCCTCTTGATACCAAGATCCAGGATGGTCATGTCTATGTGCCGCTTCTCGGTGGCAGCCCCAACAGTCTGGAACGATATCCCTCTGCACATTCGCAGCATCACCTCAATCGCCTCCTTCAAGAGACACTTAAAAACTCACCTCTACAATCATGCTTTTGAGCGACTCTGAGCTTGGCTCCGCGCCTCTGAGTTGCGGCCACTACGTCTGCAAATTTGCGCGCGTTACAAATTGAACTATTATTATTATGGAGGGGGTTCCGAGCGTTTGCGTGTTACTGCGTTTTGTTTGATTTCTCTCTCTTACCCTGTTGCATATTCTGTAATTTCGTCCCCTTTCCCCGTTAGTTACTATATAATTGTATATAGAGCACATATTGTATAGATTGGCTTGGATATTTATTTGTTGAGGCAGGCTAAGGCTTTGTTCAATTGTTCATTGTTTAAGGGGGAGTTGACAGCCAGGACGGCCGAGTGCTACGAAGGGGGGGGGGGGGGTGATGTAGTGACATCACAGATGTCACTGTGTAGTACCGGCCCTAGAGGGGCTCGGTGAGCGCTGGATGGCACCACGCGTGGTGTGCAGCGCCGAACCCTATAGGATGGGGTGTGAGAGTGCCGGCCACGAGAATGGGGTTACTTTGGGCCGTGGCACTGTGGTTGACCCCAGAAAACACGTGACCGGTTAAGTCTACACAGGGGCCCCAAGTGGGGGCTAGGGGTGGTCGAGATCTTGCTCGAAGAGTCTGCAGGGTGGGCGTGGCCAAGGGTGCAGCTGGCCATGCCGCAGAGCATATAAGCCGGGTCCCCCAGAGGGACCGGCGCTGTTGTCATCCTGAAATCGACGTTCTATGTCCAACGTCCTAGAAAGTCTCCAACACGTGGTCCGGGACCCAAGCTGGGGTCCGGTCCAGTGTAGCCAGTTACCATGTAATGAGTGCAGTTAGCCTGGTGGTCCAACACCATAGGTTGTTATCCTGTTAAGAGGCAGTTACCACGTGTTGGTATTATGCAAATTTATGGAATTATGTACATGTATGCACTTATGAAAATTAGGCTCAGCTTCCTTGTCTAGGGTGCATTACCAATCGTAATAATACAATGATTCTCACTTTAAATTTTACTGATTATGTTTTAGTGTAATTCTATCAGGTCTCAGAATTTAGATCTCACCGCAGGATACAGTTCTTATGATTAAGATTATTATGCATGAACTTAGGAAGGAACCACTCAGACTTTTCTATGTTAAAAACACTTTAATATCTAAAAGCACTCTAATATTCTAATGTAATGCGGGTGTAAACGGCTGCGCGGATATGACGTCATGGGGGGGAGGAGTTAGGTCACGTGTGAGAGAGGGGTGAGGTCTTAAGGGAGAGATACCGGAAGAGACGGGAGAGTGTGGGAGATAGAGTTAGAGTGAGGCCACGCATGGCGGAGGTCGAGGAGTGGCGAGATCGCCACACACACGGAGAATAAGACTTGGCACCGTCGGCCAGCGGTGACCAAGCACGGAGGAACGATGGGCAGCGGTGGAGCTGCAGTGAGGGCAGCGGTGGAGCTGCAGTGAGGGCAGCCGGAGGACTGCACAGGGGATCTGCAGCGGAGCTGCAGAGGTGTGGAGGCTACGGGAGCGAGGGCAGCTATGGAGCTGCCAAGGGGAGAGCTCTGAGCGAGGGCCGTGTGGGAAAAGTGTAAGAACCCGAATAAAGGACAACGGAGACAGACCCAGGATCGAGTCCTTTATTACACTGGTGTCAGAAGTTAAACGGCATGTCAAAACAGCTCAGAAGAAAGAATATTCCTGCGCCATCATCTGCTACATCATCCGACGACGACGACCTTCCTCGGGCGGTCGACCTGCCTGCGATGGAGGAGGAGATCCGTGCGGGAACAAGTGCGGGTCCGGGAGTCCAAGATGTCGCCGCGTCGGTGGACCCGTCTGCACCAGAGGACGCGGATTGGCGATGGACGCAGATGGCGGCGCAGCTGGAGACACTGAAAATCGTGCTCGCGCAATTGTGCGAGCTCGTCACGCCGAGGACGGCGTTGGGGAGAGCCGATGGAGGTCCGCAGGTCGCTGCCTTGCCTCCGCTGTCGGCGCCATTGGCCACGCGGCAAGAAGACGCCATCTTGGGCGTGGCAGGAGAAGAACGGCGGGAAGCCGCCATCTTGCGCTCTCCGCGGCGAGAGGCCGCCATCTTGAACACGTTGCGATGCGACGCCATTTTGAATATGCCGCCTGGTGACTCATCGGCTGAGGACGGTGCAACAAGGAGTCGCAGTCGTCATCTCACGACCATCAAAGAATTCTCCATCGGGGGTGATTGGAGTGCTTTTGCCTGCAGATTTCTGGCGGCGGTACGCTCAGCAAGATGGACGGACGCTGAGGCATTGGAGGTTTTACCGACTCTTCTCGATGACGAGTCGGTGAGATTCTTCCGCTCTACAAAGGCCGAGAAGAAGAAAACATTGAGAGGAGTTTTCGACGAGATGGCAGATGCATATGAGCCACCGGATGATGCTCATCGCCGGTTTGTTCAACGTCAGCGAGCACCCGAGGAGTCGCCGGTGGCATACAGGGGTGCAGTATTGGAGTTGGCCATGGCTGCATACCCGGAGACGGAGCCTGACCTGCTCGAACCTCTCATCTTGGGTAAGATGCTCGAGCTGTCCCAGGGGTGGACGTACGTGTGTTAGTGGATTCCGGGGCGTCCGTGACCATTATATCGGATGTCATTTTCCATCTGTTGAACATCCCACCTGAGGCCATGCGTCCGGTTTACGATTCCTGTGTCGCTGCCAACGGGGGTAGCATGGGCATTGTGGGCCAGGTGGACGCTACAATATCTATCGGGGGAGTGTCGGCCTCGGGAATTGTGTTAATTTCGAGGTCCCTCGCGGTTCCTTGCTTGTTGGGTACTGACTTCCTGGCCAAGATGCCCATTCTAATTCGAATTAATCAAAACTGCATTGAATTACCGGGTGGGCGAAAAATTACATTTCTACCGTCGCCCTGGGGGCGACCTCCTCCGGTCGCCCAGGTGCAGGCGCTGTCCGAGGTATCTGTTGATATTCCACCTGGCTCACAGATGCTTATCCCCTTGCGATATCGGAAGCCTGTACCTGGTCGTCAGGGTGCAATTGGGATTTTGTTGTCGCCGTCCGCCACTATAACGGGCGGAGCGGCGCTCGTTGGGGCGCAAACTATTGTCCGGCATGACCAGCAGCCGTTTCTGCAGGTGCTTAATGCAAGTACCGAAAATGTGTGTGTGCCGGCTGGTACGGTTGTGGCACATGCCACTACGGCGTTTACGGCACAAGATCATCTGGGCAGCCAGGTCGTGGTTTGTGGTGTTTCAGGTCCTGCTGCCGCTGATAATCGCTGGATCGCCGAATTGTGTGGGGAAAATTCTTCCCTTTCCGGTGAACAACGTTGTGCGCTTCGTAAATTATTATTGAGTTATTCTGATGTGTTTAGCTCCGACGATTTGGACTTGGGACGCACCTCCTTGCTTTACCATCATATTGACACAGGGGACGCTGCCCCTATTCGGTTGAACTCGCATCGGATGAGTCCGGCGGAGCGAGATCAGGTTCGAGGGGCAGTGGATGACATGTTGGCTGCGGACATAATATCTCCATCTAACAGCCCATGGGGCGCGCCTGTTGTTTTGGTTAAAAATAAGGATGGCAAATTGCGATTTTGTGTCGACTTTCGAAAATTGAATAAAGTGTCTGTGGCAGATGCGTACCCCCTGCCGCGTATGGACGAATCCCTCGATGCCTTGTCGGGGGCGAAGTTCTTTTCAACGCTAGATCTCTCTTCGGGATTCTGGCAGCTTCCCCTTGACGAGCCCTCGCGGGAGAAGACTGCTTTCCGTACGCCGCAGGGGTTATTCCAATTTAATTGTCTTCCGATGGGGCTGAATGCTGCCCCTGCCACATTTCAAAGGTTGATGGAGTTGGTGTTAACGGGGTTGCAGTGGGAGACATGTCTGATATATGTAGATGATATTATCGTCTTCAGCCGCACATTTGATGAGCATTTACTGCGGTTGGAGGCGGTGTTCGCCAGGATGCGTTCCGCAAATTTGAAATTTAAGCCTAAGAAATGTCACCTACTGCAACGGTCCGTGCGCTATTTGGGGCATATCGTAAGTGCGGATGGGGTGGCCATGGATCCGGACAAGACAGCATGCGTCCGTGACTGGCCAACCCCGGCCACGGTGGGGGATGTACGTCGCTTTTTGGGGTTTGCCTCATACTATCGGAGGTTTGTTCCGGATTTCGCGACGATCGCGAGGCCCTTGCACATCCTTACGGGTAAAGGAAGGAAATTTGCTTGGGGACCGCCGGAAGAGGCGGCGTTTCAGGGCCTGCGCGATCGACTGGCTACGGCACCGACGTTAGATTATTCTGATTTCGATCACCCCTTCATTCTGGATACGGATGCGAGTGACACGGGCATTGGGGCCGTGTTGTCTCAATCAAAAGGTGGTGTGGAACGCGTGGTGGCGTATGGTAGCCGGGTTTTGTCTCCCGCAGAAACTCGCTACTGCGTCACACACAGGGAACTTTTGGCTATTGTTTTCTTTCTCCGCCAATTTCGACCGTATCTCTACGGTCGTTCGTTTATTGTTCGCACGGATCATGCGGCCTTGCAGTATGCTCTTAAGATGGACCAGCCATCCGGCCAGTTGGCGCGGTGGTTGGACACGCTGCAAGAATTTTCCTTCCAAATTCACCATCGGAAGGGGGTGCGTCACGCGAATGCGGACGCGCTTTCTAGGTTGCCGCAGCGATCCCCTTGCGCGTGCGCGTCGGGGACGCATAGATGTGCGCCGATTCAGCAACCCCCTCAGCCTGTTGCGTTGGCGGTCGACGTGCCTGAAGCTCCAAAGGAGCCGGGACCGGCTGATGGGATTCTGAATCTTCCAAGGGCTGTGTGGATTCGGGAACAAATGTTGGATGGTTCATTGGTCTCGTTACGGAATCGGACTGTGAAGAAGAGTGGGGGACTGGGTACGGGGTGTATGCCAGAAACCGCTCTCCGCGATGGTCTGCCAGAAACCGCTCTCCGCGATGGTCTGCTGATGTGGAGGGAAGGGTTACAGGAACGCTGGCGTCTGGTTGTACCGGCATCCTTGCGGTACGAGTTAATTAGGACTCTGCATGGGGACACGCTTTTACATCTGGGGGTGCAGAAGACCCTATTGACGCTGCAGCGAGACTATTTTTGGCACGGCATGACAACGGATGTCGTCAGTCACGTTCGCGCGTGTCCCGATTGTGCCCGGCGAAAACCAGCTAAACAACCATATGTGCCGCCCATACAGTCTATTCAGGTGTCTAGAGTTAACGAATTGGTGGCGTTGGACATTTTGGGACCCTTCCCGCCATCCGCTAAGGGAAATAAATACTTGCTAGTTGGGGTGGAGTACCTCTCCCGCTGGCCGATGGCCTGGCCTTTGCCTGACCAGTCAGCGGCGTCTATCACAGACGCCTTTCTATTCGGGTACGTTATGTACAAGGGGGCGCCGGAGAGGCTCCTCACAATTGTTGGGGGAGGTGTGCGCGGCTCTTGGAACTAAAAAGATACGGACATCTCCCTACCATCCGCAAACGGATGGTATGGTCGAACGGCTAAATCGGACATTGTCCGCCATGTTGTGTCACACCGTGAGTGAAAAACAATCGGATTGGGATTTGCATATCCCTGGGGTACTTTCGGCATACCGAATGACGCCGCATGCGGCTACAGGATATTCGCCGTTTTTCCTTATGTACGGTCGCGAGAATGTGCCGCCAATGGATGTGCAGTTGGGAACTGGAGTGAGGGGACCTGCTAAGCCTCTTCCTGATTACATTCGGGATACCGTTCGCCGGGTTACTGAGGCACGGGAGGGGGCCCGCATGGCTACTGCCAAAGCCCAGGCCCGGAACGAGCGGTGTGCTCGACGCTCGAAGGGGGAGTGCCCCTGGAAGGTGGGGGACATGGCCTGGCTCCATTGCCCGCAGGTGCGGCCAGGTACCTCTCCTAAATTACACAAACCATGGCAAGGGCCGGTCCGCCTCATCGAGGTTCCCAACCCACAGTCTGCGCGTGTTCGGTTTGGATCTCGGCGTTGGTTCGTTCACAAGTCGCGCTTGAAACCATATGTGGCCCCTCGAGACGATGCGTCATCTCCCGATGTTGCCTTGCCGGGGTCTGTGGCTGCCGACTCATCCTTGCCTGTGCCTGTTGACCTTGCAAGAGCGCCTGTCGTGCCTTTTACAGACAAGCCGGCCGTGACATTGCTGGAGACAGGAGACTCTGCTCGGGGTGTGCCTACCACGGCTGCGGGGACTCCGAGCCCCGCCGCCCTTCCGACCCCGTCGCAGACACGATCGCGACGCACTCCTGATGCTGGGTCTTCAGGGACACGGGACCGGGATGTTGACGGGCCTCCAATAGCGACAGGAGGACTTCATCCTGTCGCTCCTAAAACCCCGTCACGTTCCCGGTCTGCTGGAGGGCCGCCGCCCGTCCGGGACGGACCGGCGACCCGAACGCGCTCAAAGTCCCTTACATTTCGTAGATTTTTACTGTTGTGTTTTGTTGTTGTTATATTTATTGTATGCTTCGTTGTCCTTGAATGTGTGATGGTTGTGTTCGCTCGCATTACTTGTCTCGTTATTGTTCAGCCGAGGTCGGCTGGATTTTCTCTACAGGGGAGGGTGGTGTAATGCGGGCGTAAACGGCTTCGCGGATATGACGTCATGGGGGGGAGGAGTTAGGTCACGTGTGAGAGAGGGGTGAGGTCTTAAGGGAGAGATACCGGAAGAGACGGGAGAGTGTGGGAGATAGAGTTAGAGTGAGGCCACGCAGGGCGGAGGTCGAGGAGTGGTGAGATCGCCACACACACGGAGAATAAGACTTGGCACCGTCGGCCAGCGGTGACCAAGCACGGAGGAACGACGGGCAGCGGTGGAGCTGCAGTGAGGGCAGCGGTGGAGCTGCAGTGAGGGCAGCCGGAGGACTGCACAGGGGATCTGCAGCGGAGCTGCAGAGGTGTGGAGGCTACGGGAGCGAGGGCAGCTATGGAGCTGCCAAGGGGAGAGCTCTGAGCGAGGGCCGTGTGGGAAAAGTGTAAGAACCCGAATAAAGGACAACGGAGACAGACCCAGGATCGAGTCCTTTATTACACTAACATACTTATGATCGGAATTGTCAACACCGTACTCCTGAAGATGTCCTACTCATTGATACGTACAATTAACCCTCAATGGTTACGTTTGTTAAAACTGAGTAAGAGAAAAATCGGCTAACTCCTGCGAGTAGAACGACCATACACGGCGATAGGAAAAGTTATTTAAAAAATGACAATATTCACATGAAACGTGCTAAAGAAACATGTGCCCAATGGCAAAAGTAGACATCAGTGATTTCATTGAGAAGATTATGCAATTAACGAAATGTCCTGAAACAATAGTGTGAGTACTAATGTGCCTGTTTGGCAAACAGATGCTTATCAATTGGATAATGGCACATCAATGAATGTACAGGCAAGATTCTGTAATCAAAAGAAAAAATCTCAACACACTAGTATTCCTGTGAGTGTAGATTGATAACAAACGCTTATCAATGTTTAGTGTGTAAATTAATTCATTGGTAAGGTTATGCAATAAACAAAAACAATTGACTAAAATACTTCGAAACGACCGTATTCATGTAACTCAAGGGAAAGAACAATGCTTTTCACGATCAACTAATAGTTAACGCACCACCTTGGGATGGCAACCCTTTTCGAAAAACACGAAGATAACTTTTTGGAACAATCTTATTCGTTCTGTGCGTTGTGTGTGGGTGTGTCGTCTTCTTGCTAACTGTTGAGTTAGCAGCTTCCGAAGTGCAGCGTTCCTTGTACCGAAAACACCTCAGGTCCCCAGGAAGGGCGCTGGATCTGCGTGTGTCGAACACACGGTGCCCTCGGCTGCTTCCTCAGTCTCTCTCCATCGCTGGGGTGGTTGCCGAGTCAGCACGCTGGTCACGCTGTGGGCGGTGCCCGTGCTGGCAAGGATGATTGGTCCGACTCCGTCTGCGTCGATGTGCGCGATCATCCCGTCGGCAGACAGCGCTTGCAGCTCGTCCGCTGTTTGCCACGCGTCACCTCCCTTGGCACCAGACACTGTTGATCCTTGTAGACTGTGGAGCGACTTGGAGAGACAGCACCTGTCGTCTCCCCCCCCCCGCCCTCTTCAAGAGAGTCCTCTTCCAGTTGTCTCTACGACTCGTGCTGCACAGAGGACACGCTACAGATCAAGTTATATCGTTCCGTGTCAGTCTCTGATCTGACCCTCAACTAAACTTCGCCTGTGGGTTGCGATTTAAAGGGGCACTCTCACGAATAGTGGTTGCACCAGCTTTCCCTCGAAGGGTTGACTTTGATCGGAGCACAATAGGAACGATTGTCACTCTATGATCGTGTTGGCTGTACACAGCGAACTCGTATCCAGGAATAGTAATGTGTAAAGTAGTAACTCGGCGGGAGACGACTTCACGGGTAGCACACTCTTTATTTCACCAACTTCGTTCCACAGGTGACTAACACCCACTGTAGTATCTCGGGTGACAAACACCCACTGTAGTATCTCGGGTGACAACCACCCACTCAGCTACTCGGGTGACCAACACCCACTTAGCTACTCTGGCGACTAACGCCCACTGAGCTACTCGGGTGACCAACACCCACTTAGCTACTCTGGCGACTAACGCCCACTGAGCTACTCGGGTGACCAACACCCACTTAGCTACTCTGGCGACTAACGCCCACTGAGCTACTCGGGTGACCAACACCCACTTAGCTACTCTGGCGACTAACGCCCACTGAGCTACTCTGGTGACCAACACCCACTTAGCTACTCTGGCGACTAACGCCCACTGAGCTACTCGGGACACACCCTGCCGGGGTGTCCGTCTCGACTGTGGGTCCCCCAGTCCCAACCCACGTGGGCGTCGGACCACGGGTCCCACAGTCTCGCCTCCGAGCCACACAGGGCCCCGGTCCCTTCAAGGACAGCGGGACTAGGGGTCTCGGGGCACTATGTCTTCAACTCCGTCTTCGATCTTCAACTGGTTAACAACCCCGAGTGCTCTCGCGCGTCCCCCTTTATACCCCACCTGCGGACGTCGCTGAGAGCACCCATCCTATTTGACCAATCACTGGGCGCTGGCTACGATCCTGTTTTCCCACATCTCAGCGTGCCTCACCACCCACGCCGCGCCGCCCCGTCATCCGTCACTCCCGGCGCGCGCGTCCATACCACGCCCACAACGCGTGCCCAACCCCGCACCCCGTGCCGCCCCGTGATCCATCACTGTCACAGTCGGCGCGCGTCAACACCACCACTACATCACCCCCTACCACATAGCTCGCAGCCGACCCGGCTGCTATAAAAATATACAACACCCCCTCCCCCCTGTGTGCCCCGTAACACAACAACAAGAACAACAACCAACGTAACAACACAACACAACGCGAACACTGCCATCCGCAACCATCAACCAATGCCACTACAACAACAGAACAATATATACAATGCGGCGAGTGACAATACCAAATGTGTATGCAGAAAAGAAAAATAAAAAAATTAAAAAAAATTTCCATTTTATTTTTTTTCTTCTCTTCCGACTCATGCAGCGTCCCATTCTTTCCGAGCGTCCCTAGAACGGGACATTACCCCGGCAGAGGGGGAACACCGGGCGAGCTCGGTGTTGAAAAATGTCTTCATGAAAAGTGTTGTGCCCTAGCCCGAGTCCGCCTTGCCGGTCCGTCGTACGGCACCAGACGCGGTTGACCGTCCAGTGGTGCCGGCAGTTCAGGAAGACATTGGCCAGGCATCGGGGACCCGCGCGTGCCGCGGGGTTCCGGTTCCCGACGGTCAGCAGCCGTCAGGCCCGAGACACCTGGGGGTGGGTCAGGTGGAGACACGTGAGGATCAGCCTGCGACACATCCCTCCCCGAGTCGACGGTCACATCACACGCCCGGTCGTTACGGCACAGAATGGGGTCACACGGTGCCGCATAGGGCTTCAGTCGGGAGGGGTGCACGTACCAACGGCGTTTTCCCCATTTAATCTGTATACTCTGGGGTCGTGCAACCCGCACAATTTCCACCGGTCCCCTCCAAGGTCTCAACAATTTGGGGGACGTAGCCAACGGTGCATGTGGACAATGCAGCCAGGCCTTATCGCCTGGTTTCCAATCGTGCGTATGCACCCTCCGTCCATGCAATCTCTCGTTCGCGATTTGCCGAGACCGCGAATTCAATCTCGCCGCCTCCCGCGCTTCAGCCAATTTGGCGATATTAAATTTGATGTGGTCTGCCAATTTTGATTTTGCACGTGGCTGGGAAATCCCCAGTTGGACGTCCATGGCCGGATCGGCCTCCCGCCCATACATAAGAAAAAATGGGGAAAACCCCGTCGCCGCATGAGGGGCCATTCGATAGGCCGCGAGTACCCCCGGCACCTGTAAGTCCCAATCAACCTGATCGTCGCAGACCTGTTGGCACAGCATAGACGTAATCGTCCTGTTCAGACGCTCAACCATCCCGTCAGTCTGCGGGTGGTACGGGGAAGTACGCACTTTCTTTGTACCCAACAGGTCGCACACCTCGCGCAACAAAACGCTCGAAAAATTATTTCCTTGATCCGTCAGCAAGCGTTCGGGGGCGCCCTTGTCCAAAACATAACCCTGGACGAAGGCGTCCGCCACCGCTGCAGCCGACTGGTTGGCGAGTGGCCATGCCATGGGCCATCGGGTGAAGTACTCTACGCCAACCAGCAGGAACCTATTTCCCCTCGGTGTAGCAGGAAAGGGCCCCAAGATGTCTAACGCAACCAATTCGTTTGTGCGCGAAACTTGAATGGATTGCAGCGGTGGATTAGCCGCCAATGGTGGCGGTTTTCTTTGGGCGCACCCTACGCATCCCTTAAGAATGTTCGCCACGTCGTTACCCATCCCCGGCCAATAATAGTCTCGCTGGATTAGGGCGAGCGTTTTGTGAAAACCCAGATGCATGAGTCGTTCATGAGCAGCCAGAACGACCCTACCCCGCATAGCAACAGGCACAACGAGCACGTGACGCCGGGACATGTTGTCCCACTTCATCAAGAGGCCCTGTCTGCACACCCAGGAACCGACCCGCGCATCCCCTACCTCGGGAGCGTCAACTTTTCGACGTAGCGTAAGTAGGGAGCTGTCGGACATTTGGAGACGACCCCACTTCTGACACCAGTTGTAAAGTAGTAACTCGGCGGGAGACGACTTCACGGGTAGCACACTCTTTATTTCACCAACTTCGTTCCACAGGTGACTAACACCCACTGTAGTATCTCAGGTGACAAACACCCACTGTAGTATCTCGGGTGACAACCACCCACTCAGCTACTCGGGTGACCAACACCCACTTAGCTACTCTGGCGACTAACGCCCACTGAGCTACTCGGGTGACCAACACCCACTTAGCTACTCTGGCGACTAACGCCCACTGAGCTACTCGGGTGACCAACACCCACTTAGCTACTCTGGCGACTAACGCCCACTGAGCTACTCGGGTGACCAACACCCACTTAGCTACTCTGGCAACTAACGCCCACTGAGCTACTCGGGACACACCCTGCCGGGGTGTCCGTCTCGACTGTGGGTCCCCCAGTCCCGACCCACGTGGGCGTCGGACCACGGGTCCCACAGTCTCGCCTCCGAGCCACACAGGGCCCCGGTCCCTACAAGGACAGCGGGACTAGGGGTCTCGGGGCACTATGTCTTCAACTCCGTCTTCGATCTTCAACTGGTTAACAACCCCGAGTGCTCTCGCGCGTCCCCCTTTATACCCCACCTGCGGACGTCGCTGAGAGCACCCATCCTATTTGACCAATCACTGGGCGCTGGCTACGATCCTGTTTTCCCACATCTCAGCGTGCCTCACCACCCACGCCGCGCCGCCCCGTCATCCGTCACTCCCGGCGCACGCGTCCATACCACGCCCACAACGCGTGCCCAACCCCGCACCCCGTGCCGCCCCGTGATCCATCACTGTCACAGTCGGCGCGCGTCAACACCACCACTACAAATGTTACGGCACTCTTTCCCACGTTTGTATTGTACTACTGCAAGTACCAGCCTTGGCTGGCAGCCTCTCAATGACGCTAAAAAATTAAAACCTCTACGTGATGTGTGGCTTCTGCCGATGCAGAGCTCCCTATTAATTTTCCAGGCACGAGGGCAAACCCCGGAGCCTACCACTCGCAGTACTTCTTCTTTCGTATGGTATTGTGAAAAGCAACAGTTTTTATTTTTAATGATCACCGTAAATGAATGCAAAGGTTCCTCATCCAGTTCAATGATGTGGTTGACGCAGTGTGGATTTCAGCGATACCGCCAGGATATGCATGGATGGAGCAATCATCGGTGATGTGCTTGATGGTTTGGATTTGTCAGTTGGGCGATTCTTTGAGCAGTACTGATTTGTGTTCTTGCATTCTTGCTTATATCTAAATTTTTCCACCTCAGGCTTTCTTCTCATAAAGGGGCAGCTGTTTTCCTTTTCAAGTCGCTTGGGCTGTTTGTTGTCCAGGTGTTTTTATTACAGCCATGTTTCTGTTCAAATTTTGGGCAGTGTTCCCCACACTCCCATCACGGGTTGGAATTGTTACATTTTTTTCGCATCAGACTTGCAGTCTCTCTCAAAAAGGGGCGCTGTGGCCTTTGCAGTCGTGACCTATTGTGCACGGGTGTGCTTGCTGTCGCCATGTTTTCCGTCCTCTCATCACGGGTTGGGAATTTTTTTTTTTACAACTCATAGCTTGGTACCATACCACTTTCGGCAGTTTTGACTCCAATCGACTCAAAAGTACATATTTTTGCAGCGTTCACAGCACTCACGTCGCAGTTTGGAATTATTGCGTGGTATTTGATATATTAGGGGGAGACGCCCCCCCCCCTGCATACATCATTTACTGCTACCATGTGCTGTTAGCTACTGGAAGACGAAGGTTGTTGGTGAGGCTCTGATCCCGTGGAATACATATTATCTTGGTCGTGTGTGATTAACATATTTCGCATTGTATCTCTTCTGAATGACCCTAGATCTAATACTTTAATAATTATTATTTGGTTCATGTTTAACCAAGATATGCTACACCGTAGTTGTTTCCAAGGATATTCCGAGGGTTTTATTAATCTTTGTTCCACGTCTGTATCGCCAGGGATCTGTGCTTATCAAGTTATATTTTGATCTCCTGAGGTTGAAGATGTAGCTAAGCTTCGAACTTTACTGTTGTATTATAAAAAACTCCAGTCAGCTCATTAACTGCCCTTGGGTGGATTTCAAAGTCCAAGGAAGGTTCGTGACCCCTGCTGTTTATGTCTGCTTTATTGTGGGTTGTTTCCTTTATTGCAGCCTTGTCTTGAAGTCAACTGGGGATTACCCGCAGAATCTCGTTAGCCGCCCCCCCTTGGGTTTGCCATTTTTAAAATTACATTTTATGACTTCCCAAGCAGGCTTGTAATTATCCTCCAGCTGTCTGCGTGGCAAAGTAGGAGGCAGGGGGGGGACTCACCCTTTCCGTGCCCCAGCGCTACATCCCGATCAAATGTATTACCAAAAAAGGCAGAATCACCTAATACATTTTTTTGGAAAAGGCATATGCACAACATGCTCTGAGTGTTTGTGATGAGATATGATACGAAACTCCGAGCTGCTGAGGCGATGAAGCATCATTATAATGCTGATATTAGATTTCAAGTTTTCGTGACTGCAGGGATCCATACTCTTTGGTTCTTTCGGTAAAGTCACGTAGGTATAAAATAAAACAAGTTAAATTAAATCACGACGTTTTGGGCGCAACACAAGTGCCCGTCATCAGGTGGAACAACCACAACAATAAACAATTGCTGAAGTGGGCAAGAGGAGGCTGCTTGTAACAAGAGGCTATATATAAGTAAGAGAGGGGGGGGGGGGGAGGAGCCAGGGAGGAGAGATAGAGAGGGTGGGGGTGTGGGGTAGGGGGAGTGCAAGCTCCGACACGAGTGCGACAAAATGCCGGGGCTGGGAAGTGAGCGGGGCTGGGGGGTAGGTGGCTGAAGAAACTGGAGATGCGGATATGAAGGAAAACTATAAAGCAGTTAAGGTTTTACCTGGTTAATAACATCCTTCCAATGATTGCTCAATTTGTATCCATCTTCTCGGTTTAAGTTATGTCTATGTTTATATATCTGGATGGCTTCATGAACAAACCTTTGATAGTAGCCCGAAGGTTTGCAGAGCCCCTTGGTCTCAAAAAAACAATATCATGAGAGCCCACAGCGTTATAGCAATGGTCAGCCACGGCGGAGGTATTAGTCTTGCCGTGTTTCAGATCTGCCTTGTGCTCGCGAACACGGTCCGACACATGCCGTTTTGTTTCCCCAATGTAACAATCACCATAGGAGCAACTTAGTTTGTAGACTCCCAGATATTGCATGTCATGATCTGCAAACCTTGCCCACTTCAGCAAGTTTATTGTTGTGGTTGTTCCACCTGATGATGGGCACTTGTGTTGCGCCCCGAAACGTTATGATTTCATTTATTTTATTTTATACCTACGTGACTTTACCGAAAGAACCAAAGAGTATGAATGCTAATATTATTGTAACATTATGAATGCTTGGGAGCATATTGGCTCTAGCTCCTGGTTATAGATCTACCCAACCCACAGGTCTGCAAATACTGACCTCTCTACTCTGCAGGTTGAACCAAAGAATTGAGTGTTCAACTTCACATTCTTTCATTAAAGGCCTGTGACAAAGGTGAATCTACTGGGGCTTCATTGTCTCAAGCTTACACATCTACCGGGTCTCCATTTGACTTTGTTTTGTCTAAGAAGTCCACCCATACCTCCACTTCCACAAACTGCTGGGAGTTGCCTCGCTCTGCCTCACAGTCAGAATTTTCCTCCTGCTTCACGTTGCCTCCATCGAAGTGAAGGTCCGATTTTGGAGTTGAATCTTCATCTTCACATTTCACCTTCACTTCTTCACGCTTCATTGTCGCCTCTTCAAATTTCACCTTGATACATTTCATAGTATCCAAGCTGGAATGTACTTCTGGTTCTTTTTTCAGGAGGGATGGGCTCATTGCAGCACTTTGACTTTCACAAGTCGATTTCAGACTACACTCCTTGGGGATCTTCTGATGCATGTGTGTCCTCTGTTGTCTATGAAGATCTGATAACTGTGCAAATGCCTTCCCGCACAGAGTGCACTTGAAGGGTTTCTCTCCTGTGTGTGTTCTCTGGTGTCTATGAAGATCTGATGACTGTGCAAATGCCTTCCCGCACAGAGTGCACTTGAAGGGTTTCACTCCTGTGTGTGTTCTCTGGTGTTTTTTAAGATACGATGACTGTGAAAATTCCTTCTCACACACACTGCACTTGAAGGTGTTATCTCCTGTGTGTATTCTCTGGTGTCTTTTAAAAGAAAATGAACTTGAAAATGCCTTCCCACACACACTGCACTTGTTTGGTTTCTCTCCTGTGTGTGTTCTCTGGTGGATCTGAAGACCTGATGCCCATACAAATGCCTTCTCACAGACAGTGCATTTGAAAGGGTTATCTCCTGTGTGTATTCTCTGGTGTCTTTTAAACGAAAATGAACTTGAAAATGCCTTCCCACACACATTGCACTTGTTTGGTTTCTCTCCTGTGTGTGTTCTCTGGTGTAGCTGAAGAACCGATGCCCATGCAAATGCCTTCTCACAGACAGTGCATTTGAAAGGGTTATCTCATGTGTGTATTCTGTGGTGTATTTTAAAATAAAATGAACCTGAAAATGCCTTCCCACACACACTGCACTTGTTTGGTTTCTCTCCTTTGTGCGTTCTTTGGTGTATTTTAAGAGTTGATGACTGTGAAAATGCCTTCTCACACACACTGCACTTGAAGGGTTTCTCTCCTGTGTGTTCTCTGGTGGATCTGAAGACCTGCTGCCCATGCAAATGCCTTCGCACAGAGAGTGCATTTGAAAGGTTTCTCTCCTGTGTGTGTTCTCTGGTGTTTTTTAAGAGTTGGTGAATTTGAAAATTCCTTCCCACACACACTACACCTGAAGGGTATCTCTCCTGTGTGTGTTCTCTGGTGGATCTGAAGACCTGCTGCCCATGCAAATGCCTTCTCATAGACAGTGCATTTGAAAGGCTTCCCTCTTGTGTGTATTCTCTGGTGTTTTTTAAGAGTCGATGAATCTGAAAATTCCTTCCCACACACACTACACCTGAAGGGTTTCTCTCCTGTGTGAGTTCTCTGGTGCTGTGTCAAATTTCCAGTACGATCCGTGCTGTATGTACACTGGTCGCAATGTTTCCTTTTTGTTCCGAGCTGCGCTGAGTGCCTTTGCGCCTTCAGACCAATTCTGCAGAGGAAGCATCAGAGGAAGCGTCAACTGCAGACAGAAACACATATTCGATACCATCTACGTCAGTATCGAGACATGAATGAATACAATCTTTGATTTCAAGATTTTGCGACTGCAGGAATTACTCTTTGGTTATTTCGGTAAAAGTCACGTAGATATCAAATAAAAAATAAAATAAATAATGGAACACAACGTTTCGATTGCAACACAAGCAACCATCATCCGGTAAGAACTGTATGTAAATGCAAGCTCGGAGAGACACATAAATAAACTCTTACACGCACATACATTTCACATGGATCATTAACATCTAACCTATAAAAGTCATTTTTTGTCTGTCCGTCTGTCTGCGTATGCGCGCTTGCAAGGAATTTGGCTCTTGAACAGTGGGGTTAACGTCGAACAAAATAATTGACAGGCAGCACACCCTAAGCGTCGCAGTGGGAATAGGCTATTCCATTTTTCAATCTATCAACTTTAAAGTAGTTTAATAAACGATTTAGTGCGATTTATATGTATTTCAGTATTTCCCAGCCCCGCGAGCGACACAGCACGCATTTGCGCATGCGCGAAACTGACAGGAGTTGCCCCTGGCAACACACACACGACATCCTGGAGAGTGGGGGGGATTTTTCATTCGCGTTCAAAAGGCAAAACAATGTACACGCAACGCTGAGATAAATTTATCAAAGTGTCATGTCCTCTTCTCTGCCCCCCTCCACCCTGTGTGCACTTACTATTATAGGGGCGGTAGATACTAAAATTACAATGCTTAGACAGTGTTATTGTAGAGGGGGGGCGGGGTAGCGGCCCAGCCCCCAGCCTCACCCGGCTGGGCAATCTAGGGGAGGCCCGGAGCTCTGCACAGGACTAGGCCTCACCACGGCACTCTGTCAGGTGAGTATTTTGTGATATAGAGTCGAAATATACTGCCACTAGCGGGAAGTACCTGGCGTTGCCCAGGGGAAAAATATATTTAAAAACTTCTCAAAACTTAAAAACATAACTTATACAAATGAAAAGAAAAACTTTGATCATTACCTCACCGATTAAAAATAAAATAAAATCCAACGCGCGGTGAAAAAACAAGAACTAACGCTCGCGTGCCATGATTCAATTCTTTAAATCGCACAAAGGAATCGAAGGTTGTAGATTTCTTTAGAATCGGCCTATTCCCGTTTAATCAATACCACAAACGCTCACCAGATATTGATTCTCGCTAGTTCTGTATGCGGGTCGACGATACACACTTCATGGTCATTTCCCCCCGCCCCCCCCCCCCCAAAATACAAAAGTCTATTTTTATACGTTTTACATTGTGTACAGTCTGGAAGCTACCCAAATGCCAAATTTCAAGTTTTTTGCATGTTGGGAAGTATGCTAAACATTTCGAACAAACACACATTCACAAATGTCCCTTATATATATATACAATGAGGGAAAAAAGTATTTGATCCCCTGCTGATTTTGTACGTTTGCCCACTGACAAAGAAATGATCAGTCTATAATTTTAATGGTAGGTTTATTTGAACAGTGAGAGACAGAATAACAATAACAAAATCCAGAAAAACGCATTTTAAAAATATAAATTGATTTGCATTTTAATGAGGGAAATAAGTATTTGACCCCTCTGCAAAACATGACTTAGTACTTGGTGGCAAAACCCTTGTTGGCAATCACAGAGGCCAGACGTTTCTTGTAGTTGCCACCAGGTTTGCACACATCTCAGGAGGGATTTTGTCCCACTCCTCTTTGCAGATCTTCTCCAAGTCATTAAGGTTTCGAGGCTGACGTTTGGCAACTCGAACCTTCAGCTACCTCCACAGATTTTCTATGGGATTAAGGTCTGGAGACTGGCTAGGCCACTCCAGGACCTTAATGTGCTTCTTCTTGAGCCACTCCTTTGTTGCCTTGGCCGTGTGTTTTGGGTCATTGTCATGCTGGAATACCCATCCACGACCCATTTTCAATGCCCTGGCTGAAGGAAGGAGTTTCTCACCCAAGATTTGACGGTACATGGCCCCGTCCATCGTCCCTTTGATGCGGTGAAGTTGTCCTGTCCCCTTAGCAGAAAAACACCCCCAAAGCATGTTTCCACCTCCATGTTTGATGGTGGGGATGGTGTTCTTGGGGTCATAGGCAGCATCCCTCCTCCTCCAAACACGGCGAGTTGAGTTTATGCCAAAAAGCTCCATTTTGGTCTCATCTGACCACAACACTTTCACCCAGTTGTCCTCTGAATCATTCAGATGTTCATTGGCAAACTTCAGCCGGGCATGTATATGTGCTTTCTTGAGCAGGGGGACCTTGCGGGCGCTGCAGGATTTCAGTACTTCACGGTGTAGTGTGTTACCAACTGTTTTCTTGGTGACTATGGTCCCAGCTGCCTTGAGATCATTGACAAGATCATCTCGTGTAGTTCTGGGCTGATTCCTCACCGTTCTCATGATCATTGCAACTCCACGAAGTGAGATCTTGCATGGAGCCCTAGGCCGAGGGAGATAACAGTTCTTTTGTGTTTCTTCCATTTGCGAATAATTGCACCAACTGTTGTCACCTTCTCACCAAGCTGCTTGGTGATGGTCTTGTAGCCCATTCCACCCTTGTGTAGGTCTACAATATTGTCCTTGACATTCTTGGAGAGCTCTTTGGTCTTGGCCATGGTGGAGAGTTTGGAACAAGCTGAAATTAGGAGCACTCCCTTTAAGAGTGTGCTCCTAATCTTAGCTCGTTACCTGTATAAAAGACACCTGGGAGCCAGAAATCTTTCTGATTGAGAGGGGGTCAAATACTTATTTCCCTCATTAAAATGCAAATCAATTTATACAAATTTTGACATGCGTTTTTCTGGATTTTTTTGTTGTTATTCTGTCTCTCACTGTTCAAATAAACCTACCATTAAAAGTATAGACTGATCATTTATTTGTCAGTGGGCAAACGTACAAAATCAGCAGGGGATCAAATACTTTTTTCCCTCACTGTATGTAGATATCCATTATTGCGCCCCCCCTCCAAGAATATATAGAAAAGTATGTTTTTATACTTTTTGCATTGTGTACAGTCTGGAAGCACCCCACATTCCAAATTTCAAGTTTGTTGCATGTCAGGAAGTATGTAAAACAATTCGAACAGACACACATTCACAAATTTCCCTTTAATATATAACATAGAAGATAGAGTCAGCATGTGTAGTGACATAAGAAGGGAGGGGCTGCTGGGGGCTCTGGGTTCCCGGGCGGGTCCAGACGCTTAAGCCTCTGGGCGCCAGGCGTTGGGTTCCCAGGAGGTCCAGACGCTTAAGCCTCTGGACGCCAGGCGTTGGGTTCACAGGCGCTTAAGCCTTTTGGCGCCGCCAACGGGGGGGGGGGCTGTGTGTGCTCTGTGGCATGTCTGGTGGCGCACACGGCCCCACCTCTCCTTGGACTAGGCATAAAAAGGGGAGCTCCATAGACGATCGGGGCCAGTTGCAACTCAAGACCCAAGACCCACAACCAGCCATCTGAAGACCCTGGGATGTTGTGAGAGCGAGTGGTGGGACTCTGGAACTCCCGACTCGACGACCTTGTGAGGGCGAGTTTCAGAGCGTAGCCAGAGTAGAGTATCTAGGCTGTGTACCTAGGCTGTGTACCTAGGCTGTAACAGAGTATCAGGACTGTTGGAGTGTTGTGTTGTAATAAAGAAGTTACCTCTACAAGTGTCTCCGGAACCCGTTACACATGTACTACTGTAGTGATAGCAGGTACCACCACAGTCGGCATGTATTGCTGTAATCATACAGGTACCACCACAGTCAGTGTGCACTGCTTTAGTCAGTGCAGGATACCACCACAGTTAGTATGCACTGCTGTAATAATAGCAGTGACCACCACAGTATGCACTGCTGTAGTGAAAGCAGGTACCACCACAGTCGGCATGTACTGCTGTAATCATACAGGTACCACCACAGTCAGTGTGCACTGCTGTAGTCATTGCAGGTACCACCACAGTCAGTATCCACTTCTGTAATCATAGCAGGTACCACCACAGTCAGTATGCACTGCTGTAATCATACAGGTACCACCACAGTCAGTGTGCAATGCTGTAGTCATTGCAGGATACCACCACAGTCAGTATGCACTGCTGTAATAATAGCAGTGACCACAGTATGCAATGCTGTAGTTAAAGCAGGTACCACCACAGTCGGTATGCACTGCTGTGGTGAAAGCAGGTACCACCACAGTCAGTATGCGCTGCTGTAGTGATAGCAGGTAACACCAGTCGGTATGCACTGCTGTAGTGAAAGCATGTGTAATAAAGCTCGTTGAGGCGACTTCTGTAATCCGGTCTTTTATTCAACTTTGCATTACAGCTTTCCTTCACGCTGCTAACAGGCAGCGTGAGAGGGACAGATAGAGAGACACACTGCCACGTGGCAACCCGGAGCCCCGCTCCCGCGTGGCCCCCTTCCTCTGTTCATTCCCGTTCTGACCCCGTGTCGTCCGTCTCCACCCATATTTAATACCCGGGTCACGTGGTACATTTACACCAATCCTGGTTAGCCTCTATGGAATATTCCAGAGGCTCCCGGGACCACGCCCCTGACCCGTCTCCCCATTGGCTGTGGCTAAAGCCAGCAGAACCAATCCTCTACAACCAGCTGTCACCTTTCCATTATGTCAGGGCCACGCCCATAGGCTTCCCCCCATTGGCTATGAACCAGTACCAGCAGAGCCAATCGTCGTGACGAGTTGTAATCCGTCAACGACCCGGATATAACCTCACATTACACATGTACCACAACAGTATGCACTGCTGGTATCATAGGTACCACCAGTCAGTATGCACTGCTGGTATCATAGCAGGTACCACCACAGTCAGTATCCACTGCTGTAATCATAGCAGGTACCACCAGTCAGTATGCACTGCTGTAATCATAGCACGTACCACCACAGTCAATATGCACTGCTGCAGTGATAGCAGGTGTCACCAGTCAGTAAGCACTGCTGTAGTGATAGCAGGTGTCACCAGTCAGTAAGCACTGCTGTAGTGATAGCAGGAACCATCAGGCAGTATGCACTGCTGTAGTGATAGGTGCCACCAGTCAGTAGGCACTGCTGTAGTGAAAGCAGGTACCACCACAGTCGGCATGTACTGCTGTAATCATACAGGTACCACCACAGTCAGTGTGCACTGCTGTAGTCATTGCAGGATACCACCGCAGTCGGTATGCACTGCTGTAGTGAAAGCATGTACCACCACAGTATGCACTGCTGTAATCATAGCAGGTACCACCAGTCAGTATCCACTTCTGTAATCATAGCAGGTACCACCACAGTCAGTATGCACTGCTGTAATCATACAGGTACCACCACAGTCAGTGTGCAATGCTGTAGTCATTGCAGGATACCACCACAGTCGGTATGCACTGCTGTGGTGAAAGCAGGTACCACCACAGTCAGTATGCGCTGCTGTAGTGATAGCAGGTAACACCAGTCGGTATGCACTGCTGTAGTGAAAGCATGTGTAATAAAGCTCGTTGAGGCGACTTCTGTAATCTGGTCTTTTATTCAACTTTGCATTACAGCTTTCCTTCACGCTGCTGACAGGCAGCGTGAGAGGGGACAGATAGAGAGAGAGACATACTGCCACGTGGCAACCCGGAGCCCCGCTCCCGCGTGGCCCCCTTCCTCTGTTCATTCCCGTTCTGACCCCGTGTCGTCCGTCTCCACCCCTATTTAATACCCGGGTCACGTGGTACATTTCCACCAATCCTGGTTAACCTCTATGGAATATTCCAGAGGCTCCCGGGACCACGCCCCTGACCCGTCTCCCCATTGGCCGTGGCGAAAGCCAGCAGAACCAATCCTCTACAACCAGCTGTCACCTTTCCATTATGTCAGGGCCACGCCCCTAGGCTTCCCCCCATTGGCTATGAACCAGTACCAGCAGAGCCAATCGTCGTGACGAGTTGTAATCCGTCAACGACCCGGATATAACCTCACATTACACATGTACCACCACAGTATGCACTGCTGGTATCATAGGTACCACCAGTCAGTATGCACTGCTGGTATCATAGCAGGTACCACCACAGTCAGTATCCACTGCTGTAATCATAGCAGGTACCACCAGTCAGTATGCACTGCTGTAATCATAGCACGTACCACCACAGTCAATATGCACTGCTGCAGTGATAGCAGGTGTCACCAGGCAGTAAGCACTGCTGTAGTGATAGCAGGTGTCACCAGTCAGTAAGCACTGCTGTAGTGATAGCAGGAACCATCAGGCAGTATGCACTGCTGTAGTGAAAGCAGGTACCACCACAGTCGGCATGTACTGCTGTAATCATACAGGTACCACCACAGTCAGTGTGCACTGCTGTAGTCATTGCAGGATACCACCGCAGTCGGTATGCACTGCTGTAGTGAAAGCATGTACCACCACAGTATGCACTGCTGTAATCATAGCAGGTACCACCAGTCAGTATCCACTTCTGTAATCATAGCAGGTACCACCACAGTCAGTATGCACTGCTGTAATCATACAGGTACCACCACAGTCAGTGTGCAATGCTGTAGTCATTGCAGGATACCACCACAGTCGGTATGCACTGCTGTGGTGAAAGCAGGTACCACCACAGTCAGTATGCGCTGCTGTAGTGATAGCAGGTAACACCAGTCGGTATGCACTGCTGTAGTGAAAGCATGTGTAATAAAGCTCGTTGAGGCGACTTCTGTAATCCGGTCTTTTATTCAACTTTGCATTACAGCTTTCCTTCACGCTGCTGACAGGCAGTGTGAGAGGGACAGATAGAGAGAGAGACACACTGCCACGTGGCAACCCGGAGCCCCGCTCCCGCGTGGCCCCCTTCCTCTGTTCATTCCCGTTCTGACCCCGTGTCGTCCGTCTCCACCCCTATTTAATACCCGGGTCACGTGGTACATTTCCACCAATCCTGGTTAACCTCTATGGAATATTCCAGAGGCTCCCGGGACCACGCCCCTGACCCGTCTCCCCATTGGCCGTGGCGAAAGCCAGCAGAACCAATCCTCTACAACCAGCTGTCACCTTTCCATTATGTCAGGGCCACGCCCCTAGGCTTCCCCCCATTGGCTATGAACCAGTACCAGCAGAGCCAATCGTCGTGACGAGTTGTAATCCGTCAACGACCCGGATATAACCTCACATTACACATGTACCACCACAGTATGCACTGCTGGTATCATAGGTACCACCAGTCAGTATGCACTGCTGGTATCATAGCAGGTACCACCACAGTCAGTATCCACTGCTGTAATCATAGCAGGTACCACCAGTCAGTATGCACTGCTGTAATCATAGCACGTACCACCACAGTCAATATGCACTGCTGCAGTGATAGCAGGTGTCACCAGGCAGTAAGCACTGCTGTAGTGATAGCAGGTGTCACCAGTCAGTAAGCACTGCTGTAGTGATAGCAGGAACCATCAGGCAGTATGCACTGCTGTAGTGAAAGCAGGTACCACCACAGTCGGCATGTACTGCTGTAATCATACAGGTACCACCACAGTCAGTGTGCACTGCTGTAGTCATTGCAGGATACCACCGCAGTCGGTATGCACTGCTGTAGTGAAAGCATGTACCACCACAGTATGCACTGCTGTAATCATAGCAGGTACCACCAGTCAGTATCCACTTCTGTAATCATAGCAGGTACCACCACAGTCAGTATGCACTGCTGTAATCATACAGGTACCACCACAGTCAGTGTGCAATGCTGTAGTCATTGCAGGATACCACCACAGTCGGTATGCACTGCTGTGGTGAAAGCAGGTACCACCACAGTCAGTATGCGCTGCTGTAGTGATAGCAGGTAACACCAGTCGGTATGCACTGCTGTAGTGAAAGCATGTGTAATAAAGCTCGTTGAGGCGACTTCTGTAATCCGGTCTTTTATTCAACTTTGCATTACAGCTTTCCTTCACGCTGCTGACAGGCAGTGTGAGAGGGACAGATAGAGAGAGAGACACACTGCCACGTGGCAACCCGGAGCCCCGCTCCCGCGTGGCCCCCTTCCTCTGTTCATTCCCGTTCTGACCCCGTGTCGTCCGTCTCCACCCCTATTTAATACCCGGGTCACGTGGTACATTTCCACCAATCCTGGTTAACCTCTATGGAATATTCCAGAGGCTCCCGGGACCACGCCCCTGACCCGTCTCCCCATTGGCCGTGGCTAAAGCCAGCAGAACCAATCCTCTACAACCAGCTGTCACCTTTCCATTATGTCAGGGCCACGCCCCTAGGCTTCCCCCCATTGGCTATGAACCAGTACCAGCAGAGCCAATCGTCGTGACGAGTTGTAATCCGTCAACGACCCGGATATAACCTCACATTACACATGTACCACCACAGTATGCACTGCTGGTATCATAGGTACCACCAGTCAGTATGCACTGCTGGTATCATAGCAGGTACCACCAGTCAGTATGCACTGCTGTAATCATAGCACGTACCACCACAGTCAATATGCACTGCTGCAGTGATAGCAGGTGTCACCAGTCAGTAAGCACTGCTGTAGTGATAGCAGGTGTCACCAGTCAGTAAGCACTGCTGTAGTGATAGCAGGAACCATCAGGCAGTATGCACTGCTGTAGTGATAGGTGCCACCAGTCAGTAGGCACTGCTGTAGTGAAAGCAGGTACCACCACAGTCGGCATGTACTGCTGTAATCATACAGGTACCACCACAGTCAGTGTGCACTGCTGTAGTCATTGCAGGATACCACCGCAGTCGGTATGCACTGCTGTAATCATAGCACGTACCACCACAGTCAATATGCACTGCTGCAGTGATAACAGGTGTCACCACAGTCAGTAAGCACTGCTGTAGTGATAGCAGGAACCATCAGGCAGTAGGCACTGCTGTAGTGATAGCAGGAACGATCACAGTCGGCATGCACTGCTGTTATCATGGCAGGTACCACCACAGTCAGTATGCACTGCTGTAATCATACAGGTACCACCACAGTCAGTGTGCAATGCTGTAGTCATTGCAGGATACCACCACAGTCAGTATGCACTGCTGTAATAATAGCAGTGAGCACAGTATGCAATGCTGTAGTTAAAGCAGGTACCACCACAGTCGGTATGCACTGCTGTGGTGAAAGCAGGTACCACCACAGTCAGTATGCGCGGCTGTAGTGATAGCAGGTAACACCAGTCGGTATGCACTGCTGTAGTGATATTAGATACTGCTATCGAGTTGGTAGATACTGCTATATAGAATAAGTGGATACTAAAACACTCAGTATATACCACTACAGTCAGTAAATACTGCTACAGTCAGTAGATACTACTATACAGTCAGTAGATACTACTACAGTCAGTAGCTATTAGAGACAGTAGATAGTACTATATATTAGACTAGCGGAAGTACCCGGCGTTGCCCGGGTGAAAAATATATTTCTTAAAAACCTTTCATATATATACACAGATACTAAGGTATTGTCAAAGCCCGGTGGGCTGTTTGTACATTTCTCCACCAACAAATATATAAGAGGCTTTCACAAGTCCAAAAAGTTGTAGAAAGTGTGGGGTAAATAGTTGATGTCAAAAGGTTTCCGAAAATTGCGGTCTCCCCCCCCCCCCCCCCCTCAAAAAATATCTTTACCCCTCGTAAGTATATATACTAACAACACCTTACATACAACAGAGGAAGTGGTATCTATTGACTCTGTAGTAGTATCTACTGACTGTACCGTAGTATCTACTGAGCCAGTAGTAGCTACTGACTGTGTAGTAGTATTTAGTGACTGTATTAACTACTGACCATAGTAGTATTTACTGGGCCTACAGTAGTATCTACCGACTATATACTCGTAACGACTAACTGTATAGTATCTGCTGACTCTATAGTTGTATCCACTGACTATAGTAGTAACTACAAAATCTATAGCAGTATCTACTCACTCTATAATAGTATCTACTGACTCTAGTAGCTACTCACCATGGAAGTATGTACTGACTGTATAGTAGTATATACTGACTGTAGCAGTATTGACTGACTGTAGCGGTATATACTGACTGTTTTAGTATTTACTATAGCGGTATCTACCAACTCGATAGTAGTATCTACTATCGCTACAGCAGTGTATACCGACTGAGGTCGTACCTGCTATCACTACAGCAGTGCATACTGCTGTGTTGGTACCTGTTATGATGACAGCAGTGCATATTGTGGTGGAACCTGCTATGATTACAGCAGTGCATACTGCTGTGGTGGTATCTGCTATGATGAGAGGAGTACATATTGTGGTGGTGGTACCTGGTATGATAACAGCAGTGCATATTGACTGTACTCATCATTCACCCTCACCATTCACCACTCACAACTCACCCTTACCACTCATCCTCACCACTCACCACTCCCACTCACTATTCACCATTCACCCTCACAACTCACCACTCACCAACCTCCCTCACCAATCTCCCTCACCACTCACCCTCACCACTCACCCTCACCACTCACCCTCACCACTCACCAATCACCACTCACCCTCACCACTCACTCTCACCACTAACCCTCACCACTAACCCTCACCACTAACCCTCACCACTCTCCCTCACCACTCACTCTCACCATTCACCCTCACCATTCAGCCTCACCACTCACCCTCACCACTCACCCTCACCACTCACCGTCACAACCACCACTCACCCTCACCACTCAACTTCACCCTCACTACTCACCATTCATCCTCACAAATCACCACTGACCAATCACCACTCACCACTCTCCACTAACCCTCACCACTCAACCTCACCACTCACCCTCAAAACTAACCACTCTCTCACCACTCAGCACTCGCCCTCACCACTCACCCTCACCACTCACCCCTCACCACTCACCCATCACCACTCACAACCGCCACTCACCCTCACCACTCATCCTCACCACTCACCCTCACAACAACCACTCACCCTCACCACTCACCCTGACCACTCACCACTCATCCTCACCAATCACACCCTCACCAATCACCACTCACCCACACTGCTCACCCTCACCACTCACGCTCACCCTCACCACTCACTAATCACCACTCATAACCGCCACTCACCCTCACTACTCACCACTCATCCTCACCAATCACACCCTCAACAATCACCACTCACCCTCACAACTCACCCTCACCACTCACTCTCACCACTCACCACTCACCCTCACAACAACCACTCACCCTCACCACTCATCACTCACCCTCACTACTCACCACTAATCCTCACCAATCACACCCTCACCAATCACCACTCACCCTCACCACTTGCCACTCACCCTCACCACTCACCCTCACCATTCACCCTCACTACTCTCCCTCACCACTCACCAGTCACGCTCACCACTCACCCTCACCTCTCACCACTCACCCTCACCACTCACCCTCACCACTCACCCTGACCACTCACCACTCATCCTCACCAATCACACCCTAAACAATCACCACTCACCCTCACCACTCACGCTCAACACTCACCCTCACCACTCATGCTCACCACTAACCCTCACCACTCACCCTCACCACTCACTAATCACCTCTCACAACCGTCACTCACCCTCACCACTCACTCTTACCACTCATCCTCATCACTCACGCTCACCACTCACCCTCACAACAACCACTCACCCTCACTACTCATCCTCACCAATCGCACCCTCACCAATCACCACTCACCCTCACTGCTCACCCTCACCGCTCACCACTCAACCTCACCCTCACCACTCACGCTCACCCTCACCACTCACCTCTCACTAATCACCACTCACAACTGCCACTCACCCTCCCCACTCACCCTCACCACTCACCCTCACCCCTCACCCTCACCACTCACCCTCACCAATCACCACTCACCCTCACCCTCACCATTCACCCTCACCACTCACCCTCACCATTCACCCTCACCACTTTCCCTCACCACTCTCCCTCACCACTCACCCTCACCACTCACCAGTCACGCTCACCACTCACCCTCACTACTCACCACTCACCCTCAACACTCACCCTCACCGCTCACCACTCACCCTCAACACTCACCCTCACCACTCACCCTGACCACTCACCACTCATCCTCACCAATCACATCCTCACCAATCACATCCTCACCAATCACCACTCACCCTCACTGCTCACCCTCACCACTCACGCTCACCCTCACCACTCACCCCTCACTAATCACCACTCACAACCGCCACTCACCCTCACCACTAACCCTCACCACTCACCCTCACCACTCACCCTCACCACTCACTAATCACCTCTCACAACCGTCACTCACCCTCACCACTCACTCTTACCACTCACCCTCACCACGCACCCTCACAACAACCACTCACCCTCACAACAACCACTCACCCTCACTACTCACCCTCACCACTCATCCTCACCAATCACACCCTCGCCAATCACCACTCACCCTCACTGCTCACCACTCAACCTCACCAATCACGCTCATCCTCACCACTCACCCCTCACTAATCACCACTAACAACCGCCACTCACCCTCCCCACTCACCCTCCCCACTCACCAATCACCACTCACCCTCACCACTCACTACTCACCGTCACCACTCTCCCTCACCACTCTCCCTCACCACTATCCCTCACCACTCTCCCTCACCACTTTCCCTCACCACTCTCCCTCACCACTCTCCCTCACCAGTCACGCTCACCACTCACCACTCACGCTCACCACTCACCCTCACTACTCACCCTAACCACTCACCACTCACCCTCAACACTCACCCTCACCGCTCACCACTCACCCTCACCACTCACCCTGACCACTCACCACTCATCTTCACCAATCACACCCTCACCCTCACTGCTCATCCTCACTGCTCACCCTCACCTCTCACCCTAACCACTCACGCTCACCCTCACCACTCACCCCTCACTAATCACCACTCACAACCGCCACTCACCCTCACCACTCACCCTCACCACTCACCCTCACTACTCACCACTCATCCTCACCAATCACACCCTCAACAATCACCACTCACTCTCACCACTCACGCTCAACACTCACCCTCACCACTCATGCTCACCACTAACCCTCACCACTCACCCCTCACTAATCACCACTAACAACCGCCACTCACCCTCCCCACTCACCCTCACCCTCACCAATCACCACTCACCCTCACCAATCACCACTCACCCTCACCAATCACCACTCACCCTCACCACTCAACCTCACCCTCACCACTCAACCTCACCCTCACCACTCACCCACACCCTCACCACTCACCCACACCCTCACCACTCAACCTCACCCTCACCACTCACCCACACCCTCACCACTCACCCACACCCTCACCACTCACCCACACCCTCACCACTCACCCACACCACTCACCCACACCCTCACCACTCACCCACACCCTCACCACTCACCCACACCCTCACCACTCACCCACACCCTCACCACTCACCCACACCCTCACCACTCACCCACACCCTCACCACTCACCCACACCCTCACCACTCACCCACACCCTCACCACTCACCCACACCCTCACCACTCACCCACACCCTCACCACTCACCCACACCCTCACCACTCACCCACACCCTCACCACTCACCCACACCCTCACCACTCACCCACACCCTCACCACTCACCCACACCCTCACCACTCACCCACACCCTCACCACTCACCCACACCCTCACCACTCACCCACACCCTCACCACTCACCCACACCCTCACCACTCACCCACACCCTCACCACTCACCCACACCCTCACCACTCACCCACACCCTCACCACTCACCCACACCCTCACCACTCACCCACACCCTCACCACTCACCCACACCCTCACCACTCACCCACACCCTCACCACTCACCCACACCCTCACCACTCACCCACACCCTTACCACTCACCCACACCCTCACCACTCACCCACACCCTCACCACTCACCCACACCCTCACCACTCACCCACACACTCACCACTCACCCACACCCTCACCACTCACCCACACCCTCACCACTCACCCACACCCTCACCACTCACCCACACCCTCACCACTCACCCACACCCTCACCACTCACCCACACCCTCACCACTCACCCACACCCTCACCACTCACCCACACCCTCACCACTCACCCACACCCTCACCACTCACCCACACCCTCACCACTCACCCAAACCCTCACCACTCACCCAAACCCTCACCACTCACCCACACCCTCACCACTCACCCACACCCTCACCACTCACCCACACCCTCACCACTCACCCACACCCTCACCACTCACCCACACCCTCACCACTCACCCACACCCTCACCACTCACCCACACCCTCACCACTCACCCACACCCTAACCACTCACCCACACCCTCACCACTCACCCACACCCTCACCACTCACCCACACCCTCACCACTCACCACTCACCCACACCCTCACCACTCACCCACACCCTCACCACTCACCCACACCCTCACCACTCACCCACACCCTCACCACTCACCCACACCCTCACCACTCACCCACACCCTCACCACTCTCCCCCTCACCACTCTCCCCCTCACCACTCTCCCCCTCACCACTCTCCCCCTCACCACTCTCCCCCTCACCACTCTCCCCCTCACCACATGTTAAGGGCGATCCTAAAGGAATCTACAACCTTCTATGATTCCTTTGCGCGATTCAAAGAATCGATTCCTGGCGCATAGGAGGTTTCCATTTTTAATTACAGAGTTTTATTTTCATTGTTATGTTATGTTTTAAAGTTTTCAGGAGTTTTTAATTATATTTTAGCCCCGGTCAACGCCGGATATTTCCCATTCGTAGCAGTTTATATCAACTCTATAACCAACTAATATTAAACGGAAATAAGGCGATTCTAAATGAATCTACAACCTTCAATTCCTTTTCGCGATTCAGAGAATCGATTCTTGGCGCGGTCGGGTTTAGAGTTTTAATTACACAGTTGTATTTTCATTGGGATGTTATGTTTTAAAGTTTTCAGATACTGCTATAGAATTAGTAGTTACTACTATAGCAGAGGTCGCAATTTGGTACCCGATACCCGTACCCTACCCGATACCCGGCTACCCGTACCCGGCTGGGTACGGGTACCCGTTTGCGACCCTGGTGCGGCCGGGTACTGGTACGGGTAGGCCGTGAGTCACTGGTGAGTAACCGTTTGTCACTCATTTCCCAACGTCTTGTCTCTTCTCACAATTCAAGTTCCTAGAATCAACGCACCCGCGCCTACAACATGGCTTCATCCCAGAGGTCGCAATCGGGTACCCGATACCCGTACCCTACCCGATACCTGGCTACCCGTACCCAGCCGGGTATCGGGTACGGGTACCCGTACCCTACCCGGCCGGGTACGTGTACTCGTTTGCGACCCTGATGCGGTCGGGTACGGGTACGGGTAAGGAATCAAAACCAGTTTGCGACCTCTGTACTATAGTCAGTGGATACTACTAAAGAGTCAGCAGATACTACTATACAGTTAGTCGTTACTACTATAGTCGGTAGATACTACTGTAGGGCCAGTAAATACTACGGTCAGTCGTTACTGCTACAGTCAGTAGATAGTACTATAGGGCCAGTAGATACTACTTTGGTCAGTATTTACCACAGTCAGTAAATACTATTAAACAGTCAGTAGCTACTACTGGCTCAGTAGATACTACTGTACAGTCAGTAGCTACAACTACAGTCAATAGATACTACTTACTCTGTTGTATGTAGGGTGTGTAGGTTTCTATACCTATGCAGGGGTAAATACATTTTTTGAGGGGGGGGGGGGTCGACTATTTTTAGTAAGCTTTTAGATCAACTATTTACTCCCCACTTTCTATAACTTTTTAAACTTCTGCAAGCCTCTTATCATTTTGTTGGTGAAGAAATGGACAAACGGCCCACTTGGCTTTCACAATACCTTAGTATCTGTGTATGTATATGTAAGGTTTGTTAGAGAAGTTTTGAAACGTATTTTTCGCCCGGGCAACGCCGGGTACTTCCCGCTAGTATATAAACAAAACATCCACCATTCATGACAAATTGAAAGCAACCTTATCACAGTGCTAATGCCATGATAGGTGCAATTTAAGGCCATATAAGTGGCCTTAAATTGGTCTGATATGGACTAGACCTTGGCGATTGACACTCACAGCTTTGTATGGAGAAAATGTCCAGGCAGCTTCCACAGTGGTACACAGTCTAATGAAAGAATGCTGCTCGACTAATTTTAAGTGAGACTTTGGCTGCCAAACCAGAGCTGGTCGTAAAACATGAACCCGGTATGGAAGCTCCTCCACCACTTGTACAACTGTCTGATTATTCATGGAGTGTTGAGTAGGTGCAGGGCTGGATGACATTACATTCCTAGGCAGGTGATTTCTTTTTGTGGAACATTTGCAAGGCCCCATTTCATGATGGAATTATCCCTAATTCCATCTCATTGAGTAGCCATTACCAAATCATCAGCAGATGTAACATGGTTGACCAGCAGGGAACAATCCTTTAACTATAACAAGGCATCGATTAGCGTATCATTGTAACCGTAACAAATGCTATGGTTTTATATGACCATTAGGAGCTTCTCAAACTACATCATTATTGAAACTGCTATGTGTAGTGACATCGTTGGATGTCACTCTATGAAGCTGGCCTGGGAGAGGCACGGCACGCCATGTATTAAAATCGCAGACACCACTAAAGTGGATGCAGTACCGGCCCTAACGGGGCTCGGGGAGCACTGACTGAGAGCAATGGATGGCACCACGCTCTGCGTGCAGTGCCAGCCCCTACAGCAGGCATGTCCAAAGTCCGGCCCGCGGGCCAATCACGGCCCGCGGTCAGATTTCATACGGCCCGCAGCTTCGGTCTTATAATGTGCTATTTATGGCTCGCTAGCTCTGTCAGAATAAATAAATCATAAAATTCCTCCTTTCACCACACGGTGGCAGCAATATTATAATGCCATCTGGCTCTGCATCCGTGCCGCGAACCCTTCTCGAATAATTTCTGCCATGGCGACTGCAAAAAAAAAGAGAAAAGTTGACAGTGAGGGCCGCCGCTTTCAGGAGCGGTGGGAATTACAATACTTCTTCACTGAAAATCAAGGCAATTGTGTTTGTCTAATTTGTAAAAAGACGGTTGCCTTGTTTAAGGATTTCAACATAAAGAAACACTACGTGACTAAACATGCTACAACATACGACAAGCTAACAGGGAGTGACCGCGCTGAAAAAGTGAAGCAACTCCAAGCTGCTCTGGCATCGCAACAGTGATTCTTCACGCGGGCCTGTGAGTAAAAGGAAAACATCACCAAAGCCAGCTACGAAGTGGCCATGTTAATAGCTAAACATGGCAAACCTTTTACTGAAGGTGCGTTTATCAAAGACTGTGTCATGAAAATGGTGGAGAACATTTGCCCTGAGAAGAAGCAATAATTTATTAATGTTTGCCTGGCACGCAACACTGTGGCACGGAGAGTTGAGGACATATCGTCAGATATTCAGAGACAACTGGGGGACAGGGGAGTGGCTTTTGATTATTTCTCATTAGCCTGCGATGAAAGCACCGTATGCATCTGACACTGCACAACTACTTATTTTTTTAAGAGGAGTTGATGACAACATGAACGTGACAGAGGAGCTGCTTGACCTCAAAATCCTTAAAGGGCAAACCAGAGGAACAGATGTATTCGTTTCTGTTTGTGAAGCTGTTGATGATATGAAACTACCATGGAGTAAAGTTTCTGGGATCATTACCGATGGTGCGCCTGCCATGGCTGGTGAGCGAAGTGGATTGTCCACACTGATCTGCAATAAAGTCAGCGAAGAAGCAGGTAACGCTATTAAACTTCACTGTATCATTCACCAGCAGGCTCTCTGCGCCAAACATCTAACATTTGACGATGTTATGAAACCAGTGGCAAAGGCAATCAATTCTATTCGCTTGCGTGACATCCAGGCTGAATACGGTGACGTAATATATCACAACGATGTGAGGTGGCTAAGTCGGGGGTCCGCACTGCAGCGATTTTTCTCTGTCAAAGAGGAAATTGGACATTTTTTGGGTGAGAAGGGACAACCAATGGAAGAACTGTCCGATCCTGTATGGCTGTCAAATCTGTCTTTTTTGGTTGACATAATGAAGCATCTGAATGCGTTGAATGGTAATCTTCAAGGTAAAGATGCAGTGGTGAGCCAGCTATACACTCACATCAAGGCCTTTGGAACCAAACTGCAACTTTTCCAAAGACACTTGTCCCAAACAGAGCCCTGCACCGCGCACTTCTCAGCTTTGAAAGAGGTCATTGAAAGATTCCCACAGACAACATCGGTGCGCAAATGAAGAGTTATGCAACAGCTATCGCATCTCTTTCTGTGGAATTTAACAAACGCTTTCGGGACTTTGCAGTTATTGAAAAGGACATGTTGCTTTTCTCTTCTCCCTTCTCCGTGGACCCTGATGATGCTCCTCCACAGCTGCAGCTCATTGAGCTGCAGTGTGACGATGAGTGCCGCGGAAAACACCAGCAGTGTTCTCTTGTTGACTTTTACCGGCCATTCGCTGAGCTTATTCGGCTCCACATATTTGTGTGAGCAAACATTCTCAGTCATGAACTTAAACAAGAACCGATTGAGTGACTCCCACTTGCGTGACATTTTACGCATCTCAACCACTGCCCTCAAGCCAGACCTGGTCTCTTTACTGAAATCTAGATCTCAGTATCACCCTTCTCATTAGTGTCAGCAAGTTATCTGTTCCTTGATCAATCTGAAATTGAGTGTTTTAAACGGTAACATCACTATTTACAGTGAAAAGCCTAAAGCACACTAATGCACTTGGACTTATGGCACTTGTTTTATTAAACTCTTGAATAAGATTTGGTTATAACTGTTGATGTTATGTACCTGTAGATGTGACACAAACTATTGCTTTCTGAAAGATCTTGTAAAAGACAAGGGCAACATTCACTTGTTTTAAAGTTTAATGATAACAGACCACTTTGCATTACTTATAACTCCTGTTTAAAATGTTCATGAGGCAAAGATATTTAACTCATGGAAATTTAAGGTATTCTATACAGTTTGTTCAATGTTATCTGACTGAATGAAAGGCAGAATTGTGTTTTTAGAGTTGTTCACGTCTGCCTGAGTGGCTTATATTTGGTTACATTGTCATTTGAAAAATATAGATAATTGTGACAATGAAAATTGTTTTCTAACAGTGTGTATTTTCATGTAACTTTAGTGGTTAAAAAAATGTCAGAAGGAACTATTGGCCCCCGAGCATCTTCACTTTATCAAATTTGGCCCTCTTTGCAAAAAGTTTGGACACCCCTGCCCTACAGGATAGAGTGCAAGGGTGCCAACCACGGAACGGGGTTGCAAGGGGCCATGGCACTCTGGTTGACCCTAGAAGACATGTGACCGGAGATGACGATTGCTTGTGTTGCGATGGAAATGTCGTGATATTTTTTTATCCACTTTATTTTCATTTATTATTATTTATTTTTCTATCCACGTGACTTTACCGCAAGACCCAAAGAATATTAAATCCTGCAGCCTCAAAAGCTTTAAGTCAAGCTTTAACTGCTGTCGACATTTATGCCAAAATTGAAGCTTCATTCGATTAAACCCACCAGATGGCAAAACATCCAACATTGTCTATCCTGAAGCTCTCCAAGGGCAACGAATTTAAAAGCTGTCCTAATTATGAAACAAACAAGCCCTGCGATTGTATAAAACAACAAAGAAACCGTGACAATATACACACATTCACAGACTTCATTGGCAGAATTTAATAATTCCAATAAAGCCAGCATTACAAGACATTACTCTTAATATTTGAGTACTGAGACTTGTGTGAAGCCGGGTAACTTAGTTATTACCGAATAAATACTATACTTCCGATGAAAATACTTGTGCATGAGTGCGGAGCGGTAGTTCAATGGTTAGCGTGCTGCGCTATAAACCCAGCGACCTGATTTATATTCCCACAGAGCCAAGCCACAACATTTGGCTGTCGACCTGATGAAGCTGGTTGTAATAACTGGCTAACGTCGTACTCAGATTGTAAATGTTGTGGCTTGGCTCTCCAACACACAACCTGTGTCGTGCTGCACTAGTGACGAATTGGCCACGTTCTGTTTCCGTGACAAACCCTTCCTAATTGGCTGTGTCAGGTGATGGCGGGTTTACCGACATATTTTTACGCGATCTAATCCAAACAAACCTGTATTATGGTTGTATATTTGGAATTTGCGTGTCTCTCTCCCCGTGGTCGCGTGGCTTTTCCTCTGGATCCTCAGGGTTTTTCTCTCCACATTTAGAGTCAACATCACCACGCGTTTAGAGTATTTGACCGACAGACATTTACATACGTTATATTCTTGGATCTTTCGGTAAAGTCACGTAGCAGGGAAATAATAGAATAATAATAAAACATTAAATTCTCACGACGTTTCGGCCACAACACAAGCAGCCATCCTCAGGTGAAGAACAGAGCTGTCGGAAAGACAGCGTCTGAATATGAATCCCTGCAGTCACGAAAGCTTTAAGTCGAAATTTACACACGTTGATAAGCCACTTTGTTGTCGGCAGGTCGCTTCTGAAAAATAGCGGTATAGCAGCTCAAGTGGGCTTGGCCTGGTAAGATGAAAAAAGAACTGTAGAAATATTTAAAAGAAACAAAGTTTCAAAGTAGTAAGCAAGGTGAAGACAAATTAAACTAAAGCAGAGAATTAAAGCAAATGCAATCAGGCGAGGGCAGGTGGCAAGGCCCCGCGTTGTAATGTTCAAACCTGGACATCGATTCCATACTCGCTGCTACTCAATAGATATCCCTACGAGAGAGGAGCGAGGCTCTACCTGGGTAAACAACAACAACCACCACGATAACAACAACCACGATGTGAACTTCTCACCTCGAAACTCGGTGAACGCAGGCGCGCGGATCGGCAGCTTCCTGGTATTCGTGACGTCACGCGACAGAAGCAGGTGACATGACGTCACTAGCGGGGTACAACAATAGATTTGAAGCTTTCGTGACTGCAAGGATTCATACTCTTCGGTTTTTCCGGTAAAGTTACGTAGGTAAGAAATAAAATAAATGAAAACAACTAAATTAAATCACGACGTACTGTTAAAATAAAACAGTCTGCATCAGCAGCAGGCCATGCTTTCCCACCTGATGAAGGACGCTTGTGTTGTGCCCGAAATGTCGTGATTTAATTTAGTTGTTTCCATTTATTTTTATTATCTACGTGACTTTACCGAAAAAACCAAAGAGTACAACACACTCCCCTACCCAATGTGCGGCGGTGTAACTTAATAAATTATGTTAATGACCTAGGCCCATATGTGAGTGAACTCGCGGTGGAGGGGGGTTGGAGGGGAGGGGGGTTGGAGGGGAGGGGGGTTGGAGGGGAGGGGGGTTGGAGGGGAGGGGGGTTGGAGCGGAGGGGGGTTGGAGGGGAGGGGGGTTGGAGGGGAGGGGGGTTGGAGGGGAGGGGGGTTGGAGGGGAGGGGGGTTGGAGGGGAGGGGGGTTGGAGGGGAGGGGGGTTGGAGGGGAGGGGGGTGAATACCTTGGCGACATGACGTCACTAGCGGGTTACACCTCCCCCTCGCGTCTTACGCCGATGAGGTTAAAATTATGTCTGTGTTTGTATATTTGTATGGCTCTCTGCAAACCTCCTGGCTACCATCAAAGGTTTGTACACGAAGCCATACAAATATACAAACACAGACATAATTTCAACCGTGATGATGGGTACAAACTTAGTAATCATTGGAAAGATGTTATCAACCACGCAAAAAAGACTTAATTACACTTTTTTGGACCATCTTATCTGACAGGCACTATTTTACTTTACTTTACCGAGTGTTAACATCCCCAGTGTTTAACAGTACTCTCTTCATTGTTCAGCCAGCATTGGTATAAACATGGGCATTTTCGTTCTTTTCTATTATGTGTATCTGGCCTCCCCTCCCCCTCTCTGTCCAATGCGTTGGCGTGTGCAGCAGTAGTTGCTTGCGCACAATCGCGTCCACGCTGTCGTCCATCCTTTTGGCCCCGCCCCCCTCCCCCTCCCGATGCGTTGTACGTGGCACTGCGTGCCGTCTTTGAGCCCCGCCCCCCTCCCTCCCGATACGTTCCATTCATTGGCTACCACATTCTGATGAGCCCCCCCCCTCTCCTCCCCCCTCAACTTGCTTTTAAGGGATTACATCTTGAATCATTGCCTCACTTGATGCAGCTAATCTGGCTGTGACGGTCCCACCTGATGACGGAGACTTGTGTTGCCTCCGAAACGTCGAGATTTTTATTTTATTTTTATTAATTTTGATGTTTTACCTACGTGACTTTACCGAAAAAACCTAAGAATATGTGTAGACTTATACACACATGTGGACTAACACACACATACACATCGACGTACACGCACACATAGACAAACAAACGCACGTTGACTTACACTCAGATGAAGCCATGCACACACATGGACTAACACACACACATGGACTAACACACACACAGTGACTGATACGCAGACAAATGGACTGACACATACACTTGGACTGACACACACACACACACACAGTGACTGATACGCAGACAAATGGACTGACACGCATACTTGGACTGACACACACACATGGGGCGTTGTCCGTTCAAAAAAGACAGACACACACATGGACTTAAAGACACGCATGGCTCTACACGCACACACGTATGGACTAAAAGACACACACATCGACTCACGCACACACATCGATGGGCACAGCAATCCCCGATGATGGCACAGCTATCAGTATCGCAGTACTACGTATGAGTAAATAGCGTGACGTGAGGGATGGAAACAATAGAAATGTATTGAAAAAATAAGCAGAAATAAGCGTAAATGAAAGAGCAGCGGTACGCACAAGTAAGTTGAGAAGCAGGCTACAGTAGAGATTATAGACTGCCAGTACGCCGACTCAATGACATAAGCATTGCTACAGTCGACATGAAAGGCTGGCAGTACACCGAGTGAGGTGAAGCAGGCAATAGATTATAGACTGGCATACACTGTAAATGGTGAAAATGAAAATTAGCAGTGTAGATGATAGGTTGGCAATGCACTGATACCTGAGTTGTTATCTGTACAAACATAATTATTGTAATATCGGCAAACTTACTTGTTTCATAATAGTAAGCAATGAACGCGAGTTATTATGTGGACACAAACATTATAATAGTGTAATGCGGGCGTAAGCGACCTTCCGGATGTGACGTCACGGGGGGTGGAGTCATGTGACGTGGGTGGAAGGTTCGGGTCCTTAAGTGGGTAAACCGGAAGGGGAAGTCAGTCGGGGTGTGAGCAGAAAAGAGTGAGGCCACGCGGGCGAGTGAGAAGAGGGGGGGCACCGACGGCCATCGGGAGCCAACCCCGAAGACAAGAGGAAGCTGCGGAGTGGTGTGCAGCTGCAGAGGAGACAGCCAGAAGGGCTGCGTGTTAGAGGCAGCGGTGTGGCTGCCAGGTGGAGCTGCGGAGAGAGAGAGAGAGACAGCACGAGGCTGTCAGAGCTGCGGAGGGAGAGAGGGAGACAGCACGAGGCTGTCAGAGCTGCGGAGAGAGAGAGAGGAGTTGCAGCGAGTACAGCCAAGGGGGGCTGTGTGAGAGAAACAGCAGTGGGGCTGCTGTTGTGAATCGGGCCGACATTGGAGTCAGCACCGTGGAGAAGCTACAGAGTAAAGACAGCCGTGTGGGTGTACAGCACGAACCGAATAAAGGACACTGAGCCAGACATCGTGGTCCAGTCGTTTATTACACTGGTGTCGGAAGTGCAACGGCATGTCGAAACAAGTGAGGAAGAAAGTTAATCCGGCGCCTGCATCGGCTTCTTCGTCCGACGACGACAAACTCCCTCCAACCACGGATCCTGTTGGGGTGGTGGAGGAGAGCCCGGCTGAGGCGACCACGGGAACGGGAGTGGAGGATGTTGGCGCGGTGGCGGGTCCGTCGACATCATCAGACGCGGATCAACGATGGCAAGCGATGGCGGTACAACTGGAGGCACTTAAGGACGTCCTGGCGCATCTATGCCATCTCGTCGCGCCAGGGACGATGGAGGACGCAGTTGGTGCTCCGCGGGCCTCCACGTTGCCTGTCCTGCCGCCGCCATTGCCCACGCGGCAAGAGGCCGCCATTTTGCGCGCTCCGCGGCGCCAAACCGCCATCTTGGCCACGCCGCGGGCCGACGCCATTTTGAATTTGCCACCACAACCACCACCATTGGAAGACGGCGGAAAGAGGAGTCGGAGTCGCCACCTTACCACGGTTAAAGAATTTTCCGTCGGTGGGGACTGGAGCGCGTTCGCCTGCCGCTTCTTGGCGGCGGTACGCACAGCAAGATGGACCGATGCGGAGGCTTTGGAGGTGTTGCCGACTCTCCTGGACGACGAATCTGTCCGATTCTTCCGTTCCATAACGACCGATAAGAAGGCAACTTTGTGGTGTTTTTCAAGAAATGGCCGATGCTTATGAGCCACCAGATGATGCGCATCGGCGATTCGCTCAACGACAACGAGCACCAGAGGAGTCGCCCGTGGCGTTCAGGGGTGCGGTGCTGGAGCTGGCCATGGCAGCTTATCCTGAGACGCCACAGGACCTGCTCGAGCCTCTCATATTAGGGAAAATGTTGGAGCTGTCTCGGGATCTAGGGATCCCCATGCCTGTGTGTGGGCATGAGAAGCTAACTTCCCGGACGGCTGCTAAGTGTCTCGATGCGCAATTCAACATCCGTCGCTGGAAACAAGTGACGGCGTGGACGGGGGGGCCCGTCAAAGAAGGGGATGCGCTGGGGTGGAACCCTGCGCAGGCTGTCTATGTTCCGGATGACCGGGGCCCTCAACAGCTGACGGCCGCCTCCGCTCCATGGACGGGACGCGGCGGGCCGAGACCGCGCGCGGCGCTACCAGAACGGGGCCGTCGGGAGGCAAGGCCTGCGCTTCGGCGCAACGAGGCTGAATGTTTCCGCTGCGGGCGTAGGGGCCACTACGCCAGAGACTGCTGGGCCCGCTTCCCGGCTCCGCCGCAGCAGGAGGCCTCGGCACCGGACAAGTCGGCTAAAGATCCTCCGAAACAGGCATGTCGGCACGCACCAGACACTCGGCAAGGCTTTACACCTCACCCATCACCATCGTTGCGCCATCCTAACGTTGTGGTTAAAGCATGCCCTTCGACGGGGCCTTGTCGCTCGGTCACGCAGTGGCGCAAGTTGGCACGGAGAGTCGTCGCGGCTGCTACGGGCTCGTCCACTGTACCGGGGTCTATACAAGGGGTGGACGTACGCATTTTGGTCGACTCCGGCGCGTCTGCGACTATTATTTCGGATGTCATTTTCCATCTGTTGGGCATCCCGCCGGGGGCTGTGCGTCCGGTTTATGGGTCGTGCGTCGCTGCGAACGGGGGTAGCATGGGTATCGTGGGTCAGGTGGATGCTAAGATATCTATTGGGGATGTGTCGGCCTCGGGTGTTGTGTTGATATCGAGATCTTTGGCGGTTCCTTGTTTGTTAGGCACCGATTTTTTGGCTAAGATGCCCATTTTGATCAAAATCAATGAAAATTGTATTGAACTGCCGGGGGGCCGTCAAATCTCGTTTCTGCCGTCGCCCTGGGGGCGACCTGCTTCAGCCGTACAAGTGCAGGCGCTGTCCGTCGCATCTGTGGACATCCCACCTGGTACACAGATGCTTATACCTTTGCGGTATCGGAAGCCCCTGCCTGATCGGCTAGGAGCAGTAGGGGTCTTGTTGTCACCGTCCGCCACGATAACAACCGGGTTGGCGTTAGTGGGGGTACAGACCATCGTCCGGCCGGATCAATTACCGTTTTTACAGGTGCTTAATGCGGGGGGAGAAAACGTCCGTGTCCCGGCCGGTACGGTTGTGGCACATGCCACTACGGCGTTTGCGACCCATGATTGTCCGCATAGCCGGGGAGTTGTTGCTGGGGTTTCCGAGCCAAGGAGTTCGGATGATCGTTGGGTTGCTGATTTATGTGACGGAAATTCTTCCCTGTCCATGGAGCAACGTGGTGCGCTGCATAAATTGTTGTTGACATATTCCGATGTGTTCAGCTCCGATGATTTGGATTTGGGACGCACTTCGTTGCTTTACCATCACATTGAGACGGGCGATGCTGCCCCTATTCGATTAAATTCGCATCGGATGAGTCCTGTGGAGCGAGAACATGTACGGGGGGCAGTGGAAGACATGTTGGCTGCGGACATTATATCGCCATCAAACAGCCCATGGGGCGCTCCGGTCGTCTTGGTTAAGAAGAAGGATGGCAAATTGCGATTTTGTGTTGATTTCCGCAAATTGAATAAGATATCGGTGGCAGATGCGTACCCCCTGCCGCGTATGGATGACTCCCTCGACGCATTGTCGGGGGCTAAGTTCTTTTCCACACTGGACTTCTCTTCGGGATTTTGGCAGCTTCCCCTTGACGAGTCCTCACGGGAGAAAACCGCATTCCGTACGCCGCAGGGGTTATTTCAATTCAACTGTCTCCCGATGGGATTGAATGCGGCCCCTGCTACATTTCAAAGATTGATGGAGCTCGTTTTGACGGGGTTGCAGTGGGAGACGTGTCTTATATATTTGGACGATATTATTGTCTTCAGCCGCACATTTGATGAACATTTGACGCGGCTGGAGACAGTGTTCACGAGGATGCGTTCTGCCAAATTGAAATTCAAACCAAAGAAATGTCACCTACTGCAACGGTCCGTCCGCTATTTGGGGCACATTGTGAGTGCTGAAGGAGTGTCCACGGATCTGGAAAAGACGGCGTGCGTCCGGGATTGGCCGACTCCGGCCACCGTGGGGGATGTTCGGCGGTTTTTGGGATTTGCCTCGTATTACCGAAGATTTGTGCCGGGTTTTGCGACGATTGCGAGGCCCTTGCATCTCCTTACGGGTAAAGGACGGAAGTTTGTTTGGGGACAGCCGGAGGAGGCGGCCTTTCGGAGTCTGCGTGATCTATTGGCCACGGCCCCAACATTGGATTATCCCGATTTCGATCACCCATTCATTCTTGATACGGATGCGAGTGACACAGGTATTGGGGCGGTATTATCACAGTCTAAAAGGGGTGTAGAGCGTGTCGTGGCGTATGGTAGCCGAGTCTTGTCTCCTGCGGAAACCCGCTACTGTGTCACTCGCAGAGAACTATTGGCGGTTGTTTTTTTCCTACGGCAATTTCGACCATACCTCTATGGTCGTTCTTTTATTGTGCGTACGGATCATGCGGCCTTGCAATATGCCCTTAAAATTGACCAGCCATCCGGACAGTTGGCACGTTGGTTGGACACGCTACAGGAATTTTCCTTCCAAACTCAACATCGGAAGGGAGTGCGCCATGCGAACGCTGACGCACTTTCCAGATTACCGCGGCGCGCCCCTTGTAAATGTGAGTCGGGGACGCATAGGTGTTCGCCGATTCCAAACCCCCCTCAGCCGCTTGCGTTGGCCGTCGAGAAGTCGGACACTCCGATGGAACCGGGACCGGCTGACGGGGTTTTGAATCTGCCGCGGTCTGTCTGGATCCGGGAACAGATGATGGATGAGTCGTTGGTGTCCTTGCGGAAGCGGTCTGCTAGGGACAATGGGAGTCCGAGTACGGCTATGGGGCCGCAAACCGCTCTCCGAGATGGTCTGCTTATGTGGCGGGAGGGGTTCCAGGAACGTTGGCGCCTGGTAGTACCAACGTCCTTGCGATTCGAGTTGATTAGAACCCTCCATTGTGACACTCTCTTACATTTAGGGGTGCAGAAGACCTTGTTGACGTTGCAACGTCATTATTTTTGGCACGGCATGGCGACAGATGTCGTAGGGCACGTGCGCGCGTGCCCTGCGTGTGCACGACGTAAGCCGCCGAAACATCCTTACGTGCCGCCTCTCCAGTCGATTCAGGTGTCTCGAGTCAATGAATTGGTGGCACTGGACATATTGGGACCTTTTCCACCATCGGCGAGGGGTAATAAATATTTGCTGGTAGGGGTTGAGTACCTCTCCCGTTGGCCGATGGCCTGGCCGTTGCCCGATCAGTCGGCCGCGGCCATTACCGACGCCTTTTTGTTTGGGTATATTATGGATAAGGGGGCGCCTGAGAGACTCCTCACGGACCAGGGCAGGAATTTCTCTTCTAAATTATTGGCGGAAGTGTGCGCGGGCCTTGGGACTAAGAATGTACGGACATCCCCATACCATCCGCAGACGAATGGTATGGTTGAACGGCTGAACAGGACATTGTCTGCCATGCTTTGCCATACCGTGAGTGAACAACAATCAGATTGGGATCTGCACATCCCCGGGGTGCTTTCGGCGTACAGGATGATGCCTCATGCGGCTACAGGATATTCGCCGTTTTACCTTATGTATGGTCGGGAAAACGTGCCGCCGGTGGATGTGCAATTGGGAACTGGGGTGAAGGGACCTCGTAAACCACTTCCTGAATACATTCAGGACACGGTTCGCCGAGTCACGGAGGCGCGGGAGAATGCCCGCGTGGCTACGGCCAAAGCCCAGGCCCGGAACGAGCGATATGCGCGACGGTCCGAGGGGGAGTGCCCTTGGAAGGTTGGGGACCTAGCCTGGCTTCATTGTCCACAGGTACGTCCGGGAACCTCGCCGAAATTGCACAAACCCTGGCATGGTCCCGTACGCCTCATTGCGGTTCCCAACCCACAGTCAGCACGCGTCCAAATTGGGTCTCGTCGCTGGGTTGTGCATACGTCGCGCTTGAAACCATATGTTGCTCCCTTACATGATGCGTCATCCCCCAATGTTGCCTTGCCGGGGTCTGTTGCTGCTGACTCTCCCCTGCCTGCGTCCATTGATCTTGCTAGAGCGCCTGTCGTACCTGTTCCAGACAGGCCGGCCGTGACATTGCGGGGGACGAGGGGCCCTGCTCGGAGGACGCCTGCCAGGTCTGCGGGACCTTCGAGCCCTGCAGCCCTTCCGACCCAGCTGCGGGCACGGTCACAGGACAAGCCCAAGACTGACTCTTTAGGGACACGGGACGTCGGTGGACTTCCAGCTGCGACAGGGGGATTACCCCCTGTCATTCCTCGACTTTCATCGCATTCCCGTTCTGCGAGTGGGCCGCCGACCGTCCGGGACGGGCCGGCGACCCGCACACGTTCCAAATCGCTTACGTTTCGTTGATTGTTGCTGTGTTGTTATTTTTTTTTTTCTTACAGTTGTATTTATTGCATGCTTTTTGTACGTTCGTTGATGTTAATTGCGTTGTTGTTGTTGTTGTTCTTGCTGTTACATTGTATGCTTAGTGTCCTTTAGGGGGGGAAGCTCGGTTCGCCGCATTACGATTTGCTATTGGTCAGCCGAGGTCGGCTGGGATTTTTCTACGGGGGAGGGTGGTGTAATGCTGGCGTAAGCGACCTTCCGGATGTGACGTCACGGGGGGTGGAGTCATGTGACGTGGGTGGAAGGTTCGGGTCCTTAAGCGGGTAAACCGGAAGGGGAAGTCAGTCGGGGTGTGAGCGGAAAAGAGTGAGGCCACGCGGGCGAGTGAGAAGAGGGGGGGCACCGACGGCCATCGGGAGCCAACCCCGAAGACAAGAGGAAGCTGCGGAGTGGTGTGCAGCTGCAGAGGAGACAGCCAGAAGGGCTGCGTGTTAGAGGCAGCGGTGTGGCTGCCAGGTGGAGCTGCGGAGAGAGAGAGAGAGACAGCACGAGGCTGTCAGAGCTGCGGAGGGAGAGAGGGAGACAGCACGAGGCTGTCAGAGCTGCGGAGAGAGAGAGGAGTTGCAGCGAGTACAGCCAAGGGGGGCTGTGTGAGAGAAACAGCAGCGGGGCTGCTGTTGTGAATCGGGCCGACATTGGAGTCAGCACCGTGGAGAAGCTACAGAGTAAAGACAGCCGTGTGGGTGTACAGCACGAACCGAATAAAGGACACTGAGCCAGACATCGTGGTCCAGTCGTTTATTACAATAGTAAGATTTGCCAACTGATTACTTTAATAATAGTAAACAATGAAGCAGAGTTGGTATGTGCAGACAAAGATAAATATTGTAATGTCTGGCAACGTATGTTTCATAATAGTAAGCAATGAAGCGTATTTTTTTATCAGCACACAAACATTATGATTGTAATGTTTGTCAACTAATGTGTTTAACAATAGTAAACAATGGACTTGAGTTGTTAGCGTAAGCTAGGAAATTTGTACTTCCCATAGGCGTGTTGAGGCCTTGTGCCATGCGTAGCCCCCGTCCTGGCCTACATTGGTAAGGCGGCGGAGTTGGCACATTGCTAGGCTAGACCGCGACCCCCACACCCCCCCCAGCATCCCTCGGCCGTGCAAGAAGAATGCTATGTAAGCAGTAAAATATTATTAGCTACGAAGTCTGTAGTATAAACTGGACACATCGTGTTGGGAAGGGGGGGTGAAGAGGACATCACACTGAAGAAATATCCGCAGCGTGATGTATGTGTTGGCTGTAAAACGCGTAAAAGAAAATGTCCCCCGTGAGCTCGACCGAACGCGCATGACTTGGCAGGGTCCTTCCCCCCCCCCCCCACGCAATTGTCGTGAGTTGGTACGGTCGACGTCTTGCAATAAGTAAATAATAAAAAATAGAAACCGCACAGATGTGTTAATTAAACTACTTTAAAGTTTGCGGATGGGAAAACGGAATAGCCTATTCCCACCGCGGGGCTTAGGGCGTGTCGCCTGGCAAATTTTTGCTACGTGAAGGCCACCGTCCGAGAGCCAAATCCTCCGCAAGCGCGAGCACGCGGAGACTTTTATATATAAGAAAGTCTTCACGCGCTCGCGCTTGCGGGGGATTTGGCTCTCGGACGGTGGGCTGAACATAGAAAAAAAATTGACAGGCGGCACGCCCTAAGCCCCGCGGTGGGAATAGGCTATTCCGTTTTCCAATCCGTAAACTTTAAAGTAGTTTAATTAACACATTTGTGCCGTTTCTATGATTAATTATTTATTTATTGCACCACATCGACCGTACCAAGCGACGCTAATTGCGTGGGGGAGGGGGGACCCTGCCAAGTGGTACGCGTTCACTCGAGCTCACGGGGACATTTTATTTGACGCGTTTAACAAGGAATAGATATACACATCACGCTGCCGATTTCTCTTCACAGTGTGATGTCCTCTTCCCCCCGCCACCCCAATGCGTGCAGTTACTGATATAAAGTCCTTAGATTTTAATTTAATATTATTAAAGCGGTTACATAGTATTATTCTGGCGAGGGCGGGGGGATGGTGGGGGGGGGCGAGGGTAGTGGCCCAGCCCGCAGCCTGGCAATATCTCACCTCCTCCGGCTTGCCAATCTGGCGAGGCCGCGGGCTCTGCACGGGACAAGGCATTACCACGCCAATGTAAAGTACTATTTTATTCAATCTTTCGCTAAGAACTCAGGTTTATTGCTTTCTATTATTAAACAAATACATTTACACATATTACAATGATAATGTTTGTGTACACATAACAACTCTGCTTCATTCTTTACTATTATGAAACTAATAAGTTGCTTAATACTCTATTACTATTATAATGTTCATGTGCATGAACTACATGCGTGTGCCTAAAGTCGATGTCTGTGTGTGTGAGTCCATTTGTGTTTGTGTGCGTGTAAGTCGATGGGTTTCTACGTGTGTGGGTCCATGTCTGTGTGTAAGTCCATGTGTGTGTGTCTGTCTTTTTCAAACGGACAACGCCCCGTGTGTGTGTACGTACAATTGTTTGTGTGTGTGTGTGTGTGTCAGTCCATTTGTGTGCGTATCTGTCGCTGTATGTGTTTTAGTCCACATGTGTAAGTCCATACGTGTGTGTTTCACTCGATGTGTGTGTGTGTAAGTCAATGCGTGTGTGTGAGTCGATGTGTGTGCATGGCTCCATCTGAGTGTGTTTGTCAATGTGCGTTTGTGTGTCTATGTGTGTCAGTCGATATGTTTGTGTTAATCCATGTGTGTGTATCTAAAGTGCATGTCTATGCGTGTGTGAGTCCATATGTGTGTGTGTGTCAGTCCATGTCTTTGTGTGTGTGAGTCGATATGTCTGTGTGTCAGTCCATGGCCGTCTGTGTCAGTCGCTTTGTGTGCATGGCTCCACGTCAGTCAGTGTAAGTCCATTTCTTTGCGTGTCTGTAGGTCCATGTGTGTATGTGAGTGTATTTGCTTTATTGACCTGCTCAAGGCCTATGATACCATCAGTAGGCCTGGCCTCTGGGTTGTTCTTCATGCTTTCGGAGTCCCTCAAACTTTGCTCACGATCCTTAAGGACCTTCATGTTGGCGAGCGGCCCCGCGTCAAACTACGTGGCCATCAGTCAGAGCCATTCCCTCTACACCTTGGGGTGTGACAGGAATGTCCTCTGGCTCCACATTATTTAACATATCTTTTTACCACGTAGTTCGTGATGCCTTCAATGGCTGTTCCCGAGGAATTACCATATGGAACAGATACAATGGGAGGTTGATCGATGCCCGGGAGCAGTCAAGGAATGCCTCCCTATTGCTCAACCTTGTTATGTATGCCGATGCTCTGGTGATTGCTGCTCACTGCGGCTGAACCTGGAGCTTGCCACTAAGAGGTGGGACCTTACCATCAGCCCCACCAAAACTAAGCACCTGCCTGGGTATTTTGTACCATCGAACAATCCACCCCCACAACTCACAATTGGTGATGCGGCAGTTGTGGAGAGATTGCCGAGATTCCAATACCTGCCCAGTGTGCTCATGACCGGCTCCGGTTTAACAGCAGAGGTCTCATTCCAAATCAGTCGAGCGACATTATCTTTTCATCAGTTGCGTAATGCTGTGTGGAAGCTACCTGGTCTTTCACTCCGCATGAAGCTCCAGGTCCTCTCGGCCACGGTAATTCCCTCCCTTCTCTACGCTTGTGAAACATGCACCCCCCCTAATGGAACATATCTCGGCCTCGCCGTGCGCTGCGTTGCACCGCTAGTCGAGTAGATAATCATGTGTTCAATACACCCTCGGAGCCAGGATGACCGTCCAACTCTGATCGTCATTTATTGATTGTAACAGGTAAAACTGGTGAGAAAACACAGATACAGCATCTGTTATAATTCGGAAACACCCACACAATGAACACCACAGCATCAGAACATTGTCTCAGATAACAATAGATCCTGGAAGAACCAGGCCCCCACATTTCCCCTGAACAACTAGACAAAGGCACAAGCTGGTGCGTTGCATACAGGCACATAGTGTAGTCATCCCACTGCACCCCAAATGTACAGCATTACACTTAACACTAAACTGTGGATGAGATACTTCGTCATCACTCTCAGGATCGCAACATAGGCACAAGTCTGACTCGACCTACTAAATCACAAGTAACATCCATAATAAGGAACGTCACAGGCTTCGTTACTAACTAGGCCTCGTATTTACTACAACAACTTAACGGCACCATAAAGGCATTTACATTGCTATAACGGTCATTCCAACATTACAACAGCATTTCCAATATTATAGGAATATAAACAACTTACAGATAATGCTTCTTAAGCTCCCACAATGGACAAGTGCAGCTGTGATCTCACTGAGATGCGATGCGTGCCGCCATCTTGACTTATCTGTGTAATGGCTGACGCCCGCGTGGTACAGTGGAAATCTAACATCGTCACTTCCTGGTCACGTGACCAACATTAGCATAAAAAAACAGGAACTTCCTGTGAACACATGCTCCACATCTGCCGTGAGGCAAGACACTCCCCGTCTGGTATCTAGGAGATACCACCATTTATTTTCTATCTCATAAACAAGTGTATAACAACTTCAACGGGTCGACTTATTTGTCCATATCTTTGCGAGAGAGAAGTAGTACTATCTCGACTATGGGCCTGATGAAAGTTCTTGCGACACCTTGCTTCGCAATCATAACCTCGACCTTTCGAACTTTTCCATCGGCACTTGGAATCGACTTGAGGATGCGGCCCATTGGCCACTCATTCCGTTTGGCTTGGTTGTCCTTCAGTAGGACGAGGTCGCCTTCTTGGATGTCTGGTCTATTAGACTGCCACTTGTTGCGCACTTGGAGTGTCGTAAGGTACTCGTTTTTCCAGCGACGCCAGAACGTGTTCGCGAAGCTCTGCACTTGTCTCCATTGACGTCTGTAGAGGTCTGCAGTGCTGGCCTCCTCGGTAGGTGCTGTGAGCACATCTGTCTTCTGGGTAAGAAGTGTAGCAGGAGTCAAGATGAATGGTGACTCCGGGTCGGTTGAGACGGGGATCAGGGGTCTTGAGTTAATTATGGCTGAGACCTCGGCCATGAGAGTGGGCAAGACCTCGTGAGAGAGTGGACCCGACATCACATAGCATGGAGTCGAGAATGCGTCGAGCAATCCCGATCATGCGTTCCCAGGCTCCACCCATGTGCGAAGAGTGGGGAGGATTGAAGATCCATGTGCAGCCTTGGTCACCAAGGTATTTCCTGACAGAATAATCTTCGACATTCTCCGTATTGATCTTAAGCTCTTTACATGCTCCTATGAAATTGGTTCCACAATCAGAACGGAGTTGCTTGGCTGGCCCTCTGATGGCGAAGAACCTCCGGAGTGCATTTATAAAGCTCGAAGAGTCCATGGACTCGATGACTTCTATGTGCACTGCTCGTGTACTCATACAGGTGAACAGCACTGCCCAACGTTTGCTGTTCGCGAGCCCTCCTCTGGTGCGGCGGGAGATGACTGTCCACGGTCCGAACACGTCAATCCCTACAGAGAGGTGAAGGGAGGTTCCACACTGAGTCGATCGGCTGGGAGGTCTGCCATTTTCTGTTCTTCCTGTTTTCCACGTAGCTTGCGACACCGGATACACTTGTGGATTGTGCTGGCGATGCACCTCTTTGCTCCAACGATCCACAGCCCTGCAGATCGGATTGCTCCTTCTGTGAAGTGCCGACCTTGGTGCTTGACCTTCTCGTGGTAGTGGCGCACGAGTAAGATTGCGATGTGGCTCTGGCTTGGGATTATGAGGGGGTTTCGTTCATTCTCATCTAATTTTGCATTCCCTAGCCGACCACCGATCCTGAGCAAGTCGTCTTTGTCCATCCCGGGGTTTAGCTTCCTGAGGGTGCTGACCCTAGGAAGGTCTTCTCCCTTGTTAATGGCCTTGATCTCACTTGCATAAGCTGCCTATTGCACACAGCAGAAGATTGATTTCCTTGCTCTGGAAAGCTCGTCTTCAGTGCGTGGCACTGTGCAGTAATGCCATCCATTGCAGCTACCAGTGGTGCCTCTCATCGGGCGATGGAAGCAGTCTGCGATATGCGTTAAATGTGCTATCGCTCACACGAGCGTCGTCCATTTCGAGAAATGTTCAAAATGGTGTGGACTCAGTGGACTTCTTGGTCGCACATTTGTTACGAAAGTTGTCACTAGAGGACGAATCTCCTTGTCGGACTCGGGCTCTAAGAGTCCAAAGGTCTCCTTGGTAGTACATGGGCCAACGTCACGTCGTAACAGGAACGCTGGACCCGTCAGCCAGATGGTTTGATTCAGCAGAGATGCAGGGACGGACCTAGTTGCGAGATCTGCTGGATTCTGGTCAGTTGGAACGTAATTCCATTGCTCTGGCTGCGTCGATCTCCTGATGCGCTCCACCCGGTTGCTGATGTAGGTGTAGAACCTTCTGGTTTGGTTGTTTATGTAGCCTAGTACGACCTTACTGTCCGTGTAGAACTTGACCGCGTCCAGTTTGACGTCAAATTCGTCTAAGATCAGTTCCGCCACCTCTGTAGCAAGAATGGCTCCACACAGCTCGAGCCTTGAGATGGTATGTTCCGGTTGTGGGGCCTTGCCGTGGAACTCCTTCCAGAATTCCCACTCGGACGATAGCTCTGAGTCGAGGAACGGAGAGGCCACGGTCACAGCGACCACCACCACGACCACCAGCAGAGCGACGAGCAGCGGCTTCACCTTAGTCTTCTTCCCGTCAGTCAGGACTGGCTTGGAGAAACGTGGAGGAACAAACTCCAACGAAGACGGTGGATGCACAAGCGAAGTCATGGTGGTTTCTTCGTAAGTCTGCACGGTACAGCCTTGACTTCTCTCGCCGAGTTCCTTTTTCAGCGTGAAGTGGTTGGGGCACGGTTTGAAGAGCGACGTGCGTCCATTCGTGAGCACACTCGTTCTGAATGTGCTAATGTGGTCTGGTTTGTGTATTCCCTTCAGACAAACTTCACCTACGATGACCCATCCTAGGTCGAGTCTCTGGGCATAGGGAGCGTCGTGAGGCCCATTGCGTTGGTTATGAACCTTGTGGACTCTCAGCATGTCCCTGCCGAGCAGAAGTAAAATCTGTGCCGCGTGATCCAATGGCGGGATGAACTCTGCTATGGGTTTCAGGTGTGGGTGGTGACGTGCAACTTCGGGCGTGGGAATCTCACTCCTGTCGTCCGGTATCTCGTTGCACTCTGTCACCGTAGGAAGGGCTAGCTTCATGGTGCTATCTATGGTTTCCACCATGAGGCCGCTCGCTCTTCTTCCCGCTGTCTCCATCAGTCCTGAGCATGTTTTGAGCGTGTATGGAAAGGAATTCCCACCTACACTTAGCTGATCAAAGAACTCTGACCTTGCCAAAGACCTGTTGCTCTGGTCGTCCATTATGGCGTACATCCTTACTGCCGTTTCAGGATGTCCTTTGGGATAGACTCGGACGAGGCATATCTTTGAGCAAGATCTTCCTTTGAAGCCTTCTCCACAGACTTCTGTGCATTTGGTTGTGATTGACGAAGTGAGTGCGGCGGTCTCGCCTTGCTCCCCGCCGTGCTCTGCTTCGGGATCGGAAGCCTTAGTGCTTCTGGGTTTCGAGTAAAATGTGTGCAGAGCAGTTGCGTGTTTGTCGCTGCCACATTCCTCGCACTTGATATCTGCCTTGCAATTCCTTGCAAGGTGGTTTGTAGAAGCACATCATTTGAAGCACACTTCAAATTCTTACAGCATGTTCTTCCGCTCTTCCAATGGCTTCCTCCTGAACTCACGGCATTTCTGGAGGGAGTGAGGTTTATCATGCAATGGGCATTGCTTCTCTGGATCTTCTATCTTTTTCTTTGTGGTGGTTGCCTGGACGGAGTTTGCAAATGTCGCAGGAGAGACCTCAGTCTTGTGTACGGAAATTGGCACTCTCGCTGTTCCTCGTTTCGCCGTTGTCCTTTCCATTTTTGGGAGATCTGGACTGGAAATCCCCGTGGTGCCAAACATGAAACTCGGGTCATTTCTAGTCTTAGCCAGGTTGCGGATAAACTTTGAGAAAAAAGAGAATGGGGGGAATGCAACCTGATGCTCTGACTTGTATCTTGAACCCGCTGTTCTCCATTTTTCCTGCACGTCAAATGGCAATTTCTCTACGATGGGGTTCACGCCATGGTAGGTATTCAAGAAAATGAGACCTGGTAAGTAGGGATCAGCCTGGGCTGATTCAAGCTCCATCAAAAGATCTCCAAGCTCCCGTAACCTTTTATTGTCTCGACCAGAGATTTTTGGAAAGTTCTGCAACTTCTTGAAGAGAGCCTTCTCAATGATTTCTGGGCTACCATAGCACTCCTCGAGCCTCTCCCACACCACATGCAGGCTTGAGGCGGGGTCGTCAATGTTTGCTGACCGGATCCTCTTTGCGTACTCTGCAGATTCATTTCCTAACCATTTCACCAACAGGTCGAGTTCTTCACTTGCAGAGATGTCTGCATTTCGGATTGCATTCCTGAAGGTAGATCTCCAGGCTCGATAGTTCTCAGAGTGGTCATCAAACTTAACGAGTCCTGTGTTGATTAGTTCGCGGTGAGCCAGGTACCTAGCAAAGTCTCCTAGTCCTGCTGATCCAGGGTGTGTCCATACTGGCGCTTGTGAGGTGCTATTATTTGCTGCATTGCCTTGCATGCCGTCATCTGCGATGGCGTTGGACTGTGGGCCCAAAGGGTTTCGATCACGTTGGTTGGATCCCCTTATGTGACTGTCTGGAATGTGGGTGTGACTTGGTGCATCCACGTCTGACCCCACGTGCGCGACGCTGAGTTGGCGACTAACTGCCAGGGCAGGATCTGCATTTCCACCATTCTTGTAGACAGCATTCATGTTCATTCGGTGTGGAGATGGCGATGCCTGAACGTCCACCCTTTGTTCAGTATCGTTTGGTGGAGAAGCATTGATGCATTGTTCAGACCAGTCCAAAATATTTTTTCTGGTGAGTTGATCACGGTCCTTGACAGGTATCTGCGTGCCAAACTCACTCCAATTCTCTTCCTTATCCAGGTTGGCTGCTGCTTCGAGCACCTCTGCCTGGGCCATTGCAGCAGCTGCTTCCTTTTTGAGTTGTAGGGTGCTTAACTTAGCATCCAGCTCAATTTTCTTCCGTGTGGCAGTAGCCACTAATGTACTCTCTTGCTCTTCAAGCTCTGCTTTTTCTTGCTCTGCTTTCTTCCGTGCGGCAGCAGTTGCTAAGCTTGCTTCTTCTTGTATGCGAGCCTTTTCAATTAGCATGGCTTCCTCTTCAGCCATGTAGGCGATACGGGCGTTTGCTGCTTCTGCTGCGGCGCATGCCTGAGCTGCTGCCATACCAGTAGATGATATATGTGAGTGTGCTGAGGCTTTAGATCTTGTGGTGGACCTGGATGAGACAGAGTGCTGAGATCGTGTCTCTCTTAAGCCCTCCACACGGTCCATTGCATCTTGTATCACTGCCTGCACATTATCATCGAGCAGTTCGAGGAAGTGCTCTTGTCTGCGCACTCCCTCAATGCCCTCATCTGTTTTCACCTTCATCAGGAGCGAGATGTATTTATTTGCCAGGAGCTTGTAGCTTGAGCTGCTCACATTCACTCGCTGGATGGCCCGCTGAATTGAGGCCACTGTGTCTGAGGCGTTTGAAGCTTCAGATAAATCTGCTTCAACCCGGTTCCATGCCCGTTGTATCCTGGCATCCAGGTCCTGTTTGTCAGCCTCATAGCTTTCCAAGGCCCGTTGCGTCAACCTGACCTCCCTCTGGGGCCTTGAACTCCCTTGGTTCTCTTGAGGCAGGATGGGAGATCCTGAATTGCTTGGTTCACCTTCTTCAGCATCTCTCCCTGCTGAACTGTGGCTTTCCATGCTGCGATGCTTGCAGCACGATTTTAATGTAGACTCGTTGCAGGGCTCCTTGCTTGTTGCAGGCTGACTGCAGGGCTGGCTGCAGAGCTGGCTGCAGAGTTGACTGCAGGGCTGGCTGCAGAGCTGGCTGCAGGGCTGGCTGCAGAGCTGGCTGCAGGGCTGGCTGCAGAGATGGCTGCAGGGCTGGCTGCAGGGCTGGCTGCAGAGCTGGCTGCAGGGCTGGCTGCAGAGCTGGCTGCAGAGCTGACTGCAGAGCTGACTGCAGGGCTGACTGAAGAGCTGGCTGCAGAGCTGACTGCAGAGCTGACTGCAGAGCTGGCTGAAGAGCTGGCTGCAGGGCTGGCTGCAGGGCTGGCTGCAGGACTTCTTGGGAGCTTTAAGAAGTGTATCTTTTTACTGCTGCAGGGCTGGCTGCAGCACTTCTTGGGAGCTTTAAGAAGACTATCTTTTTACTATCTCGGCCTCGCCGTGCGCTGCGTTGCACCGCTAGTCGAGTAGATAACCATGTGTTCAATAAACCCTCGGAGCCAGGATGACCGTCCAACTCCGATCGTCATTTATTGATTGTAACAGGTAAAACTGGTGAGAAAACACAGATACAGCATCTGTTATAATTCGGAAACACCCACACAATGAACACCACAGCATCAGAACATTGTCTCAGATAACAATAGATCCTGGAAGGACCAGGCCCCCACATTACCCCTGAACAACTAGACAAAGGCACAAGCTGGTGCGTTGCATACAGGCACATAGTGTAGTCATCCCACTGCACCCCAAATGTACAGCATTACACTTAACACTAAACTGTGGATGAGATACTTCGTCATCACTCTCAGGATCGCAACATAGGCACAAGTCTGACTCGACCTACTAAATCACAAGTAACATCCACAATAAGGAACGTCACAGGCTTCGTTACTAACTAGGCCTCGTATTTACTACAACAACTTAACGGCACCATAAAGGCATTTACATTGCTATAACGGTCATTCCAACATTACAACAGCATTTCCAATATTATAGGAATATAAACAACTTACAGATAATGCTTCTTAAGCTCCCACAATGGACAAGTGCAGCTGTGATCTCACTGAGATGTGATGCGTGCCGCCATCTTGACTTATCTGTGTAATGGCTGACGCCCGCGTGGTACAGTGGAAATCTAACATCGTCACTTCCTGGTCACGTGACCAACATTAGCATCAAAAAACAGGAACTTCCTGTGAACACACGCTCCACATCTGCCGTGAGGCAAGACAGAACATCTTCGCCAGTTAGAAACATTTAGGCTGGCCTGCTAACGATCCTTTCCTGGATTTAACCATATATGCGTGTGTGTGCATCTAAGCTGATGTGTTTATATGTGTGTGGGTCAATGTATGTGTGTAAGTCCATGTGTGTATCTTACTTTTTCGCCTGAGCAACGCCGGGTACTTACCGCTAGTAACATATAAAAAATAATGTTTAAAAACATATATTTTTTATGATAGGATATAGTATTGTCATCAGTATGGCCTAAGTATACAAAGTTTGCAGTCGATACCACATTAGGAAGTGGGTAAAAATTGAGTTTCAAGATTTGAGGATACAACAACAATAACGACAACAGAGTGAGTTAAAATAAAGCGTGTAAAATTGGAATAATCGAGAGTATTCTTTATGATTAATAAAGCGCTCTACCTCGCATTTACCGTTATAAACCTTGTTCATGTGTAGTAGTTCCCTAGTAATTACCCTGTAATCGGGTAATTTGTATGTGGTAAGGGTAAAGGGTAGGGTAAAGGTAAGCTCGTTGCTTTTTACCTTTTACCTTACCTGCTAAAGGGTAAAAGGTAGGGTAGAGTGATTGTATTGTGGTAAGGTAAAAGGTAGGGTAAAGGTAGGCTCGTTGTTTTTACCTTTTAACTGTTACCTTACCTTGCCGAGGCCTACGGACACACTGTGTAAAGCGTGCTGTGTAAACACCCGCACATTCGCAAGCACCGGGCACAACGGCGAACTATTGATGAGGATATTCGCGCGCTAATCCCCTGTGCAAACACAATCGCAAGCTCAAGCCCGCGGCACCGATGCGCACACGCTCGAATTACACACCACGCCGACCCCCTTAAGGCGATCGTCGCTAATGCACAAAACGCGCTAGGTAAATACGCACGCGATCGCACGCACATGAACGTCAACAATCGTTTTAGGACTGATTACCCGCGCGCTTCACACCGTATGCACGTCCTCACACCACCCCTACGCTCTCTCCACACACAAAAATTACGCGGCGTCGTCGCTCTGCGCTAAAGTTTAATAATGTGGTACCTGAAGAAAAGCCCTGCGTGGCCCGGAGAAAAACCATCTAGCGAGCTGTCCCACCTAGCTGTACCCAAACCCTCCACCTATCTCTAACCAAACCCTCTTGGAGCCCTCGCGCTATCCCTCACCCCTCTTACGTACTCACGGATTCTCATGGACGTGCTGGGAGTTGAAGGGACGAGGGTCTGGGAGGTCTCTGCCTGGGTCGAGTCGTAGCTGCACTCGCTAGCGTCACTCGGACACTCGAGCAGCTGGGAGTCCGACTAGGTCGCTCGCTGACTGGAGGAGAACCGACTTAACCGTTTCTCTCCCTCTCTTTTCGCCTCCCTATTCCAAAAATCTCTGGCCAAGTTCTGTTACCCTCTCCGGCCAATCAGGTGCCTACCCATGCCCCCCATCATTGCCCCTAATCCGCGCAGCCAATCGGGCGCTTACCCCCCCACCCCTGCATGGAGAGCCACTGTCCCTGCTGCTGCCGCTTTGCTCCCGAACCCATTGTCAACGTATCCGTCCCTTTTTTTGACTTGCTCTCGCGTTGCCGTTTTTTAGCTTTAGCCAGCTTGCCAGGTGTTTTGCTCTCCCCACGGCCCGATTCCCCTGTGTTCGATGTGTGCTCATCGCGGCTGCTCAGTGAGCTCGCCGTGGCCATACAATTTTAAATTAATCCACGGGGCCGCAATGCAAGTCGGCCTGGGGCGGGGGTCAGCCAATCTCCTGGCACTGGGAAACCGTGGGACATACCCACGGGGGATTCTCAGGTAACAACCCAGGGTACCACATGCCCCCCCCCCCCCACGAAGCCCTACGTGGGGGTACGTGTTCGTGTGCGGGGTTGCGAGGGGATAGCAGCGCCGGCAGAGTTGCTCCGTTGCTGCGGCACTACAGAGCCACTCAGACTCTTCTACGTTAAGCAACTTTAATATCTAAAAACACTCTAATATGTGAACACACTTATGATCAGAATTGTAAACACCGTACTCCTGAAGATGTCATACTAATTGATCCGTACAATTAACCGTCAATGGTTACGTTTGTTGAAACTGAGTAACAGAAAAATCGGCTAACTCCCCCGAGGAGCGCGACCATACACGATAGGAAAGATCAGTAAAAAAATTACAATATTCATACGAAACATGCCAAAGAAACATGTGCCCAATGGCAAAAGTAGACATCAATGAATTCATTGGTAAGATTATGCAATTAACGAAATGTCCTGAAGCAATAGTGTGAGTGTTCTTAGGTTTTTTCGGTAAAGTCACGTAGGTAAAACATCAAAATTAATAAAAATAAAATAAAACAAAAATCACGACGTTTCGGAGGCAACACAAGTCTCCGTCATCCGTCGATTTTTGTTTTATTTTATTTTTATTAATTTTGATGTTTTACCTACGTGACTTTACCGAAAAAACCTAAGAATATGAATCCTTGCAGTCACGAAAGCTTCAAATCTAGAATAGTGTGAGTGTTTGTGTGTCTGTTTGGCTAACAGATGCTTATCAATTGGCGAATGGGACATCAACGAATTCGCGGGCAAGATTCTGTGATCAAAAGAAAAATCTCAACACAATAGTATTCCTGTGAGTGTGTAGATTCGTAACATAGATGCTTATAAATGTGTCATCAATTAATCCATTGCGAAGGTTATGCAATGATTGAAAACATATGACTAAAATACTTCTAAATGACCGTATTCATGTAATTCAAGGGACAGATCAATCCTTTTCACGATCAACTAATAGTTAACGCACCACCTTGGTATGGCAACCCTTTTCTAAACACAAATATAACTTTTTGGAACAATCTTACGAGTACCAATGTGTGTTATGTGTGTGGGTGTGTGTTGCCTTCTTGCTAACTGTTGAGTTAGTGGCTTCCGAGGTGCTGTGTTCATTGTGAAGTATCGGAAATGACGGCAGGAAACTTCTTGACGGGTAACACACTTTTTATTAAATCTTGACTTGTCACAATACAACGTGTGGTCTCTATTCTTCCGACGACACACTTTACTTAACTCGTGTAGACTCTCTGCCTCTGGCTACACTCTTTACTTAACTCGTGTAGACTCTAGGCCTCTGGCTACACACATCACTCGTCTCGTGTAGACCCTATGCCTCTGGCTACACACTCCACTCGTCTCGTGTAGACTCTAGCTCTCTGGCTACACACGTCACTCGTCTCGTGTAGACTCTAGCTCTCTGGCTACACACATCACTCGTCTCGTGTAGACTCTAGCTCTCTGGCTACACACGTCACTCGTCTCGTGTAGACTCTAGCTCTCTGGCTACACACATCACTCGTCTCGTGTAGACTCTAGCTCTCTGGCTACACACTCCGCATGCTGACACTGCATGCTCCCCCTAATCTCCCCTCTGGGTTACACCGAGTCCGGGTCCTCACAGGACAGCGGGACTGGGTACCGCAGGGCCCTGTCTCTTCCTCTCCGTCTTCAGTCTTCGCTGGTTACACTCTCCCCGTGCGCCTGTGCGCATCACCTTATATAGTCCCTCCTCCCGGGAGACGGAGCGGATGCGGACCTCGATGTGAGCATCGCTCCTTAGTGAACCAATCACGACGCACTATCTCTACGATCCGCTTTCCCCCAGCGTGTGTTTCCACTCATCACCCAATCACGCCGCGCTGCCACCCGATCACTCCCACACCAGCGCGTCACCGGCACCCAGCCAATCAGCACCACACAACACACGATCCCGCGCTGACCCCTGATCCCTCACCGTCAGCGCGCATCACCACACACACATCCAATCCCGACGCGCTGGCACCTGATCGCTACCCCAGCGCGTATCGCCACTACAATTGTACCGAACATTTCTCAGGTCCCCAGCAGGGGCGCTGGGTCGACGTGTGTGTGAACACAGCGCTCTCGGCTGCTTTGTCAGTCTCTCTCCACCGCTGGGGTGGTTGCCGAGTTGGCACGCTAGTCACGCTGTCGGCGGCAGAGGCGTAGCTAGGGGGGGGCAGGGGGTACATATGTCCCCGGGCGCCAAGGTAAAGGGGCGCCAAAATGAGGCTTACAATCTTACATTATAACTTATTGCGGCGGGCGCGGCAGCCTGAAACTACTGCACAAATCTACACCTAAACCTAAAAGTTATATATCCCGCCACACACAGCCTAATTGTCATGTAATTACATTTTAGTACGCGCGCCTATTAAGAACTTACATAGAAGAACGTCCCAAACAACAGACAGGCGCAGTTTTTCAACCTTAGTCAGTGGCATGTTTTTTGGTGGCGGAAACTACGACGTGATGATGAATTTGTTGACAGTAACGGGGAAGATGAGATAGAAGAATCTTCTGATAGAGAAGCTGAAAATACTCATTATGATGCTGTTCCTGCTGTACTAAGGTTTCACGACGTTGGCTACTTAGAATATGATAAAACGACAAAGCTATCGAAAATATCACAGCCTCTTCGCAATGAAATGATTACTCTCGGATCCTTGCCTTTTCAGCACAGAGACAATCTATCATGAGTATCCAGAGAACGTCCAATTACATCAGCATGGTATAAACGCCGACTAGCGAATGGAGAGGAAGTGAATCGTTCGTGGCTATTATATTCACCAATCAATAAAGCTGCTTACTGTTTCTGTTGTCTATTATTTACATCATCGAGTTCAAACTCACGAGCTTCGTTTGAGTTAACAAACGGTTTCAACAAGTGGAGAAAGCCAGAAAAACTAAATTCTCATGAAAACAATCCAAGCCACCGCACAGCTTTTACTACATGGAAGGAAGCCGAACGAAGGATAATTGATGGTACTGGCATTGACGCAGTGGTTCAAGCTCAGATTCATTTGGAAAAACAACGGCGAGATATATTGCAAAGAATACTCACCTGTATTAAGTTTCTGGTTTCACAAAATTTGGCACTACGTGGCCATGAGGAAATTTTGAATGCGGATGAGGATAAAAATGTTGGAAACTTTCTCGCGCTGATCAAACTCGTTGCTCAGTATGACCTATTGTTAGCAAAACACGTACAGCACGCAGGAGAAAATCCGGGATCAGTTTCTTATTTGTCACTGGAAATCCAGAATGAATTTATCCACATACTTGCGTCGACTGTAAAGAACCAATTGTTGAGTGATATCAGGAAAAACAAGTACTACGGTATCTTACTTGACTCAACTCCTGATCTAGGACATCGGGAACAGCTTTCTCAGGTCATAAGATTTGTGGATGTGGATTTTCAAACTAAATAAGTAACTATCGAAGAATCATTTTTAGGTTATATCGAGATACATGCAAAAGATGCAGCAAGCCTAGAAAGAGTCATCGTCGAGAGATTGAAATCTGACAACATACTTCTAGCCGACTGTCGGGCACAATGTTATGACAATGCTGCTGTGATGACTGGGCATATATCCGGCCTTCAACAACGAATATGTGACAACAATCACAGAGCATTGTTTGTCAACTGTGACAACCACAGCTTAAACTTAGCAGGAGCACACTCAGCTAAACAGGATCCACTTGTCACATTTTTTGGAACAGTTGAAAGTATATATTTGTTTTTCTCTCGTTCAACAATTCGTTGGGAAGAGTTAAAAAAAAGCTGTGCCCATCATAGTAAATCGGGAGTCTGAAACACGCTGGAGTGCACGATCAGAAGCTGTTAAAGCTATCTATGAAGGACTGGATGAACTAGTATGGCTGCTAGACAAATTATCGGAGGACGTAACTATGACGCCTGAAACCAGAAGTGATGCAGAACAGTTACAGGCATGCGTATTACGTTTTAACTTCATAGTTTTATTACATTTCTGGAATGTCATTCTTGGAAAAATGTATCGTGTTCAGAAGCGCTTACAGGATCCTACTATGAATTTCAAGGAAGCAGCAACTGATCTTGAATCTTTGGAGCATGAATTTGTCAAGCGTCGTGATTATTTGAGCCAAGTAGCTGTAGAAAACGCCAAAACAAGATGCATAGCCTGGGGGATAGATGTGGACAGAAGAATTAGGCGACGTCGGAAGATGCCAGGAGAACTGGTAAGAGATGCAGGACTTTCAGCAGAAGAAATTGTGCGCGTTATGAAGAGCGTATTTGATCGACTTCAACAGGAGATGTCAACACGGTTTTTACGACTAAAAGACCTGAACACAAAATTTCGATTTCTCCTGGACGTCAAAACTCTTCTATCCGACACACATGTCGATGCAATTCGTCGAAATTGCACAGATTTTGGTAATTTCTATGACACCGACATCAATGGCCACGAACTTTTCACAGAAATTGGAGATTGCAAAATGCTGCTCAGTAACCGGAATGAAGTTCTACCAGAAACTCCTTTGGATCTTCTTGGTTTTATTGTGTTTTATGGAGACGACATATTTCCGAATTTGCGAATTTCACTGCAAATTTTATTAACAATAGCAGTTTCAATTGCAAGCTGTGAGCGGTCTTTCAGCAAATTGAAACTTATTCTGTCGTATTTGCGTGCTTCAATGGGACAAGATCGTCTCAGCGATCTTGCTCTTCTTAGCGTTGAAAGAGAAACATTGGAAAAAACTGATTTTGATTACGTGATTGACCAGTTTGCGACAGTGAAATCAAGAAAAATGTATCTTTTGTAGACTATGTCAACCAGTCTACGACAGTGACTGAGTGAGCCATGTAATATAATTTATATAAATTTGCTTCTTCAAATACAATGCTTCATTAAAATTTAAATTGTTATTCCTTATTCGATGTAATAGGAAAATGTGATTAAACGGGGTGGGGGGGGAAATTTTATAGTTCGTCCCCGGGTGCAAAATATCCTAGCTATGCCTCTGGTCGGCGGTGCCCGTACTAGCAGGGATGATGGGTCCGGCTCCGTCTCCGTAGATGTGCACGATGATCCCGTCGCCAGACAGCTCGTCCGCTGGTTGCCTCGCGTCACCCGCCTTGGCACCAGACACTTTTGATACTTGTAGACTGTGGAGAGACTTGGAGAAACAGCGTCTGTCGTCTCCCCCCCCCCCACCTCTTCAAGAGAGTCCTCTTCCAGTTGTCTGTACAACTCGTACAGCACAGAGGACGCGCTAGAGATCAAGTTATATCGTTCCGTGTCAGTCTCTGATCTGCCTCTCAACTAAACTTCGCCTGTAGGTTGCGATTTAAAGGGCCACTCTCACGAATAGTGGTTAAACCAGCTTTCCATCGAAGGGTTGACTTTAATCGGAGCACAATCGGAACGATTGTCACTATGGTCGTACGTATTGGCTGTACACTGCGACCTCGCCACCGGGAATAGTAATGCTAGGCACTCTTCCCCACGTTTCTATTGTAATACAAGCACCAGTCTTGGCTGGCAGCCTCTCAATGACGCAGAAAATAACTCTCTATGATGCGTGGCTTCTGCCGATGCAGAGCTCCCTATCAATTTGCCAGTCACGAGGGCAATCCCCGGAGCCTACCACATGTCATTTAAAAAAGCAACAGTTTTTATTTTTAATGATCGTCATAAATGAATGCAAAGGTTACTCATCCAATCCAATGATGTGGTTGACGCATTGTGGATTTTAGCGATACCGCCAGGATGTGCATGGATGGAGCATTCATCCGTAATGTGCCTGATGGTTTGGACTTCTCCAGTCGCAGTTAGGCGATTCTTTGAGCAGTGCTGATTTCTGTTCTTGCTTTTATCTGAATTTTTCCACCTCAGGCTCTTTCTTCTCATAAAGGGGCAGCTGGTTTCCTTTTGAAATCAATTGAGCTGTTTGTTGTCCGGATGTCTTTATTACCACCATGTTTCTGTTCACGTTTTGGGCAGCGTCCCCCACGCTCCCATCACGGGTTGGAAGTGTAAAACATTTTTTGCATCAGACTTGCAGTCTCTCTCAAAAAGGGGCGCTGTGGCCTTTGAAGTCGTGACCTGCAAGGGTGTGCTTTCTGTCGCCATGTATTCCGTCCTCTCATCACGGGTGGGAAGTACATTTTTTTTATTATTCACCTCTTATAGCTTGGTACCGTACCACTTTCCAGTTTTGACTTTGCAAGTGACTCGAAGTACGTTTTGAGCAGCGTTCACAGTGTAATAAACGACTGGACCACGATGTCTGGCTCAGTGTCCTTTATTCGGTTCGTGCTGTACTCCCACACGGCTGTCTCTACTCTGTAGCTTCTCCACGGTGCTGACTCCGATGTCGGCCCGATCCACAACAGCAGCCCCGCTGCTGTTTCTCTCACACAGCCCCCCTTGGCTGTACTCGCTGCAACTCCTCTCTCTCCGCAGCTCTGACAGCCTCGTGCTGTCTCCCTCTCTCCCTCCGCAGCTCTGACAGCCTCGTGCTGTCTCTCTCTCTCTCTCTCTCCGCAGCTCCACCTGGCAGCCACACCGCTGCCTCTAACACGCAGCTCTTCTGGCTGTCTCCTCTGCAGCTGCACACCACTCCGCAGCTTCCTCTTGTCTTCGGGGTTGGCTCCCGATGGCCGTCGGTGCCCCCCCTCTTCTCACTCGCCCGCGTGGCCTCACTCTTTTCCGCTCACACCCCGACTGACTTCCCCTTCCGGTTTACCCGCTTAAGGACCCGAACCTTCCACCCACGTCACATGACTCCACCCCCCGTGACGTCACATCCGGAAGGTCGCTTACGCCCGCATTACACCACCCTCCCCCGTAGAAAAATCCCAGCCGACCTCGGCTGACCAATAGCAAATCGTAATGCAGCGAACCGAGCTTCCCCCCCTAAAGGACACTAAGCATACAATGTAACAGCAAGAACAACAACAACAACGCAATTAACATCAACGAACGTACAAAAAGCATGCAATAAATACAACTGTAAGAAAAAGATAACAACACAGCAACAATCAACCAAACGTAAGCGATTTGGAACGTGTGCGGGTCGCCGGCCCGTCCCGGACGGTCGGCAGCCCACTCGCAGAACGGGAACGCGATGAAAGTCGAGGAATGACAGGGGGTAATCCCACTGTCGCAGCTGGAAGTCCACCGACGTCCCGTGTCCCTAAAGAGTTAGTCTTGGGCTTGTCCTGTGACCGTGCCCGCAGCTGGGTCGGAAGGGCTGCAGGGCTCGAAGGTCCCGCAGACCTGGCAGGCGTCCTCCGAGCAGGGCCCCTCGTCCCCCGCAATGTCACGGCCGGCCTGTCTGGAACAGGTACGACAGGCGCTCTAGCAAGATCAATGGACGCAGGCAGGGGAGAGTCAGCAGCAACAGACCCCGGCAAGGCAACATTGGGGGATGACGCATCATGTAAGGGAGCAACATATGGTTTCAAGCGCGACGTATGCACAACCCAGCGACGAGACCCAATCTGGACGCGTGCTGACTGTGGGTTGGGAACCGCAATGAGGCGTACGGGACCATGCCAGGGTTTGTGCAATTTCGGCGAGGTTCCCGGACGTACCTGTGGACAATGAAGCCAGGCTAGGTCCCCAACCTTCCAAGGGCACTCCCCCTCGGACCGTCGCGCATAGCGCTCGTTCCGGGCCTGGGCTTTGGCCGTAGCCACACGGGCATTCTCCCGCGCCTCCGTGACGCGGCAAACCGTGTCCTGAATGTATTCAGGAAGTGGTTTACGAGGTCCCTTCACCCCAGTTCCCAATTGCACATCCACCGGCGGCACGTTTTCCCGACCATACATAAGGTAAAACGGCGAATACCCTGTAGCCGCATGAGGCGTCATCTTATACGCCGAAAGCACCCCGGGGATGTGCAGATCCCAATCTGATTGTTGTTCACTCACGGTATGGCAAAGCATGGCAGACAATGTCCTGTTCAGCCGTTCAACCATACCATCCGTCTGCGGATGGTATGGGGATGTCCGTACTTTCTTAGTCCCAAGGCCCGCGCACACTTCCGACAATAATTTAGAAGAGAAATTCCTGCCCTGGTCCGTGAGGAGTCTCTCAGGCGCCCCCTTATCCATAATATACCCAAACAAAAAGGCGTCGGTAATGGCCGCGGCCGACTGATCGGGCAACGGCCAGGCCATCGGCCAACGGGAGAGGTACTCAACCCCTACCAGCAAATATTTATTACCCCTCGCCGATAGTGGAAAAGGTCCCAATATGTCCAGTGCCACCAATTCATTGACTCGAGACACCTGAATCGACTGGAGAGGCGGCACGTAAGGATGTTTCGGCGGCTTACATCGTGCACACGCAGGGCACGCGCGCACGTGCCCTACGACATCTGTCGCCATGCCGTGCCAAAAATAATGACGTTGCAACGTCAACAAGGTCTTCTGCACCCCTAAATGTAAGAGAGTGTCACAATGGAGGGTTCTAATCAACTCGAATCGCAAGGACGTTGGTACCACCAGGCGCCAACGTTCCTGGAACCCCTCCCGCCACATAAGCAGACCATCTCGGAGAGCGGTTTGCGGCCCCATAGCCGTACTCGGACTCCCATTGTCCCTAGCAGACCGCTTCCGCAAGGACACCAACGACTCATCCATCATCTGTTCCCGGATCCAGACAGACCGCGGCAGATTCAAAACCCCGTCAGCCGGTCCCGGTTCCATCGGAGTGTCCGACTTCTCGACGGCCAACGTAAGCGGCTGAGGGGGGTTTGGAATCGGCGAACACCTATGCGTCCCCGACTCACATTTACAAGGGGCGCGCCGCGGTAATCTGGAAAGTGCGTCAGCGTTCGCATGGCGCACTCCCTTCCGATGTTGAATTTGGAAGGAAAATTCCTGTAGCGTGTCCAACCAACGTGCCAACTGTCCGGATGGCTGGTCAATTTTAAGGGCATATTGCAAGGCCGCATGATCCGTACGCACAATAAAAGAACGACCGTAGAGGTATGGTCGAAATTGCCGTAGGAAAAAAACAACCGCCAATAGTTCTCTGCGAGTGACACAGTAGCGGGTTTCCGCAGGAGACAAGACTCGGCTACCATACGCCATGACACGCTCTACACCCCCTTTAGACTGTGATAATACCGCCCCAATACCTGTGTCACTCGTGTCCGTATCAAGAATGAATGGGTCATCGAAATCGGGATAATCCAATGTTGGGGCCGTGGCCAATAGATCACGCAGACTCCGAAAGGCCGCCTCCTCCGGCTGTCCCCAAACAAACTTCCGTCCTTTACCCGTAAGGAGATGCAAGGGCCTCGCAATCGTCGCAAAACCCGGCACAAATCTTCGGTAATACGAGGCAAATCCCATAAACCGCCGAACATCCCCCACCGTGGCCGGAGTCGGCCAATCCCGGACGCATCCGTGGACACTCCCTCAGCACTCACAATGTGCCCCAAATAGCGGACGGACCGTTGCAGTAGGTGACATTTCTTTGGTTTGAATTTCAATTTGGCAGAACGCATCCTCGTGAACACTGTCTCCAGCCGCGTCAAATGTTCATCAAATGTGCGGCTGAAGACAATAATATCGTCCAAATATATAAGACACGTCTCCCACTGCAACCCCGTCAAAACGAGCTCCATCAATCTTTGAAATGTAGCAGGGGCCGCATTCAATCCCATCGGGAGACAGTTGAATTGAAATAACCCCTGCGGCGTACGGAATGCGGTTTTCTCCCGTGAGGACTCGTCAAGGGGAAGCTGCCAAAATCCCGAAGAGAGGTCCAGTGTGGAAAAGAACTTAGCCCCCGACAATGCGTCGAGGGAGTCATCCATACGCGGCAGGGGGTACGCATCTGCCACCGATATCTTATTCAATTTGCGGAAATCAACACAAAATCGCAATTTGCCATCCTTCTTCTTAACCAAGACGACCGGAGCGCCCCATGGGCTGTTAGATGGCGATATAATGTCCGCAGCCAACATGTCTTCCACTGCCCCCCGTACGTGTTCTCGCTCCGTAGGACTCATCCGATGCGAATTTAATCGAATAGGGGCAGCATCGCCCGTCTCAATGTGATGGTAAAGCAACGAAGTGCGGCCCAAATCCAAATCATCGGAGCTGAACACATCGGAATATGTCAACAACAATTTACGCAGCGCACCACGTTGCTCCATGGACAGGGAAGAATTTCCGTCACATAAATCAGCAACCCAACGATCATCCGAACTCCTTGGCTCGGAAACCCCAGCAACAACTCCCCGGCTATGCGGACAATCATGGGTCGCAAACGCCGTAGTGGCATGTGCCACAACCGTACCGGCCGGGACACGGACGTTTTCTCCCCCCGCATTAAGCACCTGTAAAAACGGTAATTGATCCGGCCGGACGATGGTCTGTGCCCCCACTAACGCCAACCCGGTTGTTATCGTGGCGGACGGTGACAACAAGACCCCTACTGCTCCTAGCCGATCAGGCAGGGGCTTCCGATACCACAAGGGTATAAGCATCTGTGCACCAGGTGGGATGTCCACAGATGCGACGGACAGCGCCTGCACTTGTACGGCCGAAGCAGGTCGCCCCCAGGGCGACGGCAGAAACGAGATTTGACGGCCCCCCGGCAGTTCAATACAATTCTCATTGATTTTGATCAAAATGGGCATCTTAGCCAAAAAATCGGTGCCTAACAAACAAGGAACCGCCAAAGATCTCGATATCAACACAACACCCGAGGCCGACACATCCCCAATAGATATCTTAGCATCCACCTGACCCACGATACCCATGCTACCCCCGTTCGCAGCGACGCACGACCCATAAACCGGACGCACAGCCCCCGGCGGGATGCCCAACAGATGGAAAATGACATCCGAAATAATAGTCGCAGACGCGCCGGAGTCGACCAAAATGCGTACGTCCACCCCTTGTATAGACCCCGGTACAGTGGACGAGCCCGAAGCGGCCGCGACGACTCTCCGTGCCAACTTGCGCCACTGCGTGACCGAGCGACAAGGCCCCGTCGAAGGGCATGCTTTAACCACAACGTTAGGATGGCGCAACGACGGTGATGGGTGAGGTGTAAAGCCTTGCCGAGTGTCTGGTGCGTGCCGACATGCCTGTTTCGGAGGATCTTTAGCCGACTTGTCCGGTGCCGAGGCCTCCTGCTGCGGCGGAGCCGGGAAGTGGGCCCAGCAGTCTCTGGCGTAGTGGCCCCTACGCCCGCAGCGGAACCATTCGGCCTCGTTGCGCCGAAGCGCAGGCCTTACCTCCTGACGGCCCCGTTCTGGTAGCGCCGCGCGCGGTCTCGGCCCGCCGCGTCCCGTCCATGGAGCGGAGGCGGCCGTCAGCTGTTGAGGGCCCCGGTCATCCGGAACATAGACAGCCTGCGCAGGGTTCCACCCCAGCGCATCCCCTTCTTTGACGGGCCCCCCCGTCCACGCCGTCACTTGTTTCCAGCGACGGAGGTTGAATTGCGCATCGAGACACTTAGCAGCCGTCCGGGAAGTTAGCTTCTCATGCCCACACACAGGCCTGAGGATCCCTAGATCCCGAGACAGCTCCAACATTTTCCCTAATATGAGAGGCTCGAGCAGGTCCTGTGGGGTCTCAGGATAAGCTGCCATGGCCAGCTCCAGCACCGCACCCCTGAACGCCACGGGCGACTCTTCTGGTGCTCGTTGTCATTGAGCGAATCGCCGATGCGCATCATCTGGTGGCTCATAAGCATCGGCCATTTCTTGAAAAACACCACATAAAGTTGCCTTCTTATCGGTCGTTATGGAACGGAAGAATCGGACAGATTCGTCGTCCAGGAGAGTCGGCAACACCTCCAAAGCCTCCGCATCGGTCCATCTTGCTGTGCGTACCGCCGCCAAGAAGCGGCAGGCGAACGCGCTCCAGTCCCCACCGACAGAAAATTCTTTAACCGTGGTAAGGTGGCGACTCCGACTCCTCTTCCCGCCGTCTTCCAATGGTGGTGGTTGTGGTGGCAAATTCAAAATGGCGTCGGCCCACGGCGTGGCCAAGATGGCGGTTTGGCGCCGCGGAGCGCGCAAAATGGCGGCCTCTTGCCGCGTGGGCAATGGCGGCGGCAGGACAGGCAACGTGGCGGCCCGCGGAGCACCAACTGCGTCCTCCATCGTCCCTGGCGCGACGAGATGGCATAGATGCGCCAGGACGTCCTTAAGTGCCTCCAGTTGTACCGCCATCGCTTGCCATCGTTGATCCGCGTCTGATGATGTCGACGGACCCGCCACCGCGCCAACATCCTCCACTCCCGTTCCCGTGGTCGCCTCAGCCGGGCTCTCCTCCACCACCCCAACAGGATCCGTGGTTGGAGGGAGTTCGTCGTCGTCGGACGAAGAAGCCGATGCAGGCGCCGGATTAACTTTCTTCCTCACTTGTTTCGACATGCCGTTGCACTTCCGACACCAGTGTAATAAACGACTGGACCACGATGTCTGGCTCAGTGTCCTTTATTCGGTTCGTGCTGTACTCCCACACGGCTGTCTCTACTCTGTAGCTTCTCCACGGTGCTGACTCCGATGTCGGCCCGATCCACAACAGCAGCCCCGCTGCTGTTTCTCTCACACAGCCCCCCTTGGCTGTACTCGCTGCAACTCCTCTCTCTCTCCGCAGCTCTGACAGCCTCGTGCTGTCTCCCTCTCTCCCTCCGCAGCTCTGACAGCCTCGTGCTGTCTCTCTCTCTCTCTCCGCAGCTCCACCTGGCAGCCACACCGCTGCCTCTAACACGCAGCCCTTCTGGCTGTCTCCTCTGCAGCTGCACACCACTCCGCAGCTTCCTCTTGTCTTCGGGGTTGGCTCCCGATGGCCGTCGGTGCCCCCCCTCTTCTCACTCGCCCGCGTGGCCTCACTCTTTTCCGCTCACACCCCGACTGACTTCCCCTTCCGGTTTACCCGCTTAAGGACCCGAACCTTCCACCCACGTCACATGACTCCACCCCCCGTGACGTCACATCCGGAAGGTCGCTTACGCCCGCATTACAACAGCACTCGCGTCGTGGTTTTGAATTCTTGGGTGGTATTTCATATATTAGGGGGAGGCACCCCCCTGCATACATAATTTACTGCTACCATGTGCTATTAGCTACTGGAAGACGAAGGTTGTTGGTGAGGCTCTGATTCCGTGGAATACATATTATCTTGGTCGTGTGTGATTGACATATTTCGCATTGTATATCTTATGAATGACCCTCGGTCTAATACTTCAATAATTATTATTTGGTTCATGCTTAACCGAGATTTGTGGTATACCATAGTTGTTACCAAAGATATTCCGAGGGTTTTATTAAACTTTGTTCCCCGTCTGTATTACCAGAGATCCGTGCTTCTTATTCACAAGTTATATTTTGATATCCTGAGGTTGAAGATACAGCTAAGGTTCAAACTTTACTGCTGTATCTTAAAAACCCATCAGTTCATAATGATTAACTGCCCTTGGGTGGATTTTGCTGTCCAAGGGAGGTTCGTGACCCCTGCTGTTTCCGTCTTATGTTTGTTTTATTGTTGGTTGTTTCCTTTATGGTAGCCTTCTCTTGAAGTCAACTGGGGATTTCCTGCAGAATCTCATTAGCCCCCCCTTGGGTTTGCAGTTTTTTTTATATTATATTGTATGACTTCCCAAACAGACTTGTGAGTACTTATCTTCTAGCTTTCTTTTGTGTGGCAAGGCAGGAGGCAGCGGGGGGGGGGGGGGGGGGGGGGGGGACTCACCCTTACCATGCTCCAGCGCTAAATCCCGATCAAAATTATTACAAAATAAATAGGCAGAATCACTTTTAATATAATTTTTAGGAAAAGGCATATATGCAACATGCTCTTAGAGTGAGAATAGGTTTTCTCCTTTTTAAATCCTTTATATTAAGTTCGCTTGCTTGCTTGCGTGCTTGCTTGCTTGCGTGCTTGCTTGCTTGCGTGCTTGCTTGCTTACGACCGTGCAAATCTTTCGGTCGTTTTTTAACCCACTTCCCGTGATCCAATGGAGCTGACATTTTCCACACAGACTCGTTGTGCGAGACAATTAATGTTCGAGAAAAATAATTCCCAAAATTTTACACTTTTTAGGCAAAAAAAATATATTTTACATATATTAAAATAGAACTCATTCATGGCTTTGGCTGAACGTCACAGTATAAGAGCCCAGAGCGTAACCCCTCCACAGGCCGTGGCGGAGTAGCGCAGTTGGTAGCGCCCTCGCTTCCCATGCCAAAGGTCGCGGGATCGATCCCCGCGTCCTCCACAGGCGAATATATTTTTAAATCCTTTATATTAAGTTCGCTGCCACGCATATAAAGGATTTATAGTGAAAAACTTTGTTTTTACGGGTTATACTTATTTAAAATCATTTATATTAAGTTCACTTGCTTGCTTACGACCGTGCAAATCTTTCGGTCGTTTTTTAACCCACTTCCCGTGATCCAATCGAGCTGACATTTTCCACACAGACTCGTTGTGCGTGACAATTAATGTTCGTGAAATGTTTTTTCAAAAATTTTACACTTTTTAGGACAAAAATATTATATTTAATTACCAATGGCTTAATGGTGCCATGCAATCATCTGACCCATAGGTGGCAGCCATCTCAAGCCAGAGGACGAGAGGACTCGAGCCGCCACGCATATAAAGGATTTATAGTGAAAAACTTTGTTTTTACGGGTTATACTTGTTTCTTGACTTGGACCTGGTTGAGGCTCACCAAGATTGAGTTTTACTAAAAACCTGTCAATTGAAGTTTGTTTTTGCCTTCTTCTAAGAATGTTCCTGAAGTCATTCCAGACAATACTGTTACGAGCGGCGCTTTGTTTCAGTCGTGAACGGGGAAAACGCGGGTACGCGGTGACTCATGCCGACCCATACAAGTTCTAGCAAGACGTCGTATTCCAAGCAAGACGTCGTATCCCAAGACATTTTTTTCTCGTCAAAACACGTATACCAAATTCGACGTATTCAAAAGCGGTCGTATACCGAGGAATGACTGTCCATGCAAATACCATCTCTAGCCCTGCCCACTTACCCTTAGGGGCCGTCCATAAATAACGTTACGCGAATTTGGACGATTTTTTATCCCCCCCCCCCCCCTTGTCACATGGCGTAACAAAAAGTCAAACCCCCCTCAAATATGACGTGACAAAGCTCTGCCCCCCCCCAAAACCATATTTCCATTTTGAAAATAAATCATGCTTCAAATCGCTTTAAGCTATTGTCATTGTAGTGCGTATTTAATGTGGGGCTGCACTCTGATTTTGTAGGAGTGTTGTTTTCACAAGTAGTGTTGTAATAACAATTCTATATTTATTTAAAATTGCGCATTTTGATGTGACGTCACATTTCTCACCCCCCCCCCCTCGTCACACATTGTCACAAATGTCTGACCCCCCCCCCTAGGTGCGTGACGTCATTTATGGACGGCCCCTTGGGCTGCACCCATCTCAGGCCTATATAACGTCCTGCTTCAGAAGCTCTCTCGCTGTATTTTAAATCCTTTATATTAAGTTCGCTTGCTTGCTTGCTTAAGACCGTGTAAATCTTGCGGTCGTTTTTTTAACACACTTCCCTTGATCCAATCGCGCTGACATTTTCCACACAGACTCGTTGTGCGTGACAATTAATGTTCGTGAAATTTTTTTTCCAAAATTGTACACTTTTTAGGACAAAAATATTATATTTAATTACCAATTGCTTAATGGTGCAATGCAATCATCTGACCCATAGGTGGCAGCCATCTCAAGCCAGAGGACGAGAGGACTCTAGCTGCCACGCATATAAAGGATTTATAGTGAAAAACTTTGTTTTTACGGGTTATACTTGTTAAATCCTTTATATTAAGTTCACTTGCTTGCTTGCACGCTTACGACCGTGCAAATCTTTCAGTCGTTTTTAACCCACTTCCCGTGATACAATCGAGCTGACATTTTGCACACAGACTCGTTGTGCGTGACAATTTTTTTCCAAAATTTTACACTTTTTAGGTAATTTTTATTTTATTTTAATTACCAATTGCTTAATGGCGGCAGGCAATCATCTGACCCATAGGTGGCAGCCATCTCAAGCCAGTGGACGAGAGGACTCTAGCCGCCCGTTTCAAAGACCAATGTGGGCTGGGTTGTGGCACATTGAACACGAATATAAAGGATTTATAGTGAAAAACTTTGTTTTTATGGGTTAATTTTTTATGGAAACATGTGTCGAGATGTTAAAACACCAAACTGAAACCTTTTACAAAGAATTAAGTCTGCATTAACCACAATACTTGTGGTCAGAATGCAAACCAAAAACATACTCTGATAAGAAATGCGTTGTCTTTGGAACTGATTGGTTCACACCAGAGACAGCTTTCTTTCGAGCCTAGTCTCAAACAGTGTTAGACCAGAGGACGCCAAAAGGCGTGCTCTTCGAGTGTTTGTGATGAGATATGATACAAAACTCCGAGTTGCTGAGGTGATTAATCAAGCACCATAAAAATGCTAATATTATTATAACATAGTGAATGCTTGGGGGCTTATTGGCTCTCACTCCTAGTTAGAGATCTACCCAACCCACAGGTCCACAAATACTGACCGCTCTTACTCTGCAGGTTGAACCTAGGAATTGAGTGTTTAACTTAGCGTTATTTTCGTTAAAGGCCTGTAACAAAGGTGCATCTATTGGAGCTTCATTGTCTCAAGCTTAAACATCTACAGGGTCTCCATTTGATTTCGTATTCTCTAAGAAGTCGACCCACACCTCCACTTCCACAAACTGCTGGGAGTTGCCTCGCTCAGTCAGAATTCTCCTCCTGCTTCACGTTGCATCCATTGATGTTAAGGTCCGATTTTGGAGTTAAATCTTCATCTTCACATTTTACCTTCACTTCTTCGCTCTTCACTGTCACCTCTTCACATTTCACCTTGATACATTTCATAGTGTCAGGGCTGGAATGTACTTCTGGTTCTTTTTTCAGGAAGGATGGGCTCATTGCAGCACTTTGACTTTCACAAGTCGATTTCAGATTACACTTCTTGGGGATCTTCTGATGCCTGTGTGTTCTCTGGTGTCTATGAAGATCTGATGACCGTGCAAATGCCTTCCCACACAGAGTGCACTTGAAGGGTTTCTCTCCTGCGTGCCTTCTCTGGTGTATTTTCAGATGTGATGACCGTGTAAACGCCTTCCCGCACAAAGTGCACTTGAAGGGTTTCTCTCCTGTGTGTGTTCTCTGGTGGATCTGAAGACCTGATGACCATGCAAATGCCTTCTCACAGACAGTGCACTTGAAGGGTTTCTCTCCTGTGTGTGTTCTCTGGTGGATCTGAAGATCTGATGACCATGCAAATGCCTTCTCACAGACAGTGCACTTGAAGGGTTTCTCTCCTGTGTGCGTTTTCTGGTGTTTTTTAAGATTTGATGACCGTGAAAATGCCTTCTCACACACCCTGCACTTGAAGGGTTTCTCTCCTGTGTGTGTTCTTTGGTGGATCTGAAGAACTGATGACTCTGCAAATGCCTTCTCACACACAGTGCACTTTAAATGTTTCTCTCCCATGTGTGCTCTCTGGTGGATCTTAAGATCAGATGAACTTGAAAATTCCTTCCCACACACACTGTTCTTGAAAGGTTTCTCTCCTGTGTGTATTTTCTGATGTCTTTTAAGAGTATATGAATCTGAAAATGCCTTCTCACACACAGTGCACTTGAAATGTTTCTCTCCCGTGTGTGTTCTCTGGTGGATCTTAAGATCAGATGAACTTGAAAATTCCTTCCCACACACACTGCTCTGGAAAGGTTTCTCTCCTGTGTGTATTTTCTGAAGTCTTTTAAGAGTATATAAATCTGAAAATGCCTTCTCACACACAGTGCACTTGACATGTTTCTCTCCTGTGTGTCTTCTCTGGTGTATTTTAAGTTGTGATGACACTGCAAAGGGCTTCCCGCACAGAGCGCACCTGAAGGGTTTCTCTCCCGTGTGTGTTCTCTGGTGTATTTTAGGATGTGATGAATATGCAAACGCCTTCCTGCAAAGGGTGCACCTGAAGGCTTTCTCTCCTGTGTGTATTCTCTGAAGTCTTTTAAGAGTATATAAATCTGAAAATGCCTTCTCACACACAGTGCACTTGAAATGTTTCTCTCCTGTGTGTCTTCTCTGGTGTTGTTTAAGATGTGATGACACTGCAAAGGGCTTCCCGCACAGAGCGCACCTGAAGGGTTTCTCTCCCGTGTGTGTTCTCTGGTGTATTTTAAGATGTGATGAATATGCAAACGCCTTCCTGCAAAGGGTGCACCTGAAGGCTTTCTCTCCTGTGTGTATTCTCTGGTGTCTTTTAAGGGAATATGAATCTGAAAATGCCTTCCCGCACAGAGTGCACTTGAAGGGTTTCTCTCCTATGTGCCTTCTCTGGTGTTGTTTAAGATGTGATGACCATGTAAACGCCTTCCCGCACACAGTGCACTTGAAGGGTTTCTCTCCTGTGTGCGTTCTCTGGTGTTTTTTCAGATTTGATGACTGTGAAAATGCCTTCTCACACACACTGCACTTGAAGGGTTTCTCTCCTGTGTGTGTTCTCTGGTGGATCTGAAGAACTGATGACTCTGCAAATGCCTTCTCACACACAGTGCACTTTAAATGTTTCTCTCCCGTGTGTGTTCTCTGGTGGATCTTACGATCAGATGAACTTGAAAATTCCTTCCCACACACACTGCTCTTGAAAGGTTTCTCTCCTGTGTGTGTTCTCTGGTTTACTTTAAGTTGTGATGACACTGCAAAGGGCTTCCCGCACAGAGCGCACCTGAAGGGGTTCTCTCCCGTGTGTGTTCTCTGGTGTATTTTAAGATGTGATGAATATTCAAACGCCTTCCTGCAAAGGGTGCACATGAGGGCTTTCTCTCCTGTGTGTATTCTCTGGTGTCTTTTAAGGCATATGAATCTGAAAATGCCTTCTCACACACAGTGCACTTGAAGGGTTTCTCTCCTATGTGTGTTCTCTGGTGTATTGCAAGATATGATGACTGTGGAAATGCCTTCTCGCACACAGTGCACTTGAAGCGTTTCTCTCCTCTGTGCGTTCTCTGGTGTATTTTCAGATGTGATGACTGTGTAAACGCCTTCCCGCACAAAGTGCACTTGAAGGGTTTCTCTCCTGTGTGTGTTCTCTGGTGGATCTGAAGACCTGATGACCATGCAAATGCATTCTCACAGACAGTGCACTTGAAGGGTTTCTCTCCTGTGTGCGTTCTCTGGTGTTTTTTTAAGATTTGATGACCGTGAAAATGCCTTCTCACACACAGTGCACTTTAAATGTTTCTCTCCCGTGTGTGTTCTCTGGTGGATCTTAAGATCAGATGAACTTGAAAATTCCTTCCCACACACACTGCTCTGGAAAGGTTTCTCTCCTGTGTGTGTTTTCTGATGTCTTTTAAGAGTATATGAATCTGAAAATGCCTTCTCACACACAGTGCACTTGAAATGTTTCTCTCACGTGTGTGTTTTCTGGTGGATCTTAAGATCAGATGAACTTGAAAATTCCTTCCCACACACACTGCTCTGGAAAGGTTTCTCTCCTGTGTGTATTTTCTGATGTCTTTTAAGAGTATATGAATCTGAAAATGCCTTCTCACACACAGTGCACTTGAAGGGTTTCTCTCCTGTGTAAGTTTTCGGGTGCTGTGTCAAATTTCCAGGACAATCCATGATGTATGCACACTGGTCCTATTCTTTTTGTACCGAGCTGCGCTGAGTGACTTGCTCCATCAGACCAATTCTGCAGAGGAAGCATCAGAACAAGCGTCAGCTGCAGACAGAAAAACATATGCACACCATCTATGTCAGTATAGAGACAGAGGAATGAATATCTTAAACAACTACGCTGGTTTGGTCGTCTGCGTGCGTATCTGGACGTTAATTTATTTACGGACCCGCCCAAACAGCTAGCTGTGATTCGTCGATAACAATTAATAAAACAGCCGGCAAAAAGCCACAGCTCACTTTCATTCGACAAATATAAATAAATAAACCTGCCGCACAACAGCGTCTCTTCGGTCAACAATTGCACCTACTTTCACGCAACACCATATTAACAGTGATGGTCGCAACGCAAAATCTACTGTAGGTACAGTGTTGCTGTTGCACCCGCCGAACACTGCGTCCTGGTGGCAATATCTCCCCAACGAAGAACGTCCGCGGCTGCAACCAAGAACCCTCCACTAATCAGATAGCCACATACATTTTCAATTCCAGAACTTTCAATAAAATCTGTTCATTATTGGTGGGGTTCGGTTCGACGGCCCAGTGGACAAAACTGACCACTCTTTCGTACGCAGCTCCATCAATATTGCGCCCATTCCCTTGAAACCACTGTGCTTAATCTTTCATTGAGCCGAAACAAGTGTGTGCAAAGTGGCCCTGCACAGTTCCCCGCCCTACATATCAAACCAGCGCTCGAGAAATTCTGTAGGTGTTGCCTACAATCTCATTGGACTAATTAATTATCCTTTACATTTCATTGCCTCAAAGTGGCCTGCGTGCTTTGTGGCGGCAGCACGCGTCAGTCAGTCAGTCGTCCATTTCCAAACAAGCAGAAGCACACAGAAGGTAAGCGCTGTGTGATAGCATAGGTCTGCTAAGGTCTGCGCCGCAGTGGTGCAGTGCACTGTGGGCGCACATCCTGCGCTGTGTGAGTGTGGTGTGTATGCAAGTGTGCGAATGGTAGTTACGGTAATATTACGTATATTTACGTAACAAAATGGGTGCTGCGTGCTGCCATTAATGGAGTCCCCAAACAACTTTACCTTACGAGTAGGCAGGGGTCGCTATACAGTGAGTCTTAGCGGACTGAGCTGGCAGCTTCACCTGCCGGGACCACGGCCAGTTGCGTAGCGCCCCCTACAGTTTCGGGAGTTCCGCCCATGGGTCAATACCCCCATGGGGCAACCGAGCTGACTGTTTGATGGGTACAATGGTTACTTTTCGCTTCATCCGGCTTATTACCATTTGGATGTATTGACGTTGATCACGTCTCCATGGACGGCATAACACCGACAAATAACATTTTCGAAATAAAAAAAACAGCTGGCCCCATAGCGGATCTGTGTGTGTACATACAGACGGAGGATGCAGGGGCCAACCTGTGTGCGACCGGAACGGTGCCATTGCTGACCAATGTCACTGTGGCTGGCGCACACCCTCACGCACACCGGAGCTGTGTCTTTGCAATGCAAGGGCATGGTGGATGGTGGAGCGCATATCGATGCTGCGTTACAAATTAAATCAAAAATAACAAACCGCTGCATCTGTAAGTGTGCCAGTGTGCGCTTATGGTGGATAGTGGTGCGTGCGGAAGTGAGGCTCATGTTTGGGTAAAAAAAACACTCTGAACGCGCAAGAACATAGCTGGCGGTCGCCTAAAGACTTGGTAGCGAACAGGGTAGAGGCACTGCGTGTATTATATCTGTCGTCACAACGTTTGTGCGTCAGTCGGGGAGACTTTATCTGCCAGTACCCGTGCGCAACAGTACAGCGAGATATATATTCTACAGTGCTTCAGATGTCACAGACTGAGAGGCAACGCGGTTTACATAGGCTTTCTGTATAACGCGTCACGTTTGTGTACGCAGACTTCCAGATATCTGACGACAGCCAACACAATGACTACAAGCCCTGGTCGTGGAACACGGAAAGGGTGCGTAAGCTGCTCAACTATTTCATAGTCAACGTCACCTATTATAATTACTCATCCCTATCCCTATAGCAAGCGAAAGAGAGAGACACGAGAGGAGCTCGAGGACGCTTTGCACAAAAACGAAATCGTAAAAGCAACTCCTGCCACGGCCGAGCCGAAGGAGGTCAAAGATCGTCGCCGCAATCGCCGCCGAGTGGAGCGATTTCGGTTGAATAAGGCCATGCGAGAGCTTCACTTGGGGAATGTTATCGATGAAGGGCGCATAGAAACCAACGCTGGCAACGACGCAATGGATCAACCAAGTGATATGCAGGATGTCCTCATGGACGTACACGATCATGTCATTTCTCCCGGCGACTTCCACGTGGATCTTGAGGAAGGTAAGCAAGAACAAGACGACCCTGCCTTTGTCATTGCTCGAGCCGCTGCGCGGGAGGATCCACAACTCACACTAGGCCTTCAGGAGTTGCGTCGCCTAAAGCGACGTGCTGAGCAATCTCCGTTTCAACAAGATGCTGAGCGAGCGCATCGCGCTGTGCTGGAGGCCCAGCGTCGTTCGAGAATGACTGCCGAGCGACTACTGGATGAACGATATCGTCGCATTAACTCGGAAGCTGAGCGGCGCCGAAGGTTGACGGAAGAGCAGCAAGACAAAGAACGACGTCGCCACAGTGTGCTGGAAGCAGAGCGCCGCGGGAGGTTGACGGAAGAACAGCAGGAGGAAGCGCGTCGACGCCATGCTGAGCTGGAAGCTGAACGTCTCGCCAGGATGACGGAAGAACTAGAGGAGATGCGACAGCGCCAGTCCCAACGGAAAATGGAGAGGACAGAAAACGAAGTCGAGGAGACGCTGGAACAGCGACGCGTTCAACGGCGAACCAAGCGCTACAAGGACGCCCTCGCCAACCAAGACGAGTTTGAAGTCTCGAGAGTTTCGGGGAAGAATGTCATCGCAGGAAGACACAAACTACCAGAGCCAACTTCGGTTTGCTCGAAGTGTCGAGCATGGAAGTGGCCAGGCGAGTCTTCCATCACATGCTGCATTGGCGGCAAGGTCGCTCTTCCGCCACTCCAGCCTGCACCGGCCATTCTACGCAAGTGGTACCAAGATGAAGAGTTTCGGAAGCAGATACGCATGTACAATCAAGTGTTTGCATTTACGTCGCTTGGTGCGTCTTTCAGCAATCGCCGCTTCGACCCAGTAGCAGAAGATCAAAGTGTTCGAGGGCAGAGAGGCGTGTATACATACCGTATCCAAGGAGCGATGGGCCATTTCTTGGGATCTTTGTTACCATATATGGATCAGGCCGGTTAGACAACGAAGCCCAAGTTTGCGCAGATTTACGTGTACGATCCAGATATCGAAGCACGAGTGGCTCGCCGACAGGGTATTTTTTGTGGCCTGAACAGAGTCGCACTGTTGGACTTGGAGCACATGATGGAGACGAGCAACCCGTTTGCGCGCGAGTTCCTTACGATGGGTCAGCGGATGAGAAGCATGATCGAAGCCGGCGAGAACCCCGTCAACGTTGTGTTTCGCCTGCGTGCCAACAACTATGCGGGACCTCGCACGCACAATCTCCCCACGGCCACGGAGGTTGCTGCTGTGTTGGTTGATGACGGCAACGCGGCGAACAACTGAGACTTGCTTCTCTTCCCACGGTCAGGTGGGCTTTTGCGACTGTTCAAAACCCATTCCATATACGATTCACTTCAATGTCCTCTCTTGCTCCCTCTCGGGGAACTGGGTTGGACGTACACGGATGAGTACACGAACGGCGCTACGTATCGGAACAAGACGCGAATGGCGCTTCGCGAACATGTTGCGTACCGACTCTACCAGAAGGAAAACGAACAGTCGGTTCTCCACCAAGGCAGGCGACTGTTCCAGCAGTGGGTGGTCGACCAACGTGCCAAGTGTGAACATGAGAATCTGCGCTGGGTCGCGGCAAACCAGAAGACACTTCGAGCGGATATTTACAAGGGAGTTCTGGATGCGTACCTGCATGAGGGCGTGGTTGCATTAGGCGAAAACCAAGGCTTAGTGTCGGAATATGATCGTCACACAGGCATGTTAGTGCATCCAGAGCCAAGCCGCCGCCGTCACTTCCTTGATCGAGTCGGACAAAGCGTCGTACTTCCAGCGTCGTTCACGGGTGGTGAGAGATACATGTACTCGCAGTATCAGGACTCCATGGCGATGGTGCGCGAGTTTGGCAAGCCGGATTTGTTCATGACTGTGACGTGCAACCCTCAATGGGATGAAATCACAAAGACAATAGACAGAAACGGACCACACCGAACTGCTCAAGATATGCCAGATATTGTCACATGTGTGTGGCAACAAAAGCTCAACGCAGCGTTGAAGGATCTCGATGATGGGGTGTTTGGGCAGCAAATCGCGCTAATCTATGTGGTCGAGTTTCAGAAGCGTGGACTGCCGCACGCTCACATACTCATTCTTCTCGCCCATGAAGACAAACCCAGGACTCGCCAGGACTTTGACAAGTTTGTGTCCGCGGAACTTCCAGATGCCATGAAGAACAGTGATCTGTACAACACGGTTTTGACCAGCATGATGCACGGCCCGTGTGGAGCCCTAAACCCCAGCTCTCCGTGTATAAAGGACGGTGAGTGCACCAAGGGTTTCCCGAAGGCACTGTCCGAGGTGACACAAACCAACCAGAATGGCTTTCCTGTCTACAGAAGATGCCTGCGAACGGACGGCGTGCTCAAGTTCAAGGCCAATAAATATGACAATGCGACATTCAATCAATGGGTTGTTGTGTACAATGCATTCTTCTCTCACAAATACGATTGCCACATCAACGTTGAGGTGTGCTCGAGCATCACGGCGATCAAGTACCTGTACAAGTACGTCTACAAAGGCGCTGATATGACGGAAATCAGTGCGCGGGCATTTGGAGATGACGTGAGGGAGTCTGAACACCCTCGATTGAGCGTCTCATAAAAATACATATAACCTCACAAAAATAAACATAAAACAATCACCAAAACATGTATATTGTGTCCAGCCCCTTTCAACTCCCCACCAACCAAGTATATACACACCGCCCGCGAAGCGGGCGGCGACTGCTAGTATATACAGTCACACATGACTTACACGTCTATATTTATTTATATATTCAAGATATTCCCCAATTCATCACACGGACTGTGAAGGCACACAATGAGAGGGCAAATGTTTATAAATGCCTGGAGGCACTAGTAGCTTCAAAATAAAAATGGCTGCAAAAGGAATATTTATAAAAGCAAAATTGAGCTAACATAGCAAAGGCTGTTGAAAATAACATGATTTGTCTTATGTAGAAATGAATAAATAAATTTTCAATCGCAACTTATAGGTGTGAAGCCTGTCTTAGATTTTCTTGAATGCTTGGATGAACAGATCTAACTTGAGCTGCATATATGCTGTGTTAAATTCCTGTTTCCATTCTTACAAAAAGTTCCAGAGGAAAACTAAAATAAACTTCTTCTTCTTCTTCCTAGCGTTGTTCCCGCTGTGGCGCAGGGTCCGCTTTTCGGCATTGTCTTCTCCATTTGGCTCGGTCCAGGGCATCTTCAGGGGATGCGTTGACCGTCTTCATGTCTTCCTTTATTCGGTCCATCCATCGCTTCTTCGGACGCCCGCGTGGACGGCGGCCCTCTGGCTCAATACGCAAGGCAGTCTTGGCCACTGATGACTCTTCACTTCGCATCACGTGGCCGTACCACCGAAGCCTTGCCTCAAGCATCTTGTCCGCAATGGGGGCCACACCAAGTCGCTTCCGAACGTCTTCGTTCCTGACACGATCCCATCGAGTGAGCCCGAGGCTCCATCTGAGCATCCTCATCTCCATGGTGTGGAGAGCTTGTTCGTGTACAGTTGTGGCTGGCCAGCACTCGGATCCATAGAGTGCCACCGGTCGGACGATGGTCTTGTATATTTTTCCCTTCAGCCTATCCGGAATTTTACGATCACAGAGGACTCCGGTGACTTACCTCCATTTCATCCACGCCGCATTGACTCGTGACCTCACATCAGTCGTGATGCTACCATCTGAGCTGATGGTGGAGCCCAGGTACTTAAAGTCCGTCACTTTCTTCAGATCTTCTCCGTCAACACTGATGGTGCCGTCGGTTTGGGGGCCACACTCCATATACTCCGTCTTTTTGATGTTGAACCTCATCCCGTTTTCGTCCAAACGTTCCTTCCACAGGCGCGTTTGTCTTTCCACTTATCCTCTCTCTTCATCTGAGAGGAGGACGTCATCCGCGTAGAGAATTGACCATGGAAGGGGCGTGTGCAGGTCGGCAGTGATCGTGTCCATGCACAGGATAAACAGGAGTGGTGACAGGGCCGATCCTTGGTGCACTCCAACGCTGATGGGAAATGGCGGTGAAATGCCCACTGCACACCTGACTGCACTGGTGACGTTCTTGTATAGGAGTTGCACCCAATGCACGTAGGTTTCAGGGACTCCATGGGATCGAAGCGAGTGCCAGATGAGGTCGTGGGGGACCCTGTCAAATGCCTTTTCAAGGTCGAGGAACGACACGTGCACAGCTTGGTTCTTCTCTCTGTGCCTCTCCAGCAGGAGCCTCGCCGCGAATATGGCGTCCGTAGTGCCACATCCTTTGATGAAGCCGCATTGGTTGGGTGATAGGGTGATGATGTTTCTAATCCTCGTGTCCAAAACTCGCTCAAAGATCTTCATCGCATGACACAGGAGCCGGATTGGCCTGTAATTCGAGCATTCTGCCACGTCCCCTTTACCCTTCCAAATTGGAACCGTCGTGCTGGTCGACCAGGCTTCTGGGACCTCACTGGTGCTCGTGATGGTGTTGAAGAGCTGGGTAAGGAGGGCAGCACCCTGCCTGCCAAGGATCTTCCAGGCCTCAGCAGGGATATCGTCCGGGCCAGTCGCTTTCCCATTCTTCATTCTCCTGATAGCTTGTTCCACTTCGGTGATGGTGATAGGTGAAACCGGACCGAGGACGTGTTCAGCGCTAATAATCGGTGGGTGGGGAAATTCCTGGTTGCAGATTCCAGAGAAGTAGTCGCTCCAGCGTTGAAGGATGGCGGGCGGGTCTCTGAGAGCGCTGTGATTCTCATCCTTTATGCATTTGACCTGACCAATATCCTGAGTCGAACGATGGCGTGCCTCTGCCAGTCGATAGATCTTATTGGCACCTTCTGGGATGTCCAGTTCGACATACAGTTGGTCGTATTGAGCTAATTTCACCGCTGCAACTACTCGCTTCGCTGCCGATTTGCAGTTTCTGTATTGTTGGTAATCCAGATCTGCGAGCGTTTGGCGCCACTTCTTGAAAGCTAGCTTCTTCTCTTTCACTGCTAGCTGAACTTCTTCGTTCCACCACCATATTTGCTTGTCAATGAAGTGTTTTCCCGGCTTAGTTAGCCCCAGTGCTTCCATTGCTGCTGTGCACAGTTGGCCGGCGAGATCTTCCCAAATTGCATTCGCTGGTCGGTTGGTGTTCACGTCAATCTGATTAAAGGCGACTCTCAGCTGATCCTTGCATTCCTTCATCCACCACCACTTAATTCGCTGCTGTCCAGTTGTTGGTGGGCGATGTCGCTGGCCAATGTCCATTTTTATGTCCATGACCAGGATGCGATGTTGTGGGGCGATGTTGTCCGATGGTATGACTTTAGTGTTTGTCACCGTTTTCAGCTTATCCCGCTTGACAAGCCAGTAATCAATTTGAGTTGATCTCCCACCACTGGCGTACGTAATGAGATGGGACGGTCTCTTCTTGAAGAAGGTGTTGGCGAGGACAAGATCATGGGCTTCCGCAAAGTCCAGGGCTCGGTTTCCCTCATCGTTCCGGGTACCATATCCTTGGCCACCATGGTTTCGAGGGTATCCATCCCGGGCGCTTCCAACGTGTCCATTTAGGTCTCCACCAATTACTAACTGCTCTTCTCCATTTATCGATTGCATGTGTCCATCAAATTGTTCCCAAAATTCCTCCTTGGTATCTGCTGGGCAGCCGGGCTGCGGCGCATAACAAGATACCACCCGGAGGCGTAGGTCGTTTGAGTCGATTTCGATGGACATGAGGCGGTCGGAAACACGGTGGACGGCCACGACGCTGTCTCGTAGATTTTGGCTGACTGCGATTCCAACGCCGTTCTTGGTGTTTCTTTCACCGTTGTAGAACAGTTTGTATCCTTCTCCAATCTCCCTGGCCTTTGCTCCACTCCACTTCGTTTCTTGGATGCATACGATGTCGATACGATGGGCCTTTAGGGCAGCTGACAATTCTCGACTTCTCCCTGTCAATGTTCCGATGTTGAGTGTTCCCAGCCGTAGTCGGACTAACTTCTTTAGCCTGCCCCATCCATGAGTAGGTAGCCCTCGTCCACTTCTCGCGTCGTTTGGGCGAGGACGGCGCGCGTTTCCCCCGAGGGGTGCCCTAGCTTGTTCCAAGTTGATTTGACGTTGCCATAGATGCGACACAGAAATACTTTGGCCGGTGGGTCGCTCCATCTGACGCCAAAGACCCTCACCGTTGGTTGGAATCCAGCCGGCACCGCGTGGAGGTGGTGATGGGATTTTGCCGGCCGAAAACTAAAATAAACTATTGTTTTGATTTAACCTCCATGTTCAATAGTTAATATACTTTACTACAAATACAAACTTGACACTGTTACACACTGGTATGGTAAAAAGGTGGTGGCGTGTCCAGAACCATGCCTGGCCACCTTCATCTGCTCAGTATTAATGCTTCCTCACTTCACCATGTAATTAATTTAAGATCAATCAACATAGCAGAGGCCCACAATACGTTCAGCTTTCACTTATCAATTATGTTTGCTGTCAGCGATAATCAAACTAATTGTTGAGTTCATAATGCAGTGAAATAACTGCACCACAGCTCCCCATAAAGACAAACTCTTAAATACACATGCATTTAACATAGATCATTAACATATTATATAAATAAAACATCCACCATTCATGACAAAATGCAAGTAACCTTATCCCAGTGCTAATGCCATGATAGGTGCAATTTTAGGCCATGTAAGTGTGGATTCCTTGTCAGCAGATAATGGGAATGATCCAGGTGTCAAAAGATGACTGATAGATGAACCAGCTGTGCTCCCCACTGTCTTGCTGGGTTTTAGGAACCCAGCGTTCCACCCATTAATGTGGGCATCGCTCTTCCAACCTCATCGTTGTCACAGAGCAAATATCTCTTAACTGCCCTGCAGCATACCTCACAGGCCTCCTCCACAGAGGCCGATCTTCACTCCTGGCACAAGTCATCGGCAGGTCCGATCACCTCCACATCCTCCAATCTCTTCTCTAGCCAATGCCATGCCTGTTCAGCCCCTAATATCTGGACAAACAAAAGCTGCTTGAGCATGCAGTGTCTGGTAATGCAGGATTCATGACCGAACCAATGCAGCCTCGCCTGCCAAAGATATTGGCAGGCGAGGCTGCATTGTAAGCTTCGAATAGAATATAGTCTGGTTGAATAGAGGATGAATCAAAATTCCTTGCAAAAGGTTTCAGTTTGATGTTTTAACATCTTAAGACCTGTTTTGTTGCCAAGAAAAGGGGAAAACCTCTTCTTATATTTTGATACTGGCAAAGGAGGTTCCATGAAGTAGTGAGCCAGATGAAGACAAATTAAACTTAAGCAGAGAATTAAAGCAAATGCATTAAGGCGAGGGCAGGAGGAAAGGCCCCGCATGGCTAGGCCCAGCGTTGTAATGTTCCAACCGGGTCATCGATTCCATACTCGGTGCTACTAATTTGATATTCCTATGAGAGAGAGACGGAACGAGGCTCTACCTGGGTAAACAACAACAACCACCACGACAACAACCACAATGTGAACTTAATTCTAGATTTGAAGCTTTCGTGACTGCAAGGATTCATATTCTTAGGTTTTTTCGCTAAAGTCACGTAGGTAAAACATCAAAATTAATAAAAATAAAATAAAATAAAAAATCACGACGTTTCGGAGGCAACACAAGTCTCCGTCATCAGGTGGGACCGTCACAGCCGGATTAGCTGCACAAGTGAGGCAATGATTCAAGATGTAATCCCTTAAAAGCAAGTTGAGGGGGGAGGAGCAGCAGAAACCGCGTCCAAGCCGCCGTCCATCCTTTTGGCCCCGCCCCCCTCCCCCTCCGGAGGCGTTGTACGTGGCACTCAGTGCCGTCTTTGAGCCCCGCCCCCCTCCCTCCCGATACGTTCCATTCACTGGCTACCACATTCTGATGAGCTCCCCCCCCCCCCTCAACTTGCTTTTAAGGGATTACATCTTGAATCATTGCCGCACTTGATGCAGCTAATCCGGCTGTGACGGTCCCACCTGATGACGGAGACTTGTGTTGCCTCCGAAACGTCGCGATTTATTTATTTATTTTTATTAAGTTTGATGTTTTACCTACGTGACTTTACCGAAAAAACCTAATAATACGATGTGAACTTCTCACCTCGGATCTCAGTGAGAGCGCGCGCGGTGCAGCAGCTTCCTGGTATATCGTGACGTCACGCGGCAGCAGGAGGTGACATGACGTCACTTGCGGGGTTCAACACAATCTCCTTCCCGAACGAGCGGCGGTGTAACTGAATAAAATATGTGCGCCTTTTGGCGTCATCTGGTCCAACCCATATGAGACTAGGCTCTAAGGAAAGCTGTCTCGGGTGTGGACCAATCAACTTCAAGGACAGTGCACATTATCAGAGTTATGTTCTTTTGTTTGTATTATGACTGCAGGTATTGCGGTCTATGCAAACATGACTCCTTGTAAAAAGGTGTCAGTTTTGTTGCCAGATAGAAGGGTAAAGAACCAATTATGAATAAAATATGTTAATGAGACGGGCTCATGTCCAGTGATGAGGCGTGGATGCTAAACCCGTCGCAATGAACTCGCGACGGTATTTGTGAATAAATTATGTTAATGACCCGCAAGTGACTGGGCGTAGCTGTGCCCAAATAAAGATTTTTACTGGAACGGAAATCGACAGTGACCAACCAGACGTGACGTCACGCTCAAAAGCGAGGTGGAGGGGGGGTTTGGGGGAGGGGGTGAATATCTTGGCGACATGACGTCACTAGCGAGGTACACCGCCCCCAGGCGTCTCACATCGATGAGGTAATGCGGAGCTGTGACGTCAGAGAGCGGGGGGTTTGAATTTATTTAGATTCCTTTTCCATTGCTCTTGAACAGAGACCCATTGGGTGCGTGAACTCAACAACCACATGAACACTATTGTGTGTGTGTCTACACATGGCATTCTATGGGTCTTTCGGTAAAGCCAAGCAGATACAAAAATAATTTTAAAAATAAATTATAAAAATATCACGACGTTTCGATGGCAACACAAGCGATCGTCTTCAGATGTAAAAAATACAGCGAGTGAACTTCTGAAGTAGGACGTGAAATAGGCCTGAGATGGGTGTAGCCCAAGGGTAAGTGGGCGGGGCTAGAGACGGTATTTGCATGTAAATGTAAGATCGGAGGGCGCCCTGAGGCCGTGGCTTTACCGAAAGACCCATAGAATGTATTCCTGCAGTCACGACAGCTTTAAGTCAAGATTTATATAAACTCTAACCTCGCTCTCTGACGTCACCACTGCATTGCGTCATCGGCGTGAAACGCGAGGGGGAGGTGTGGCCCGCCAGTGACGTCATGTCACCTCCGGCTGCCGCGTGACGTCACGAGACACCAGGAAGCTGCCGATCCGCGCACGCGCGCGCTCACTGAGATCTGAGGTGAGAAGTTCACATCGTGGTGGTTGGTGTTGTTGTTGTGGTGGTTGTTGTTGTTTACCCAGGAAGAGCCCCGCTCCTTCTCTCTCGTAGAGATATCAATTGAGTAGCAGCGAGTATGGAATCGATGTCCAGGTTGGAACATTACAACGCGGGGCCTAGCCACGCGGGACCTTGCCTCCTGCCCTCGCCTGATTGCATTTGGTTTAATTCTCTGCTTAAGTTTAATTTGTCTTCATCTGGCTCACTACTTTGAAACTTTGCTTCTTTTAAATATTACTACAGTTTTTAATCTTACCAAGGGCAAGCCCACTTCAGCTGCTATACCGCTCTTTTTCAGAAGCGACCTGCCCACAACAAAGTGGCTTATCAACGTGTGGAAATGTCTGTCGGTCAAATACTCTAAACGCGTGGTGATGTTGACTCTAAATGTGGAGGGGAAAACCCTGAGGATCCGGAGGAAAATCCACGCGACCACGGGGAGAGAGAGAGACACGCAAACTCCAAATATACAGGAGGGGTCGGGATCGAACCCACCACCTCCTGTAATTCAGGAGAGATAGTTAACATCTCCCAGCCACCATGGTGCACACTCGAGTACATTACCACAATGAGTCTCAGCACTCTAATTCAGGAGCGTTCTGCCGAGTTGGTTTTGCTGATGCACCCTTTAGACCGATGAGCAACTATTTTTATATTACCAACCAAGGCTCACAGAGCTGTTAGATATTTTTCAGAAGCCACCTGGCCATAGATGATAGCTCAACGAAATGGCTTTAAACGTGGAAGATTATAGCAGCCAAATAATCTAAATGCATGTTTCTAAATGTGGAGGGAAAAATCGAAGGACCCGGAGAAAAAATACTCTGAGTGAGTCAGTGTACTCCTTTGTGTGAGTGCACTCTGCGTGTGTGAGTATACTGCGTGTGTGAGTATACTGCGTCTGTGAGTATACTCCGTGAGTGTGATTATACTCCGTGAGTGTACTCCGTGACGGTACTCTGCGTGTGTGTGTGTCATCTACGTGTGCGAGTGTCATCTGCGTGTGTGAGTATACTCCATGTGTGTGCGAGTATTCCGTATGTGTAATGTGGGGAGCGATCGTGTCGCGTGGTGACGTCACCCTCAGAGTCGGCGCCTCCCCCTGTCTGGCGGGTGACGTCACCAAGAGCAGACCGGAGAGAGGAGTTGGGGACAGCAGCGAGAGGTGCGCTTTTGGCGAGTGCTTGCGAGTGAGTCACGCGTGCAGAGTGTACAGAGAGAGGGAGTGAATGTGTTCATTGTAATGTGTGTGTGTGATATATTGTGCTGTCACATGGTATGCAGAATGTCGTGGGTTCGATTCCAACCCTGACGCATTTATAATTGGAGTTTACATTTTTTTTTCTTCTCTCTCTCCCCGTAGTGGCATTGATTTTTCTCCACATTTAGAAACATGCATTTTGAGAATTTGGCTGCAATACATTTCCATATTATAAGCCACTCAGTTGAGCTATCATTTGTGTCCAGGTCGATTCTGAAAAAAGAACTATGCAGCTCAGTGGGCCTCACCTGGTAAAATAAAAATAGTGTACTGTGTTTGAGGGTTTTCCAATTTAATTTGTTATTTAACAATAAAGATTATTTTTCAGGAGGGTCCTGCATTGGACTGTTTGACCACCACCAAATATATTTTGAGTTTAGGTTTGGGAGAAAAACGGAAACCCATTGGAACACCAATACCGACGGTGACGGCCGACGCCAGGATAGCGGCCACGGGCTCTTCTCTCAAGAAAGGAATCCGCTCCCCGCTGCCCATCCACGGTGGCGCATCGCTGGCGGGGCTGCACGCCGAGCCCCAAATTTTCCAGGAGGTCGGTACCTGCAATACATTTGTGACATAACACGCTCGACACGTATAACTCCTGGTTACACACCTGGTGTCCGAGGCGACCCTTAAGGGTGACCCTCCCCAGCAGTCCCATCTCACTTCCACTTGCAGTGTGCAGCACACGATCCGGGGCCTGTAGGCAGCCCACGTCAACCCCGACCACGCTGCAGTGTGTTGCACTCACGAGTGACGTTACCGCCCCCGTGTCCAGCAGAATCCGGGTACGCCGCCTGTTCACCTGCCTTTCCATGAGCGACATGGACCCCATTATTCCTGCCACCAGCTCCCGCAGCCAGTCACCCGCAGTCGCCGCATTCTGGGGTGTTGTTGTCGGCATCTGCGTGGGGGTCACTCGCTCACCATTATCATGACAGTTTATTTGTGTTGGGGCCACGTCAATTGCACCCCTCCGTGGTCCCCTCTTTAGGGAGGTCTTGGTGTTTAACCCTGATGCTTCTCTCGCGTGGGCGATCTGGCGACTGTCTCTCACGAGATGCCCCCATTGGTCGCATAGATAGCATGCACGGGGAAGGGCGGTGGCTCCATAAGAGGCCCCTTGCCCACTCCCCCTTCCCCTCCCAGTGCGCATTTGTTCCAGTTCTGCCTCTTATTGAGACACTCGCCCGGTTAGCCCCCCGACCATGGAGTATAGCCCTCTCAACTCGGACTGGACCATCTCCGCTGTGGACTGCAGCTTGGTCACATTCCCGTTTACTTGGGTCACCTTCCCGCATACTTGGGTTACCTCCTCACGTACTTGGGTCACATGGTCTGTGATATCTCCTATGCCGGTCTGTATCCCTGCCACCCATCCTTGGGTTGTCTCACGGGGTCCCGGAGGCTCCTTTGTCCCCCATCCCTCACCGTCCTGGCGAGCTTTTCCTCCTCTGGAAGAAGACTTGCGATGGTGTGCTCCTGTCCCAGCCGTTGGAACTGCGCACTCTCGCGAGCAAATCTCTCACACGCACGCGCGCGCGCTCGACAAGGGTTTTAAATGGGGGATATGGGCAGTTCGCATCTGGCTGCCACCACGTTGTGCTTGTCAGATACTGTTGAACTTTCTCGGCGGCGAGGTCATCGATGATCTCGGCAGTGTATCTCAGGCATGCGCTCTGCATTAGCCAGAATGATTTATTTTAGTGCGCACTCACTGAGATCCGAAGTGAGAAGTTCACATCGTGGTGGTTGTTGTTGTGGTGGTAGTTGTTGTTTACCCAGGTAAAGCCTCGCTCCTTCTCTCTCTCGTAGGGATATCAATTGAGTAGCAGCGAGTATGGAATCGATGTCCAGGTTGGAACATTACAATGCGGGGCCTAGCCATGCGGGGCCTTGCCTCCTGCCCTCGCCTCATTGCATTTGGTTTAATTCTCTGCTTAACTTTAATTTGTCTTCACCTGGCTCACTACTTTGAAACTTTTTTTCTTTTAAATATTTTTGCAGTTTTTTTATTTTACCAGGCCAAGCACACATGATGCCTTGTAAAAGGTTTCAGTTTGGTGTTTGAACATCTTAACACCTGTTTTGTTGCCAGGAAAAAAGGGGAAAACCTATTCTCAATTTTGTACTGGCAAAGGAGGTCCTATGATGTCGCTGCTCACCCCGAGCTCTCATTACTCTGATGGTGCTTGTCTTTGTGCTGTACGCCTTTTGGCGTCCTCTGGTCGAACACCGTTTGAGACTATGCTTGAACGAAAAATATCTCTGGTGTGAACCAATCAGTTTCGAAGACAATGCATATTTATTTGTATTCTTTTATATAAAAGTCTCCACGCGCTCGCGCTTGTGGGGGATTTGGCTTTCGGACGGTGGGTTTAAGATGGAAATAATTTGCCAGCCGGCACACCCTGGTGGGAAAAGGCTATTGCGTTTTCACGTCCGTAAATTTTTAAGTCGTTTAATTAACAAATTAGTGGCATTCTTATTTTAATTATTTACTTATTGCGCCAGATCGACCGTACCAACTCACGCCAATTGTTCTTCTTGGTTTTTTCGGTAAAGTCACGTAGAAGGGAAGTAATAAAATAATAAAAATAAAACATAATAAAATGAAACAATTCTCACGACGTTTCGGCCACAACGCAAGCAGCCGTCCTCAGGTGAAGAATGAGACAATCCAAGCTAGGAGCTTACATATAAGCTGGGTTGGGGGTGGGAGAAGAGCGCCTTAACAAAAAGAATGTGCATATCAAGAGTAATTTAGCATATACATGGGAAATGCGCGGGGGCGGGGGGGCTTCAAAGTCATACCATGCCCACGCACTATGCAGGATCAAGAGCACCAAGGGGGGTGCAGGGATTAGCATTAACAAAGGAAAGGAATGCCAATGATATGTAGCTGCAGTTACTAAACAACACCGTAGAAAACGAAAGTATAAACTACATACAAAAAACTAAAATATAAACTGCATAGCACCATCAGTATACTTACTATACTCTACAATAAGCTGAGTTACTAACAGCAAGTAATACATTACAATTCTACGTCGTAAAAGTTATATAATATGCTTCCATCTAAACTTTATTCTCTTACATCAACCGAGCATATACCGTACTATATACTGCCATAGATAAACCCAACATTAAATTATATACTGTATTGCAATAAACCACATTTCAACATAACACTATGTATTATTCTACCTACCCTAATGTGTATCAAAATGGTTTATTACGTCCTTCCAATGATTGCTAAGCCAGAATCCATCTTCTCGATTAAAATTGTCTCTGTGTTTGTATATGTGGATCGCCTCATGAACGAATGTCTCATGATAGCCAGGTGGCTTGCAGAGAACCTCTGTCTTGGAGAAGTCAATGTCATGTGAGCCCACTGAGTTGTAACAGTGATCTGCCACGGCTGAGGTGTTTGTCCTACCGTGTTTCAGGTCAGCTTTATGTTCACGGATGCGGTCCGAGACATGTCGTTTGGTTTGTCCAATGTAACTGCTACCACAGAGGCAACTTAGTTTGTAGACACCAGGGTGCTGTATGTCTGGAACCACATCTTTTACAGACGGTACCAGATCACGGATTTTATGTACTGTGTTGAATCGGACCTGGATCTTGTGTTTAATCAGGATTTTGGAGATCTTTTTTGTGACCCCAGCAATGTAGGGTAAGGTGATGGTCTTGAAAGGCTCCTCAACAGGATCCTTCTTGATGGTTGGAGAGATGGCTTTGCGGATTGTGTAGTCGGAGTAACCATTAGCCTTAAGAGCTTGGCGTACGTGTTTGAGTTCACTGGAAATGTGTTCATGGTCGGATATGCATTGGGCTCTATGATATAAAGTTTAGATGGAAGCATATTATATAACTTTTACGACGTAGAATTGTAATGTATTACTTGCTGTTAGTAACTCAGCTTATTGTAGAGTATAGTAAGTATGCAGTTTATATTTTAGTTTTTTGTATGTAGTTTATACTTTAGTTTTCTACGGTGTTGTTTAGTAACTGCAGCTACATATCATTGGCATTCCTTTCCTTTGTTAATGCTAATCCCTGCACCCCCCCTTGGTGCTCTTGATCCTGCATAGTGCGTGGGCATGGTATGACTTTGAAGCCCCCCCGCCCCCTGCGCATTTCCCATGTATATGCTAAATTCCTCTTGATATGCACATTCTTTTTGTTAAGGCGCTCTTCTCCCACCCCCAACCCAGCTTATATGTAAGCTCCTAGCTTGGATTGTCTCATTCTTCACCTGAGGACGGCTGCTTGCGTTGTGGCCGAAACGTCCTGAGAATTGTTTCATTTTATTATGTTTTATTTTTATTATTTTATTACTTCCCTTCTACGTGACTTTACCGAAAAAACCAAGAAGATGAATCCCTGCAGTCACGAAAGCTTTAAATCGAAAAATCACGCCAATTGCCTGAGGGGGGCAGACCCTGCCGAGTGATGCGCGTTCGCTCCAGCTCACGGGGGACATTTTATTTTACGCATTTCACATGGAATAAATATACACATCACGTTGGCGATTTCTCTTTACAGTGTGATGTCCTCTACCCCCCACCCCAATGCGTGCAGTTACTGCTATAAAGTCCTTAGATATTAATTAAATATTATTCAAGCGCTTACATAGTATTATTCTGCCTCGGGCGGGGGGATGGTGGGGGGGGGGGGTAGCGGCCCAACCCGCAGCCTGGCAACGTCTCACCTCCTCCGGCTTGCCAATCTAGGCAAGGCCACAGGCTCTGCACGGGACGAGGCGTTACCACGCCAATGTAAAGTACAATTTTATTGCATCTTTCGCTAACAACTGAGGTTTATTGTTTACTATTATTAAACAAATAAGTTTACAAATATTGCAATGATAATGTTTGTGTGCACATAACAACTCTGCTTCATTGTTTACTATTATGAAACTAATAAGTTGCCTAATATTACAATTATAATGTTCGTGTGCAGAAACTATATGTGTGTCCCTAATGTCGATGTCTGTGTGTGTGAGTCCATATGTGTTTGTATGCGTGTAAGTCGATGGGTTTCTATGTGTGTGGGTCCATGTCTCTGTGTAAGTCCATGTGTGTGTGTCTTTTTTAAACGAACACATAACTTTACCGAAAAACCCAAAGAACACCTCCCTGGGAATTTAATACCATACAACACTGCACCTGCTCCGCTCCCCATGAATAATCAGGTAGTTCTACACATGGTTGAGGAGCTCCTATACCTGGTTAATGTGTTCACGACCAGCTCTGGTTTCACTTCAAATTAGTCTAGCAGCATTCTTTAATTATGCTCTGTAACACTATGTGGAAGCTGCCTGGACTTTTTCTCCATACAAAGCTGTGAGTGTCCATTGCCAAGGTCTCGTCCATTACCAAGGTCTAGTAAAAAAAAACAGGCATTCAAGCTAATCTGAGCCTGGCTTCACACCTCTAAGCTGCAAATGAACATTAATTTATATATTTCTGCATAATACAAATAGTATTATTTGCAACAGCCTTTGCTATGTTAGCTAATTTTTCTTAAATAAATATTCTTGTCGTAGCTAGACAACCGAAATTGTGTGCTTGGAGTTTTTGGTAAACATTCATTTTGAAGACACTAGGGCAGGGGTCTGCAACCTTTAAGACATAAAGAGCCACTTGGACCCGTTTCCGAAGGAAAAAATAAACTGGGAGCCGCAAAACCATTGCAACATTTAAAACAAATATAACACTGCATATATTGTTTCTTAGCTTATTGCTATATACAGGATCGTGCAGTCAGCTGTCAATCTGAATAAAAAAAGGACTTTTTCACTTAACAATGTAAAATATATTTTTGCAAATTAATAGCTAAATTACCTGGTTAATGGGATTTTTGCTCCTGAACCTCAGTGCACAGTGTCTGCACATCAGGGCTGTAAGACGTCACCTTCATTTTCACACAGGCTTGCAAGCTGTCATCTGTGAGGCGTGATCGATGTTTGTTTTTAATATAGTTCATGTTGGAGAAGACCTGCTCACATACATATGTGGAGCCGAAGATCGACAGGACTCCAAATGCATACTTTTTCATGTTTATATAAGTGTTGGGGATGGCATTCCATGTTTCGAATACAAGTTTGTCCTGTTTGGGAAGGTTTTCAATATCACTCCATTTATGATTCTGAGCCAGAATGGCCTTCTGACGGGCAACATCCTCAAGAGTAGCGGTCAAGCATTTGAACTTGGACACCCATATATCTTTGTCGGCTATATCGGCCAGTTCCATCTCAAGATCAGGTTGACTTACACCTGCAAATGCAGTCATATTCAATAGGGATGGATCGATCGCCAGGGGAGTGACAGGGAAGGATAATGTCGTTTTTTCCTCTCTGAACTCACAGAATCGTTTCCCAAACGAACTTTGCATTGTGGTGATTGCAGACTTGAAATATTCCAAATTTATCGTATCATGACTTTGTTTGAACTCTCTCAAAGAGGGAAAGTGAGACAGTGTACCTCTCTGTAAATCTTTGACAAACACTGTCAACTTGCGCTCGAATGCCAAAACCTCCTCCAGCATGTGCAGGGCTGTGCCTCCTTTCCCCTGAAGGGTTGTATTTAGCGTGTTTAGATGTGCTGTCATGTCTACCATAAAATGTAATTTTTCCAGCCACTCTGGCTGTTCCAGCTCAGCAAAGGTGAGCTCTTTGCTGCCCAGGAAGGTTTTTACTTCTTCCAAACATGTGACAAAGCAACGGCAACGTTATTGCCTGTCACCGGGCGGGCAGTGTGGAGCGGAGCGGCGACCTGTCAGCAGCGGCAACGCCAGAGCAGGTGTCACAGTGCGCCTCCTCCCCTCGCTAGCATCCGCCCCGGAGCCGCGGTCAAGGTTCAAAAGAGCCGCATGCGGCTCCGGAGCCGCAGGTTGCCGACCCCTGCACTAGGGTGTCCAGGCATGTTTATGACCATTTGGCCTTTCATTGTGTGCCTTAACAGCCCATGTGATGAATTGGGGAATCTCTTTCACTATATCATGAAAATATGAATATGTATAGACGTGTAAGTCATGTGTGACTGTGTATATATGCATTCCTCTTTGCCTCAATACTCACATAGATGGTGTGGATATGTTTTTCTGTCTGCAGCTGACGCTTGTTCTGTAGAATTGGCCTGATGGAGCAAAGGCACTCAGTGCAGCTCGGTACAAGAAGGAAACAATGCGTCCAGAATGCAAACAGCACGGATCGTACTGGAAACTTGACACTGCACCAGAGAACACACACAGGAGAGAAACCTTTCAAGTGCACTGTGTGTGGGAAGGCGTTTGCACAGTCATCAACTCTTCAGACCCACCAGAGAACACACACAGGATATAAACCCTTCATTTGCAGTGTGTGTGGGAAGGCATTTTCAGATTCATCTACTCTTAAAAATCACCAGAGAATACACACAGGAGAGAAACCTTTTAAGTGCACTCTGTGTGGGAAGGCGTTTGCACAGTCATCAAATCTTCAGACCCACCAGAGAACACACACAGGAGAGAAACCTTTCAAGTGCACTGTGTGTGGAAAGGCATTTGCACAGTCACCACATCTTCAAAGACACCAGAGAACACACACGGGAGAGAAACCCTTCAAGTGCAGTTTGTGTGGTAAGGCATTTCCAGGTTCATCTACTCTTAAACATCACCATAGAACACACACAGGAGAGAAACCCTTCAAGTGTAGTGTGTGTGGGAAGGCATTTTCAGGTTCATCTACTCTTACACAACACCAGAGAACACACACAGGAGAGAAACCCTTCAAGTGCATTCAGTGCGGGAAGGCGTTTGCACAGTCATCAATTCTTCACACCCACCAGAGAACACACACAGGAAAGAAACCCTTCAAGTGCACTCTGTGTAGGAGGGTGTTTTTAGATTCATCTACTCTTAAAACACACCAGAGAATACACACAGGAGAGAAACCCTTCAAGTGCAGTGTTTGTGGGAAAGCGTTTGCACAGTCATCAAATCTTAATACACACCAGAGAACACACAAGCATCAGAAAATCCACAAGAAGTGTAATCTGAAATCAGCTTGTGAAAGTCAAAGTGCTGCAATGACCCCATTGTTCATGAAACAAGAACCAGAAGAAAATTCCAGCTTGGACACTTTGAAAGGTATCAAGATGAAATATGAAGAGGCGAAGGTGAAATGTGAAGAAGTAACAGTGAAGAGCGTGGACGTGAAGGTAAAATTTGAGGATGAGTCAACTACAAAATCGGACCTTAACATAGATGGGTGCAACGTGAAGCAGGAAGAGAATTCTGACTGTGAGGCAGAGCGAGGCAACTCCCAGCAGTTTGTGGAAGTGGAGGTGTGGGTCGACTTCTTAGACAATACGAAATCAAATGGAGACCAGGTAGATGTGCAAGCTTGATACAATTACGCTCCTATGGATGCACCTTTGTCACAGGCCTTTCTAATGAAAGAATGTGAAGTTGAACACTCAATTTCTAGGTTCAAACTGCAGTGTTTTCCTACTTTAAGTTTTACCACACATATTTGGCAAATCTAGAATTAATCCCAGCAACGTAGCAAAAGTGATGTTTCATCTACATAACAAAGGCTCAGTCCCATTGACAGCAGGACGAACCTTTATATCAGCTGCACCTTAACTCTTAGAACCTCCCAGTTCAACCAGTCTACACAACAAAGATTAATTCCTGGCAGCGGTTTCAGCCTCACCACCTCTACATAACAAAAGGCTCAGTCCCATTTACACGCACCTTTACATCAGCCTCACCTTAACAACTCTTTTCAACCAGTCTACTCATTCCTAACAGCGTGCTTCAGCCTCACAATAATAATATCCAGGGCCTACCTTGGCTCCTCCCACCCTCAACCAGTATATATGTAATATCTTCAATAATGGCGGGAGACGAGTTAACGGGGCAGCACTCTTTATTCACAACGGTTGCACACGTAACAGTCCCAACCGAGATAACACCTATGTCACACGTGCCTGACTCGGCCACGCACTCCGTCTTCCCCCGTGGGGTACGCGCACCTAACTCTGCCTCGACTCAGGCTCTCCGGCTACGCTCTCCCCACGGGGAGCTATCAGACCCCTACGCGCACTCGGCTCGGGCCGCACTCAGTCTCTCCCGTAGGGTACGCGTGCCTATCTCTGCCTCGACTCAGGCTCTCCGGCTACGGTCTCCCCACGGGGAGCTATCAGACCCCTCTTGTCAGACCACGGGTCTGGACCACTGGGCTACACAGCCCGAGCCCTTACAAGGGCGTCGGATCGTGAATCCCAAGGCCTCGCCTCTGAGCCTCTCAGAACCCCGGCCCTTACAAGGGCAGCGGGGCTAGGGGTCCCAGGGCCTATCTATTCCTCCGGCTTCTGTCTTTACCGGTTACCAACTCCCCGAGTGCCCGCGCACATCGCCTTACATAGCCCTCCGCTCCCGAGGGGGCGGAGCCTATGCGGACCGCGATGTGAGCACCCACTCGATGTAACCAATCACCACGCGCTGCCTCACGATCCCTCCTGCCAGCGCGTATCACCACTACATATATACAAGGACTGTTTTCTTGGAATTTCTCTTACTTGATACAGCTATCGTGCTGTGACGGTTCCACCTGAAGACAGGCTTGTGTTGCCTCCGAAACGTGATTTTTATTTTTTATTTTTATTTTTTACCTACGTGACTTTACCGAAAAACCTAAGAATATGAATCTTTGCAGTCACAAAAGCTTCAAATCTAGAATTAAAAGTGTAAGAGTGGCCAGTATTTGTGGGCCTGTGGGTTGGGTCGATCTCTAACCAGGAGCGACTCAAGTGTTTTGTATCATATCATCTTAAACACTCGAAGGGTGCCCATAATGGGCATCTGCCCCTGTGTGCCACGAGGTGAGCGTTCACTGGCCTGCATGTGTATATGAGTTTGTAAGTCGGGGGCAATGATTGATATGCCAGTCGAATTTGAACCTTGAACCTCTGCAACAAATAGAGAATGTACTCCTACTTGGCTTCCATTTAATGAGAGTGCTGTACGTATATGCCTCATCGAGTCAGAGATCAATTTGTAAATACGTAACGTGATGCAGTACATTTCAGTATAGTAATAAAATGTTGTCAATGTGCCTTTCGATTATTTTGAATCATCATTGAAAGAATACTTGTCTGATTCTGACCGTACATGCAACATTTTGTGTATTAATGTCAAACATGGAATATGTGATGTCAGGACAAAGTATCTGTTTTGGTGGTAACCTGTACGTATAACTCACATGAGAGCGGTTGTTTTTGTGATACGGGTCCAAGGGTATTTTTGTGAATCAGGATGCATCTGACTCCGAGGCAACTCATTGTCTTTGAAATTGGGAGCATATTCGGATCATTCATCAGTTATAAGGCATGCCACTTAAAAGTTATGTATAGGAGATACATTCTCCACAAGAACACAAATTATAATTTTGTATTACATATGTACATTTTGTCGAACTGCGACTTGAAATGGACCTTGCTGATGAACAGCAGTTGAAGCAAGCCCGACTGTTGAGACATTGTACACCTGTAACGGGTTCCGGAGACACTTGTAGAGGTAACTTCTTTATTACAATACAACACTCAAACAGTCCTGATACTCTGTTACAGCCTAGGTACACAGCCTAGATACTCTACTCTGGCTACGCTCTGGAACTCGCCCTCACAAGGTCGTAGAGTCGGGAGTTCCAGAGTCCCACCACTCGCTCTCACAACATCCCAGGGTCTTCAGATGGCTGGTCGTGGGTCTTGGGTCTTGAGTTACAACTGGCCCCGATCGTCTAGGGAGGCTCCCCTTTTTATGCCTAGTCCAACGAGGGGTGGGGCCGTGTGCGCCACCAGACATCCGACAGAGCACACAGCCCCCCCCCCCCCGTTGGCGGTGCCAAAAGGCTTAAGCGCCTGGGAACCCAACGCCTGGCGCCCAGAGGCTTAAGCGTCTGGACCCCCTGGGAACCCAGAGCCCCCAGCAGCCCCTCCCTTCTTATGTCACTACACACCTGTCGTGAGTTCTTGGAGACACTCGTAGAGGCCACGTGTTTTTATTTTTATATATATCGGAAAGACAGCGTCTGACAGCCCTGTTCTTCACCTGAGGACGGCTGCTTGCGTTGTGGCCGAAACGCCGTGAGAATTGTATTTTATTATGTTTTATTATTTTATTATTTCCCTTCTACGTGACTTTACCAAAAGAACCAAGAAGATGAATCCCTGCAGTCACGAAAGCTTTAAATCGAAATGTTGCGTAATACAATTATAATATTCGTGTGCAGAAACTATATGTGTGTCCCTAAAGTCGATGTCTGTGTGTGTGAGTCCATATGTGTTTGTGTGCGTGTAAGTCGATGGGTTTCTATGTGTGTGGGTCCATGTCTGTGTGTAAGTCCATGCGTGTGTCTTTTTCAAACAGACAACGCCCCATGTGTGTGTACGTACAAGTGTTTGTGTGTGTGTCAGTCCATTTGTGTGCGTATCAGTCGCTGTGTGTGTGTGTTAGTCCACGTGTGTGTAAGTCCATACGTGTGTGTTTCACTCGATGTGTGTGTGTGTCTAAGTGAATGCGTGTGTGTGAGTCGATGTGTGTGCATGGCTCCATCTGAGTATAGGTCAATGTGCGTTTGTGTGTCTGTGTGTCAGTCGATGTGTGTGTGAGTCGCTGTATGTGTGTACGTCGATATATGTGTGTGTAACTCCATGTGTGTGTATCTAAAGTGCATGTCTATGCGTGTGTGAGTCCATATGTGTGTGTGTGTAAGTTCATGTGTTTGTGTGAGTCGATATGTCTGTGTTTGTCGGTCCATGGGCGTCTGTGTTAGTCACTTTGTGTGCATGGCTCCATGTCAGTCAGTGTAAGTCCATTTCTTTGCGTGTCTGTAGGTCCATGTGTGCGTGTGAGTGAATGTATGTGCTTTATTGACCTGCTCAAGGCCTATGATACCATCAGTAGGCCTGGCCTCTGGGTTGTGTTGTATTTAAGCCCCTTTTTCCAAAAATGTATATTAAGAATAATTAGGCAAATATATATTTTTTGTTTAATTAAATAATGGAAAAACGTGGAATGCCATTAAAAACTGCAAACGTCAGGACCTTTTTAGCCACCTTTGTCTTCCAATGGTTCGGCACAAACACATGCCAGCCATAAAATCCGGAGAGGGGTCTGGCCTCGGGATGACCCACGCAGGGGGAGCAAGGGAGTTAGAGGGTCGCGAGAAGGGTTCTGAGGCCTGGCATTCCAAGGGCGTCTGTGTTTTTTCTGTTGGTTTTCTCTCACAAGAGACACGCAGAGGGGGAGGGGGTTTTCACGTTTTGGGTTTTTAAAACACAAACCCACGTCACGCAGTCTAGTCTGGTTCGAGTCGCGCTCAGTCCTGTGACTCGGCTTGCGACGTAGCGTTGCGAGGGAGTCTCGCAAGGGAGTTGGCGCGGTTCGTGCCTCGAGGAGAGATGGGACGAGGAGGGGTCGTTAGAGTCGCAGAAGTCTGAGTTCAGTCTGGGTCGAGGCTGGGTTTCAGCCGTACTCCGGCTGGCGGTGCCATCGCGAAGGAGCAAACATCTATGGCCAGTGTTGCTTCTCGCAGAACAAAGTGACGAGGTGTGGTTAAGTGCGAGTGAAGCTTGCGAAATTCCAGCTATCACTTTCGTGAAAGAGCCCGAGCCAACGCAAGGGCGGGTGTTCGTGTGAAGCTGGCAGCTGCACGAGCAAGGAGAGAGCATGGAGAAAATGAGAGAGAGAGTGACAAGCAACAAGCAATCAACCTGGAGAAAAGGGCGGAAATCGCCAAGCATCGACCAAGCGAGCATCAAAGAGGACCAGCAGCAGCGGATGAGCGATGAGAGCCATCGTGCATCGCCAGAGAGAACCAAGCAGTGGAAAGAGCCTGATCGGCCGCCCATGAGAAAGAGGAGCGCGCTAACGAATGCGCCATGTGTTTAATACACACACACATCGACCAGCACCCGCTGAGAACAGACTCGTCATCCAGCAGTGGAGGAGCTACGCGCTATCCGACGACGGAATCATCGCGCACCACGACGGCGAGCGTCGTGCCGACTCGTCATCCAGCAGCGGAGGAGCTGCGTGCTATCCGACGACGGAATCATCGCGCACCACGACGGCGAGCGTCGTGCCGATGCCACTCATCTAGCAGTGGAGAGAGAAAGTGCACGAGCAGCACCACCCGGGCACCACCGAGCATCAAGCGACCGAGCCTCTTCAAGGACCGCATCATGCCGACGCCACTCATCTAGCAGTAGAGAGAGAGAGTGCACGAGCAGCACCAAGCCCCGGGCGCCATCAAGTGCCAAGCGACCGAGCCTCTTCAAGGACCGCATCGTGCCAACGCCGCTCAATCTAGCTGCAGAGAGAGAAAGCCGGCTACGGGATCGCGGCTGCCACGCCCGAGCGAGAGGGAACCTCTCTGAAGCGCTGGTTGTATACCCCTCCCCGACCCCACAAGCTCCGACACAGCACCCTGCCTCTGCTTAAAACAATAATTATCAAGGGAACAATACAACGCACACACAACACGCACACGAATAAGACTATTTCAAAAAGTTATCTTTGTGTTTTGAAAAGGGTTGCCATTTCAAGGTGGCACGTTCAATATCAACTGATCGTGCAAAGCACTTGCTGCCGTCGAGTTACATGAATAAGAAGTGTTTTAGTCATTTGTTTTCGTTAATTGCATAATCTTGCTGATGAATCTATTGACGTTTACTTTTGCCTTTGCATATTAGAGTGTCATTTTTGTTTAGAATAAAAATTGCCTAACATAGAAGTGTTTGAGTGTTTCTTTCCAAGTCCATGCAAAACTCTTATTTATAAGAACTGTATCCTGCGTTCAGAGATGAATTTGGAGACCTAACATAACATAAACACACTAAGATAATCAATAAATGTTTACTCAAAGATAATCGTTTTATCCCGATTGATAAATACGACACTAGGCAGCGAAGCTAAGCCTAACTATCATAACTGCCCACATTAACATAATCGCAAGCATTCGCATAAAATAATACGATTATATCCATGATTATCATAATTTATGCATACAATTACATACATTAGCATAATTTCCACGATTTGCGCATTTTCCAATTTTTTGTAATTTTATTATTTTTATAAAAAATTCATAACCCGACATATGCAACAGTTCTGTTTTGCACACGATCCTTAAGGACCTTCATGTTGGTGAGCGGCCCCGCGTCAAACTACGTGGCCGTCAGTCAGAGCCATTCCCTCTACACCTTGGGGTGTGACAGGAATGTCCTCTGGCTCCACATTATTTAACATATCTTTTGACCACGTAGTTCGTGAAGACTTCAATGGCTGTACCCGAGGAATGTACTATATGTTACAGATACAATGGGAGGTTGATCGATGCCCGGGTGCGGTCAAGGAATGCCTCCCTATTGTTCAACCATGTTATGTATGCCGATGCTCTGGTGATTACTGCTCACTGCTGCTGAACCTGGAGTTTGCCACTAAGAGGTGGGGCCTTACCATCAGCCCCACCAAAACTAAGCACCTGCCTGGGTATTTTGTACCATCGAACAATCCACCCCCACAACTTACAATTGGTGACGCGGCAGTTGTAGAGAGATTGTCGAGATTCCCATACCTGGCCAGTGTGCTCATGACCGGCTCCGGTTTAACAGCAGAGGTCTCACTCCAAATCAGTCGAGCGCCATTATCTTTTCATCGGCTGCGTTATGCTGTGGAAAGCTACCTCGTCTCTCGCTCCGCATGAAGCTCCAGGTCTTCTCGGCCACGGTAATTCCCTCCCTTCTCTACGCTTGCGATACGTGCACCCCCCTAATGGAACATCTTCGCCGGTTAGAAACATTTAGGCTGGACTGCTAACGTTCTATCCTGGGTTTAACCATATATGTGTGTGTGCGTCTAAGTCGATGTGTTTCTATGTGTGTGGGTCAATGTCTGTGTGTAAGTTCATGTGTGTGTCTGCCTTTTTCGCCCGAGCAACGCCGGGTACTTACCGCTGGTAGAGTATAAATGTTAACTGTTGAACATTGCTATTAGTGGCCGTCAGGTGTGGCCGTTCCTTTCTGTATGCTCCCCAGGTGTTTTGATCCGTTTTTTAACACACATTATTTTTAAAAAGTAATTTAATACTTATATTAGGTTTTATAAACTTTGACATTTTCATAATTAAAAAACATGTAAAATGTCGGGCGTGACTGTAGCACTTGTTTGTTTTTAGTTCCTTTGCGTGATATAATTTGTCTTACCCTGACATTACTTGATTAACTTTACATGATGATGATAATGGCAGGTTTCTCTGCAAGCCCACTGTCCATCCCAGCTGCTGGCTGTAGAGTAGTGTTTTTGATTGATCGTGCAGTGTATTTCGCCTGCATAGATTAGGCCCCACATTTGATGTGAAGTAATCAGACAAAGACAAACTACACGATAATCAAATACTATAACAGCAGTAAGTGTTGCAAGCCAGTCCTGCATGGCTGGACGCCACTTTGTAATATTTTAATGTTACAACCTGGACATGGATTCCACTGCTTAGCTGGATTATCAGGAGCAAGTGAAGGTTTATTGAGATTCCAAGTGAGCGGCCATCTTTAGTTTATTTGGGATATGTTGAAAATAAATGTATTATGATTAGGTCCATAGAACCAGTGTAGTTGAGCAAGGTACAATACATGAGGATGACAGAGGATCTGTTCGGGAAGTATTTTTTCAGGTAATTGTCAGTGCTCTCCCTTTGAAGGGGTTCAAGATTCAAATGGGGCCGGCAGCTTTGGTTATTACTGCGACTGCAGTAACATGAAAAAATGAGCACCATCTGCTTCACATTGGATGTTAAAATGCCTCGGATGTCATTCAAAATAAATAAGCCATTCCTTGCGAATGTAATTAACATTTACCAAATTTTAACAGGTATCCAAAAGCTACCCACCTGAGATCAATCATCGCCCCCTACTGGCAAACGAACGCCCACTTAGACCGTTGCCGAGTCAACTCATGTGGCACAGGGACAGTTACACCACGGGAGTGGCCGTCGACTCCTTAAGATGAGATTTGATACAAGATACTTTGAGTTGCTGAGGCAATTAAGCGCCATATAAATACAAATATTGTATTAGTATCCCAAGGTGCATGCTATTGAGCTTCCGTGTCTCAGCCTCCTGATTACAGGATCTACCCAACACGTATGGTCAAATATACTGGCTGCTCCTACTCTACATTATTAAAAAAAATTCCACCCAAACCTACACATCGACAATCGGCTGGGATTTGTCCCGAGTTCCCTCAGTCCAACCTCTCCTTCTGCTTTCAGCTGCCTTCATTGACGACATAGAGCTCAAACCCTTGAGTATTCATGTCACCTTTCTTCCTGGCCATATATCCAAGCTAGAATTTTCTAATGGTCCTTGTGCTACAAGCTATGGGCTTCTTGTGACACTTGGAATTTCACACTTCGAATGCCGACTCTGCTCCTTATTGATCTCCTTACGCGTGTTTCAGTTTCAAAACACTTCAAAAGCCTTCAAACATTGTACTTGACGGGGTTTTTAATGTGTCCCCTGGCGGTTGTGAAGATTTGATGACCGTGCAAACGTCTTACCACACAAAGTGCACCTGATGGGCTCCTCTTCTGTGCGTGTTCTCTGTTGTCGGTCAAGATTTGATGACCGTGCAAATTAATTCCAAGACTCAATGCACAGTCGTCACGTCCCGTGGACAAGGAGAGTTCTGTTCTTGGTGAGGTTACAAACCAGATAGGGAGGCGCTGACATCACTCACTCGTGACTTTGAGGTGATGTCTCCAGAGGAAGCTTTTACATACTTAAGTAAAGATGTGGTAAGCAGCAGGATATCGATGGACACGGTTATTTAATTTATATTTAAACAGATTATAATCCAATAAAACCTAGGCTAGAATACAAATCTGTAACAAAAATCCATGATGCATTTCAAATGTGCTCTTAAAATTACCTCCTTGCAATGAAACAGATCAGTAGACACGACATCTCTTTCATTTATCTGTCTCTCCACGAAGCAAATAAATGTTTTACACAAACTATACATAGCACAGCCTTCTGGGAGTGCAACATTGATTCAGTGCAATCCCCCTGTGGGCCGGTATTGGTGTACAATGTCTGAACAGCAATCAGGCTGGCTTCAACCGATGGTTACGCACATCCAGATGTTAATCAGCAAGGAGCATTTTTAGTCCTAGTTCGACAAAATAAAAAAACACGTAATACAAAATTTTAATTCGTGTGGTGGAGAATGTATCCGCTATACGTAACTTTTAAGTGGTACGCCTTGTAACTGATGAATTATGTGAATGTTCCTTATTTCAAAGACAATGACTTGTTCCAGAGGCAGATGTTTCCTGAATCACGAAAAATACCAGTTGACCCGTATCACAAGAACAACAGCTCTCACGTTAGTTATCTGTACAGGTTACTTCCAAAACACACACTTTTTCTCGTAACAACCACGTATTCCATGTTTGACCTTTATCGACAAAATGTTACATGTGTAGTGCCATAAGAGGGGAGGGGCTGCTGGGGGCTCTGAGACCCTAGACAGATAAGCCCTCGGTGCCAGGCGCTAGGATCCCAGGCACCCCAGACAGTTAAGCCCCTTGGCGCCACCAACGGGGGGGGGGCTGTGTGTGCTCTGTGGGATATCTGGGGGCGCACACAACCCCACCCCTCGTTGGGGACGAGGCATAAAAGGGCAGCTCCCTGGCCGATCGGGGCCAGTCGCAGCTCAAGACCCAAGACCCGCCAGCCAGCCAGCTTAGGACCCTGGACCCCCTCGTCCCGCTTGTCCTTGTAAGGGCCGGGACGCTGTGAGGGCCAGTGGTGGGACTCTGGGACTCCCGGCTCTACGTCCTTGTAAGGGCGAGTTCCGAGGAAGCCAGAGTCCAGACCCGCACCTTGGCTGGGTCGGGTCAGGTAGCCTCCCCTAGGGTAATTGTAGCTGGAGGACCCCAGAGCGTAGCCAGAGTAGTGTATCTAGGCTGTGTACCTAGGCTGTAACAGAGTATCAGGACTGTTGGAGTGTTGTATTGTAATAAAGAAGTTACCTCTACAAGTGTCTCCGGAACCCATTACACATGTATGCACAAAATCAGACAAGTATTCATAAAATTATCATTCTAAATTATCGATATTGACAAAATGTAATTACTGCACTGAAATGTACTTCATCATGTTATATCGTATTGACAAGAAGTTGATCTCTGTCGGATGAGGCCTACACCTGCAGCACTCAGATTGAGGGAAGCCAAGTGGTGGTGCACTCTTTTTGTGGCAGTTTCAAGGTTAAAATCCGACAGGCATCCCTGGTTAGTCCAGGAACATGAATTACAAATATGCAGTCTTCTTAACAGCTGATTCTAAAACAAACAATTGTCATTCAAAACGTGTATGCGAATGCATGCTGGCGTTGTGGTTAAAATTTGGCAAATTCGAAACATTATCCACAAATTACGCAACTGAGATTACACATCAATCATCGCCCCCTACTAACAGACTCATACCCACATGCAGGCTGGTGCAGGTCCACCTTATGCCACACAGGGGCAGCAGTGCTTGTTGCATATAGTCTTTAAAAAAAAGACATTTAATTTCTTTATGCTTATTTAAATTAGGCTCGGCTTAGTTATCTAGGGGTGTATTACCAATCGTGATAATACAATGCAAAATGTCATTTTATGAAATTCTGAAAATGTATGCAATTATACCAATTAGACACTATGAGATCTCTTTTACCAGTGGCAAAATATAATGGTAGGTTTTTACCCTTTTAACTGGTACAAAACTGACACCTTTATTTAAGGCATCATGTTTGCAATGATCACAACACAAGTAGTCAATAAAGCAAACAAAAAGAAGGTGTACGCCTTCTGGTGTCATCTGGCCCTACACCAATGGGGACTAGGCTCTAAAGAAAGCCGTCTCGGGTGTGGGCCAATCAACTTCAAGGACAGTGCACATTATTATCCTTATCAGAGTTGCTTCTTTTTGTTTGCTTTATTGACTACTTGTGTTGTGGTCATTGCAAACATGATGCCTTAAATAAAGGTGTCAGTTTTGTACCAGTTAAAAGGGTAAAAACCTACCATTATACCAATTAGGCTCAGCTTCGTTGTCATGGGTGTATTACCAATCGTGATAATACAATGATTCTCGCTTTAACTTTTACTGATTATGTTTTTAGTGTAATTCTATCAGGTCTCAGAATTCAGATATCTTATAATTAAGATGATCATGTATGAACGTAATAAAGAAACCACTCAGACTCTTCTATGTTATCTATGTTAAGAAACTTTAATATCTAAAAACACTCGAATATGTGAACACACGTGTGATCGGAATTGTCAACACCGTACTCCTGAAGATGTCCTACTCATTGATCCGTACAATTAACCGTCAATGGTTATGTTTGTTAAACTGAGTAACAGAACAATCGGCTAACTCCTAACTCCCCCAAGGAGCGCGACCATACACGGCGATAAAAAAAAGTCCGTTAAAAAATTACAATATTCATACAAAACATGCTAAAGAAACATGTGCTCCATGGCAAAAGTAGACATCAATAAAATCATTGGTAAGATTATGCAATTAACGAAATGTCCTGAAAAAATTGTGTGAGTGCTAGTGTGCCTGTTTGGCTAACAGATGCTTATAAATTGGCTAATGGGACATCTATGCATTCGCAGGAAAGATTGTGATTAAAAATAATCTCAACACAATAGTATTCCTGTGTGTAGATTTGTAACATAGATGCTGACAGATGTTTGATGTGTCAATGAATTCATTGGTAAGGTTATGCAATTAATGAAAAATGACAAATACTTCTAAATGACCGTATTCATGTAACTCAAGGGACAGAAGAATGCTTTTCATGATCAACTAATAGTTAACGCACCACCTTGGGATGGCAACCCTTTTCGAAACACAAAGATAACTTTTTGGAACAATCTTATTAGTACAAATATGCGCGTTGTGTGTGTGGGTGTGTGTTGTCTTCTTGCCTTGGCTGGCAACATCTCAATGACGCAAAAAAAACACTATCCGTGATGCGTGGCATGCAGAACTCCCTATCGATTTTCCAGTCGCGAGGACAATCCCTGGAGCCTGCCACTCGCAGTACTTCTTTTTCTTTCATATGGCATTCTGAAAAGCAACAGTGAAACTTTTAATGATCGTCATAAATGAATGCAAAAGTTCGAGTCCAAAAATGTGGTTGACACAGTGTGGATTTCAGCGATACCACCAGGATATGCATGGATGGAGCATTCATCGGTGATGTGCTTGATGGTTCGGACTTCTTACAGTTACAGTTTGGCAATTCTTTGAGCAGTACTGATTTATGTTCTTGCAATCTTGTTTATATCTGCATTTTTCCACCTCAGGCACTTTCTTCACACAAAGGGGCAGCTGTTTTCCTTTTGAAGTCACTTGGGCTGTTTGTTGTCCAGATGTCTTTATTACCGCCATGTTTTTGTTCACGTTTTGGGCAGCGTTCCCCATCATGGGTTGGAAGTGTTACTTTTTTCGCATCAGACTTGCAATCTCTCTCAAAAAGGGGCGCTGTGGCCTTTGAAGTCGTGACCTATTGTGCAAGGGTGTGCTTGCTGTCACCATGTATTCCATCCTCTCATCACAGGTTGGAAGTAAAAAAAATATATTTTTACACCTCTTCTCGCTTGGTACCGTACCACTTTCCACAGTTTTGACTCTGCAAGTGACTCGAAGTACGTTTTGAGCAGCGTTCGCAGATGTCACGTCACGGTTTGGAATTCTTGCGTGGTATTTTATATATTAGGGGGAGACGCCCCCCTGCATACATAATTTACTACTCTTATGTGCCGTTAGCTACTGGAAGACAGAGGTGGTTGGTGAGGCTCTGATCCCGTGGAATACATATTATCTTGAGCTTGTGATTGACATAATTCGCATTGTATATCTTCTGAATGACTCTAGGTCTAATACTTTCATAATTATTATTTGGTTCGTGCTTGTTACCAAGGATATTCCGAGGGTTTTATCAAACTTTGTTCCCCGTCTGTATCGCTAGGGATCCGTGCTTCTTATTCTCAAGTAATATTTTGATATCCTGAGGTTGAAGATATAGCTAAGCATAGAACTTTAATGTTTTAATTTAAAAACCCCAGTCAACTCATAATGATTAACTGCCCTTGGGTGGATTTTGCTGTCCAAGGGAGGTTCGTGACCCCTGCTGTTTCTGGCTTATGTCTGTTTTATTGTAGGTTGTTTCCTTTATGGCGGCCTTCTCTTGCAGTCAACTGGGGATTTACCGTAGAATCTCATTAGACCCCCCATGGGTTGGCAGTTTTTTTTACATTTCATAACTTCTCAAACAGGCTTGTGAGTAATTATCCTCCAGCTGTCTTTTGCGTGGCAAGGCAGGAGGCAGGGGTGGACTCACACCCTTTCCATGCCCCAGCGCTACATCCCGATCACAATTATTACCAAAAAAATAGGCAAAATCACTCCTAATATACATTTTTGGCAAAGGCATATATACAACATGCTCTTCGAGTGAGAAGAGGTTCTCCTTTTTTCTGGAAACAGGTGTTGAGATGTTAAAACACCAAACTGAAACCTTTTACAAAGTATAACGTCTGCATTAACCACAATACTTGTGGTCAGAATGCAAAAAAAAACATTCTGAGAATATATCAAAAGTCAAAAGTCACTTTATTGTCAAGTGTGTTACATGCATAACATACAACACAGATGAAATTACAGTCCTCTCTCATGGTCCCACGGTGCAACCAAGCAATTAAAAAATGAATCACAATTAACAGACATAAATAAACAATAAACAATCGGCGATCAACACAAGATAAATAATCAAAAATGTAATAGACTTAAAATAAACAACAGTCAAGAATTATAAAATGTAAAATATTATTTAAATGAAGTATTTAAAGAAATAAGATATTTAAACCGGTGTGGTAGTGCGATGTAGTGCAATGTGCAGTCCAGAGATCAGGATGTACGAGTGAATGTGTGTGTGGGGGTTGGGGTCAGGGGGCAAAGGGGGGAGGGTGGGCAGAGGGGGGGAGTGATGGTAGAGCAGGGAGGGAGTTGAGTCTCCTGACAGCCTGGTGAAAGAAACTGTCTTTGAGCCTGCTGGTCTTGGCCCGAAGACTCCGCAATCTCCTCCCTGACGGCAGCAGGCTGAAGAGGCTGTGAGATGGGTGGATGGGATCACCTGCAATCTTGATTGCTTTGCTGGTGATGCGGGTGTTATTATAAATGTCCAGAAGAGGGGGGAGAGAGACACCAATGATCCTCTCAGCTGCTCTCACTATGCGCTGTAGAGTCTTGCGGCAGGACACGGTGCAGGTGCCGTACCACACGGTGATGCAGCTCGTCAAGATGCTCTCAACGGTGCCTCTGTAGAAGGTGTGCATGATGGGGGGCGGGGCTCCTGCTCTTCTCAGTTTGCGGAGAAAGTACAGGCGCTGTTGGGCTTTTTTGGCCAGTGATGCAGTGTTGTGACTCCACGACAGGTCTTCAGAGATGTGCACACCCAGAAACTTGGTGCATCTCACCCTCTCCACTGCAGCACCGTTGATGGTTAGCGGAGTATGCTGGGTGTGCACTCTCCTGAAGTCCACAACAATCTCCTTCGTCTTCTCAACATTCAGGTGGAGATTGTTGTCCTTGCACCACGTGGCCAGCCTGCTCACCTCACTCCTGTAGTTTGTCTCATCCCCGTTTTTGATGGCACCCACCACAGTTGTGTCATCCGCAAACTTAATGAAGAGGCTGGAGGTGAATGATGGTGTGCAGTCGTGTGTCAGCAAAGTGAAGAGGAGGGGGCTCAGCACACATCCTTGGGGGACCCCTGTGTTCAGTGTGATGGTGCTGGAGGTGTTGCTGCCAACTCGAACTGCCTGTGGTCTCCCTGTCAGGAAGTCCAACAGCCAGTTGCACAGGGAGGTGTTGAGCCCCAGGTGGTCTAGTTTGTGGATGAGCTGCTGGGGGATGATTGTGTTGAATGCTGAGCTAAAGTCGATGAACAGCATTCTGACGTAGGAGTCTTTAGTCTCCAGATGGGTGAGAGCTGAGTGGAGGGTAGCGGAGATGGCGTCATCGGTCGAGCGGTTAGACCGATACGCAAACTGGAAAGGGTCCAGGGCGGGGGGAAGGACAGACTTGATGTGTTGTAGGACTAGCCGCTCGAAGCACTTCATAAGGATTGGAGTGAGTGCGACCGGGCGGTAGTCATTGTTGCAGGAGGGTGATGACTTCTTCGGGACCGGGATGATGGTGGTAGCTTTGAGGCACGTAGGTACAACAGCCTGTCTCAACGAGGTGTTAAAGATGTCGGTGAAGACATCTGTGAGCTCCTCCGCACAGTCTCTCAGGACACGACCCGGAATGTTGTCAGGGCCCTGGGCTTTCCTTGAGTTCGTCCTTCTGAGGGATCTCCTCACGATATCTGGGGATAGCGTCAGCACCTGGTCGCCGGGAGGTGGTGGAGTCTTCTGTGCTGGGGTGCTGTTGTCTGCCTCAAAGCGAGCGAAGAAATCCTTCAGCTGGTTCAGCAGAGAGGTGGAGCTGTCACAGGTCTGCGGAGAGGGTTTATAGTCCGTGATGGTCTGCATCCCTCGCCACAGGTTCCGGGTGTCTCTGCTGTCATTGAAGCGGTCGGCGATCCTCCTGGAGTACTGCCTCTTGGCCAATCTGATGCCTCGCGACAGGTTGGCCCTGGCTGTGCATTGTCTTTGAAACCGATTGGTCTACACAAGAGACAGCTTTCTTTCGAGCCTAGTCTCAGTGTTAGACCAGAGGACGCCAAAAGGCATGCTCTTCGAGTGTTTGCGATGAGATATGATACACAACTCCGAGTTGCTGAGGCGATTAAGCAAGTGTAGGACTCGTACTGACGCGACAGCTTCTTTGTCTTTCTCGTCTCTTTTATTAACGCATATAATTTACATCTCCTCCGTCGTCATCACTCCATGTCTCTCCGTTCTCTCCAATGCACAACTCCCCATCAACATCACTCCATGTCTCTCCATTCACTCGCTCCGCTGGCTCCGCTCGCTCTCTCTCCAGCTCGATCGCTCTTTATCTCCCTGCCGTCTCACTCCGCCGTAGCTTCTCTATCCAGGTCCCTTACTCTGCTGCTATCCGATACTGTTCTCTTTATCTGCTGCTACCATACTCTATCTTCTCTTGTCTACTCCTATCATATCTATCTGCTACCGTATCTATACTCCCTGTTGCTCCGTCTCTGTCCCAGGCACCAACTCCAACTCCGACTCCAACACCAACTCACGTATCTCCGCCATGCTCTCTGCCTTTATCCCCGAACCAATTTGCCCCAATTAATTATGTCATCCCCCGCCAGCCTCACGTGATGTTGTTGTGGTAGACACCCCGGCGCCTGTCTCAACCACTCACCCTCTCGACCAATCACCGGTATGCGTCCTCAGTTACCCTTAACACCTGTGGCGTCTCTTAATTACCTTACCCCTTAATTGGCACAACAACAACTTTATGGCGCGCCCCACTGTTCGTGTCCCCGGTTGCCCCTACTGTCCGCTGCATGTTCGTATCACAACCAAACGCGTGGAGCGTGTTATCTCAAGTCCTACACAAGCACCATATAAGTGCTAATATTCTTATTATTATAACATAGTGAATGCTTGGGAGTTTATTGGCTCTCGATCCTAGTTAGAGATCTACCCAACCCACGGGTCCGCAAAAACTGACTGCTCTTACTCTGCAGGTTGAACCTAGGAAATGAGTGTTCAACTTTAAGTTATTTTCTTTAAAGGCCTGTGACAAAGGTGAATCTATTGGAGCTTCATTGTCTCAAGCTTATACATCTACAGGGTCTCCATTTTACTTTGTATTGTCTAAGAAGTCCACCCACACCTCCACTTCCACAAACTGCTGGGAATTGCCTTGCTCTGCCTCACAGTCAGAATGTTCCTCCTTCACGTTGCCTCCATGGAAGTGAAGGTCCGATTTTGGAGTTGAATCTTCATCTTCACATTTCACCTTCACTTCTTTGCTCTTCACTGTCGCCTCTTCAAATTTCATCTTGATACATTTCATAGTGTCCAAACTGGAATTCACTTCTGGTTCTTTTTTTAGGAGGGATGGGCTCATTGCAGCACTTTGACTTTCACAAGTCGATTTCAGACTACACTCCTTGGGAATCTTATGATGCCTGTATGTTATCTGGTGTCGATGAAGCTGTGGTGACTGTGCAAACGCCTTTCCGCACAGAGTGCACTTGAAGAGTTTATCTCCTGTGTGTATTCTCTGGTGTATTTTAAAATTTGATGACTGTGAAAATTCCTTTTCACACACACTGCACTTGAAGGGGTTATCTCCTGTGTGTATTCTCTGGTGTATTTTTAAATAAAATGAACTTGAAAATGCCTTCCCACACATACTGCACTTGAAGGGTTTCTCTCCTGTGTGCGTTCTCTGGTGCATTTTAAGATTTGATGACTGTGAAAATAACATCTCACACACACTGCACTTGAAGGGTTTATCTCCTGTGTGTGTTCTATGGTGGATCTGAAGACCTGATGACCATACAAATGCCTTCTCACAGACAGTGCATTTGAAAGGTTTATCTCCTGTGTGTGTTCTCTGGTGTTCTTTAAGATGAGATGACAGTGCAAAGGGCTTCCCGCACAGAGTGCACCTGAAGGGTTTCTCTCCCGTGTGTGTTCTCTGGTGTCTTTTAAGGGCAGATGGATCGGAAAATGCCTTCCCACACACACTACACCTGAAGGGTTTCTCTCCCGTGTGTGTTCTCTGGTGTATTTTAAGATGTGATGAATCTGCAAACGCCTTCCCGCAAAAGGGGCACCTGAAGGGTTTCTCTCCTGTTTGAGTTCTCTGGTGCTGTGTCAAATTTCCAGTAGAATCCATTCCGTTTGCATACTGGTCTCATTGTTGTCTTTTTGTACCGTGCTGCGCTGAGAGCCTTTGCTCCATCAAACCAATTCTGCAGAGGAAGCGTCAGAAGAAGTGTCAGCTGCAGACAGAAAAACATATCCACACCATCTACGTCAGTATCGAGGCACGGAGGAATGAATATATGCACAGTCACACATGACTTACACGTCTAGATTTATTCATATATTCAAGATATTCCAAAATTCATCACATGGGCTGTGAAGGCACACAATGAGAGGGCAAATGGTTATAAATATGCCTGCAAGCCCTAGTATCTTCAAAATAAAGGTTAACTCAAAACACCAAGAACACAATTTCGGCTGTCTGGCAACAAAAGGAATATTTATGAAAGCAAAATTCGGCTAACATACCAAAGGCTGTTGAAAATAATATTATTTGTATTATGCAGAAATGCATACATTAATGTTCAATCAGAACTTAGTAGTAGTAACTACTGAGCCTAGTAGTATCTACTGGCCCTACAGTAGTATCTACCGACTCAATGGTAGTAACCAACTCGATAGTAGTATCCGCTGACTCTACAGTAGTATCCATTGACTATAGTAGTAACTACTAACTCTATAGTAGTATCTTCTGACTCTATACCAGTAGCTACTGACCGTAGTAGTCGTATTTACTGACTGTATAGTAGTATGTACTGACTGTAGCCCATATTTAATGACTATAGTGGTATATACTGACTGTTTTAGTATCTACTAACTGTATATAGCAGTATCTACCAACTCCATAGCAGTATCTACTAAAACTACAGCAGAGTATACCGACTGTGGTGGTACCAGCTATCACGACAGCAGTGCATAGTAACTGTGGTCATACCTGCTATGATTACAGCAGTGCATACAGACTGTGGTGCTACCTGCTATGATTACAGCCGTGCAAACGGTGGTGGTACCTGTTATTATTACAGCAGTGCATACTGACTGTGGTGGTATCTGCTATGATTATAGGAGTGCATGCTGACTGTGGTACGTGCTATGATTACAGCAGTGGATACTGTGGTGATACCTGCTTTCACTACAGCAGTGGATACTGACTGTGGTGGAACCTATGATTACAGCAGTGCATACTGTGGTGGTAACTGCTATGATAACAGCAGTGCATACTGACTGTGGTTGGTACCTGCGATGATTACAGCAGTGCATACTGACTGTGGTAATACCTGCTATGATTACAACAGTGCATACCGACTGTGGTGGTAACTGCTATGATTACAGCAGTGCATACTGTGGTGGTGGGACCTGCTATGATTACAGCAGTGCATACTGTGGTGGTGGGACCTGCTATGATTACAGCAGTGCATACATACTGTGGTGGCACCTGCTATGATAGCAGCAGTGCATACTGACTGTGGTGGTACCTGCTATGATTATAGCAGTGCATACTGACTGTGGTGGTACATGCTATGATTACAGCAGTGCATACTGACTGTGCTGGTAACTGCCATGATAACAGCAGTGCATACAGACTGTGGTGGTACCTGGTATGATAATAGCACTGCATACTGTGGTGGTACCTGCTTTGACTACAGCAGTGCATACTGGCTGTGGTGGTGCCTGCTATCACTACAGCAATGCATACCAACTTTGGTGGTAACCTGCTTTCACTACAGCGGTGCATACTGACTGTCATGCTTTCACTACAGCAGTGGATACTGACTGTGGTGGTACCTGCTATGATTACAGCAGTGCATACTGACTGTGGTGGCACCTGCAATGATTACAGCAGTGCATACTGACTGTGGTAGTACCTGCTATGATTACAACAGTGCATACCGACTGTGGTGGTAACTACTATGATTACAGCAGTGCATACTGACTGTGGTGGTACCTACTATCACTACAGTAGTACATGCTGATCGCTATAGCAATATACAGATAGTCCCCGAGTTACGATGGTCCGACTTACGATATTTCGATCTTACGATAGCGATACAACATTGTTAAATATTTTACATTTTCGCGCGGCAGGCAAACGCAGCAGCGTACGAATCTTGGTGAGTACAGTACAATATCACACGTTACGATACGTTCAATGCATGTATGATACCTAGCTTTCGCGATTTCATTTTAGGGTTACCACGATACGATACGTTCAATGCATGTTAAAAGTTTATAGCAGACTAGCTTTACTACCCGGCTTCGCCCGGGACTTGGATTCACCACGCCCGGCCGCCTTTGTCTCCCCAGTGGCGATGTTCACACACCACACCAGTTAATTGTTTAAGGCTGAGTCGACCTAGGTGTTGTATATGTTGGATTATGAAATTTTGATAAAAATAATAAAAATTAATAATTTTCCAAAAAATGCACAAATTGCATTAATTATGTTAATGTGTGTAATTATATGCATAAATTATGATAATCACGGAGATAATCGTAGTAATTTATGCAGAAGCTTGCGATTATGTTAATGTGTGCAGTTATGATAAGGGACGAGGTGGAGCGGCTGACAGCATACTGCAGGGGCAACAACCTGCTCCTTAACACCGCAAAGACCAAGGAGCTCATAATAGACTACAGGAGAAAGAAAACGGACCCTCCACCACTAATCATCAGCGGGGACTGTGTGGAGAGGGTGGCAGACTTCTGCTTCCTGGGAGTCCACATTGGGGAGGGCCTGACCTGGAGCGCCAACAGCACTGAGCTTCTGAAAAAGGCCCAGCAGAGACTTTACTTCCTGAGAATCCTCAGGAATAATAACATCACACAGAAACTGCTGGTGTCCTTCTACCGAGCCTCCATCGAGAGCATTCTCACATACTGCATCTGTGTATGGTACACCAGCTGCACAGTGGCTCAGAGGAAAGCGCTCCAGAGGGTCATCAACACAGCCCAAAAGATCGCCGGCTGCCATCTCCCCACACTGGAAGAACTACACAGTTCACGTTGCATCAAAAAAGCACAGAACATTATAAAGGACTCTTCTCACCCTGGACACTCACTGTTTGAGCTGTTGCCATCAGGCAGACGATTCAGATCAGTCAAAACAAGGACAAACAGATTCAAACAGAGCTTTTATCCTACAGCGATCACCACACTCAATAATGCTAATTAATTATTAAGTAATACTATTTTTCAATTGACTGTGAAATAGAGATGTGCAATGACAAAATGTAACCTTATGTGGGTATGTGGGTATACTTGGGCTGTTTTTATATATAGTATAAATTGATTATCTTTCATTTAATTTTATTTTTATTTTCTTGTTTTATTTAATTTAAATTTATGAATGATGCCCTGACTGGTGAGCATTTTCAATTTCGTTGTACTGGTGACAATGACAATAAACGATCTATCTATCTATCTAGACTTAGTTTCGTTTATCCAGAGTTATATCAATCGGAATAACACGATTATCATTGATTAAACATGTACCGATTATCTTAGTGTGTTTTATGTTATTTTAGGTCTCCAGTTTCAGATCTCATCACGGTGTAATGCGGGCGTAAATGGGCGGGTCGGATGTGACGATCCGAGAGGGAGGAGTCAGGGTCACGTGGGGGGAGATGTTATAGCGGGGAGACAGGAAGACATCTGGGTCAGTCAGGGGAGTGAAGAGTGGAGAACACGTTGGGTGGTCGCCGTGCCTCAGCCTGGTGGCTGAGGGGCTCATGACGGCGCCAGCCAGCGGGGTGGAAGAGAGAGTTGGGGATAGAGACAGGGAGTGGCGAGATCGCCACAGAGGCCACGCAGGGCGGAGGTTGGAGAGTGGCGAGATCGCCACAGAGGCCACGCAGGGCTGAGGTTTGGGAGTGGCGAGATCGCCACACACGGTAAGACTCGGCACCGCCAGCCAGCGGTGACCGAGCACGGAGGAACGGGGAGCAGCGGTGGAGCTGCAGAGGGGAGCAGCCGGAGGGCTGCACTAGGGACCTGCAGCGGAGCTGCAGGAGCGCGGAAGGCTACGGGAGCGAAGGCAGAGGTCGAGCTGCCAAGCGGGGGAGACTCTGAGCGAGGGCCGTGTGGGACAAGTGTGTAAGAACCCAAATAAAGGACAACGGAGACAGACCCAGGATAGAGTCCTTTATTACAACAGGATACAGTTCTCAAGAATAAGACAGTTTTGCATGGACTCGGAAGGAACACTCGATATGCTTCTGTGATAACAATTTTATTCTAAACAACATGTGACATTCTAACATGCAGGTCAAACATGCGTCAATAAATTCATGAGCAAGATTATGCAATTAACGAAAATGGATAACTAAAAATACTTCTCAATTTGCGAGATTATGCATTTAACTAAATTGAATAACTAAAACTCTTATGCATTTGCGAGATTATGCATTCAACTAAAATGAATAACTAAAACTCTTATGCATTTGCGAGATTATGCATTTAACTAATATGAATGAATAAACACTTATGCATTTGCGAGATTATGCATTTAACGAACTGAATGACTAAAAACCCTCCTAACAATCGTAACCTCTACCTTTCCACCAGGCATCTCATTAGTTCCCCCATGTATCGATCACAATCGGCAACTGGCCGAGTTTGAAAACAAGCATGACACACTTCATATGGCGGTAATAAAAGCACTTATTGTATCCCAGAGGCGAAAGTATATGTCAATAGATTCATCGGCAAGTATAAAATCCTTTTAACGGAATGTTTGAGATCATGGTGGGTGAGGGCGTGTTTGGTGGTGTGAGAGCGAATCTGGCTCTGTTTTAATTAATGCTTCGGCGAGACTCTATGACAAAGGAAACTGGTTTGACAAGATATTCTCTCTCTGTGTACGGGTCGATTCGTAATGAGGATTTCGAGAGTTTGAGTTTGCCTCGACGAGTCTATTGATCGCCTATGTGATGAGCGGAACAAGGGAAAGGCATGGAAAACAACCTCACTCTTATAACCGACGGGCTCTTAATCACTCGATGGGCCACGATTCCTCATGGCCAGCTGATGGTTCATGTAATTGATAATCAGTCTTCCGATAATTGTGTAGGGTTGATATGATGGTAAGGACGAAATAGATAGTCTCACAGGGGGGTGGGCGTCGACGTGAGCGCGTGTGAGCCTATGTGAGGGAAGTTGTGGGTACGAACGACTTTCGGAGAAGGGCCCTCTGGCTGGCGCGGCTGCGGTGATCGGCTGCTTCCGACTCCTCCCTCGGCTGAGCCCGTACGAAGATTGACGGCGCGGCCGCGCTCGTTTGCGTGGTCAGGCGAGCACCTCGGCGTGGTGGCGGCAAGGGAGCTGGCTCGTTCACTCGTGTGCGGCAGGCGAGCACCTCGGCGATGCACGTCAAGGCGATGCACGTCGCCACCCCACGAGCCTCGTCCTTCTGGATGACGAGAGCTTCTTCGTTGGCGGCGACGAGGAGAGATGGCTGTAGCCCTGGAGATCTCTGGTGGGGGCCTTAGCCCGGAGACGAGATGAGATGTAGGCCGGAGCTCGTGAAGATCTGTGGTGGAGCCGGAGCCCTTGACGATCTGGTGGGGGCTGAAGCCCCGGAGACGAGATGGTGGGGGCTGAAGCCCCGGAGACGAGATGGTGGGGGCTGAAGCCCCGGAGACGAGATGTGGGGGCTGAAGCCCCGGAGACGAGATGGTGAATGGATTTTGCCTTTGCTTATATCGGGAAAATCCACTAGTTTTTCCGAGTTTGTTCAAAGGCTGTGTCATATAACTTTTCTCTTTGTTCGTGTGCGTTGTGGGCGTGTTCGTCCGTTCGTTTATTAGCTTTGAAGACACAGCTGTGTAATTATTCTGGAAGGAGGGGTGGGGGCCTCGCGACGGCGCCACCTAAGTTATCCATTAGCCAGACCGACGATTCGCGTCGAGTTATAAAAAAAAATATTCTAATCCATGTTTTTGTTTCTGAATAATATTTGTCGCGAAAACCTATGCGTTAAGCGAGCTTAATGATTCCCTCCCTTGCTCGGGGATCATATCTTTTGTCTCGCACAGCTCAAGTTGTTTTGGTTTGGAAGTTGAAGTGCGACTTATTTGCTGCTTGGATCCATTGCGAGTTGATTGCAAGCGACCCGAGTTATGCCGTAACCGTGTTCACGGTATTTCATCGTGACCCGATCTCCCATGGAAATGTTATTTGCTCGCGTGTGCAAATCCTGCTGTCCGTGTTGGAACGCCCTGCACGTGTTTTATTTATTAATTTCCTTTCTCGAGTCGTTGCCCGCGCGCTACGATCTTTATGGGGCCATTTCCTGGCTTTGTGCCTGCGTGTGGAGATCCTCTCGGAAAGACAAAGACGGCCGTGTTGCTCGCTTCTCATGGGGTGTTGCGTTTGGTTAATTATGAGAGACTTCTCCGCCCTTAGCTCCTCTAGGAGATCCACTTTAATTCCGTACTTATTATTTGACTTCTTGTGATTATTTAATTTGGTATCCCGGCTAGGAATTTTGTTTTGGAGTGACCCAAGCCATAATTATTCTTTGATGCTACGGCCCGGCCGTGTCGAACTACCAAGTGTACATAATGTCCGTATGGAATTAACAATGGTGGGTCGCGACCCTGGTGCCTTCTGTAGTCTGGTTTCCAATTGGAGTGAGGATAGATATTGTTTGCTTAATCTTCATGGCTAAGTTGGTAACTTTGTTTATCTAACATGGTTCAAAACCCGTCTGTGCTTTTTGTCGTCAATGTTGTTTCCTTTGTTATGAATATAATTATATATTTCGTGGCCTGGTTTTGTCTTTATCAAAGGGTTTTTTTGGAAGGCTTTTTAACGAAATTGTCATCCTAACCCCCTTCACCTGCAATTCCCCCCTCCCTTGTTCCTCTTGTGTGAAATTAGAGGAGTTTTTATGACCTTTATTGCCCTCTTTCATGCCCTCTAGCCCTTTGAGGTGAGGTATGCGCGCATCTGTGGAAGTGTGGGGGCGTGTTCGTTCCACGTTGCCCCGTGTCTATTAAAAAAAAAAATTATATATGTTGGCAGAATAATTCTTAAAAAAAATAATAATATTAAATAAAATAAAAAGGGGGTGTATACACAACATAGGGCAGGCCCAGGACCGGTTCAAATAATCGTCACCGGTGGTGGCCGTGAGCGGGAATCGGACTCGGGTCGTCGGGTTCGTAGCGCAACGCGCTAACCACTACACTACAGTGCGCTACGCTTCCACATGTGTGGGTCACATGGCAGATGTGACGTCACAGCTCACTTGCCGTGCAAAAATACATGCATTATTGAGCTCCCCCCCCCCCAAAAAAGTGTATTTTTATAATTTTTGCATGGTGTACAGCCTGGAAAGTAAACACATGTCAAATTTAAAGTTTGTTGCATGTCGGGAAGTACGCTAAACATTTTGAACAGACACATAATCACAACTTTGCCTTTTATATATATGGAGATAGGATTGTTTCCTGAAAAAACTTTCTATTAAATTGCAGTTCATATAGGTAGACTAAGAATTGAACTTGTTTTTTACTTTACATTTTACTGTGCAAAACAGTATTGTAATTAATAAATACGTACAGTATATAGTTTATACAGTACGGTACTGTAAATTTCTCTGTTTTGATCAATTATCACCATTCTTTAAGCCTCCTGGGTAGGTTAGGCCATCTTCGACTTACGATATTTTTGACGTACAATGGGGTTGTCGTAACGCATCTCCATCGTAAGTATAGGACTACCTGTATATCGACTCTTTAGCAGAAAGTACTAACCTGACAGTGGCGTGGTGAGGCCTAGTCCCGTGCAGAGCCCCCGGCCATGCTAAGATTGCCTAGCCGGCCAAGGTGGCACCTTGGCAGGCTGGGGGCTGGGCCGCTATCCCCCCCATCCCCCCACCCGCGCTGCAACAAACGCTATATTAGTATCTACCGACCCTATAGTAGTAAATGCACACATTGGGGTGGGGGGGGGGAGAAGAGGACATGACACTTTGATGAATTCACCTCAGGGTTGTGTGTATTTTTTTGGCAATTTGAACGCGAATGAGAAATCCCCCCCCCCTCCACCGATGACGCGTGTGCATTGCTAGGGGCAACCCCCGGGTAGCTTTAGCGATTCAAGGAATTAATTAAATAATGAAAATAGCACTACATTGTTAATTTAACTACTTTAAAGTTGACAGATGGGAAAACGGAATAGCGCTGGCTCACCACGGGGCTTAGGGCGTGGTACCCGGTTACTTTTTAAAAACGTAACCCCATGGTTTGCAAGGCAAATCCTTCCCAAGTGTGCGTCAACAGACAGACGGACAAACTGGCAGACAGACAAAAAATTACGTTTATAGGTAAGATTGGGAGCTTCTCAAACTACGTAGTTATTTCTTGATTTAAAGCTTTCGTGACTGCAGGAATTCATACTCTTTGGTTCTTTCGGTCAAGTCACGTATATAAAAATTAGATCACGACGTTTCGATCGCAACACAAGTAATCGTCTTCAGGTGAGAGAGAAAGCTGCTGAGACAAGGTCTTATATAGGCCGAGGATGGGTGCATCAAGGTAGGTGGGTGGAGCTAGAGATGGTCCAACCACAGAGGCTGGGGCAGTGGCCTTTGTATTGTGAGAGATTAGCCTTTCCTGAGATGGGTGCATCAAGGGAGGTGGGTGAAGCTAGAGATGGTCCAACCACAGAGGATGGGGCAGTGGACACCCAGCCTGTCAATACAAACACATTCCTGCGGAGGGAGCTGGTAGGAACGTTGGGTTGCTTGGTCAATTGCCAGTGTCAACAGCGGCGTGGTGTATTCCGCAAATATGGCCGACTGTGAGGGCGGGCACAAGCCGGCGTGAGTAGGTTAAACATTGAGTTTTATAAGGGCACCACGGGGTGACCAGCCCCTCCACACCCAGCCACACCCCTCCCACCCCCCACCCAGCCCCACCCTCCCCACCCAGCCCCTCCCCACCCAGCCCCTCCCCTCTCCACCCAGCCCCACCCCTCCCATTTTTGGATGCACAACGGACGGACAGATGGAAACAATAATCCCCTGTGGGCTGGTGTAACCAGGAGGTTCCTACCAGTAAAACATCCAACCGAGTAATGAAACTCAGAGAGTCAGTTAACATCGGTAGAAAGGATGGAAACATCATCGCAAGTTAAGACTTTACCTGGTTAATCACGTCCTTCCAATGATTGCTCAATTTGTACCCATCTTCTTGGTTGAAGTTGTGTCTATGTTTATATATTTGGATGGCTTCATGAACAAATCTTTGATGATAGCCAGTGGGTTTGCAGAGTACCGTCGTCTTGGAAAAATCAATATCGTGTGAGCCCACAGCATTAAAACAATGATCAGCCACGGCTGAGAAATTGGTCCTGCCATGTTTCAGATCCGCCTTGTGTTCACAAACACGGCCCGAGACATGTCGTTTAGTTTCCCCAATGTAACTACTGCCGCAGACACAACTTAGTTTGTAGACACCGGGGTATTGCATGTCAGGGATCACATCCTTGACAGATGGGATCAGATCAAGAATTTCTAGCTCCACCCACCTACCTTGACGCACCCATCTCAGGACAGGCTAGTCTCTCACAATACAAAGGCCACTGCCCCAGCCATTGACATGCTAATCTCTCACAATACAAAGGCCACTGCCCCAGCCTCTGTGGTTGGACCATCTATAGCTCCACCACCCTACCTTGATGCACCCATCTCAGGCCTATATAAGACCTTGTCTAAGCAGCTTTCTCCCTCACCAGAAGACGATTGCTTGTGTTGCGATCGAAACGTTGTGATCTATTATTTTCTATCTACGTGACTTGACCGAAAGACCAAAAGAGTACATAGTTATTGAAGATGCTATCTAATGTAATGCATGGGGCCAGAGTGAATTTCTGTCACAAACCAAGTTGAACATGAAATGGCTCCGACTCCTGGTCACGCAACTTTAGACCATCCTGCCCAAAATCATACAAATCCTCAAATAATGTGAGCAGAGGCATAGATTTGAAAACAAATTACAACCCATAGCCCCAATCCTCTTTATGGTACAATAGGCCTTAATTAAATCAAGAATGCAGAGATATAGTTTCTGTTGAAGATCCGTACACCTCTGCTGTCGTCAATAGACATAAAATACAGCAGCCCCTTGCATATCGCGGAGGTTACGTTCTTGGAAATTGCCGCGCGGAAGCTAAAAGCGCAATATGCAATACTTAAGTCATACCTAAGTAATGACGTTAGGTAAACGACAACTAAAATTCACATCACAATTGAAATAAGTACTATCATCTAGATTTGAAGCTTTCATGACTGCAGGAATCAATACTCTTTGGGTTCTTTCAGTAAAGTCACGTAGGCAGAAAAATAGATCACGACATTTCAATCGCAACAAGCGACGGTCTTCAGGTGAGAGAATCAGACTGCTGTGGACGAGGCATTGTTGACCCGAGAGGGGGGGGGAGAGGGGGGGAGGGACGGGGGGGTTAACACATCGGGTAAGAGGGAGGGGCCAGCGATTGTGAGAGATGGACTGTAGGGCATATGCCCATGAGAGTGCAATCCAAAGGACATGTGAGCATGAGAGTGCAATCCACATGCACTCTCATGCTTGGAAATGTAATGCAACGCAGAGAGTCATCTAACACACAGTTAATGCATAGCCTGGTTTATTACGTTCTCCAGAGATTGCTAATTTAGAAGTTAAGTGTGAAATTTGACAGAGACACAGAGAGAGAGAAAACAAACTTACATCCTCCCCATAGAGATGGTTCAAACTTGATTTGAAGCTTTCGTGACTGCAGAAATTACTCTTTGGTTCTTTCGGTAAAGTCACGTAGAAAGAAAATTAATTGAATAATAGAATACGACGTTTCGATTGCAACACAAGCAATCGTCATCAGGTAGAACAACCAGGCTATGCGTTAACTGTGTTAGCCGACTCTCTGCGTTGCATTGCATTACATGTCCAAAAATTTGCTACGTTTGTTTTCTCAAACTGCCTATTTCTCTCTCTAGGTCCATTCACTCTTTCTCTCCCCCGGCTGCTTCGGGGTGGATTTCCACACAACTCTCTTTAAAATATACCAGACTTGCTGGGTCTTTCTCTCCCCCTGCAGCCGCAAGGTGGATTTCCACACAGCTCTCTCATTGACATGATAATTTCTCTACTCCAGCAGACCCACCTCTCTCTCTGTCCCCCCCCCCCTCTCTATTTCAGGCCACGACACAGAGGCATTGGGTCTCTGTGTGTCTATGTTGTGTGTCTCTCTCTGTGTGTCTGTGTTGTCTCTCTCTGCTTGTGTCTGTCTGTGTGTATCCGTGTCTGTGTTTTGTCTCTCTCTGAAATGTAGTTCTACCTGATGACGATTGCTTGTGTTGAAATCGTAACATCGTATTCTATTTAACACGTAGGCTTTCGCGACCAATATTATTCATAATCAACATTTTGGGGTTAGATCGCGTTATTTATAAATGTGTCGTAACCCTCCACCACCCGACACGGCCAATCAGCAAAAAGTGTCATGTTGACAAAAGACAAATAGTTCAATGCTTTAGCCCACCGGTATGTTGAAGCGTGAAACCACAACATTTACAATTTTTGAGTACGACGTTTCGCTGGTAATTGCATCCACCATTCTGGCGAATTGCCCGATGATGCCTTTTGGCGTCCTCTGGTCTAACATTGTTTAAGACTATGCTCGAAAGAAAGCTGTCTCTGGTGTGGACCAGTTTCACAGACAATGCATAATACTGTCAGAGCATGTTTTTAATGCAGACATGATTCCTTGCAAAATGTTTCAGTTTGGTGTTTTAACATCTTAACACCTGTTTTGTTGCCAAAAAAGGGGGAAATCTCTTCTTATATTTTGATACTGGCAAAGGAGGTCCCATGAAGCAGATGAAGACAAATTAAACTTAAGCAGAGAACTAAAGCAAATGCAATCAGGCGAGTGCAGGAGGCAAGGCACCACGTTGTAATGTTCCAACCTGAACATCGATTTCATACTCGCTTCTACTCAATTGATATCCCTACGAGAGAGGAGCGAGGCTCTACCTGGGTAAACAACAACAACAACCACCACGATGTGAACTTCTCACCTCGGATCTCAGTAAGAGCGCGCGCGGTGCAGCAGCTTTCTGGTGTCTCGTGACGTCACGCGGCAGCACGAGGTGACATGACGTCACTTGCGGGGTTGACACACAATCCCCTCCCCCAACGATCGGCAGTAAAACTGAATAAATTATGTTAATGAGACGGACTCACGTCAAGTGATGAGGCGTGGATGTTAAGCCCGTCGCAATGAACTCGCGACGGTATTTATGAATAAATTATGTTAATGAACCACCAGTGACTGGGCGTAGCTGTGCCCAAATAAGGATCTTTACTGGAATGGAAATCGGCAGTGACCAACCAGACGTGACGTCACGCTCAAAAGCGCGGTGGAGGGGGGGTTTGGGGGTGGGGGTGAATATCTTGGTGACGTGACGTCACTAGCGAGGTACACCTCCCCCAGGCGTCTCACACCGATGAGGTATTGCGAAGTTGTGACGTCAGAGATTGCTCCCTCTCTCTTGAAGAGACCCCTTGGGTGCGTGAGCCCAACAGCAACGTGGACACTATTGTGTGTGTCTACACGTAGTATTCTATGGGTCTCTTGGCAAAGCCAAGCAGATAGAAAAATAATAAAAATATCACGACGTTTCGAAGGCAACACAAGCGATCGTTTTCAGGTGTAAAAAATACAGCGAGAGAGCTTCTGTACCGTAAATGTAAGATCGGAGGGCGCCCTGAGGCTGTGGCTTTACCAAAAGACCCATAAAATGTATTCCTGCAGTCACGACAGCTTTAAGTCAAGATTTATATAAACTTAAAACTCTAAACCCGCTCTCTGACGTCACCACTGCATTACCTCATCGGCGGGAGGGGGAGATGTGTCCTGCTAGTGACGTCATGTCACCGGCTGCTGTCGCGTGACGTCACGATACACCAGAAAGCTGCCGCTCCGCGACGCGCGCTCACTGAGATCCGAGGTGAGAAGTTCACATCGTGGTGGTTGTTGTTGTTTACCCAGGTAGAGCCTCGCTCCTTCTCTCTCTCGTCGGGATATCAATTGAGTAGCAGCTAGTATGGAATCCATGTCCAGGTTGGAACATTACAACGCGGGGCCTTGCCATGCGGGGCCTTGCCTCCTGCCCTCGCCTGATTGCATTTGCTTTAATTCTCTGTTTAAGTTCAATTTGTCTTCACTTGGCTCACTACTTTGAAACTTTTTTCTTTTAAATATTAATACAGTTTTTGCTAACTTCACCAGGCATAGCCCACTTGGGCTATCCCGCTCTTTTTCAGAAGGAACCAGCCCACAATACAGTAGCCATAATCACCTTGCCAGAAAATCAGTCAACATTCAAGAGCATCGTAGGATCGGTGTTTCATTTATGTGTAGGGTATTGTTCCTCAGTTGCAAGGCGATTTAAGCGGTACCCATGTTGACCATGTGAAGTTTAGTCGCCATGAATGACAACTTTGTTCAGTGGTACCTCGGTATCCGTCGTTAATTCGTTCCAGAAGTTAGGACTTATACCGAAAATGACGTATTCCAAACGATTTTTTCCCATAAGAAATAAAGGGAAAGGAAATAATCCGTTCCAGAGTATAAGAAATGATATTTTATATGGCATATTATACATTAATGGGATTTATAAAATAATTTAGACACTACTTATTACTAAAATACATACATAAATTAAAATAAATGCATAAAGAAATTAAAATAAATGCATAAATAAATTGAAATAAAAATCAAATTTCACGACACTTTACCTTGCTGAGAGGAGTTGATAGCCTACGAGGATGGTGGTGAGGAAGGGGAGGAGGAGGAGATGTTATTTTTTGGAATTAGAGTCCCCTTCCATTAAAACTTCAGGAAGCTGAAATTCTGGGGTTTTTTCTCTTTTCTGTCTTTTTTCTTGACTTGGACCTGGTTGAGGCTCACCAGGTTTGAGTTTTACTAAAAAACTTGTTTTTGCCTTCTTCTAAGAATGTTCCTGAAATGTGACATTGTCTGGTCATTCCACACAATGCTGTTACGGCTCGTTGACTGAGGAGCGGTGCTTTGTTTCAGTCGTGAACGGGGATACGCGGGTACGCGGTGACTCATCCCGACCCATACAAGTTCTAGCAAGCGCATCGTATCCCAAGCAAGACGTCGTATCCCAAGACATGCTTTTCTCGTCAAAACACGACGTATACCAAATTCGACGTATTCCAAAGCGGTCGCATACCGAGGTATGACTGTCCTCTGAAGTAATCTTCTCCATGGCACACTTGAAACTGTTAACATAAGAGTGTGAACATCAGAGTGTTCCTTATGAAGCATGTTTTGCCACAGCAATAGGACTTGCATCTTAGTGTTGATGTATTTTTGCAATGCTGATGAGCCTGTCTAGAACTGTCAGACATGCAGGTAGATCTGTGGTAATGTAGGTTGGTCATTAGGTAGTGGCAGCAGACTGCCAATGCTATTATGTACCTGGCCCAGCACTTTAAATGTGGGAAGTAGCCAGATGTCGGGATGAGTTGGTTGGTGCCAAAACATATAATTTGGAAGCACGAGTTTTATCTTCTGTTGTTTCGGAATTGGCTTGCATAGGTTGTGTTGGCAGGTATCAATACATGAATAGGCTCGGAATGGTCATTAATTGTAGGCAGCTGAACCATGGTACAGTTGCAGCATAGCCCTGGAGAGTCTCCTTTCCATGTCATTGCATGGCAATAGCTGCAAGAAGTAGACATGGAACCAATAGCAACTAATGAATCAGAAGTGTAAATGAAGTGAGGAATGTGGAAAAGAAAGACTTTTCCTTTTGGCTGCAGGGAAGGCACCTGGTTGTAGCCATTGTCGTGCTGTGTTTGCAAGCTGCCTTGCTTGTTGGTGGACTGGAGTTTGATTAGCTGTGGCAGCAGCCATTTGTGCTGTTGGTTTTCTATGTAGCTCATTTGCTGTTGAGGAGTTGCATTCGCTGTACGTGCAGGCATAGCAGCACTGACAGCATGCCGTGCTACTTCTTGCTGTACTGGAGTTTCATAAGCTGAAGGTGCAGCCATCGCAGCACTGGCATCATGCCGTTCTGCTTTCTTTCCAGGAATTTGTTTAGCTGTAGGTGCAGCCATCGCAGCACTGGCAGCATGCCGTCTTGCGTCTTAGTGTTCAGGAGTGTCATTATCAATAGGTACAGCCATCGCAGCCCTGGCAACATGCTCTTCTTAGTGTTCAGTAGATTTATTAGCTGTAGGTGAAGCACAGGCAGCATGCTGTCTAACATTGTGTTCAGGAGTTTCATTAGCTTTAGGTGCAGCCATTGCAGCACTTATACAAATGGCACGTTTTCCGCGAGGAACATTATAGGTGGAGGGGATAATATTAATAAAAAAGAGTAAATAGTGAGTGTGAGTGAATGCTATATAGAGATTGTTATGTAAATGATAGTTGAATGTGTAATTGTTGTAATAATGTGAATAAATTGCCACATTTGAACGAAGTAATTGTTTGTAGTGCTTGAAGTGGGTATTAATAGTGTGTGTACATATATAATTATTTTAACGCGAGTGTGTGGATTTGCATGCTTTTTATTCCTTACCAGGCGATGTAGGCTTGATGTATTTAGTCGTAGCTATTGTATAGCATCTATGTTGTGTAGAAGGAGGTAGGTAGTGTTGGTACATAGCTCTAAATATTTTAGAATAGTAAAAAAAAATACTAGCGGGAAGTACCCGGCGTTGCCCGGGTCTTAAAAATATTTCAAAACTATTCTTAAAAATCTAATAGCAGTGCGAAGTAACTGTGGTGGTACCTGCTATGATTACAGCAGTGCATACTATGGTGGTACCTGCTTTCACTGCAGCAGTGCATACTCTGGTGGTACCTGCTATGATTACAGCAGTGCATACTGACTGTGGTGGTACCTGCTATGATTACAGCAGTGCATACCGACTGGTGGTATCTGCTATCACTACAGTAGTATATGAAGACTCTATATCAGTATTTATCGACTGTATAGCACAAAGTACTCACCTCCATCCCTTCTCTCGCGTTGCGAGGGGTTTCTTTGTCAAAATTACTTTGATCGATAACCATATTTTTTGTGTAGTCTTTTCCTGGACTACGTCCACATACCCAAGAATGAGGTGTACTGCTACCTTCATATTTGTTCTGTGAATTAACGTCTGTGAGTTTTGCTGGTGTCGCGAGCACCGATTCCTTCTCCCTTACGAGGGTGTGAGGACATTTTACCTCATCTATTAGAGATGGTTTCTCGCCCGTTTCCTTTCCGAATTTTTCCTCATTCCACAATCTCTGTCTGTCTGCGAGAAGGTATGAGTCCTGTCTTGCTATTTCTGTGATTTTTACATCGTTTTCACTTTTGTCACATTTTATCCAGTAGTTATATAGTTCCTCCCGATGTGTCTCAATGTCATCGATACAGCTCCCTACCCATGTGTCTCTCTGCCTTGTCTGTTCTGTAGCAGACCGGCCTGTACGTTTTAATACGAGTTCCCAGTATTCCGCAATTCATTCAAAAATTCCTCCTAATCCTAGCATCTCATGTGTGGCATAAGCTACTCTGGAATTCCACTTCAGAGCGCATATAAAAACAATTTGTATCACAGAATGTAGTCAGTTTGACTCGAGCTACTCTTGTATTTCGCCTCCGAGTGCGTATATAACTTTCTTGTCACAGAATGCAGTCACACCATTGGAACCTCATTTGTCAGTAAAAAATATGATAATTGTTTTTTTCCCTTTTATCTGGCAACAAAACTGACACCTTTTTACAAGGAGTCATGTTTGCATAGACCACACTACCTGCAGTCATAATGCAAAAAAAAACATAACTCTGAAAATGTATGCACTGTTCTTGAAGTTGATTGGTCCACACACCATGTGAGACTAGGCTCTAAGGAAAGCTGTCTCGGGTGTGGACCAATCAACTTCAAGGACAGTGCATACATTTTCAGAGTTATGTTTTTTGTTTGCATTATGACTGCAGGTATTGTGGTCTATGCAAGCATGACTCCTTGTAAAAAAAGGTGTCAGTTTTGTTGCCAGATAAAAGGGTAAAAAACCAATGATCAGAATGCAGTCAGTTCGACTCGAGAAATTATCTTAATCCAACTGTCTTTGTTCTAACCCTGCTACTCTGGAATTTCGCCTCAGAGTGCGTTTTTTTGTTGTTTTACACCCGTTTTTAATCACAAGGCAATGTTAGATCACAATACTCTGGTTAACACAACATTGATTTGTTCCTTCATTAATGCATAAACTGTCTGCGAGAGATCCCGGGCGAGGTCCCCATTATGTTGTATATGTCGGGTTTTAAAAAATTTATAAAAATAACATGCTAATTTATGTAATTATGTGCATAAATTATTGCCATATTTGATGTATGATGATTGTATTAATGTATGCACATGTATGCGATTATCCTAATGTTGGCAGTTATGATGATTAGCCTTAGCTTCGTTGCCCAGGGTCGTATCATCAATCGGGATAATGCAATTATTCTTGCTTAAACATTTTCTGATTATATCTTAGTGTGTTTATGTCAGGTCTCCAAATTCAAATCTCAACGCTGGATACAGTTCTTATAAATAAGATTATTATGCATGAACTCAGGAAGGAAGCAATCAGACACTTCTTTGTTAAGCAATTTTAATTCTAAACAAAAACATGACACTCTAATATGCAAACTCTCATGCTTGGAATTATCCACGGTACCATCGGGGAAATGTATTTCATTGAGCAGTACATTTAACCATCAATGATTGCGTTGTTTCACTTTGGCCACCGAACATATAATTAATTCCACCGCGTGACACGAGCGTAGAAGATGATAGGGAGAGTCCTTAAAACAGGCATGCAACGATATTCATACGAAAGGTAATAAGCAAATTATTATATCCCGAAGGCAAAAGTATACGTCAATAGATTCATCGGCAAGATTATATCATTAACGAAATATCTTGGAGCAATGGTGTGCGACGGTGTGCGGGAGATTCTTATCTTTGGCTAAGTTTTAATTAATTCGTGGACAAGATTCTATGATAAAAAAAACAGGTTTAACACGATATTCTCTCTGAGCGTGTAGATTCGTAATGAAGGTTTCAAAAGTTTAGTTTGCATCGATTAATCTATTGGTAATTTATGCGATTAAAAATAAAATAAAATAAACGACTAATGTCACTTATAAACGACGTGTTTTTATCACTCGATGAGCCGCGATGCCTTCACGGCCAGCTCATGGTTCATACACTTTTATAATTAGTCTTATTATGATTGGTTAGGGTTGGTACCATTGTGTGGGTGTATTGGATTGTCTCCTTGGTACATTTTTGTGTGAGTCCGGGGATGTATATATATGCGTGTGTGATTTTGATTCCCTGGGTCAATTATTTGTATTAAGCAGACGCCGGGCGCGTCGTGGGTTTGTGAGTGTGGGGGAGGGCATACGAACGGCGACTTGCTCTCTCTCTCGCTCGGGCGTGTCTGACGTTAGCTGACGGTTCTCTCCGCCGCTGGATGAGCTGTGGGCACGATGCTGTCCTTGAAGAGGCTCGGTCGCTCGTCCGCTGGCAAGCTGTCACCTGTGCTCAGTGGCACTAGGCGGCGCGGCTGTGCGTGCTCTCCGGCTCCGGGTGCTCTGGCGATAAACGATGCTCTCGTTCGTTGATGGCAGGCACCAATGTCTGATGGAGCTGGTTCTCTGTGAAGCGGGCTTGGTCGATGTTTGGCGCTTTCTGCTATTTCACAAGAGTGATAGCTGGAATTCTCGTCAGCTTCACTCGCACTGCAGCGTCTCGGTGGAGCGATACTTCTTCTGTTGGTGCTGAACTCGCACTGAATAGCATGTCGCTACTCAGCGAGCCTCGCCATTCTTGATGAGTTGCGGAGTCTTCTTCTGCTGGCGAGCTTCTTCTGGATTCTTCTTCTGTGTCGGTGGTGTGTGTGGTCGAGCCCACGGCGCTGTTGCGGGCACTCACTCTCAAAATTTGTGAATTGTATTCGCACACCTCTTAAACAACTGTGAAAGCTTAGTACAATACCACTTGTCGCAATCCTTGACTTTGCGAGCGACTCAACACATCAGGGTAAATGTAGAATAAAATTTGCATCGATACTCTCTCAGTTCATGCCGAACTCAGCTCTTAACCACACATCGTCACTTCTCTCGGCGAGACATGACACCCATGGTTGGGGTCGGTGCCTGCTTCCTCGCAACGGCACCGCAAGACTGAGCAAGACTGACTATTTGTGAATCGTGTTCGTACTTAGAATTGTATAATCCCTCCCCTCTTTCTCTGCTCACAAAGGGCCCAACTTTACTTTGATGTCGCTTGCTGTGGGGAGGGGGAGTGGTATGTGTGTCCATGTGTGTGTGTGTTAAGTCACGTAGAAGGAAAGTAATAAAATAATAAAAATAAAACATAATAAAACAATTCTCACGACGTTTCGGCCACAACGCAAGTATCTGTCCTCAGGTGAAAACCAGGTCTGTTGAGGCGACAGCGTCTGAATGAAACAGCACACGTGCTTGGAGCATCTATATAAGCTGGGTTGGAAGGGGGCAAGAAAGGGGGAGCCTTGACAAAAGAATATGCATATCAAGAGGAATTTAGCATATTTATGGGAAATGCAGGTATGTGATTAGTACTACTTATGCCCGTGCATTATGCAGGATTAGCAGCATCAAAGGGAGGGGATATGGGACATGCAGGTATGTGATATGGGAAATGCAGGTATGTGAATAGTACTTCTTATGCCCGTGCATTATACAGGATTAGCAGCATCAAAGGGAGTGGATAGGGGTAGCATTAATGAAGGGAAGGAGTGTTAATAGTATGTAGCTGCAGTAACTAAAACCACCACGTAAACAACTAAAGTATAAACTAAATATTATCATCAGTATACTAAATATACTCTACAATAAGCTGAGTTACTAACAATAAGTAATACATTACAATTCTACGTCGTAAAGAAATATATAATATGCTTCCATCTAAACTTTATTCTCTTACATCACACGAGTCTACACCGTACTATATACTGCCATAGACAAATCCAACATTAAATTATATACTGTATTGCTATAAACCACCCTATAACCTTATACATTGTAATATTACACTGTATTATTCTACCCACCCAAATGTATATCACACTGCTGTATATTCACTATACAATTACGATACTATATATTACTTTGTACATTGTGTTAAGCATATAAATGTTATACTATTTGTTATTATACACTGTACCATTGACCGTCGTGTGAAAGATACTAAGAGGAAGCAACGAAATATGTACAGTGTATAACAAATAGTATAACATTTATATGCTTAATACAATGTACAAAGTAATATATAGTATCGTAATTGTATAGTGAATATACAGCAGTGTGATATACATTAGGGTGGGTATAATAATACATAGTGTAATATTACAATGTATAAGGTGGTTTATAGCAATACAGTATATAATTTAATGTTGGGTTTGTCTATGGCAGTATATAGTACGGTGTAGACTCATGTGATGTAAGAGAATACAGTTTAGATGGAAGCATATTATATATATTTTTTTTACGACGTAGAATTGTAATGTATTACTTACTGTTAGTAACTCAGCTTATTGTAGAGTATATTTAGTATACTGATGATAATATGTAGTTTATACTTTAGTTGTTTACGTGGTGGTTTTAGTTACTGCAGCTACATACTATTAACACTCCTTCCCTTCATTAATGCTACCCCTAACCCCTCCCTTTGATGCTGCTAATCCTGCATAATGCACGGGCATAAGTAGTACTATTCACATACCGGCATTTCCCATATCACATACCTGCATTTCCCATATCCCCTCCCTTTGATGCTGCTAATCCTACATAATGCACGGGCATAAGTAGTACTAATCACATACCTGCATTTCCCATAAATATGCTAAATTCCTCTTGATATGCATATTATTTTGTCAAGGCTCCCCCTTTCTTCTCCCCTTCCAACCCAGCTTATATACATGCTTCAAGCACGTGTGCTGTTTCATTCAGACGCTGTCGCCTCGACAGACCTGGTTTTCACCTGAGGACGGATACTTGCGTTGTGTCCGAAACGTCGTGAGAATTGTTTTATGTTTTATTTTTATTATTTTATTACTTCCCTTCTACGTGACTTTACCGAAAGAACCAAGAAGATGAATCCCTGCAGTCACGAAAGCTTTAAATCAAAATTTAAATGTGTGTGTGTTGTTCCTATGAATTTACAATAAATATGTAACTAATAAGCTTGTGCCGGAGGCCCCGGGGGGACAGGCGTCTATGACATCTCCTGGCCAAACCCTAATTGGTGGAGTCAGGAGATTGATTCTTCACCCTCAGGGCTCCTCCAGAAACATCGAAAAGCCACTACGGATGGCCACGTGAAATGTTCGAACGCTCACTGCGGAGGAGAGGCTGCCACTCGTTTGTCGGGAGCTGGAACGGGTACCGCCTGGATCTCTGTGGTATTCAGGAGATCCGGTGGACTGGGTCTGGCTCCTGCCACCATGAGGGGTGGACAGTCCTCTACTCGGGGCAGGAGACTGCCAAACAACAGGGAGTGGCTCTTCTTTGAACAAAATAATGAAGGGGGCATGTGAGCATGGCGGTGAGGTGTGGGAAGCTGTAAGCCCCAGGCTACTTTGGGCTCGCCTTCCCATCAACCGAAGGCGAGGAATGGTGGTCCTGGTTACTTATGCCACCACCGAAGACGAACATCCATGGAGGGATGCAGGCAAAGCCGATGAGTCGGTTTCCTTCTATGACCTCCTGTCACAGGTGCTGGCTAAAGTGGCCACTCGGGACAGAGTCATCTTGTTGGGTGACTTCAATGCCCGAGTTGGTCATGATGCTGGCACCTGGTCTGGAGTGATTGGAAGACATGGGCCAGATCAGCTCAATAACAACGGTAGGAGGCTGCGAGATTTTTGTGCAGCCCATGGGCTTGTAATTACCAACACGCTCTTCCGGCATCGGCGCTTCCACACAACATCATGGATGCATGCCGGGTCAAAGCAAGAACATCTACTGGACTACATAGTGATGGACCAGCGGATGCGAGCCCATGTCCTTGACACCAGGACCTACCGTGGAGCTGATCTGCCCTCTGACCATCGACTAGTCATCTGTAAGATGCGCCTGCCATTCTTCCACTCTGGTGGTGGGTGTATACCCAGGACCCCATTCCAACCTAAAGTGGCCTGGTCTCAGCTGATGAAAGTTGCAAGCGAGAATTTCATCATCGCTTGCAGCTGGGGTTGGCAAGGCAGCTGCTCGAAAAGGGGTGGGGGGGGGTTCGTTTGTTTGTGCTCCCAGTGAGTGGTTATATGAAGACGAAAGAATTATTCTTAATATTGATAATGGGAAAAGGCCCATATATCCAACACATAGTCCCGTGCAGAGCCTCCGGCCTCATCTAGATTGTCCAACTGGCCGAGGTGACACTTTCACAGGCTGGGGCTGGGCTGCTAACCCTGACCCCCCCGAGACACGATCTCCCAGGCCGCTCTGCAGTAATATCTATGGCCTATAGTGGTAGCAACTAGCGACTGTATAGTGGTAATAACTGCACGCATCGGGGTGCGGGGGACATCACACAGTGAAGAATTTACCTGAGCGTTTAGTGTATTTTTATAGCATTTTTAACGCGAAAGAAAATGTCCCCCTCACTCCCACCAAAGGCGCGTGAGTTGATATGGTCGTGCGTGCGTGATAAACAAAAGGTCTACTGCCTATAGTGCTAGCATCTAGCGACTATATATTAGTAACTGCACACATCGGGGTGGGGGGGACATGACACAGTGAAGAATTTACGTCAGCGTTTAGTGTATTTTTATAGCATGTTTAACGCGAACGAAAATGTCCCCCTCACTCCCACCGAAGGCATGCGACTTGGCATGGGCCGTTCCCCCCACCAAAGACGCATGAGTTTGTATGGTCGTGCATGCATCATAAATAAATAAAGTGGAAGCGCACAAAAATCGCACGAAATCGCTAATTAAACTTAATTTTAAGTTGATGGATGTGAAAAAGGAATAGCGCTTGCTGACTGTGGGCTTACGGCGTGGTACCTAGCTTTTTTTTACTTAAACCCCACCATTGGAGAGCCAAGCGTGCGACCACACACAAACCCACACACAAACCAGAAACCCCGCCACAATTTTTTACTTTTTTATATATATAGATATATTGCAGTGTGTTAGAGGTGAGCCGTGCACGTGCAGAGAGGATAGTAAGGAGCCGGAAGTGGATGAATTTGGCAGTAAAAACGCAGGGCTGATAATAGGGAAATATGAGAACAAATATAGCAGTGCGGTGGAGACACTTGTGTTATGGTGAGTGTAATTGTAGTATATGAAATGTCATAATGTGTTTGCATGTGTGGCAAACCGGAAGTAGCGAATGCCCCGGGCTTTAACACATGGCAAGAGAAAGAAAGAGAGGTGGGGAGGTGAGGAGCGGGGGGTTGCAGGTGGTACAGGTGTTGAAGGTGAGCAGGTAAGCTAAAAATTGTGCAAAAAACGAAAAACACACACTCACTCATGAGTACGCATGGAAAGTTTGGGGGGTGTTGGCGCAATTTGGTTCACTAAAAAATCTACACAAGCGCAAAGTCTGCTTTATCTTTATAGATTAATACTTTTTTTGTCTTGGAATATTTTTAGTATACGGTTTCTGTTGATTTCAATTGTTTAGTTTATTTGGAATACAGTACAGTACTTTAATTGTGATGTTGTAAATTTTAGTGAACATTTACCTACCGCTTAAGTATTGAATATCGCAATTTGAGCTTTTGCATGGTAATTTCCAAGAACGTGTAGTGTACTAATTCACAGACAATAGTAGGAGGTTCTCTCTCTTTTATTCCAGCCTTCACAGCCATAGGGGATAACTACATACCGGGTCGGGACTGCCAACATGCTTCCAGACCCACAGCTTGAAGAGGGCGAAGATTACGACGACGGCAGCACGTCGAGTTCCACTCCAGATTGCAGCAGCCCTGACCTGTGAGTCGGAGCTCACCTTTTATCCTCCCCGGTGTGGCCAGGCTCCTCCCTCGGCCCCGCACCCTTCTGGATCCCCCAGAAGGCTCCGTGCCTTGCCCATAGGTCCAACTGGTAGAACGGGCTGCTACCCCAATCCCATTGTCTACAGTGACTCATTCAATGTCACTACATCACTTCCCCTTGAAAAAAAACAGCTGCCCCAGCTGACCTCCATACGTTGCGTAGCGGGATGACGAACACAACAATATCCACGCAACATTCGCAATGCATGGCAACAATCCAGCCCCCAAAATAACAGCAACCCAGCGACGGAGGAGCGGTCATCTGAACCGAACTCTCTTGGAATGAATGGGTCCTTGTCACCGGTCCCTCGTATAGGCCTGGCATGGGTCCCCCAGGGACCCCGGGGGTGACTCGCAGCTGGCCCAATGGGCGCGCTCCCCCCCGAGACGAAGATGGAGAGAAAGAAGCGGGTGGCGGTTGTACCGTCCACCCCGGTCCGCCTGTGGGCGGCACCACCGGCGGTTGGAGGAACAGAGTCTCCCAGAGGCGCAACCTCCGTAAACGTACGTCCGTCCCTGTCGGACACATCACATACCTGGCCATCAGATGGTGGAGATGAATTCCCCTCATCAGGTAGAAAATATGGTTTCAATCGTGTGGGTGCACATTCCAACGCCTGCGACCAACCTGGATCCGTACACACTGTGGCCTCCTCACCTAAATTACCTCCACCGGGCCCTGCCATGGCCGATGTAATTTAGGAAAGGTGCCCACAGGCACCTTGGGGTAATGCAGCCATGCCCTCTCCCCAGGTTTACATGATTTCCCCAATTCTTTAAGCCCAGCCAGTTTTTCATTTGCAGCCTGCCGTTTGGTCGAATTTTCACGGGACTCCTCCTGTGCTTCCGTCAACCGCTTTAAGGTGAGGCTTATCAGTCCCGACACAGCGCCTCTCTTCTTGCTTGGCTCAGTATTTAACTGGGCTTCCATGGGGGGGTCGCATTCTCTCACGTTCATGAAAAAAACGGGGAGAATCCGGTTGAGGCATGAGGGGCCAATCCCCTCAAGAACTCCCCGAACGTGTAGGTCCCAATTGGACTGCCTCGTTGACTTGTTGGCACAACATGAATGTAAGTGTCCCATGTAAATGCGCTAACATCCTGTCAGTCTGGGAATGGTAGGGCAAAGTTCGAATTTTCTTCATACCCAACAAATCACATACCTCTTGCAACAATTTTGAAGAAAAATTTTGGCCCTGGTCTGTAAGGAGATGTTCCGGGGCCTCCTTATCCAATACATAACCATGCAGGAACGCGTCCGTAATGGACTGATCCAGTATGGGCCATGCCACCGGCCACCGTGACAGGCACTCTACTCCTACCAGCAAGAATGTATTTCCCCTCGGAGTGGTAGGAAATGGCCCAAGGATGTCGAGAGCAACAAGCTCATTTACACGGGACACCCCAGTGGAATGCAGCGGTGGTCGGGTCAGTCTCAGTGGGGGCTTCCGGCAGGCACATTCTACACATCTCTTAAGCATGTTGTGAACGTCCTCCGCCATCCCAGGTCAAAAGAAGTCGCGCTTCAATGTAGACAACGTTTTCTGCATCCCTAGGTGCATCAATCGCACATGGTCAGCTCTCGTTAATCTACCCCGCAGAGCAGTTGGCACCACGATACAGTACCGCTGTACCTCCATATCCTAGCGCATAAGAGTGTGCTCCTAATCTCAGCTCGTTACCTGTATAAAAGACACCTGGGAGCCAGAAATCTTTCTGATTGAGAGAGGGTCAAATACTTATTTCCCTCATTAAAATGCGTTTTTCTGGATTTTGTTGTTATTCTGTCTCTCATTGTTCAAATAAATCTACCACTAAAGTTATAGACTGATCATTTCTTTGTCAGTGGACAAACGTACAAAATCAGCAGGGGATCAAATACTTTTTTCCCTCACTGTACGTGACTTTACCGAAAGAACCAAAGAATATGGATCCTTGCAGTCACGAAAAAATCTAATCTAGAAACTAGATCTCTGCATTCTTTATTTAATTAAGGCCTATAGTACCATAAAGAGGCTTGGGGCTTTGGGTTATTTGTTTTCAAATCTATGCCTCTGCTCACATTATTTTGAGGATTTGTATGATTTTGGGCAGGACGGTCTAAAGCTGCGTGGCCAGGAGTCGGAGCCATTTCCTGTTCTACTTGGCTTGTGACAGAAATTAACTTGGGCCTCCTGCATTACATTACATAGCATATTCAATAACTATGTAGTTTGAGAAGCTCCCAATCGTCATATAAAAACCATTGCATTCGTTACAGTTACAATGATACGCTAATCGATGCCTGGTTATAGTTAAACGATTGTTCCCTGCTGGTCAGCCATGTGAGATCTGCTGATTATTTGGTAATGGCGACTCAATTCCATCATGAAATGGGGCCTTGCAAATGTTCCACAAAAATATATCACCTGCTTGGGAATTTCATGTCATACAACACTGCACCTGCTCAACTCTCCATGAATGATCAGGCAGTTCTACAAGAGGTGGAGGAGCTCCCATACCTGGTTAATGTGTTCACGACCAGCTCTGATTTGGCAGCCAAAGTCTCACTTAAAATTAATCAAGCAGCATTCTTTCATTAGACTGTAACACTGTGTGGAAGCTGCCTGGACTTTTGCTCCATACAAAGCTGTGTGTACATCGCCAAGGTCTAGTCCATATGAGACCAATTTAAGGCCACATACATGGCCTTAAATTGCACCTATCATGGCATTAGCACTGTGATAAGGTTACTTACAATTCGTCATGATTGCTGTTTTTTTTGTTTATGTAATATGTTATTGATCAGTTTAACACGTAGGCTTTCGCGACCAATGTTATTCATAATCAACGTTTTTGGGTTTAGATCGCGTTATTTATAAATGTGTCGTAACCCTCCACCACCCGACACAGCCAATCAGTAAAAATGTGTCACGTTGACAAAAGACAAATAGTTCACTGCTTTAGCCCACCGGTGTGTTGAAGCCACAACATTTACAATTTGAGTACGACGTTTCGCTGGTAATTGCATCCAGCAACATCGGGCAATTCGCCAGAATGGTGAGGCTCTGCTGTGTCTCCCGTTCTTATATAGAGCAGCAGCAGGGTGACGTCATCATTATGTATGTGTATTAAAGAGTTTATTTTTGTGGGGAGCTGTGGTGCGGTTATTTCACTGCATTATGACCTCAACAATTAGAGTTTGATTATCGCCAACAGCAAACACGATTATAAGTGAAAGCTGAACTTATTGTGGGCCTCTGCTATGTTGATTGATCTTAAATTAATTACATGGTGAAGTGAGGAAGCATTAATACTGAGCAGATGAATGTGGCCAGGCATGGTTCTGGACACACAACCACCTTTTTACCATGCCAGTGTGTGACAGTGTCAAGTTTGTATTTTCAGTAAAGTTTATTTACTCTATTGAACATGGAGGTTAAATCAAAACAATAGTTTATTTTAGTTTTCCTCTGGAACTTTTTTGTAACAATGGAAACAGTCAGGAAACTAGCACAACACATATGCAGCTGAAGTTACATATGTTCATCCCAGGATTCAAGCAAATCTGAGTCTGGCCTCACACCTCTAAGTTGCGATTGAACATTAATTTATGCATTTCTGCAGAATACAAATAGTATTATTTTCAACACCCTTCGCGATGTTCGCTGAATATTTCAAAAAAATTATTTTTGTAGTTAGACAGCCTAAATTGTGTCCTTGGAGTTTTGGGTAAACATTCATTTTGAAGATACTTGGGCTTCCGGGCATGTGTCTTACCACTTTCCCTCAAATTGTGTGCCTTAACACCCCGTGTGGTGAATTGGGGAATCTTTTTCACTATTTCATGAATATATGAATAAGTGTAGACGTGTAATTCATGTGTGACTGTGTATATCTTAATTCCTCTTGCCTTGATACTGACGTAGATGGTGTGGATATGTTTTTCTGTCTGCAGCTGACGCTTCCTCTGATGCTTCCTCTGCAGAATTGGTCTGATGGAGCAAAGGCGCTTGGCGCAGCTCGGTATGAAAAGGAAACATTGCGACCAGTATGCATCCAGCACGGATCGTACTGAAAATTTGACACAGCATCAGAGAACTCACACAAGAGAGAAACCAATCAAGTGCACTGTGTGTGAGAAGACATTTGCACGGCCATCAGTTTTTCAGAGCCACCAGAGAATACACACAGGAGAGAAACCCTTCAAGTGCACTGTGTGTGAGAAGGCATTTGCATGGTCATCAAATCTTAAAAAACACCAGAGAACACACACAGAGAAACCTTTCATGTGCACTGTGTGTGAGAAGGCATTTGCACAGTCATCAGATCTTCAACAACACCAAAGAACACACACAGGAGATAAACCTTTCCAGTGCAGTTTGTGTGAGAAGGCATTTTCAATTTCGTTTTATCTTAAAATACACCAGAGAACACACACAGGAGAGAAACCCTTCAGGTGCACTCTGTGCGGTAAGGCATTTGCACAGTCACCACACCTTCAGATCCACCAGAGAACACACACAGGAGAGAAACCCTTCAAGTGCACTCTGTGCGGGAAGGCGTTTGCACAGTCACCACACCTTCAGAGCCACCAGAGAACCCACACAGGAGAGAAATCCTTCAAGTGCACTGTGTGTGAGAAGGCATTTGCATGGTCATCAGGTCTTCATCGACACCAGAGAACACATCAGAAGATCCCCAAGGAGTGGAGTCTGACATCGACTTGTGAAAGTCGAAGTGCTGCAATGAGCCCATCCCTCCTAATAAAAGAACCAGAAGTAAATTCCAGCTTGGACACAATTAAATGTATCAGGGTGAAATTTGAAGAGGCGAAGGTGAAATGTGAAGAGGCAACAGTGAAGAGCGAAGAAGTTAAAGTAAAATGTGAAGATGAACATTCAACTCCAAAATCGGACCTTCACATCTATGGAGGCAACGTGAAGCAGGAGGATAATTCTGACTGTGAGGCAGAGCGTGGCAACTCCCAGGAGTTTGTGGAAGTGGAGGTTTGGGTGGACTTCTTAGACAATACAAAGTCAAATGGAGAACCTGTAGATGTGTAAGATTGAGACAATGAAGCCTCAATAGATTCACCTTTGTCACAGGCCTTTGATGAAAGAATGTGAAGTTGAACACTCAATTCCTAGGTTCAACCTGCAGAGTAAGAGCGGTCAGTATTTGTCGACCTGTGGGTTGAGTAGATCTCTAACCAGGTGCCATTGCCAATAAGCTCCCAAGCATTCGCTATGTTAATAATATTACCATTTATATGGTGCTTGCTTAATTGCCTGAGCAACTCAGTTTTGTATCATATCTCATCACAAACACTCAAACATGTTTTTTTCCAAAAAATTCTATTAAGAGTGATTTTGCCTATTTTTTTCATAATTTTGATAGGGATGTCGCACTGGGGCAAGGAAAGGGTGAGTCACACCCCCTGCCTCCCCCCTTGCCACACAAACCAGCTGGAGGATAATTGTTCACAAACCTGCTTGGGAAGTTGTAAAAACCCGGCAAACACAAGGGGGGGGGGGGCTAATGAGATTCTGCGGGTAATCTCCAGTTGACTTAAAGAGAAGGCCGCCATAAAGGAAACAACCCACAATAAAACAAACATAAGATGGAAATAGCAGCGGTCACGAACCTCCCTTGGACAGCGAAAATCCACCCAAGGGCAATTAATCATTATGCACTGACTTGGGTTTTTAAAATACAAAAGTAAGGTTCGAATCTTAGCTATATCTTCAACCTCAGGATATAAAAATATGACTTGAGAATAAGAAGCACAGATCCCTGGCGATACAGACAGGGAACAAAGGTTAATAAACCCTCGGAATATCCTTGGTAACAACTATGGTATACCATATCTTGGTTAAGCATGAACCAAATAATAATTATGAAAGTATAAGACCTAGGGTCGTTAAGAAGAGATACAATGCGAAATGTGTCAATCACACACAACCAAGATGATATGTATTCGACGGGATCAGAGCTTCACCAACCGCCTTTGTCTTCCAGTAGCTAACAGCACATGGTAGCAGTTAATTATGTATGCAGGGGGGTGGCTCCTAATATATCAAATACCATGCAAGAATTCCAAAACGCGACGTGAGTGCTGTGAATGCTGCTCCAAATGTACTTTTAGTCGCTTGCACAGTCAAAACTGCAGAAAGTGGTACGGTATCAAACTATAAGAGGTGTAAAATATATGTTTTACTTCCAACCCGTGATGAGCAGATGGAAAACATGGCGACAGCGAGCAAACCCATGCACAATAGGTCACGATTTCAAAGGCCACAGCGCCCCTTTTTGAGAGAGACTGCAAGTCTGATGCGAAAAAAATGTAACACTTCCAACCCGTGATGGAAGCGTGGGGAACGCTGCCCAAAACGTGAACAGAAACATGGTGGTAATAAAGACATCCAGACAACAAACAGCTCAAGCGACTTCAAAAAGAAAACAGCTGCCCATTTGTGAGAAGAAAGAGCCCGAGGTGGAAAATGTATATATAAGCAAGAACAACTGCGACTGTGGAGAAATCCAAACCATCAAACGCATCACCGATGAATGCTCCATCCATGCATTACTATTCCCGGTGGCGAGGTCGCTCTGTACAGCCAACACTTACGATCATAGAGGGACAATCGTTTCGAGAGCGCTCCGATCAAAGTCAACCCTTCGAGGGAAAACTGGTGCAACCACTATTCGTGAGAGTGTCCCTTTAAATCGCTACCCACAGGCGAAGTTTAGTTGAGGGTTGGATCAGAGACTGACATAGAATGATATAACTTGATCTATAGCATGTCCTATGTGCAGCACGAGTCATACAGACAATTGGAAGAGGACTCTCTTGAAGAGGCGGGGCGGGGGGGAGAAGACAGGCGCTGTCTCTCCAAGTCGCCCCACAGTCTACAAGGATCAGCAGTGTCTGGTGCCAAGGGGGGGGGGGGGGACGCGCAGCAACCAGCGGACAAGCTGCGAGCGGTGTCTGGCGACAGGATGATCGCGCACATCAATGCAGATGGAGCCGGACCCATCATCCCTGCCAGCACGGGCACCGCCGACAGCGTGACCAGCGTGCTGACTCGGCAACCACCCCAGCGATGGAGAGAGACTGACGAAGCAGCCGAGACCACCGTGTGTTCGACACACACAGACCCAGCGCTCCTCCTGGGGACCTGAGGCGTTTTCGGTACAAGGAACGCTGCACCTCGGAAGCTGCTAACTCAACAGTTAGCACGAATACAACACATAGCCACACACATAACATGTATATTAGAACTAATAAGATTGTTCCAAAAAGTTATCTTCGTGTTTTTCGAAAAGGGTTGCCATCCCAAGGTGGTGCGTTAACTATTAGTTGATCGTGAAAAGCATTGTTCTGTCCCTTGAGTTACATTTTAGTCCTTTGTTTTCGTTAATTGCATAATCTTACTAATGAATTAATCGTCAACTTTTGCCATTGGGCACATGTTTCTTTAGCACGTTTCGTATGAATATTGTCATTTTTAAAGGACTTTAAAAGGGTAATACACCCTAGGCAACAAAGCCGACCATAATTTTCATAATTGCATAAATGTACATATTTCCATAAATTAGCGCACTTTAATAAAATGCATTTTTTTCAAGACTATACAACAAGCACCCCCAAGTGGCAGCTGCCCCTGTGTGGCATAAGGTGGCCCTGCACCAGCCTGCATGTGGGCATGAGTCTGTCAGTAGGGGGCAATGATTGATGTGTAATCTCACTTGTGTAATTTGTGGGTAATGTTTCGAATTTGCCAAATTTTTACCACAACGACAGCATGCAATCGCTTACGCGTTTTAATGACGCAATAGTATGATTTACAATCGATAAACTGTTTAGCAGACGGTGCATATTTGTAATTAATGTTCCTGGACTAACCAGGGATGCCTGTCGGATTTGAGCCTTGAACCTCCGAAACAAAAAGAGTGCACTACCACTTGGCTTCCCTCAATCTGAGTGCTGCAGGTGTAAGCCTCATCCGACAGAGATCAACTTCTTGTAAATATGATATAACATGATGAAGTACATTTCAGTGCAGTAATTACATTGTCAATATGCCTATCGATAATTTAGATTTATAATTTAATTATTACTTGTCTGATTTTGTGCGTACATTTAACATTTTGTCTATAAGGTCAAACATGGAATACGTGATTGTAGGAGAAGGTGTGTGTTTTGGAAGTAACCTATACAGATAACTCACGTGAGAGCTGTTGTTCTTGTGATATGGGTCAACTGGTATTTTTCGTGATTGAGGAAGCATCTGCCTCTGGAAAAAGTCATTGTCTTTGAAATAAGGAACATTCGCACCATTCATCAGCATACAACTTAAGTTACGTTTCGGAGATACATTCTTCACAACACGAATTATACTGGTAGGAACGAAGTGAACCAGCCAACAATAGATTATATCGTCCGTCCGTCCGATGTCCGATTACGTGTAGCAACATCGCCCCCTACTGCAAACACTTGGCAGGACCCTACAAAAACCTTTAGACTCAGTGAGGCTTTCCTGGCTAACCAAGTGTAACATTCCCTTATAATTCCCTCAGATAGTTTTTTTATTCCCTGAGATAGTTTTTTATTAAAACATTTTAATTAAAAATTAACTCATTCCCTGAGATAGTTTTTAATTAAAACATTTAGATTAAAAATTAACTCACAGCGGCCTAAAGCCTACAGCTAGGCCTAAAGCCTAGAACTAGGCCTCAAACTCTCCCTTCGTATCGTACCCCCGCGTGTGTGAAAGGGAGTTAATGTTTAACAATGTTACATTCCTTGATGTTTTTAAATAGAAACATTTACATTTAAAGCTTTTACATTAATAATTAAAACATTTAAATTAAAAATTAACTCACAGCGGCCTAAAGCCTACAGCTAGGCCTAAAGCCTAGAACTCGGCCTCAAACTCTCCCTTTGTATCGTCCGATTAGGTGTAGCAACATCGCCCCCTACTGCAAACACTTGGCAGGACACTACAAAAACCTTTACACTCAGTGAGGCTTTCCTGGCTAAACAAGTGTAATAATACATGATGTTTATATTCTTTGGTTATTCGTTCCTACTAGCCCACCCCGCAGGGACCTGTTAATTTAGTATTACGTGTTTTTTAGATTTTGTCGAACTAGGACTAGGAATGCTCCTTGCTGATTAACATCTGGATGTTCATAACCATTGGTTGAAGCAAGCCTGACTGCTGTTCAGACATTTTACACCAATACCGGTCCACAGGTGGCTTGTGCTGAATCAATGATGCACTCCCAGAAGACTGCTATTTATAGTTTGTGTAAAACATTTATTTGTTTCGTGGAGAGACCGATAAATGAAAGAAACGTCGTGTCAGCTGATCTGTTTCATAGCAAGGAAGTAATTTTAAGAGCACATTTGAAATGCATAATGGATTTTTGTTACCGATTTGTGTTCTAGCCTAGGTTTTATTGAATTTGAATATCTAGACTTAAAGCTTTCATGACTGCAGGAATTCATACTCTTTGGGTCTTTCGCTAAAGTCACGAAATATATATATTTCTCTTGCCTCAGCAGTTCGCCTGCTGTATTTTTTCACCTGAAAACGATTGCTCATGTTGCGATCGAAACGTCAGGATTCTTTATTATTTTTCTATCTACGTGACTTTACCAAAAGACCCAAATAGTATTTTAATATCTGTTTTAAATGACTGTCCATCTATCCCACTGCTTACCACATGTTTACTTAAATATGTAAAAGCCTCCTGCTGAAGACGTCACCAAAGTCACGAGTGGGTGATGTCAGCACCTCCCTATCTGGTTTCTGACCTCACCAAGAGCAGAACTCCCCAAGAGCAGAACTCCCCTCATCCACGGGATGTGATGACTGTGCACTGAGTCTTGGAATTAATTTGCATGGTCATCAAATCTTGACCGACAACAGACAACACGCACAGGAGAGGAGCCCATCAGGTGCACTTTGTGTGGTAAAACGTTTGCACGGTCATCAAATCTTCACAACTGCCAGAGAACACATTAAGAAACCCTGTCAAGTACACTTTGAAGGCCTTTGAAGTGTTTTTGAAACCAAAGCATGCGTAAGGACATCCATAAGGAGCATAGTCTGCATTCGAGGTGTGAAAATCCCAGTGCCACAAGCCCATCGCTTGTAATGCTATAGCCATAAGGCATTTCTAGCTTTGATAAATGGCCAGGGGAAAAGGTGACATGAAGACTCCAGGGTTTGACCTCCAGGTCGTCGATAAAGGCAGCTGATAGCAGGAGGAGATGTTGGACTGTGAGGGAACCCGAGACAAATCCCAGCCGATTGTCAATGTGTAGGTTTGGGGGGAATTTTTAAATGTAGAGTAAGAGCAGTGCTGGTTTGTTTATAGTCCATTGTTTCTCCTCCGGCCACTATGGGCCGGAATTCCACACAATTCTCTCATCGTCCTTTTCCCCAATCCCTCACCCTCTCTCTGCCCCAACTCCTCCCCTCTCTATTTAAGGCCTCGACACAGTGGCACTGTCTTTCTGTTTGTCATTCTTTGGAGGAGCGTGGTGAGCCAGGTTGGGTGTTGGCTGTTGTGTTGGCCGGCTCTGTGTTGTGTTGCATTGTGTTTCTAAGTTTACTATGTTTGTTTTTTCTCATTCATTCTTACCTGATGATGGTTGCTTGTGTTGCAATGGAAACGTCGTATTCTATTATGATTTGATTTTCTACGTGACTTTACCGAAAGAACCAGAATAATTTCTACAGTCACGAAAGCTTCGAATCTAGTTTGGTTTATTTATTTTGAATGCCATCGGAGGAATTTTAACATCCACTGTGAAGCAGATGGTGCATATTTTTTCAGGTTACTGTAGCCGCAGTAATAACCAGAGCTGCCAGCCGCATTTGAATTTTGAACCCTTCAAAGGGAGAGAACTGACAATTACCTGAAAAAACACTTCCCGAATAGATCCTCTGTCATCCTCATGTATTGTACTTTGTTCAACAACACTGGTTCCATGGACCTAATCATAATACATTTCTTCTCAACCTGTCCCAAATAAACTAAAGATTGCCACTCACTAAGAATCTCAATAAACCTTCACTTGCTCTTGATAATCCAGGAAAGCAGTGGAGTCCATGTCCAGGTTGTAACATTCACATATTACAAGGCGTCCAGCCATGCAGGACTGGCCTGCAACACTGCTGTTATTGTATTTGATTCTCGTGTAGTTTATCTTGGTCTGATTAGGCCCCACATTTGATGTGAAGTAATCTATGCAGGCGAAATACTCTGCACTATAATAAAAAACACTACACTACGTATAATATACTCTTAGGTTTTTTCGGTAAAGTCACGTAGGTATTTTTTTGGTTTTGGAAGCCAACACCGGCCGTAATTCTTGCGGAGGTGCTTAACAGGTACTTTCCCCTTCTAGCCCCGCCCACCTCCCCCCCCTCCAAGTCCCTGACTGCCACATTTAGATAAGCCCCTCCCCCCTCCCCTTAATCAGTTATAAGATCTTGTCTCTTGGATTTCCCTTCACTTGATACAGTAATTTTGGCTGTGACGGTCCCACCTGAAGACGGAGACTTGTGTTGCCTCCGAAACGTCGTGATTTAATTTAGTTATTTTCATTTATTATTATATTTTACCTACGTGACTTTACCGAAAAAACCTAAGAGTATGAATCATTGCAGTCACGAAAGCTTCAAATCTAGTATGTGTAATATGTGTTCGTACAGCCAGCAGCTATGATGTACAGTCGGCTTGCAGAGAAACCTGACATCATCATCATCATGATGTTAAATTAATAAAGTAATGTCAGGCTAAGACCAATTATATTGCCCTCCAATGGACTAAAAACAAACAAGTGCAACAGTCACGCGCGACATTTAACATGTTTTAAATTATGAACATTTTAAAGTATATAAAACATAATAAATATTAGATTGCTTTAAAAAAATCAAGTGTGTATAAAAACACCTTGGGAGTGTATGGAAAGGCACGGCCACACCTGACGGACACTGTAATAGCAATGTCCAACAGTTAACATTTATACTCTTATCAATGCACATGTAACCATTAAAACACGATCCTAAATGTATATTTTTAAAAGGCACCAGAAAACTTTGCATTCCAACTATTTTAACGTCCGTGCTCAATTACGTCACATGTATAGCAAGCTCATCTCTGATTGGATGATGCCTACCCCCGGATGCATTCATGTAATCAGTCAAGCCTGTGAATAAGCTGAATGCTATGCAACCTCATTCTCACTCATGATTACAAATCTGTCTCGACTCCATTTCACATGTGCTGGCCCCTCTAGTTTTTTATATTCCCTCCACGGGATCAACTGGCCAATGGACACACGCCACAAGTATAACCAAAGCCACCTGCTCAGCTTTATAGAAAATGTCACCTAGTCAATTTTGTAATTGTGTTATTCTGATAAACATAGAAGTATAGTGGTGAATACTGAGGCACACACTTGACTTGGAGGCAACACGTTTATTACACGGCCCCAACAGGGCTTACTACATAAACGTACACACTAACTAGACCCTAACAGGGTAATAACTACTTTAACAGGGTAACTACATAACCGGGTCAGTCGGCAACATGCTGGAAGACCCACGTGGCCGAGCAAAGACCGAAGATCGAAGAGACGTAACGCCAAGGGTTGATTCCAAAGAACAGCCAAGAACACACTCGGGACTGCCCCTTTATGCTCCTGAGCGTGGCCTTGCTTTGCCTTCGGCCACGCCCCCTTCGAGACCATTCCCGAAGGATCTTGACCGAGCATCACGTGTCCCTCAAACCCCCCTTGGGCCCCCCTCACTCCCCTGTCCTGGTCACGTGCCCTCTCAGGTTCACCCAGACTACCATGTCCCCACTTGCCCCCTCTCAGGGCATCACCAGGACTGCCCCCTAGGGCCTGCTTGCAAAGCCATACTTTGGTGCCCAAGAGAGGTTCCAGGCGCATCGTATCACTCTTATGACAGTGGGTGGTGCCAACACCATAATGACACCACCAACGTCACTACATCACCCCCCCCTTTCTAAAACAGCTGTCCCCGGCTGATAAAATACCCCTGTTAACAACATCAAAATAATGCCTCCCAAAATATTTTGTGCAACAATTACAAAAAACCTAACAAAGCAAGCGGCAATTAACAACCCTGAACGAGCAATAAATACAATATCTACAATATATACCGTCACGAAGAATGGGCAAGAGAGAGAGAATTTAATTTTTTAGAAATGTACAAGGGCCGGTCCAACCTCCAGACAAGCATACACCTACTCCAGGATCAGCCAATGACCCATCCGACTCGCGTGTGTGACCACCAACAACCGGTGTCAGGGTAATAATACGTAGAAGGGTCATTTAAAGCAGACAGTGTTTGAAAGGGTCCTTGTCCAGGCGAGATGGGCTTGGGCTCCCTAGAGGCCCCGGGGACAACTTGAAGATTGCCTAATGGGCGCGACCCCTCCAGAGGAGAAGAACCGACATGCGCCAGAGGGGTGGGCGATGGCAGCTCCACACTCCCAAGTCCACCCCGGGTCGATGCGACCTGTGACGTCGAGGGTGTCAGGTACTGGAAAACTGGGCAGACAACCCAAAAAGCCCTGAGACATGACCTCAGCGGACACGTGCCCCCAGCTCGTTGGACACATCAGCCACCTGGCCCTTGGGTAGCTGGAGATGAAGGGATCCCACCCGGTGGAAAAAAACTTTTCAATTGCGACTGAAGCAAACCCAACGCAGGTAGACAAAATCCGCATACACCCATCGACACAACCTGGACAACAGGGTTCCATGCCACCATGCAACCATCCCATCCATCAGGTGGTGATAGGGCGAAGTCTGAATCTTCAGGTGCCCATCAAATCACACACCTCTTAAGAATAATTTGGACGTCGTCCGACATCCCGTTTAATGAGATGATACTGAAAAAACGTCCTACCCCGTACCTTGAAACCGGACTCGCGGCGTCCCACGGACGCTTGGAGAGTCGGAGAGAGAAGGACGAGAAGACTTGCCCAATCACACGGATGCTGTGAGCGGTTTGAAGAGGCAGGATGGCAGGCAGAGAGTGGGTCGTGATGGCCCGGAGGTTGTAGACAACTCCCCCAATCGTCCCTGGGCTCCCACCTTTATAATCTAAACTTCAAAGGCCGTTGGGCGTCGCGTCACGCAACCAATCACGCGCCCACCTGGAGCATCCGTTATGCCCCCACCCATTGTCCCTTGCTCAGGGTTCCTTGCTCATCGTTCTCCCGTGCCCAGTAGTTTCTTCGGGTCTGCTCTTTATGCCTAATATTCCACCCTCCGTCCTCCCCCCCCCCCCCCCCAATGTTGTGAGTAACTCGTTGCGGTTGGCCCAGGGAATCTTTTCTTTTTGCGCCCATACAATTTTAAGCTAATTTAGGGGCACCGCAAAGTAACCTGTCCTGTGGGGGTCGGCCAATCTCCTGGCACCGGGAAACCGTGGGACTCCCCTTAGGGGCCCTTCGAATTAAAACCCGATGTGCCAGGCAACCCCCTGCCAGGACATTGCGGGGGCCGGGAGGGGATCGCGGCGTTCGCGGAGTTGCTCCAAGGTCGTGACACCAGAAGTGTACATAGACACAGTGTACACAGACACAGTGTACCCACACCATGTACATACAGTGTACCCGCACAGTGTATACACATTCTGCACAGAGTGTATACACACATTCTGCACAGAGTGTATACACACAGTAACAAGAACAACAATCGCCATTCGCCACTAAGTGGCAGTGATGTCACCACGGCGCTTGTGCCAGGCTATGTGCACGTTAAGGCCACGTGAAGAGGAGTTCACGGGGCAGACCCAGCATGTGCCATGGGTCGACTGACTGAGATGACTGGTCGATGCACCACCTGTGCCCCCGACTGTGCCAACAGTTTACATAGACACTTGTATTTATGCCCCTTTTTCCAAAAAATTATATTAAGAATAATTAGGCCAATATCTATTTTTTTAATTAAATAATGAAAACAACCCGCTACTCCTCACATTCCACTCCGGGCATCTGGAGGGCGTGGAATGCCATTGAACGGCAGACCTCAGGACCTCCCCGGCCACCTTTGTCTTCCAACGGTTCGGCACAAACATGCCAGCAATAAATACGTATTGGGGGTCTGGCCTCGGGATGACCCACTCAGGGAGACTGGGGGGTCAAAAGGGTCGCGAGGGGGGGGTCTGGGGCCTAGCATTCCTGGGGCGTCTGTTTTTTCACATTTTGGGTTTTAAACACAAACGCACATCACGCAGTTCAGTCTGGTTCGAGTCGCGCTCAGTCTTGTGACTCGGCTGGCGACGCAGCGTTGCGAGGGAGGCTCGCAAGGGAGTTGGGGCGGAGGCTTGCCGAGGCATCGACACAAACCATGGATCGTGCCTCGAGGAGAGATGGAACGAGGAGGGGTCGTTAGAGTCGCAGAAGTCTGAGTTCAGTCTGGGTCGAGGCTGGGTTTCAGCCGTGCTCCGGCTGGCGGTGCCGTCGCGAGGGAGCAAACACCGATACCGATGGCCGGTGTCGCTTCTCGCAGAACGAAGTGACGAGGTGTGGTTAAGTGCGAGTGAAGCTTGCGAAATTCCAGCTATCACTCTCGTGAAAGAGCCTGAGCCAACGCAGCCCTGAAGTAAGGGCGGGTGTTCGTGTGAAGCTAGCAGCCGCACGATCAAGGAGAGAGCACGGAGAAAATGAGAGAGAGAGTGACAAGCAATCAACCTGGAGAAAGGGCGGAAATCGCCAAGCATCGACCAAGCGAGCATCGCAGAGGACCAGCAGACAGCGGATGAGTGACGAGAGCCATCGTGCATCGCCAGAGAGAATGGAGCAGTGGGAAGAGCCTGATCAGCCGCCCGTGAGGAAGAGGAGAGCGCCATCGAATGCGCCGTGTGTTTAATACACACACACATCGACCAGCACCTGCTGAGAACAGACAAGACATCCAGCAGTGGAGGAGCTGCGCGCTATCCGACGACGGAATCACTGCGCACCACGACGGTGAGCGTCGTGCCAACTCGTCATCCAGCTGTGGACAAAACAGCTGCAACGGCCATAGAGCACAAAGGTGCCAGCCACCAGCTGTTTCGCTCCGGATGATCGCTATAAAGTATGACCTGTGTTTTGATTTAGTGTGCTGATCTTAAAGGTGCATTGAAAAATTATAATACTCCGATTGATGCTCCTGCTGTTGTGGAGTGACTCATGCAGCCAGCTATGGCCGCAGGGTTTTGGTAGTTCATGTTGTTTATGCCATTTATTGTGAAAATTCCGTCACAGTTCCTATGATCACTGTTTCATTGCTTTCATGGCTTTATCTTGGTGATTTCGAAAAGTATTGGTTTAGCCATGTTTGTTGTAGTACGGAGTTAGACTGATGGCCTTAATCTCAGTTGTCTTGTGGTTGTTGTTGGTTGTTTGACTTGCATCCCACTGGGATTTTTGCACACAGCGTTTGTGTACAATATTTTTTTCTGCAATATTTTGCTGTCTTTAATTGGATTTTATGTTTGCACTCAGTCACATATTCACTTTAAGATGTTTTTTTGTTCATGTTTTTGTTTGTTGCCGAATGGCTCAGGGCTATACAGTGATACCTCGGTTCACGAACTTAATTCGTGAACTGACTCTGGCCGCGAACCGAATTGGTCGTGAACCGAGGCACATTTTCCCATAGGGTTCAATGTAAATCCGGTTAATCCGTTCTGACCTTTTTTTTTGGTTTTTGAAGCACAAAAATATGAAACAAATTACAATACACATTAGTACTGTACAGTATAGTAATGTATAAAGAGAGAACACTAACCTTGCTTGAGATGACTTCAGTAAGCACTCAAACGGGTGAACTGTACAATACAGTAAGTACAGTATTGTACAGTACAGTAGTACAGTACAGTACTGTATGTGCTAAAAAGCACACCAAAAAGCAAAAAGTCACTGAAAGTGTCTTCACAGTACTCACAGTACTTCTTTCTGTGTCTCTTCTTCTCTCCACGATCTTCCTACAGGAAGTCACGACCATGTGACAGCCTGGAAATAGCATTAAAATGGCCGCGGCTCCTGTTCGTGAACCAAAGTGGAGTTCGTGAACCGGAGCATATTTCTATGAACTTTTCTGTTCGTGAACCGAGTTGTTCGTGAACAGAAGCGTTCGTGAACCGAGGTATCACTGTACCTAATACATTAACTTGAACTTGAACCAGCACAAGCGAACGAGCGCAGCCAGCCGCCAGCGCACGAGTGCACGAGCAGCACCACCCGGGCGCCACCAAGCGTCAAGCGACCGAGCCTCTTCAAGGACCGCACCGTGCCGACGCCACTCATCTAGCAGTGGAGAGTGAGCCAAAGGCTGCAGACACGCCCGCGCGAGGGAGCAGGGCGGGAAGCTGCTGGTGGCAACGGCCGATCATTGCTACAACTCGGTGGGCTCTCATGAAATTGTCTTTTCCGAGACCAAGGTTCTCTGCAAACCTCCTGGCTACCATCAAAGGTTTGTACACGAAGCTATACAAATATACAAACACAGACATAATTTCAACCGTGATGATGGTTACAAACTGAGTAATCATTGGAAAGATGTGATTAACTATGCAAAAAAGATTTAACTACACTTATTTGACCAATCTTATTTATTATTTGACAGACAACTTACAGGTGTACCATGTTTACCATGTTCACCATGTTTAGTTGTCACAAACCATAACAAAGGCTCACCCTCTATAGCCTCACCCTACCATATGAATAAAACGTGTGCTGTACTTGGCTCTTCCCCCCTCTCCAACCATTATATAAACGGAGTGGTAGCTCCTGCAATCTCTCATTTACTTGATACAGCTGTCGTGGCTGTGACGGTTCCACCTGAAGACGGAAGCTTGTGTTGCCTCCGAAACGTCGTGTTTTTTATTTTATTTTTATTAATTTTAATGTTTTTACCTACGTGACTTTACCGAAAAAACCTAAGAATATGAATCCTTGCAGTCACGAAAGCTTCAAATCTAGAATGGCTCATAATTTATTCAGTAACAAGCTCGTTGGGGGAAGGGGATTGTGTGCTGCACTCCGCACGGAACTTCATGTCACCTGCTGCCGCGTGACGTCACGAGATACCAGGAAGCTGCTGCACTGCGCGCGCTCACAGATCTGAGGTGAGAAGTTCACATCGTGGTTGTTGTTGTCGTGGTTATTGTTGTTGTTTACCCAGGTAGAGCCTCGCTCCTCTCTCGTAGGGATATCAATTGAGTAGCAGCGAGTATGAAATCGATGTCCAGGTTGGAACATTACAACGCGGGGCCTTGCCTCCTGCCCTCGCCTGATTGCATTTTCTTTAATTCTCTGCTTAATCTGGCTCACTACTTTAAAAAAAAACAATTTATGTATTTAGTTTTTTTTATCTTACCAGGCCAAGCCCGCTTGAGCTATACCGCTCTTTTCTATAAGCCACCTGCCCACAACAAAGTGGCTTATCAACGTGTGGAAATGTATATCAGTCAAATACTCTAAACGCGTGGTGATGTTGACTCTAAATGGAGGGGGAAACCGGAGGATCCTGAGTAAAATCCACGCGACCACGGGGAGAGAGACACGCAAACTCCAACTATACATCCATAATACAGGTTTGTTTGGGTTAGATCGTCTAAATATATCAAGGTGTCGTTAAACCCGCCACCACCCGACACAGCCAACTAGTAGGGGTTGTCACGTAAACAGAACGTGGCCAATTCGTCACTAGTACAGCACACCAGTGTGTTGGAGAGCCAAGCCACAACATTTACAATCTGAGTACGACGTTTCGCCAGTAATTACAACCAGCTTCATCAGGCGACACCCAAATGTTGTGGCTTGGCTCTGGGAATATAAATCGGCTCGCTGGGATTATATCTCAGCACGCTAACTGTTGCACTACCGCTCCCCACTTACGCACAAACATTATCATCGACAGTATAGTATTTATTCAGTATTGGCTAAGTTACCCGGCTTCGCACAGGTCTCAGTAATCAAACATTATGAGTAATGTCTTGCCATGCTGGCTTTGTTAGAATAATTGATTTCTGACAAGGAAGTCGGTAAATGTGCATTTTTTGTAACGGTTTTTCGGTTGTGTTATACAATCGCAGGGCTTGTTTATTTCATGAGGTCAGCTTTTAAATCCGTTGCTCTTGGAGAGCTTCAGGATAGACAATGTTGGATGTTTTTCCATCTGATGGGTTTAATCGAATGAAGCTAACATTTTTGGCATACATGTCGACAGCAATTTAGTGGAAGAGCTCTATTGCATCACAAGAAGAGATTGAAGCTGCCGTTTCGCACCATGATCCTGAAGGTAAAGAAGTCCATGGTGGAATTATTTTTTTGTGTTGGCAAGCCTGTTGCTGTATCAGTTTGGCGAAGTAGTCAATTGTAGCCATCATCTTGCCAGAAAATCTGTAAAGATTGAAGAGCATCATAGGATCGCTGTTTCATTTCTGTGTAGAGTATTGTTCCTCAGTTGCAAGACGATGCCTCGAGTGAAATGTTGTTCAGTGCATTTAAGCGGCACTCATGTTGACCTCGTGGAGTTCAGTCAGCATGAATGACAACATTGTTCTCTGAAGTCATCTTCTCCGTGGCACACTTGAAACTGTGAACATAAAGAGTTTTGCTTATGTAGCATGTCTTGCCACAGCAATAGGACTTGCATCTTGGTGTTGATGACATTTTTGCTATGCTGGTGAGCCTGTCGAGTCTTGTCAGACATGCAAGTAGATCTGTGAGAACAAATATAGCAGTGCAGTGGAGACACTGCTTTTATGGTGAGTGCGTGGAATAGTAGTAGATGAAATGTCAAAATGTGTTTGCATGTGTGGCAAACCGGAAGTAGTGATAATGCCCCAGGCTTTAACACATGGCAATAGAAAGCGAGGGGGGAGGTGAGGAGCGGGGAGGTTGTAGTGTGCAGGTGGTGGTATAGGTGTTGAAGGTGAGAAGGTAAGCTAAAAATAGTGCGAAAAATACACTAACTCACCCGTGAGTGTGCGTGGAAAGTTTGGGGTGTGTTGGCTCAATTTGCTTCACAAAAAAAGCTACACAAGCGCAAAGTCTGCTTTATCTTTATAGATTTATACTATTTTTGTCTTGGAATATTTTTTGTATATGGTTTCTCCGTGTTTATTTTAATTGTTTAGTTTATTTGGAATACAGTACAGTACTTAATTCAATTTTGATGTAAATTTTAGTTGACGTTTACCTAACGCCATTACTTAGGTAAGATTTAAGTATTGAATATCGCGCTTTTAGCTTTCGTGCGACAATTTCAAAGAACGTAACCTCCGCGATATGCAAGGCGCTGCTGTATTTTCTCGCTATTTACTACAACAGAAACTAGATCTCTGCATTCTTGATTTAATTAAGTCCTACAGTACCATAAAGTACCATAAAGAGGCTTGGGGCTTTGGGTTATTTGTTTTCACATCTATGCCTCTGCTCACATGATTTGGGGATTTGTATGATTTTGGGCAGGACGGTCTAACGATGCGTGACCAGGAGTCCGAGCCATTTCCTGTTCAACATGGCTTGTGACAGAAATTCACTCTGGCCCCATGCATTACATTACATAGCATCTTCAATAACTATGTAGTTTGAGAAGGTCATATAAAAAACATTGCATTCGTTACGGTTACAATGATGTGTTAATCGATGCCTGGTTATAGTTAAAGGATCGTTCCCTGCTGGCCAACCATGTTACATCTGCTGATGATTTGGTAATGGCTACTCAGTGAGATGGAATTAGGGAATCTTGTTCTGTGCCTTGATAATTCCATCATGAAATGGGGCCTTGCAAATGTTCCACAAAAATAAATGACCTGCCTGGGAAATTCATGTCATACAACACTGCACCTGCTCAACTCTGCATGAATAATCAGGCAGTTCTACAAATACCGACTGTGGTGGTTCCTGCTATCACTACGGCAGTTTATACTTACTGTGGTGGTACCTGCTATTACTACAGCAGATCATTCCGACTGTGGTGGTACCTGCTATCACTACAGCAGTGCATAACGACTGTGGTGGTAACCTGCTATCACTACAGTAGTAAATGCTGACTCTAGCAGTATATATCGTCTCTATAGCACGAACTTGACAGAGTGCCGTCGTGAGGCCTAGTCCCGTGCAGAGCCCCCGGCCTCGCCTAGATTGCCCAGCCGGCCGAGGTGGCACATTGGCAGGCTGGTGACTGGGCCGCTACCCCCTCCACCATCCCCCTGCCTGCTCTACAAAAATAGTATCTAAGCGCTATAATATTAATATCTACTGACCCTATATTAGTAAGTGCACACATTGGGGTGGGGGGGAAGAAGATGTGACACTTTGAATAATTTACCTCGGCGTTGTGTGTATTATTTTGCATTTTTTACGCGAAAAATAATTCCCCCCCCCCACTCCCAACGAATGCGTATGCATTGCTCGGGGCAACCCCCAGTCAACTTTATCGCGCATGCGCAAATGCGTGCTTTGGCGCGCGCTGAGAGGCGTAAGGAAATAATAACTAGCACTAAATTGTTAATTTAACTACTTTAAAGTTGACGGATGTGAAAATGGAATAGCACTGGCTCAATACAGGGCTTATGGCGTGGTACCTGGGTTCTTTTTTTTTAAACGTCAACCCCACGGTTTGCGAGCCAAATTCTTTGCAAGTTTTGTACACAGACAGACACAGACAGAAATAATGACGTTTATAGGTCAGATGTTAATGATCCATGTGAAATTCATGTGTATTTAAGAGTTTATCTTTGTGGGGAGCTGTAGCGCAGTTATTTCACAGCATTATGAACTCAATAATTAGTTTGATTATTATCGCCGACAGTAAACATGATTGATAACACTGTGTAACAAAAAAAATGTCCCTGCGTAGTAAGTGTTATTTTCTAATTGCTTATGCCTTAAAAGTACAGAAAATGGCTATTATTCCCCACAAACTTTGCTTTTGTGACCAGGACACAAAAACAAAGTTAATAATCCACTCCATTAATAACACTGTGTAGGACATTTTTGTTCCTGGTTAGTAAGTGTTATTTCCTAATTGCTTATGCCTCAAAAGTACAGAAAATGGTTATTATTCCCCACAAACTTTGCTTTTGTGACCAGGACAGTGAAATTTTGAAATTTACCTATTTTCAATGAGAAAACGTGTGCATTTGTGTCATTCCTTCACGTAAAGTCCTGGTCACAAAAGGAAAGTTTTTGGGGAATAATATCCATTTTCTATACTTTTTAGGCATAACCAATAAAAAAAATAACACGAGCCATCCAGGGACAAAAATCGTGTTACATAGTGTAAGTGAAAGTCACGTAGAAGGGAAGTAATAAAATAATAAAAATAAAACATAATAAAATAATTCTCACGACGTTTCGGCCACAACACAAGCAGCCATCCTCAGGTGAAGACCAGTTCTGTCGAGGCGACAGCGTCTAAATGAAACACCACCACGCTTGGAGCGTCTATTTAAGCTGGGTTGGAGGGGGGGGGAATGCGCCTTGACAAAAGAATCTGCATATCAAGAGGAATTTAGCATATTTATGGGAAATGCTGGAATGTGAATAGTGCTAATTTGTGAAATGCGTAGGTGGGCGGGGGGTTTTCAAAGTCATATTATGCCTATGCATTATGCAGGATTAGCAGCATCAAAGGGAGGGGGTAGGGGTAGCATTAATAAAGGGAAGGAATGTTAATAGTATGTAGCTGCAGTAACTAAACAACCACGTAAAAAGCTAAAGTATAAACTACATAGTATCATCAGTATGCTAAATATACTCTCAATAAGCTGAGCTACCAACCGTAAGCAATACATTACAATTATAGTGTATAATAATAAATAGTATTAAAGTGTAATGTTTAATACAATGTATAAAGTAGTATATAGTATCATAATTGTATAGTGAATATACAGCAGTGTGGTATACAGTTGGGTGGGTAGAATAATACATAGTGTAATATTACACTGTATTATTCTAAGACATAGGATAGTGTATAGTAATACAGTATACAATTTAATGTTGGGGTTGTCTATGGCAACATATAGTACGGGATAGACCCGTGTGATGTAAGGAAAAAGTTTAAAAAGTTTGGCTGGAAGCACATTATATTTTTTGCGACCTAGAATTGTAATGTATTGCTTACGGTTGGTAGCTCAGCTTATTGAGAGTATATTTAGCATACTGATGATACTATGTAGTTTATACTTTAGCTTTTTACGTGGTTGTTTAGTTACTGCAGCTACATACTATTAACATTCCTTCCCTTTATTAATGCTACCCCTACCCCCTCCCTTTGATGCTGCTAATCCTGCATAATGCATAGGCATAATATGACTTTGAAAACCCCCCGCCCACCTCCTACGCATTTCACAAATTAGCACTATTCGCATTCCTGCATTTCCCATAAATATGCAAAATTCCTCTTGATATGCAGATTATTTTGTCAAGGCACATTTCCCCCCCCCCCTTCCAACCCAGCTTAAATAGACGCTCCAAGCATGGTGGTGTTTCATTTAGACGCTGTCGCCTCCACAGAACTGGTCTTCACCTGAGGACGGCTGCTTGTGTTGTGGCCGAAACGTCGTGATAATTATTTTATTATGTTTTCTTTTTATTATTTTATTACTTCCCTTCTACGTGACTTTACCGAAAGAACCAAGAAGATAAATCCCTGCAGTCACGAAAGCTTTAAATCGAAATGTAAGTGAAAGCATAACTTATTTTTGGCCTCTGCTATGTTGATTGATCTTAAATTAATTACATGGTGAAGTGAGGAAGCATTAATAATGAGCAGATGAAGGTGGCCAGGCATGGTTCTGGACACACAACCACTTTTTTACCATGCCAGTGTGTGACAATGTCAAGTTTGTATTTGTAGTAATGTATATGAACCATTGAACGTGGAGGTTAAATCAAAACAATAGTTTATTTAAATTTTCCTCTGGGACTTTTTGTAAAAATGGAAACAGTCAGGAAAACACATTCCTGCGGAGGGAGCTGGTAGAAACGTTGGGTTGCTCGGTCAATGGCCAGGGTCAACGGCGGCGTGGTGTATTCCGCAAATATGCCCAACTGTGAGGGCGGGCACAAGCCGGTGTGAGTAGGTTAAACGTTCAGTTTTATAAGGGCACCACGGGGTGACCAGCCCCTCCTCACCCAGCCCCACCCTCCCCACCCAGCCCCTCCCCACCCAGCCCCTCCCTGCACGATGGACGCATTCATCCCCTGTGGGCTGGTGTAACCAGTTGGTTCCTACCAGTAATATCTCAGCACATATGCAGCTGAAGTTAGATCTGTTCATCCGAGCATTCAAGCAAATCTGAGCCTGGCTTCACACCTCAAAGTTTTGATTGAACATTCATTTATGCATTTCTGTATAATACAAATAGTATTATTTTCAACACACTTTGCTATTATAGCCGAATTTTTCTTAAATGTTCTTTTCACAGCTTGACAGCCAAAATTGTGTGCTTGGAGTTTTGGGTAAACATTCATTTTAAAGATACTAGGGCATCCAGGCATGTTTATAACCTTTGTCCCTCTCATTGTGTGCCTTAACAGCCCACGTGATGAATTGGGGAATTATTTTCACTATATAATGAATATATGATTAAGTATAGACGTGTAAGTCATGTGTGACTGTGTATATATGTGCATTTCTCTGTGCCTTGATACTGACATAGATGGTGTGGATATGTTTTTCTGACTGCAGCGGACACTTCCTCTGACGCTTTCTCTGCAGAATTGGTCTGATGGAGCAAAGGGACTCAGCGCAGCTCGGTATAAGAAGGAAACAATGCGACCAGTATGCAAACAGCACGGATCGTACTGGAAGTTTGACACAGCACCAGAGAACTCGCACAGGAGAGAAACCATTCAAGTGCAATGTGTGTGGGAATGAATTTTCAGGTTCATCACATCTTAAAAGACACCAGAGAACACACACAGGAGAGAAACCCTTCAAGTGCACTGTATGCGGGAAGGTGTTTACACGGTCATCAGATCTTAAAAAACACCAGAGAATGCACACAGGAGCTAAACCTTTCAAGTGTACTGTGTGTGGGAGTGCATTTGCTCAGTCATCAAATCTTAAAAAACACCACAGAACACACACAGAAGAGAAACCCTTCAAGTGCACTGTGTGTGAGAAGGCATTTGCACAGTCATCAAATTTTCACAGCCACCAGAGAACACACACAGGAGAAAAACCTTTCAAGTGCACTCTGTGAGGGAGCGCATTTGCACGGTCATCAATTCTTCACGACCACGAAAGAACACACACAGGAGAGAAACCCTTCAAGTGCAGTGTGTGTGAGAAGGCATTTGCACAATCATCAAATCTTCAGAGCCACCAGAGAACACACACGGGAGCTAAACCCTTCAAGTGCACTCTGTGCGGGAAGGCGTTTGCACTGTCATCACATCTTCAAAGACACCAGAGAATACACAGGCATCAGAAGATCCCCAAGGAGCGGAGTCTGAAATCAGCTTGTGAAAGTCCAAGTGCTGCAATGAGCCCATCCCTGCTGAAAAAAGAACAAGAATGTAATTCCAGCTTGGACGCAATGAAATGTATCAAGGTGAATTTTGAAGAGGCGAGGGTGCAATGTGAAGAAGTGATGAAGAGTGAAGAAGTGATGGTAAAATGTGAAGATGAAGATTCAACTGCAAAATTGGACCTTCACATAGATGGAGGCAACGTGAAGCAGGAGGAGAATTCTTCCTGTGAGGCAGAGCGAGGCAACTCCCAGCAGTTTGTGGAAGTGGAGGTATGGGTGGACTTCTTAGACAATTCAAAGTCAAATGGAGACCCAGTAGATGTGTAAGCTTGAGACAATGAAGCTCCAATAGATGCACCTTTGTCACAGGCCTTTAATTAAAATAACATGAAGTTGAACACTCAATTCCTAGGTTCAACCTGCAGAGTAAGAGCGGCCAGTATTTGCGGACCTGTGGGTTGGGTAGACCTCTAACCAGGAGTGAGAGCGAATAAGCTCCCAAGCATTCACTATGTTATTATAATATTTACATTTATGTGGTGCTTAATTGCCCATGATAGAGGTTTTTTTGGGTTAGATCGTGTTAATTTCAAAGTTTGGTGAAACCCGCCACTTCGCGATTTGTTCTCCAACACACCGGTGTGCTGTACTAGTGTAGTGTAATAACGCTGACTGTTGTCCAGCAACGGCAACTGCAGTGAACAAACAGTACACACACCAGTGAGCATACACATGGGTGTGTCGGCAGGGCAGAGGAACTGGGGCAAGGGTCACGGAAGACCCCATCTGAAAGCCCCTGGAACCTGCTAGTGGGTTCAAGAAGGATGGCGTGGCCTGGGCGGAGCCAGGCCGCGCTGGGTAGCATAAAAGCAGCTGAGAGTGGGAGCTCAGGGCTGTCGGTTTTGGGAGGGGGTTCGTCTCGTCATTGCTGTCATCTTCGCTGCCTTCATTAATGCCGTCTTTGCTAGATATTGCGCGGCTGTATAGTTGTTGGCTGTCTCAGTTAGCGCCATCGGTGTTACATGGTCAGGGTTGTATTTATGCTAGGTTAGACGACTAGGGAGTGCAATGGTGAACCTGTGAAGGTGTTGTAGAAACCTTGTCTCCCACTATGATGATACTACAACCGGTCTTAGGAGTGGGGTGAAGAAAGAACCCACCTGTCGTGTCATCAGAGGATGGGAATGGTGAAACATTCATCCCTCCGGCAGCCCCGGGACCCCGCTTACAAAGCCCATTGGCGGAGAGAGAGCAGCTGCGGATCGGCGGGAGAGCGGCGGCGATTTGGCGAGAGACGAGCCCGATCCTCTGGGGTCATGCGCCGAGCATGCGGCATGGCCAAGGAACACTGTGCTGAGGGGAGCGCGGGGGAGCGTGGAACGGCGCGGGAAGCGCGCCACAGCCAGCGGCGCGGAAAGGAGTCACGAGGGGACCCTGGCGGTGGTCCCCGTCGGTGCGGGAGAGTGGAGGAGCTTGGGCCGGTGACCGTATATGTGGTGGGCACCATTTTGCCCGTGGAGGGCTTGGCATGGCTGGCAGGTGCTATTTTGCGGAGAGCGCGGGATATCGCTGGAGGGGCGGCGGAGTCAATGGCGCTGCAAGGGGCAATTTTTGGCCTACCGTGCAACGCCCGCATGAAATTTCTCCAGCGGAAGCGAAGGAAGGCTAAAATGCCCTTCACCTTCTGGGAGGCTCTGTTGGTGCTGGGGCAGAAGGCGTACCCCCAGATGGTTGAGACGGCGCTCGACTCCTTGGCGGCGGAAAGGCTGCTGACGCGGGAGTCGGGGATTGTCCTACCCATCGCCGAACGCATGGGGTTCACATCCTTGAAAGTGGCCCAGGAATTCAGGGCCATGAGGCCTGTCAGTATTGGCCCAAAGTGGAGGCTTGGCTGTGGCAGGAGGAGGACATGGTGGCTGTGGTGTGCGGCCTGGGGACGTACGGGAGAAGGCCCGCGTGGGTGGGTTGGCAACCGGGGAAGCCCCCTCCACCCTGGGGTCCCACGGCCGAGTGTTTCAAGTGTGGTCAGCCAGGCCACATCGCTATAGCAGCAGGGTGCCGGCAGCGCCACTGACGCACTCCGACCTGCCGGCAACATCTTCCCAAGCTCCACCGGATCCGAGTCTCTGATGCTTTCCGTGACTGCCGTGTGCGAAGTGTCAGGGGCTGGATCCGATTAGATGCTACTGCGAAATTCAGGGAGGGGCCGTGCCCTTTAGGCCATTGTTTTTTTGTTCCCATTCCTCAGAATCTCAAGGAATGCAAGACCCTGCCAAAGCAGGGGTGACCAGTGTCAAGGACCGGCTTACGTGAGCTATGTTCTGCTAAAGGCGGACTCTCCCTTGTCAGGTGGGATGCGGGGGGGGGGGGGAGGGTTTTGGGTTGCATTATCGGTTCTCGGGGGGAGGGGGGGGCGTCGCAGTTGTGCGTTCCCTGATGGGGTTCTTGCACATGTCGCGGTTGCGCTGCATGTTGGCGGTTCGCGGCGGGGGGGTGGGCGCCGCGGGTTGTCCTTTTCGTTGGCGGTCCGCCTGGGCGCCGGGGTTGCGCTATGTGGTTATGGTTCGCGGGAGATGCTGCGGTTGCACTGTATGGTTGCGGGAAGTGTTACAACCAAGGCTTTTTTTTTTTTCGTGTTGGTGGTGTTCCTCGGGGTTGGGGTTTCTCTGCCTGACCACCGGTTGCAGTTGCTGGATGTCAGCCGACTTGTCCAGCAACGGCAACTGTGGTGGACAAACAGTACACACGCCAGTGTGCATATACACAGGTGTGTCGGCAGGGTGTAGGAACTGGGGCAAGGATCATGTAAGACCCTATCTGGAAGCCCTGGAACCTGAAGACAGGCACGGAGCCAGGCCATGCTGGGTACCATAAAAGCAGCTGAGAGCGGGAGCTCAGGGCTGCCGGTTCTGGAGTGGGCTCGTATCGTCGTCGCTGTCATCTTCGCCACCTTTGTTGCAGCCGTCTTCGCTAGATATTGCGCGGCTGGATAGATGTTGGCTTTCTCGGTCCACGCCATCGGTGTTACACAGTCAGGCTTGTGTCGTGGCTAGGCTAGACGACTAGAGAGAGCGCATTAATATTTACGCGATCTAACCCAAAAAAACGTATAAATTAGATTGGTCACGAAAGCCTACGCATTAAACTTGCTTAATTGCCTCAGCAATTCGGAGTTTTATATCATAACTCATCACAAACACTCGAAGAGCACCCCCAAGTGGCAGCTGCCTCTGTGTGGCATAATGTGGCCCAGCACCAGCCTGCATGTGGGCATGAGTCTGTCAGTAGGGGGCAATAATTGATGTCTAATCTCAGTTGTGTAATTTTTGGATATTTGGAATTACCCAAATTTTGACAATGACACCCACATGCAATGACCTATGTGTTTTAATGACACTGTTTTGCATCCACTGTTAAGCAGACGGTGCATATTTTGGTTAATGTTACTAGAGTAGCCAGGGGTGCCCGTCGGATTTGTACCTTGAACCTCTGCAATAAATAATGTGCTACCACTTGGCTTCCCTCAATCTGAGTGTTTCTAACCGGCGCAGATGTTCCATTTAGAGGGGTCCACGTTTCACATGCCTAGAGAAGGGAGGGCATGACTGGCCGAGAAGAACCGAAGCTTCATGCTTAGTGACAGTCCAGGTAGCTTCCAAACAGCGTTGCGCAGCTGATGAAAAGATAATGCCGTCCGACTGATTCGGACCACCCACATACTATGTGCACACATGCAGTGTAGACGTATTGTGTACACACAATGTACACACATCATACACACAGAGCGTACACACACAGTCTGCACATACACAGAGTGTATACACAAACACTTTAACAAGAACGACCGCTATTTGCTACTAAGTGAAGGTGACGTCACCACGGCGCTTGTGCCAGACTGTGCACGTTAAGGCCACGTGAAGTGTCGAAAGCCCGCCGGCAGGAGGTCACAGGGCAGACTCAGGTGCCATGGGTCGACTGAGATGACTGGCCGATGCACCACCTGTATCCCCTACTGTGCCAACAGTGTACAGACACAGTGGACACACTGTATACACACAGTTTGTGCACACACTCTACAAACTGTGTACACAAAATAATGTTCACGTTGTTGTTGAGCTCACGCACCCAAGGGGTCTCTGTTCAAAAGAGGCAGCAATGAAAAAGGAATATAAATACTGTAAACTTAAACTCAAACCCCGATTTCTCGCTCTGACGTCACCACTCTGCATTGCCTCCTCGGTGTGAGACGCCTGAAGGTGTACCTCGCTAGTGACGTCATGTCACCAAGGTATTCTCCCCCAACACCCCTCCACCGCGTTTTTGAGCGTGATGTCACGTCTGGTTGGTCACTGCCGATTTCCGTTCCAGTAAAAATCCTGATTTGACTTAAAGCTTTCGTGACTGCAGGAATTCATATTCTTTGGGTCTTTCTGTAAAGTCACGTAGATAGAAAAAAATAATCAAAATAATATAACAATATCACGACGTTTCGATCGCAACACAAGCAATCGTCTTCAGGTGAAAAAAGAAGACGATTGCTTGTGTTGCGATCGAAACGTGATATTGTTATTATTGAGAATAGGTTTTACCTTTTTTTCTGGCAACAAAACAGGTGTTAAGATGTTAAAACACCAAACTGAAACCTTTTACAAGGAATCATGTCTGCATTAACCACAATGCTTGTGGTCAGAATGCAAACAAAAAACGTACTTAATTTTGGAGCTTTCGTGACTGCAGGAATTATTCTTTGGTTCTTTCGGTAAAGTCACGTATAAAGATAAAATAATAGCTATTATTTTATTTCATATTTTAACAGCTATTATTTTATTTATTATTTTATCTTTATACGTGACTTTACCGAAAGAACCAAAAAGAAAAAAACGTACTCTTATAATATATGCATTGTCTTTGAAACTGATTGGTCCACACCAGAGACAGCTTTCTTTTGAGCCTAGTCTCAAGAGAAAGCTGTCTCTGATGTGGACCAATCAGTTTCAAAGACAATGCATATGTAGTGGGTACAGAGGGAGAGCGAGGCTTCTTGGAGGCAACACGTTTTATAACATATTTCAAAACTTCTCTTAAAAACCTTACATATACATACACAGATACAGTAGTAAGGTATTGTCAAAGCTTGGTGGTTATAATAATACTAGCGGTAAGTACCCGGCGTTGCTCGGGCGAAAAAGGCAGACACACACATGGACTTAGACACAGACATCGACCCACACACATAGAAACACATCGACTTAGACGCACACACACATGATTAAACCCAGGATAGATCGTTAGCAGGCCAGCCTAAATGTTTGTAACCGGCAAAGTTGTTCCATTAGGGGGGTGCACGCTTCGCAAGCGTAGAGAAGGGAGGGAATGACCGTGGCCGAGAAGACCTGGAACTTCATGCGCAGCGAGAGAGCAGGTAGCTTCCACACAGCGTAACGCAGCCGATGAAAAGAGAATAGCGCTCGACTGATTTGGAGTGAGACCTCTGCTGTTAAACCGGAGCCGGTCATGAGCACACTGGCCAGGTATGGAAATCTCTCCGATCTCTCCACAACTGCCGCATCACCAATTGTGAGTTGTGGGGGTGGATTGTCCGATGGTACAAAATACCCAGGCAGGTTGTTTGGGCTGATGGTAAGGCCCCACCTCTTAGTGGCAAGCTCCAGGTTCAGCAGCAGTGAGTAGCAATCACCAGAGCATGGGCATACATAACATGGTTGAGCAATAGGGAGGCATCCCTTGAGCGCACACGGGCATCGATCAGCCTCCCATTGTATCTGTACCTTATGGTAATTCCTCGGGTACGGCCATTGAAGGCTTCACGAACTACGTGGTCAAAAGATATGTTAAATAATGTGTAGCCAGAGGACATCCCTGTCACACTCCAAGGTGTAGAGGGAATGGTTCTGACTGACGGCCACGTAGTTTGACGCGGGGCCGCTCACCATCATGAAGGTCTTTAAGGATCGTGAGCTAAGTTTGAGGGACTCCGAAAGCATGAAGACCAACCCAGAGGCCAGGCCTACTGATGGTATCATAGGCCTTGAGCAGGTCAATAAAGCACATGCATTCACTCACACGCACACGTGGACCTACAGACACGCAAAGAAATGGACTTACACTGACTGACATGGAGCCATGCACACAAAGCGACTAACACAGACGCCCATGGACTGACACACACACACACACATATGGACTCACACGCATAGACATGCACTTTAGATACACACACATGGAGTTACACACACATATCGACGTACACACATACAGCGATTCACACACACACACATCGACTCACACAGACATACGTGGACTCACACACACATTGACGTAAACACACATGTACTTACACACATCCATATCAACTAAGACACACACACATGGACTTACACACACATATATAGACTTACACACATATATAGACTTGCACACACGTTGCCCTACACACATATGGACTGTGACACACAGACATCTACTTTAGATGCAGACACATGGATTAACACACATGGACTCACACACACGCATTGACTTACACACACATCGAGTGACACACACATGTATGGACTTACACATGTGGACTAACACACACGTATGGACTGACAAATACATACACATCGACGTACACATACACATCGACTGACACACATAGACACACAAACCCACATTGACTTACACACTCAGATGGAGCCATGCACACACATGGACTCACACACACAGCGACTGATACGCACACAAATGGACTGACACACACACACTTCGACGTACACACACACATCGGGCGTTGTCCGTTCGAAAAAGGCAGACACACACATGGACTTAAACACACGTATGGACCTACACACACACACACATATGGACTCAAACACACACACATCGACTCACACACATCGACGTGCACAACAATCCCCGATGATGGCATAGCTATCAGTATGGCAGTACTACATATGAGTAAATAGCGTGACGTGAGCAATCGAAACAATAGAAATGCATTGAAGAAATAAGCAGAAATAAGTGTAAATTAAAGAGCAGCAGTACGCACAGGTAAGTTGAGAAGCAGGCTACCGTCTAGATTATAGACTGCCAGTACCCCGACTCAATGACATAAGCATTGATACAGTCGGCATAAAAAGCTGGCAATACGGGCAGCAGCTGAAAAAGCAGAATACAGTCGACATGAAAGGCTGGCAGTACACTGAGTGAGGTAAAGAAGCAGGCAACAGATTATAGACTGGCATACACTCATAATGGTTAAAAGGAAAATGAGCAGTGTAGATAATAGAGTGGCAGTGCACTGACGTTAATTAATTAGCAGGCAGCAGGCCACATCACATACTGGCATAAAAGCACAGCAAAAAAAGCGAATACTTAGCAACCTAATAATGAAAAATTAGTTTTGTGCACACAAACATAATTATCATAACATCCGTGAACTTGATAATTGGTTTTTAACCCTTCTATCTGGCAACAAAACTGACACCTTTTTACAAGGAGTCATGTTTGCATAGACCACAATACCTGCAGTCATAATACAAACAAGACATAACTGATAATGTGCACTGTCCTTGAAGTTGATTGGTCCACACCCGAGACAGCTTTCCTTAGAGCCTGGTCTCATGGGTTGGACCAGATGACGCCAAAAGGCGCACAGATAGAAGGGTAAAAAACCAATTATAATTTTACTGGCAAATGAGGTTCCCATAGTGTATCTGTGAACTTGTTTCATAATGGTAAACAATGAACCTGAGTTATCTGCACACAAACATAATTATTGTAATATCTGGTAACGTATTTGTTTAATCATAATAAGCAATGAACGTGATTAATTTTCTGCACACAAACATTATTGTAATGTTTGTCAACTAATGTGTTTAACAATAGTAAACAATGGACTTGAGTTGTTAGCATAAGCAGCAAGGAACTTTGTACTTACCATAGCCATGTTGAGGCCTTGTGCCATGCGTAGCCCCCGTGCTGGCCTACATTGGCGAGGCGGCGGAGTTGGCACTTTGCCAGGCTAGGGGCTGGGCCGCTATCCCCCCCCCAGCATTCCCCGGGCATGCAAGAATAATGCTACGTAAGCACTAAAAAAATATTATCTACAGAGTCTGTAGTATAAACTGGACGCATCGTGTTTGGGGGGGGGGCAAGAGGACATCACACTGTGAAGAAATATCCGCAGCGTCATTGTGTGTATTGGCTGTTAAACGCGTAAAATGAAATGTCCCCCGTGAGCTGGAGTGAACGCGCATCACTTAGTAGGGTCCGCCCCCCCCCCCACGCAATTGTTGTCAGTTGGTACGGTCGATGGCACGCAATAAGTAAATAATTAATAATAGAAACGGCACAAAAGTGTTAATGAAACTACTTTAAAGTTTATGGATGGGAAAACGGAATAGCCTATTCCCACCGCGGGGCTTGGGGCGTGCCGCCCTTCGCGATGTGCGACTATCTCGAGCTAGGTCTAACGGGCGAACTGGGTTGAATCGACCAACTGAACGATCACTCACCTCGCAGACACACTCACGGCGTCGCACGGACACGGTGGTAGTTGGGGAGGACACTGGACAGAGAAGACTCTGCCTGGGCGATGGTTCGCAGCTACACCCAGCAGGCATCAGGCGGACATTGAGGGCGGCTGGGATTCACCACGGATCGCAGGAGAACTCTGAACTCAATTCGCTCTCTCCTTCCCCTATCCTCTCAGAGCCCATTAATTCCCGGGTGACATGATGTCATCCTGCGCAGCCAATCGTGCACTTTGCCTGCCGAATTTTTAACACTCTGGCCGTTACGGGGGGCATCACATCCCCCCCTCTTCCCCCCCCTCTCCATTGTCCCCGTATCTGCGTCCCTCATCTCTGATTCACCGGTAATTCCCCATGTCTTTCTCTTAAATCGTCCTCCTAGGGCGCCCAGGGATTTTCCCCCCACCCCACTGTTTGCACTGCCTGTAGAGTGTTTGCCTTCGAGGCCCCACCGCCCATGTTGTGTATGCTTCATCGCGGCCAGCAAGTAAAGCTCTTTGCGCCCCTATGACTTTTTAAGTTGACTTTAGGGTGACCGCCATGTAATCCGACCTGGGGAGCGGTCGGCCAATCTCCTGACAATGGGAAACCGGGGGACATCCCTGCTAGGGGCCCTTCAGATGAAAACCCGTGGGCCAGGCACCCCCATTCTAGACCCTACGTGGGTGCGTGTGTGTTTCGTGGGGGTGTGCGTGCGTTCGTGTGGAGGGGTGCAAGGAGATGGCGACGCCGGCGGAGTTTCTCCGTTGCTGTGGCATCACATGTACACGGTGTGTGTACACTGTTGGCACAATCGGGGCACAAGTGGTACATCGGTCAGTCATCTCAGTCAGTCGACCCATGGCACCTGAGTCTGCCCCGTGAACTTCTGCCGGCAAGCGTTCGACACTTAACGTGGCCTTAACATGCACATAACCTGGCACAAGCGCCATGGTGACGTCACCGTCACTTAGTGGCTGATGGCGGTCGTTCTTGTTACTGTTTGTGTAAACACTCTGTGTATGTGCAGACTGTGTGAGTATGCTTTGCGTGTACATTGTGTGTACATAATACGTCTACACTGCATGTGTGTAGACAGTGTGTGGGTGGTCCGAATCAGTCAGGCGACATCTTTTCATCAGCTGCACAATGCTGTTTGGAAGCTACCTGGTCTGTCGCTCTGCGTGAAGCTTCGGGTCTTCTCGACCAGTCAAGCCCTCCCTTCTTTAGACGTGAAATGTACGTAGGCCCCTCTAAATGGAACATCTGCATTCACGCTTGCATGCCAACACTCAGATTGAGGGAAGCCAAGTGGTCGCACATTATTTATTGCAGAGGTTTAAGGTACAAATCCAACAGCCACACCTGGCGACTCCAGTAATATTAACTAAAATATGCACCGTCTGTTTAACAGTGGATGTAAAACATACTATTGTGTTATTCAAAACACGTAGGTCATTGCATGTTGGTGTCATTGTCAAAATTTGGTTAAATCCAAATATCCAGAAATTACACAACGGAGATTACACCAATTATTGCCCCCTACTGACAGACGCATGTCCACATGCAGCTGGTGCTGGGCCACCTTATGCCACACAGAGGCAGCTCCCACTTGGGGGTGCTCTTCGAGTGTTCGTGATGAGATATGATACAAAACTCCAAATTGCCGAGGCAATTAAGCAAGTTTAACACGTAGGCTTTCGCGACCAATATCATCCAATAGGTTTTTTGGCTTAGATCGCATAAATATTAATGCACTATCTCTAGTCATCTAGCCTAGCCTAAACACAACCCTGACCGTGTAACACCGATGGCGTTGACCGAGACAGCCAACAACTATCCGGTCGCGCAATATCTAGCAAAGACGGCAGCGACGAAGGCAGCGAAGGTGACAGCGAGGACGAGACGAGCCCACTCCCAGAACCGGCAGCGCTGAGCTCCCGCTCTCAGCTGCTTTTATGCTACCCAGCGTGGCCTGGCTCCACCCTGGTCACACCTTTCTTCTCGAACTCACTAGCAGGTTCCAGGGACTTCCAGATAGGGTCTTCCATGACCCTTGCCCCAGTTCCTCCGCCCTGCCGACACACTCGTGTATATGCTCACCGGCGTGTGTACTGTTTGTCCACCGCAGTTACCGTTGCTGGACAACAGTTGGCTGACATCCAGCATCTGCAACCGGTGGACAGGAAGAGCAACCCCCAACTCCGAGGAACACCACCAACACGAAAAAAAATTCACCACAAAAAAAACCTTGGTTGCAACACTTCCCGCGACCATACAATACAACCGCCCCAGCACGAGCAGCGCCTCCCACAAAGGGAAGGGGTCTCGGCTTCCCCTCGCTTCCGCTGGAGAAATTTCGCACGGGCGTCGCACGATAGGCCAGAAATTGCCCCTTGCAGTGCCATCGACTTTAGCGCTGTCCTGTGCTCTAAGCAAAATAGCACCCGCCGACCTTGCCAAGCCCTCCACGGGCAAAATGGCACCCACCACATGCGCGGTTTCCGGCCCAGGCTCCTCCACTCTCCCGCACTGATGAGGACCGCCGCCAGGGTCCCCTCGTGACTCCTTTCCGCGTCGCTGACCGTGGCGCGCCTCCTGCGCCATCCCACGCTCCCCTCAACACGGCGGTGCTCGGCCATGCCGCGTGCTCGGCACACGTGACCACGGAGGAACGGGGTCCTCCCTCGTCGATTAGCCGCCGCTCTCCCGCAGATTTCTCTCTCCGCCAACAGGCTTCGTAACCGTGGTCCCGGGGCTGCAGGAGGGATTAATGTTTCGCCATTACCATCCTCCGACGACACTATAGGTGGGTTATTTCTTCACCCCACTCCTAACACCAGTTGTAGTGTCATCGTAGAGGGAGACAAGGTTTATAAGGGGGCACCTTCTTTATTGACACCTTCACAGGTTCACAGGTTCACCATCAAACTCTCCCTAGTCATCTAACCTCGCGTAAACACAACCCTGACCATGTAACACCGATAGCGCTGACCGAGACGGCCAACAACTATCCGGCCGCGCAATATCTAGCAAAGACGGCAGCGATGAAGGCTGCGAAGATGATAGTGGCGACGCGACGAGCCAACTCCTAAAACCGACAGCCCTGAGCTCCCACTCTCAGCTGCTTTTATGCTACCCAGCGCGGCCTGGCTCTGCCCTGGCCGCACCTCCCTTCTCGAACCCACGAGCAGGCTCCAGGGGCTTCCGGATGGGGTCTTCCGTAACCCTTATCCCAGTTCCTTTGCCCTGCCGACACCCCCATGTATATGCTCACTGGTGTGTGTACTATTTGTCCACCGCAGTTGCCTTTGCTGGACAACAGTCGGCGTTATTACACACTAGTACAGCACACCGGTGTTGGAGAACAAATCGCGCAGTGTCGGGTTTCACAAAACATTTATATTTACGCGATCTAACCCAAAAAAAACGCTAATATGGAGAATTAAGCACCATATGAATGCAAATATTATTATCATAACATAGTGAATGCTTGGGAGCTTGTTGGCTCTCGCTTCTGTTTAGACATCTACCCAACCCACGGGTCCACATACTGGCCGCTCTTACTCTGCAGGTTGAATCTACGAATTAAGTGTTCAACTTCACTTAATTTTCATTAAAGGCCTGTGACAAAAGTGAATCTATTGGAGCTTCATTGTCTCAAGCTTACACATCTGTAGTGTACGACTGGAGACAATAAACTGTAGAGGCACCTTTTTATTTATTTATCATAACTCACAGTTTTACTTGCTAGCACATAGCACAACACTGACCGCCTAGCAACCATGGCACTGATTAACTAGATAGCTGGTTAACTACCTAGCAGTGGCAACGTTGAGCGATGACAAAGATGGCAGTGATGACAAAGACAGCAGCAACGACAAGACGACCCTGACTCCCACGGACAGCCTCGAGCTCCCTCTCTCGCCCCCTTTTATCCTTCCAGGATCCGCCCTGGCCACGCCCCCCTTCTGGAACCATCTAGCTAGTTCTGTGAGCCACAAGATGGATAATTTCCCTTTGGGTGGGTACACCCAAAATTGCTAACCCCTGGTCACCACTCGGCGCTGCTACACTCCACATCTACTGGGTCTCCTTTTGACTTTGTATTATCTAAGAAGTCCACCCACACCTCCACTTCCACAAACTGCTGGGAGTTGCCTCGCTCTGCCTCACAGTCAGAATTCTCCTCCTGCTTCACGTTGCCTCCATTGATGTGAAGGTCTAATTTTGGAGTTGAATATTCATCTTCACATTTCACCTTCACTTCTTCGCTCTTCACTGTCACTTCACATTTCACCTTCGCCTCTTCATATTTCACCTTGATACCTTTTAAAGTGTCCAAGCTGAGATTTTCTTGTGGTTATTTTTTCATGAAGGATGGGCACATTGCAGCACTTTGACTTTCACAAGCTGATTTCAGACTCGGCTTCTTGGGGATTTTTTTATGCCTGCCTGTTCTCTGGTGTCTTTGAAGTTGTGATGACAGTACAAACGCCTTCCCGCACAAAGTGCACTTGAAGGGTTTAGCTCCTGTGTGTGTTTTCTGGTGATATTTAAAAGCAGATAAACCTGAAAATGCCTTCTCACACACACTGCACATGAAGGGTTTCTCCGTGTGTTCTCTGGTGAATCTGAAGAACTGATGACCGTGCAAATGTCTTTTCACAGACAGTACTTTCTTTGGTGTTCTTTTAGTCTGTGACAAAAGTGCATTTATTGGAGCTTCATTGTCTCAAGCTTACACATCTACCGGGTCTGCATTTGACTTTGTATTGTCTAAGAAGTCCACCCACACCTCCACTTCCACAAACTGCTGGGAGTTGCCTCGCTCTGCCTCACAGTCAGAATTCTCCTCCTGCTTCACGTTGCCTCCATCGATGTGAAGGTCTAATTTTGGAGTTGAATATTCATCTTCACATTTCACCTTCACTTCTTCGCTCTTCACTGTCACTTCACATTTCACCTTCGCCTCTTCATATTTCACCTTGATACCTTTTAAAGTGTCCAAGCTGAGATTTTCTTGTGGTTCTTTTTTCATGAAGGATGGGCACATTGCAGCACTTTGACTTTCACAAGCTGATTTCAGACTCGGCTTCTTGGGGATCTTCTGATGCCTGCCTGTACTCTGGTGTCTTTGAAGTTGTGATGACAGTACAAACGCCTTCCCGCACAAAGTGCACTTGAAGGGTTTAGCTCCTGTGTGTGTTTTCTGGTGATATTTAAAAGCAGATAAACCTGAAAATGCCTTCTCACACACACTGCACTTGAAGGGTTTCTCTCCTGTGTGTGTTCTCTGGTGGCTCTGAAGAACTGATGACTGTGCAAATGCCTTCTCACACACAGTGCACTTGAAGGGTTTCTCTCCTGTGTGTGTTCTTTGGTGTGTTTTAAGAGCAAATGCTTTTGAAAATGCCTTCCCACAGACACTGCACTTGAAAGTTTTCTCTCTCGTGTGTGTTCTCTTGTGTGTTTTAAGATTTGATGACACTGCAAACAGCATCCCGCACAGAGTGCACCTGAAGGATTTCTCTCCTGTGTGTGTTCTCTGGTGTTGTTTAAGACTAGATGAAGTTGAAAATGCCTTCCCACACACACTGCACTTGAAGGGTTTCTCTCCTGTATGTGTTCTCTGGTGGATCTGAAGACCTGATGACCATGCAAATGCCTTTTCACAGAAAGTGCACTTGAAAGGTTTCTCTCCTGTGTGTGTTCTCTGGTGTCTTTGAAGATGTGATGACACTGCAAACGGCTTCCCGCACAAAGTGCACCTGAAGGGTTTCTCTCCTGTGTGTATTCTCTGGTGTCTCTGAAGAACTGATGACTTTGCAAATGCCTTCTCACACACGGTGCACTTGAAGGGTTTCTCTCCTGTTTGAGTTCTCTGGTCCTGTGTCAAATTTCCAGTACGATCCGTGCTGTTTGCATACTGGTCGCATTGTTCTCTTTTTGTACCGAGCTGCGCTGAGTGCCTTTGCTCCATCAGACCAATTCTGAAGAGGAAGCGTCAAAAGAAGCTTCAGCTGCAGACAGAAAAAAATAGATACCATCTACATCAGTATCGAGGCACAGATGAATTAATATATACAGTCACACATGACTTACATGTCTATACTTATTCATATAATCAAGATATTCCCCAATTCATCACACGGGCTGTTAAGGCACACAATGAGAGGGCAAATGGTTATAAATATGCCTGGAAGCCCTAGTTTCTGCAAAATAAAAGTTAACCCAAAACACCAACCAAACTATTTTGGCTGCCTGGCTACAAAAGGAATATTTATAAAAGCAGAAATTCAGCTAACATAGCAAAGGCTGTTGAAAATAATACTATTTGTATTATGCAGAAATGCATAAATGAATGTTCAATCGCAACTTAGAGGTGTGAAGCCAGGCTCAGATTTGCTTGAATGCTCGGATGATCAAACCTAACATCAACTGCACATATGCCGTGTTAATTTCCTGACTGTTTCCATTCTTACAAAAAGTTCTAGGAAAACTAAAAAATAAACTATTGTTTTTATTTAACCTCCATGTTCAATAGTTAATATACTTTACAGCAAATACAAACTTGACACTGTCACATACTGGCATGGTAGAAAGGTGGTGGTGTGTCCCGAACCATGCCAGGCCACTTTCATCTGCTCAGTATTGATGCTTTTCTCACTTCACTATGTAATTAATTTAAGATCAATCAACATAGCAGAGGCCCACAAGCAGTTCAGTTTTCACTTATCAATCATGTTTGCTGTCGGTGATAATCAAACTAATTGTTGAGTTCATAATGCAGTGAAATAACTGCGCCACAACTCCCCGCAAAAAAACCTCTTAAATTCACATACATTTCACATGGATCATGAACATCTATATATATAAAAAAGGGAAATTTGTGAATATGTGTGTCTGTTTGAAATGTTTAGTATACTTCCCGACATGCAACAAACTTTATTTATTTTTTATTTTAAGTTTAATTCATGAGGTAATGATCAAAGTTTTATTTCCATTTGTATATGTTATGTTTTTAAGTTGAGAAGTTTTTAAATATATTTTTCCCCTGGGCAACGCCGGGTACTTCCCGCTAGTATTATATAAACAAGACATTCACCATTCATGACGAATTGGAAGTAACCTCATCACAGTGCTAATGCCATGATAGGTGCAATTTGAGGCCATTAAAGTGTGGATTCCTTGTCAGCAGGTAATTGGAATCATCCAGATGTCAAGGGATGACTGACAGATGAACCAGCTGTGCTCCCCACTGTCTTGCTGGGTGTTAGGAACCCAGCATTCCACCCAATAATGTGGGCGTCGCTCTTACGACCTCATCGTTGTTGCAGAGCAAATATCTATTAACTGCCCTGCAGCATATCTCACGGGCCTCCTCCAGAGAGGTCGACCTTCACTCCTGGCACCAGTCATCAGCAGGTCCGATCACCTCCATATCCTCCAATCTCTTCTCTAGCCAATGCCATGCCTGTTCAGCCCCTAATATCTGAACAAACAAAAGCTGCTTGAGCATGCAGTGTCTGGGAATGTGGGATTCATGACCGAACCAATGCAGCCTCGCCTGCCAAAGAGACTCAAGATTATACTCTATATTGATATCTTAAGGATCTGTAAGCTTCTAATACAATATAGTCTGGTTGAATAGAAGATAAATCATAGGCAGGCAAGCCTTCATTGTATAAAGCAGCACAAATCATTTAAATACGTACATATTTTGCATCCACAGAGTAATATCTGTGGCCAAGAAGAATCACAGCTTTGTTCGTTAGTATCTAAAAACGCTTGTCCTGGTGAGGGTCGCGATGGCAGCATGCTGAGTAGCACGGTCCAGGTCTCTCTTTCCCTGGCGACAGACTCTAGCTCATCCTGGGGAATTCCCAAGCGTTCCCAGGCCAGCCGAGCGACATAGTCTTGGGCCAGCCCCGGGGTCTTCGCCCAGTGGGACGTGTCTGGTAGAGTTCCAGGGGGAGGCTATTGGGGGCATCCTATTCTATATTGATTTCACCCCTAGAGCCAGGCCCTGGGGTTGTGTTCGCCAACAAGCGCCTCGTGGCCGCGTGGCCCACGTAACTCAGTCGGGCCAGCTCAAAATGGCTAAGTGGTGCCATCCTGTGCGTCGAACATCCGCAGGATTAAGGGTGAGGGGCGGGAGCGATGCCAGTATGGCAGGGAGAGGGATGGTCTCAGACGGACTTGACCTTGGCGATGGACACTCAAAGCTTTGTATGGAGCAAACGTCCAGGCACCTTCCACAGTGTTACACGGTCTAATGAAAGACTAAATTTAAATGAGACATTGGCTTCCAAACCAGAGCTGGACGTGAACACATTAACCAGGTATGGGAGCTCTTCCAACATTTGTAGAGCTGCCTGATTATTTATGGAGAGTTGGGCAGGTGGAGTGTTATATGACATGACATTCCCAGGCAGGTGATTTATTTTTGTGGAACATTTGCAAGGCCTCATTTCATGATGGAATTATCAAGGCACAGAACATCCCCTAATGCAATCTCATTGAGTAGCCATTGCCAAACCATCAGCAGATGTAACATGGTTGACCAGCAGGGAGCAATCCTTTAACTTTAACAAAGCATCGATTAGCGTATCATTGTAATCGTAACGAATGCACTGTTTTTTATATGACCATTGGGAGCTTCTCAAACTACATAGTTATTGAAGA